>NC_081831.1:38885318-39550318 GCF_030867095.1 Alligator mississippiensis | reverse complement strand
CCAGCTGCAGAAAGTAACATTAAGGATCTGAAGAGCTGCTGATCTTATCAGTGACCTATTGGCTCAAAATAAGCCAGCTGCTTACCAAGAGCCTTTGCTTGCCTCCACATCAAACAGGCCAGGAGACCCTTTATCAGGAAGTGATGCTAAGTGCCTGGCCAGACAGCCCAGGCACTACAGCTTAGGAATTCTAGGGGAAGAGCAGCCCCCTGCCTATCTCTGCTCCTGGCACTCTGGAGCACCAGCAAATATTAATTCACTGAGTCTGATGTTCTCATGTGTGTGTGTGTGTGTGTAACGGAAAATCCCAGAGTCTGAGCGTCAGAACTATTGCCAGCTCTGTCACCCTGTGATCTTGAGCAAGTCATTTTGCCTCTTAGTGCCCTTATTTCACCATCAGGGACACAAGTAATATTTATCATGCAGGGGACTGTGAAATCTAACCCATTACTGTCTGTAAAGCACTTTATTGCAGATGTTTACAGGGCTGCTAACATGGAACTCAAGGAAGCAGATTCTCTGACAAAGGAACAGCTGGCTCCTGGGACCCAAACCAAACAGTCTCCCCAGTGTAAAACAGAGCCTAAGCCCTAATACTGGCCAGGGACACACTGACTGGGGATAAAATGTTTTCCTTTGCTCCCAAGAATGGAAGTGAGTGTGACATGATCCCAAACTAGCCCTTGTGCTTTGCCTCAAGAACTTTGCTGTGGTAAGGAAGTCAGCCCTCACCAGCAAAGGAACCATGACTGGGACTATTTATGTCCTGCTCTGGAAGCAGCAGGGCTGGCTATGGCACTGAATGTTTAGGTTTTCAGCATGCTGTCCCATGTGTGCATGGCTCTAGCACCACAGGGCTGGCTGAGTTGAGCACTCACAGCATTTGTAGATGACACAGGGGTTTGATGCTCCCTAAATTGAAGCGGTGTTTTTTTAAAAACACTGCTTTGATTTAGGGTGAAGTAAACCCCCATGTTGTGCACACCTATGTCCTTACCTGCCCCTCTGGTGGCGAGGAGGGGAGAGCTAGCTGCCGGCAGGCCAAGTGGTCCCTGAGCTGTGTGGCGGGGCTGATGCTTTCCTTCGTGGCAGCCCCCACTCCAGGCAGCACCTGCCCACAGGCACCTGGCTCGGGTGGTCCCAGGGGGCACCGCAGCTGCGGACGGAAGTACCGGGCCCCCACTCAGCTCAGGCAGGATCCGGGGAAGAAAAAAATTCAGGCTAGCCACTTTTTTGTTTGTTTGTTTTTCCTTCCGTGGAGCCTGCCTTCCCAGGCTGCTGCCAGGCTGCCTGCATGGGTTGCCTGCACAGCCCAAGCCACACACAGCCTGGTGCTTCCTTCTGCAGCTGTAAGGTAACAAACTAAAACTCCTCAGAGATGTTTTAGTTTGCTGCATCCCAAAGTCATTTGCTGTGCCTCAAAGTCATTTAAAGCGCATTACGCTGCCGAATTTGCTACAGCAGCTGGAATTAACGCGCAATACACTGCCGAATTTGCAGCAGATACCAGGATACATGTTACCTGCTGAGTTTCAGTGGGTCAGACAGTAGGAGTACTACTTTAGTGATCTGCGATCTCCTACTACAGCTGTCCCTTGATCCCTGGAGCACATAGTTTATATTTGTTTTGCCTCCATACCATTTTAGTGCAAACCACAGCTGAATTTGGCTCCGTATAGTTAAATTCATTACAGATGACTCTTCAGAGGTGACTCAATATGTGAGCACCTAGATGGCTTTTATGTACAGACACAGGTATAGTGCTAAGCAAAAGGCCACACTGAATTTACCAACCACAAGCTTAAAACTAAGGGGCTTTCCACTGAAGTTGGCATTTCAATAGGTTATAAGGCTCCCAGGAAGCTGAAGTACAGCTTCACCTGATACTGACATGGCAGTGTCACCAGGTGGCACTGTTACATATGCATACTCTTCCAAATTATTTTAGAGCATGAACACTTGTTGAGTCGTTGAAAGATATGCCACAGTGCTGTTAAGTTTGGGTTATGCAAACTGCTGGGCAGTGGAGCTGTGTGGACCACAGGGAAGTTTGCTCTTTGCCTTGGGCTCTGACTAGAGCTAATGTCTGAGCGAGAGATCCTGGGAACTAAGCATTGGGGCTGGGCTGATATTCTTGGGATACAAATGTGCCCTGAACCCTGTGTGATCATCTCAATCCTGAAAGAATGTCAGTATCCTTGAGGGTAGCTTTATGGATTATCTCCACACCAAACTTATTGGGCCACTCCCACAGGCTTGAGCATCCCAAATCCATACAGACAAGTTAAGCAGAATGCTCAAACATCATTTTAATTCTGGATGGCATTGATGTTAGGTGTGTTCCCTGTACATGCACACCCATCATGTGGGTAGAAAACAAAAAGAAGATAGCAGAGGGCACAGAGAACATGAATACCCATACCACCATCAAAACTTTCCTTAATAAACAATCTCTAAGCAAATATTAAGAAACAGCAATGCAGATTTTGCCACTTTGGTTCTTTCTGGTGATGCAGTAGAAACCCATGGACAAGGTCATTGCAACAGTCTCACTGGTGTAGTAGCATGAACAACGGTATACTTGTAATAGCCAGTGGCTCACCAGTAACACAACAAAGCAGTGGCACTAGGTAGGTGGTGTAATAGCAATGCAACATGGCAGCACAACTGCAAACTTTCAAAGCAGCTGGAGCATGGTTACAGATCACCACATAATGGAATCTAATAACAGTCTAAATTTCATCAATGAAAATGAATGATGCCACAATGGTAAGTGTAACAGGGTAACTATTGGGGTTGGCCATCATGCTGGCCCACCTCCCTGTCTGGGCAGTCTTCCTGCCTACACTCAACTGCCATGCCTTGATGTAAACTATATATATATATATATATATTTTTTTTTTTTTTAAGGTGGGAGGCTCCCCATTTTAAAGCCTGATGCCAAGGGTGTATTACACAGCTCTGAACCTCCCCTTATACCATGTCCCATTCCTCACAGATGGCATCCAAATTCCACTATCACTCTCCCGGCCCCTTGCTGGGATGCTCTGGCCCAAGGCCCCACTCACTGGGCCTGGGCCCTGCCTCAGGCCCTACTCAGTGGGCCTGGGCCCCTGTGCTTTTCTGGCAGGGTGTGCCCCCTAGCCTTCCCCTCCACAGGGTCACCCATAAGGCAGCAGGGGCTGAGGCTTTCTGGCACCCCATACTTGCCCTTCACTGGGGAGGCACAAGTGTGGCATTTCCTGGAAGTTGCCCTGCCAGAAGCAGCCCCACCATACCAGCCCCAGTAGGGTATAATTTTAGGTCATGCCCCAGGACCAGGAACCTCCTGCCATCCCACCCTGTCCTCTGGGTGTTTCTGAGCTACTGCTCCAAATGGGAGATGTTCTACCTCTGGCTACTTGCAGCAACTGCTGGCTTTGCTACTCAGGGCCTTGTCTTATGTACAAGAAGCTAGGCCCCTCCTCCAATCAGGTAGCCTCCTGCCAGCCATGTGACTCTTGATTGGCCCAGAAGTCACCTGCAGGCTTCAGTGCTGCCTACTCAGGCCCTTTGAGTGGCAGGCACCACAGGTGCCCTGCCACAGTAAGAGCTAATGCTCACTTCTTTACTGTCCCCCACTTTCCATCTCAGTTTACTGTAGCATAAGAGGAACTAGGCAGTGTTCACTGTAGTACTAGAGCTAAAACATATGTTGGACAGCGAGCAGTCAGAGAATAGCAGAAAATAAGAAACAATGGGACTTGGCAGAAATTGCATAAAGTATTTCCTGTCCCAAACTTGCTTCATGCTGAATTCACGCACAGGCTGGATGAGCTGCCCCACTGAAATGCCAAATAACACTCAAAAATGCCAGATCTATAACCCTTAATGTTGAGGCCAGCCCCCACCCCTGCATTGCAAACACATAGGATCCAAATCCCATCCACAATATTACTTTAAAAGAATATTATGATTGCAAAGTCAAGCACTCAAACAATTAGGAAATTCTAGGAGCAAGCCTGCCTGTGCAATCTTAATTCACTCCCCACTTGTGCCTGTGCATGATCACATATTATTTTTCCATTAGACTCCTGCCTCACTTTGTGCACAGGGTGGAGGTGCCTGCTTAATGAGCAGCAGCTATTCAATATTTCATTTCTCCTCATTGTTCAGTGCTCTGTGCCTTATTTACTGGGTGCTATTTAAGTCCCACTCTGAAGACAATTAGTAACTCCTGATGGGCTTCTCTCTGGTGCTCATCACTGCAATATTTGAGAAACGCTAATAAATTGATCCTCACATCATCGTGGTGAGGCAAGGGTCTTATGTTTTACAGGCTGCATTGCACAGAGAGATGAAGGTTAAAAATGTTTGCTAATTTTGAGCATCCTGTTTAAGTTGTTCTGGATGATTTGTGTGTGCTTAGCTCTGTGTAGCATGGTACATGCTCAGAGCACATCTTCAGTGACTTCAATATAATCCCAAAGATCCCAGATCCCCAGAAAATGTGGAACGCCTAATGGCTACCTGTTAGAAATCTGCATTAAGTGTCTTGCCTAGTATCATACAGGAACTCTGTGGCAGAGGCAGGGATAGAATTCAGTTCTCCAGACTAGCTCTCAGCTGCCTTAACTGTGAGAGACTTCCTACAATTGTCCTCTGTTGCTAGAGAGGAATGAGATACACTGGCTTTCATTGTCAGGACTGACAGAAGAGAAATGAACCTTGGGTTTAGCTCTCATTGCTCCCTGCAGAAGTGGCCTATCACCATTGCAATCTCTTTTCCTGACCAATTCTGCCCTTCCCTCCTTCCCCATGCCCTGCCTTGTCCTCTATCCTGCTGTTATCCTCCTGACTCCTGCTTACCCTCACACCCGACTCCTGCATCTGTTTCCTGCCCTTCTGTACCCTCCCATGAACCATCCCTACTTCCCCATCCCTAATTCCTATCTTCCTACAAGTATATTCCCTGCTCATCCCCTCATCCCGTTTATCCTTTTGCCTTTCCCCACCTATTTTTTTGGCCTCAGTCTATTTCTGCTCCCTCTCTGCTACTGCTCTTAATTCCACTCTCATTCAGGCTCCCCATCTCCCATCCTCCTCCCTCTTATTATCTGCTCCCTCTATTTTTCATTCTTCCACATTCAAATTCAAGTTAAATTGTTACTTCCTTCCCCTCCCTCTCCTCCTTGCATGGCCTGGGAATCAGGAGTGGAAGCAGAGAGTGCAGAAAAGATAGTCTCCCCTCACTCTTAGTTCAAGTGCCTGGCCACCAAGTAGCCCAGAACAGCAACTGCAGGTTGAGCCCTGCTTCTGGCCTTAACAGCTCTGGGCTGAAGCCTGTTCTGTTACCTGGTTATCCAGCCTGCATGATCCAGTCAACTAGAGGAGCTGTTAGACTTAAGGGATGGAGCACATGGAGGGCAGAGAACTCAGCTAATCAAACAAACATCTCTACTGAGCATATGCACACACAAGTTTTCCAAAGGCTCAAACTGTAGCAAAACCTGAGTGATTTTCATGGCCCATCCTTGATACAAGGACAACTCCTTCCCAACCTGAAGTCTTTGCTCCAGAGAGTACAGCTGCTATGGTGCCAGTCACAGCAGCATGATAAACCATTGTGGTGGCCACTATTTGTGTGCCCTCCCACAAAGCATCTGGGGCTGCTTCCCCCCTTCTACCCCCTCTTCCCCCAGTTCTACTAGGGAGAGCATGGGGCACTAGAGCTTTTCAAGGAAAGAGCTGCAAATTTTTTTGCCTAAAGAAAACAACATATACTGATTCCGAGATTGCAAGGCCAGAAGAAATCATTGTGATCATCCAGTCTGGCCACCTATTTCACTGTAGCCACAGTCCTACCCTAGGGCAGCTCTTCTAGAAAAATATCTGGTCTAGCTGCTAGTTGATTGAGACTCCACCACACTCTTGGAAAGCTGTGTCAGTGGCAAATTATCACCACTGTTAAAATGTGCACCTTACTTCTGTTTGTCTAGCCTCAAATACTAGTCTCTGCATCTTTTTTTGAACAGACCCCCATAATCCAATTTGTTTGCTAAGCAGGAAGTTACAGATTGCAATCAAATCATATAGGGTGTTTAACCCATGTGCTTTGGGAGTGGGGGGAAGGGGGTGCTTTAATTAGAGAGGCTTTGAGATCCACTCTAATTAAAGCGCCTGGAGTGTCACGTGTATCAGCATCCTTGCGCTGAAAAATGGTGGCAGGGGCACTTTAACTAAAGCTAAAGCTTGTTGAACAAGCTTTAGTTAAAGTGCCCCTGTTGCCATTTTTCAGCATGGGAAAAAAAAGTGACATTGGAGCCTTGCTGGAGCGTGATAATTACCATGCTTCAACAGACTCAATTAATTGAATCTGCTTTGACACACTGTAATTACAGTGTGTCAGAGCAGCCTCTCTGCATGTGTATAGGCACCCATAAAGATACAAGCTGCAAATGTACAAATGTACAAATAACCAAAGGTCAAGGGTTTGTGAAATCAGTCCCAGGTGTAGAACACTGGTATTTAACATAAAAATGCATATCCAGTTGTGGTTCCTGCCTAAATCACTTAATCACCACCAAAATCTCTAGCACAAAGGAAAGTGGTAGGCAGCAGAAAGAACAATGAGGTAATTAAAACATACTTTCCCATAATTTCATTCGCAAATGGTTTACGTGTTTTAGCTGAAACATTCCTAAAAAAATTCAGTCTGAAGCACACATCTGTATGGAAGATTTCTTCCAAAATGCACCAGGTTTGGCAAAGTTATAACAATCTGAAGACAACAAGACCTTATAATGGGAAGTGTCAGACAGCTTTAATTCTCAGGGTAGTACCTGCCCTTCCTTTAGACGCATGGCAACAGCCTGAATCCAGCAGGAGCTTGTGCAGCACACTGGAAATTCCTCCACAGCTTCACACTATCAACAATGTAGCTTTTTAATAGATCAAATGGCTATAATTCATGTATCTCAGGGAGCAGGCTCTACAGTAGTTTTCCTGCTATTAAATTTAACTTTTTGCCATTCCCCTTGTTTGCACTGTTTACCATACAGCTGATTTTTGTGCTGACCCCCTATCAGGCGGTAGCTGCATTGTAAAAGCTCTCAGCAGGAGGAGTGAGAGGTTTTGCCAGCTGAGTAAGGGATAGTTGGGGCATTTAGTGACTCAGCAACAAATTAGGATTGTGGGACTAGCAGTTTCTGATAAAATTATCATCAATGAAGCAGTTAATCTCAACATTGATACAATCACTGGTAGGGATCAGAGTTAACAGCCCAATGAAATGAATTGGGCAGTCCAGTCCTCTCAGAGCTCCAGGCAGCCTGCAGTCTCAGAAAGGTGAAACAAGTGTTTTCACTTAACTAACCACTTTTAGAACTAAGTCCTAAATTTGTATTCTTTAGGGTAGCTCTCCCACAGCAATTCCTACATGCATGCAACCCCTTGGCTCACTTTGCTGTAACTTCTAAACACTGGGAACCATGAGATACAGACTTGCTCACATTTTCAAGATCCAGTTTGTGCTAGAAATGCAATATTTCATTTATAAAACTTTAGCTGAACAGCTAGGAGAAGGTGATGGGTAGGTAATTGGGTGGGAAGTTTGTATGTATTCACAGACTAGGGACACCAGTGGTGTCCTTCCTCTACTAACCCCAACCCTCAGTTCAACCAAGCCTGAGGCTCCTTCCTTCATGCTGAGAAGGGGTTTAGTCTTCAAGGTCCATTCTTTCCCCAGCCCCCGTGCTGAACTGGCAATATGGGGCTAATGTGGGCCTTGTCCAGGGAGTGTCTCCTTCACTGGGCAATGGCCCTGAGTTGGAAAAACAGTAATTTTACCAGGAAAGGCTCCTTTGCTGCCCTAAGTGCCCCATGCCATCTGAATGACCATTTTCCTGTGCCCAACAATCAGGCTCCAGATAGGGTGGCCCTGTGCTAGCTCTGCCTCTCCTCTTCAGAGTTCTATCAGGAGGGATGGGGTGCCTTGGACTCTCCCCAGCTCTGGTATTTAGACAGTGTTCCATGGCAATGGAAGCAATATCATACTCAGAGACAGAACAGCTTTAAAAGACTGAAATAATGATAGGAAAATAGTTGCTGTTAGTCAACTACCTGGGAGCATCAGAGCCTGCAGCAATACAGTCCTAGAGAGATGCTGTGGTGGGGGGAGACGGTTATCATAAAGGGGATGTGGGAACTGATCCAGCCTCCTTCCAACAGGTCCTGGGAAAGGAGTGGGGTTTGGCAGATAGAGCAAGGTGCTGTGAGAGCCAGGCTGTCTTGGGTTCTCACCCTGGCTCACCGGGAACAGCTATTAAAGCAAGGACTCCTGGGCCCTGTTCCTGGCATTCAGAGGAAAATATGGTATAGTACAGGGGTCAGCAACCTAGAGCATGCATGCCTAAGGTAGAACACAGCATGCTTTTGATTGGCATGCAGACTGCTTCCCGCCCTGAGGGACGGGAAGAGCCGTGCCCAGATGGAGCAGCACATGGCTGCCCGAGAGCAGCCTTGAGCTGCTGCCAACCCCAGGCAGGTAAGAGCCCCTTGGCCCCAGCCCCAGCCCGGCCCCAGCCCCAGACAGCCCCAGTCCCAACCCCACGCTGCCGGCAGGCCCCGGCTCTGCCTGAGCCCGGCCCCAGCTGGCACCACCACCACAGCTTGCCCCAGCCCAATGCTGTTGCTGGACCAGGGCTGTCCTGGTGCTGCTGATGGCCCCAGCCCCAGGCCCGGACACATGCTGCCGGTGAGCCCAGCCCCAGCCGCCTCAGGCCGCAGCCGCTGGCCCCAGCCCAGTGCCACTGCTGGGCCATGGCTGGGGCTGTGGACCTGCACGGGCTCTGGCCCCATCCCGTCAGTGGCACTGACCCGGCAGCGGCTGGTGGCGACAATGGTGAGGGTTGGGGCCGGGCTCGCCGGCAGCTGGCACCACCACCACGGCTGGGGCTTGACCCCGGCCTGGTGTGGCACCAGCTAGCTGCTGGGGTAGTCAGCAGCACTGGGATGGGGCCAAGGCCTGAGCAGGTCCACGGCCCCAGCCCCATCCTGGCGCTGCTGATGGCCCTGGCCCATGCTGCTGGTGAGCCTGGCCCCGGATGGCACCACTGCCGTCCCCAGCCCAGTGCCACTGCCGGGGCGGGGCCCTTGGCAGCGCCGGGATGGGGCCAGGGCCAGGGCCATGGACCTGCTCAGGCCCTGGCCCCGGCCCCGGCCCCAACCCGGCAGCCAGCTGAGGCCATGCCAGGTCAGGCCCAGGTCTCAGCTGTGGCAGTGGTACCAGTCGCTGGCAGGCCCGGACCCAGCCCCAGCCCTCACCACCGCCACTGGTCCCAGCACAGTGCCGTTGTCGGCACCATTGGGATGGGGCCGGGCCCTGCGCAGGACCCGGCCCCATTCCGGCACTGCTGAAGGCCTGGGCCATGTGCTGCTGGCAGGCCCTGGCCCTGCGGAGGCTCAGCCCCAGCTGGCACCACTGCCGCCGCCGCCCGCCCACCCCAGCCCTGCACGGCTCTGGCCTCAGCCCTGTGCCATCGCCGGCCCCATCCCAGCGCTGGCGATGGCCCGGCTGCAGCCCCAGCCCTGTGCTGCTGGTGGGCCCTGGCCCCAGTTCCGGCCCTGCGCTGCCCATGGCCGGGCTCCAGCCCCTTGTTGCCCATGGGCCCCGGCCCCAGCCCCATGCTGCCCACGGCCCCCGGCCCCAGCCCCATGCTGCCCACGGCCCTGGCCCCAGCGGGCATAGTGCCAGCACCTGCTGTCTTCCTGGAGCCTGGGGCCGGGAGACAGCCAAGACTGGGGTGGGAGTTAGCAGCTGTTTGCAGCCTCCCAGCTGCAGCCGGCTCAGGTTTGAGGTAGCTGCTGATAGCCACAGAGCCTGGGATGCTTCCAGCAGCTGGCTGGGAGGATGGAAGCCCTGTTGCAAGCAGCCCAGGCTCTGTGGCTGTCAGCAGCTACCCAGAACCTGAGTCTGCTGCAGCTGGGAGGCTACAAACAGCTGCTGGCTCCTGGCCCCAGCTGCCTCCCAGACCCAAATCCAGCCCTGGGCTCCAGGGAGGCAGCAGATACTGGTGATGCTCCCCACTGTGCTGCCCTTGCCACCACTTCTGTAGAGCAGCGTGTGAAACCTGACATGGCAGGGCACAGCAAGGGGTGCAGAAAGCTGCCTGCCACTCTGAACTCCCTGCTGTCCTGGCCACACTTACCCTGCAGGCAGGGGCAGCAGTGAGGGGCACAGCCCTGCATGCTACCCATGCTGCTCCCATGCACACAGAGGAAGCGTGACCCAGGCAGTGCGGAGCTTGCAGCAGCAGGCAGCTTCTCTGTGCAGCCCCTCTGAGCACTGCCACTCTGGGTCGCACACGCTGCGCTTGGGAGGGCCCAGGGGAGGGCAGCAGGGCCAGGAGCACAGTGCATGTGAGGGCAGCACAGCGGGGAACATTGCCGGTATCTGCTGCTTCCCTGGAGCCCGGGGTCCGTTCTGGGAGGCAGCTAGGGCGGGGGCCAGGGCAGGGAGGCAGCAGCTGTTTGCAGCCTCCTGGCTGCAGCTGGTCCAGGTTCTGGGTAGCTGCTGATAGCCACGGAGCCTGGGCTAGGGGGCAAAGGGCAGCAGGGCTGGGGGGCAGGGGCACAAGCAGGGCATCCTGCCATGTACCCCCTGCCCTTGTTTTGTTTTTCTTGCATGCCAGTACTCCGGCACCTTCCAAGGTAGGCATTATGGGTTTTTTCGGCACTCTGCCCAAAAAACATTGCCTATCCCTGGTCTAGTAGTTAAACAAGGGTGTTGGAGTCAGGCCTCCTGGCTATGGGAGAGAAGTGGTGTCTATTGGATACAGCAGGGGTGAATACAGTAGGAAGTCCAGATTTTGTTTCTGGCTTAACTAGGCAGGTTGGATGAGTTTCTTTCCCTCAATGTGCCTCAGACCCCACCTGGAGGATGATGACGGCATCACCACCTTCTCTTGCTGAGCCAGGAAGATTAATTCAGTTCTGTGTGGAAACTAGAAAATAAAGACAAACTGGACAAAGACTCCCCTGGGTACTCTTTCTGAGAGTAAGCCCTTCCCATGGACCTTGCTTCTCACCCCTGGCATGGCACAAGCCTCAAAATAGTCCTTACAGCAGAGCGCCAGATACACCACGACCCCAAGCCTGAATTAGGAAATCAGATCATCCTCACTAGCCAAACAAGGCACTTAAAAAAGAAAGGAAGGAAGACAAAAGTACGAGCCCACAAACTGAACAGGTTCTGTGTGGATTAGCAAAGACCCTTGTACTTACTGGGGCCCTGGCTCGTAGCCAGGAGCACACAGTCTGCACTCCCTGCTCGGCTGTCTGATTAGGGAGTACAGGCAGTCCTCGATTTACAATGTTTTGAGTAACAACAGTTCGCATTTACAACATTTATAAATTGACACCCTGTTTCAACTTTCTGACAGTTTCAACTTTACAACGCTTGATCTGATGCAATGCCATGCCAGCGAACAAGTCCCTGGAGAATTTCTGTCCAAACTTCCTTGGACACTTTCTTTAAGAAAGCAGACAAGGCTCCAGGAAAACCTGCAGACAAGTCTCCTGAGAAGACTCCAGCCAAGAACCCTTCAAAAAGTCCAACCAAGAGAGCTTCAAAAAGTCCAGCAAAGTCATCTCAAAGAAGTCCTTCCAAATCAATATGATTGCTACTTACAATATAAATACATTAATGTAGCTATATTACGCATCTATAATTGATCGAGTACAAAATTCTGGGGTATTTTTGGTGAAACCAGGATATTGGGCCTTGGTTCGGGAACCAATCCACCATTTATAACTTTGTTTCTTGTGAGAAAATTGGTTCTGAGTTACAACATTTCGACTTAAGACGCAGTTTTCAGGAACCAATTTTGTTGTAAGTCCCAGGACTGTCTGTATGGCAATTGGTATGCATGGTGGGGCTCCGGAACCTGAGTCAGATAACTGCATTCTCTGATGTCGTCCAGCCCTGTCTCCTGCAGCTCCCCCTCAGGTCCATTGGGAAAAGAAGTGAAGTAGTCATGCACTTTCTCACACCCACCCTCCTGTCTGGAGAGCAGTGGAAATGGAGCTCTGGATTCCATTCATACATCAGGCATGGCAGATACCAGAGGTCAACTCTACAAGCTCAGGAGGCAACACAAAGTGCAGGACAAACTGCTCATTTGAGGAAGGATCTAGTGGCCAGGGCACAGGAAAACCTTTTTTACCGATAGGCATGCTAATAGTTCTCTGAAGTGCATCATCCTGGTGCTTCCTGGTAGGCAGGATGGACCTCTAGCTACACCAGAGACATTGTTCAGCAAATTTTACATTTCACATGTAGAGAAACTGAGGCAGAGAGAGGGGAAATGACCTCCCAAGGCTGTGCATCAGATCAAGATCAGAGCCAGGAAACCAGGAGTCTAAACTCCTGTATCTTAACTTCAAAAGCAACCCTCTAATGTTTTCCTACTAAAAGTGCAGGGTAGGAAACAGTTTAGTGCACCCCAGCCTGCCTTCTCAGTATGAACCCTTACATCCCAACCAGCTCTGAGAGATAATGCACCATGATGGCAGAAAACAGCTTATGAACTCAACTAGTGCTCTTGGGGCTGGTATGCAGATAAGCACCCTGGTTCCTACTTGCTTTAGGAACTGGAGGTTCTGCCCATATTGGGCATTTCCCTCACCCTAACAGACCAGTTCAAAGCAAAACACCAGTTTTAAAACCCACAACATTTTAAGTTGAGGCTCAGCCCCTACTAACGACCATCGTACCAGGGGATGGCATTTCCGGTTGGATCATACAAGGGCCCAGTTGAAGTCGATATTTTCATTAATGACTTGGACAATGGAATACAGAGTACATTTATAAAATCTAAGTGTAACTCCAATATGGCAGGGATTGTATGCACTTTGGAGAACTAGAGGGTTTGCAACCAGGGAGATGAAGTTTAATTAAGACAAAAGCAAGATGCTACTCTTTGGAAGAAGTTAAATGCACAAATCCAAAACAGGGAATATTATTAGATAGCAGCAAGTCAGAAAAGTATCTGGGGCTTATAATGGAGCACTAACTTAATATAAGGTACTGTGATGCTGCTGTAAAACACTTCAAATCTCATTCTGGGATAGAACAGGAGGCTGTATGTAAAACGCAGGAGGTAATTATTTTACTTTCCTCAGCATTGGTGAAGCCTCTGATGGAGTACTGTGTCCAGCTCTAAGCATCATACTTCACAAAAGAGGAGGATAAAATTGGAGAAAGTCCAGAAAAGAGCAACAAGAATGATAAGAACATGACCTGGGAGGAAAGATTGAAGGAATTTGGTTTGTTTAGTCTACACAGGAGAAGTCTAACAGGGGGGTCATGAGTGTCTTCCAATTTGTAAAAGGCTGTTATGACAGTGATCAATCCACCATAAGCACTGGGGATACGGCAAGAAGAAACTGGCTTAATTTTCAGCATTAGGAAATCTTTCCAAGCGTACGGAAGACTGGAATGTGATGCCTAGTGAAGTCATGGAATCTCCTTCACCAGTGGGTTTTAAGGGCAGATGTCTTCTGTCCTGATGTCATGGATAATTTCAGTTTACTTGACCCTGCCTCAGAGCAGGAATGGGTGGCCTGGAAGGCCTCTTCCGCATGTCTATCAATCTTTGTAAGAGTCATACCACCCCAAACCATAACCCTGATGCTTCTAGGTAGGAGCTTATTGTTGCCCTCCTACATTATGAAGAAACCACCCTGCGTGCACACAGTGTACATTATACAAGGGATGCAGCTTCCAGCCTGCTGCAAGGATAGGGCAGCACTGTGCCCCTGGACTGTGTTGTTTAGAGCATTCTGGGCTATGCATCTGCTTACTGCACCTTTAAAAAGGAACACTGTGGGTGTCAAGTACAAGGCACTTAGCAGCTGGAAACAATGGCAGCTGGAGTTGGTGGGAAGGCTGAGCGAGGCATGGAGTGGGCTGGATGCAGTTTGGGAACACCATCCTGTACTAGCATTTTGTAGTTTCTTGTTTTATTCTTGTTGACGTTGTTTGTATGCAGAGCCAGTTTAGTTCATTAAAATGACATAGCTGACTTATTTAGGTGTGGAGATGAGAAAGTTAGATCCTCAACTGGGGCACATCAGTCTAGGTCTCTCAAAGCCAGTGCACTGACTCCAATTTGCCTTAGCTGGGGTAAACCTGTATCTGAGTGAGCCTAGACTCAGGCCCAGCATATCTTGTACTGTTGCTGTGCAGAGTAAAGCAGCATGCTGATTGTGACTGTGCCCTCAGCATGGCCCAAACTAATACCACAATCATCAATCAATTTAACCTGCCAGCTCTGCAGTAGTGTAATGTCCAAGTGCTACAAGAATGTGGCCTGATTCTGTCACAAGCCCAGGCGGAGCCCGGCCAGGTACAAAGCTCAGAGGGCACCATTGGACAGGACAGAGCTGTACGCAGCATATTAACAGGCCCTGCCTACAATAGCTCTGAATGAGCTCATCACAGACTGTGACAGAGGGCTGCATGGATAGGAAACTCCCACTGCATTGTCCTTAAAATTGTTATAAAATCCTGCACCCTAGTCAACTATCCATTGCTGCCATACACTGGAAAGGAAAGCCAAAACAAGCCACAGATCCCCTGGATCCTCTCCAGCCACAGACGTTTTTTAAAGTAACAGATTTGTGCCCTTCCCTTTTCTTTCAAGATTTCAGCATTTCTTTAAAGTTGACTTTTACATTAAAGAAATCAGGTCCTTGCTGTGAAGACAGTGTATGACTGAATAAGCAGGGAAAGAAAACAATAGAGGAGTGAGCACTGACTACTGAGGGAGAAAAGCTGACAAGATTCTAACACCCCTATCCTGCAAAGGGCTGAGGCAACTCATCCTATAGTTTTCCCAAGCAAAAACAGGGAAGACAAGGCTGGACACCTCCAATATTTCTCCTTCTAAAAACCCACTTTGTCAGGCTTTTATGCACACAATAAAAAGGCACATCCCATTGTTCTCCTGCAGTTGGACTCCTTGAGGGATGGTTTGGGAAATTAGGTTGCTATCAACAAATAGCTTGCTGCTTTGCAGCTGTCGGAATGCAATCGAGCAGGGGAATTGAAAGGGAAATGTCTTCCCCGGGCCATTTGTAGGTACCCATGGGCAGTAGTGGCTTTGGAGCTCAGAGTTTTTCCACAGCTATATGGGGTACAGCCTCAACTCAGAGCTGAGGTGGGAGGCCTGCAATCTGCTGACAAAACCCATATTTTTTGAGGGAGAGGGATTCTGATCTGGACTAAAGCCTGTCTGCAGGAATGGCTCTGCTCTTTAGACCTCTCTGCAGCTCCTGGCATGACTGACAAGAGCTCTCTGCCAAATGCTTCATGCCAAGTGAGGCAGAGGCACAGGTGGCCCACCTGCCAGTAAAGATGCTGAGCTCCAGTGTGTCCAGCTCAATTTTTCCTGAGGCCTACAACTCAGTGAAAATCAGTGTCAGCACTGCCTGCGAGTCAGAGCAAGCAAGACCTAGTAAGCCCATGGGGTACAGAGGGAGCAGCAAAGCAGGGTCACACATCCACACCAATTGCATGAGAGGACTCACAATGTTAGCCAACCAGATCTTCACTAAGTGGGCAGCTGTACCAGGCACCATGCAACATCCCTAAACAAAACTCTCTCTAAAAGGGTAAGCAGCTCCTCCAAGTTGCTGAACAACTGTAACCTGCCCTCAAGACCAACGCTTGACCTGTAACAATCCGCTCTGATCATGGAATGGGTCTAATTCATGTGCTCACTGGTGTTGCCACATCACATCCCAGCTGTATCTTTGGGGGCTGTCATTTTTCTGGAAATCAACCAGACCACTGCCCCTTCCTTTTCTGGGTCCTCACCAAGCTGCTCCAATCCCTGACTGTCATTGAGACGAGCTGTCAATGTCACATGTCAGTCTAAGAGCTTCAACGCAGGGACTACCTACACCTGCAAAGGTACTCACAGAGCCTCATATAGCAGGACCCTAATCTCAAATGGGTCCATGTGTGCTGCCAAAGCAGATATATTAATTAATGACAGTGGACTTCACAGCAACTTCCCCCACCCCCAGGGAATTTCTTAAAATAGACCACAACCAAAATTTTAGGCCCAAACATAACAATTCTGTGGCCATTAGTGCAGGGACAGAGCCTGAGATTGCAGCAGCTGCCCCTTTGGCTTTGATCATTACCTCTATGAGACCTTGTTAGACGGGTCAGGCTGCTAAAGCCCTGGGCCCAGCCTCTAGGGAGATACAAGGCATGTGCTAAGGCAGATCATTGCTACCCTTGGTGTGACTGCAGCCTGACTGTAAAGTCTGTTGAAGGTCTTTGCAATTTGAAGCTGGAGCACGCAGCTTTTACTCAACTTGATTCCTTCCTTTAGAAACCAATTTATAGTGAAACTGGTGCAAAGACAGCCATTACACGTGCTTATACATCTGCAGTGAGGCTGCTCCAATGCACTGTAATTACAGCTTGTTGGAGCAGACTCAATTAATCAAGTGTGCTGGAGCGTGGTAAAAACCGTGCTCCAACAGACTCTAGTGTTGTGTATCAGCATCCCTGCCCTGAAAAATGGCAGCAGGGGCGGTTTAAAGCTTGTTTGTGCACAGGAAACTACAGGCACAAAGGTGAGGAGGGAGCAGCAGACAGCCCCATTGTTAGCTCTTCTGTGGGAGACAGATGGAAAGTACAGCCAAGGTAGAGAGAGGATGTGTTTTGTGTGCTGCCAGCAGGCCAGTTTTCCCACTTACTAAATGAAGCATGAACCATCATGTCTGTTTCAAAATGTCCAGAGAGCTGGCCATGCTGGAGACCAAGGCTCATCCCCCAGAGGATTCAATAAGGGATGCATATTCCCCATTATTAAAACAAGATCATCTTAGAGCCTTGGCTAGTACAAGACTTGGCCTGGGACACAGAGACAGTCATAGGCTTGCAGCCCAAATGCGTTAGTGGCTCAGTGGTCTGCATTATGTGGGTTAGAATCACAGAAAATTAAGGTTGGAATGGACCTCAGGAGGTCATCTAGTCCAACCCCCTGCTCAAAGCAGGACCATCCCCAACTATATCATCCCAGCCAAGGTTTTGTCTAGCCGGGTCTTAAAAACCTCCAAGGATGGAGAGACTACAGCCTCTTTGGGTATCCTGTTTCAGTACTTTACTAACCTCCTCACAAGAAAGTTTTTCTTAATATCCAACCTAAACTTCCCTTGCTGCAACTTGAGACCACTATGCCTTGTTCTGGTATCTGTCACCACTGAGAACAGTCTAGCTCCATCCTCTTCACAACCACCCTTCAGGTAGCTGAAGGCTGTTATTTAATCCCCCCTCAGTCTTCTCTTCTCCAGACTAAATAAACCTAGTTCCCTCAGCCTCTCTTCATGTCATGCTCCCCAGCCCTCTAACCATTTTCACTGCCCTCTGCTGGATTTGCTTCAATTTGTCCAATTCCTTTCTGTAGTGGAGGGCTCGAAAGTGGACACTGTATTCCAGATATGGCTGAACAGAGGGGAATAATCACTTCCCTTGATTTGCTGGCAATGCTCCTACTAATGCAGCCTAGTATGCTGTTAGCTTTTTTCACAACAAGGGCACACTGTTTGTTCATATGTAGCTTTCTGTCCACTGTAACACCCAGGTCCTTTTCTGCTACTTAACCAGTCAGTTCCCAGTCTTGAGAGATCTCAAGACAGTTCCTAGAGCTCCATAACACAAACACACCAGCATCTGCTTTGCTCATCTTGGCATAGGCCAAATTCCTCTTCCTTCTGCCTAGAAGGTGCTCAGTCACCTGAGGCATGCTGGCAGAGTGTAGGCACTAGAGTCCCCCCACATCAAGTGGGAGCTGCTCCCCTGGGGCCACCAGGGGACCCAACCCATGCAGTGTTCCTGCCAGAGTTCTCCCCCCAGAGAGGGGCTATGGCAGTAAGAGCTCCTGATTTTCACGCCAGCAGATGCAGGCTGGTGCTGTCTGAGGGAGCATCAGCCCCTGGATGCTAACACACTTGCTGGGAACAGAAGCCCCCAGGAAAGTGGTGCTTCCCCTTGCACCTTTTTGCCACTTGTGCCTGTCAGCCCCCAGTACAATGTAAGAAAACTGCCAGCTAGTGCAATGAGGCCTTGCACAGGGACAAAGGGCCTGCAACATGAGCTCAGACACAACAAAGGTACCTCCGTACCCAGGACAGCAGATGCCTAGCTTCTCACACAGTGGCTGTAATAATGTCATCCACTGATGTTTAAGACCCCTTGTATTGCAAAAGGTATGTGAAACAAAGCATGGCCCCAACCACCGATATGCAGCTACCCCAGGAGGAAGGGCAGCAGCCATCCTCAGTGCACAGCCTTTTTCCACAGCAGCACAGGAAAGGAAGAAGACACCCTACTGCCCATGCTTGGGAAGGAAAACACAGGGAGGTAGGATGTGATATGGGGCAGAGGCAGCACTGTTTCAATTAAATGTGCCCACAAATCTACAGAGGTGCTCAGAGCTCTGGATCTCTGTTTACAGCTCATCTAAAACACTACAGGGCATATTTTCCTGACTGCAGTTTCACAGTAGCTCCCTGATACATGACAATGGAAATGATGAAGGTGGCATGCTGCACTCCTGTTCCAGCCCATAAAAGTTAGTTTGGCATAGGAGGCTGCCAAAACCAATGGTCGAGGTCAGGGAATAGTTCGCTCCCCCAGGTCATCTCCCTGCAAGGCTCCATGGCACTGTCTCAGATGCCAACAGAGGAATTACATCCCACAGGGCTGGGAAACAATAGCAAGCACCTGGAGAAGGAAAATCCTGCCTCTCTCAACCATGCCTGAGGCAGGGGAATGTGACATGGACCTGGAGTGCCATGGGGACAAAGCACAGCCAGGATGAGCACAGGTACTGGCTCCAAGACAGCTCCACCAGCAGAGTACAATACATCTGGAGGGCCCAACTCCATCCACCCATGCCAATGCAGTACAGGTTGTAAACAGGCAACCCATGAAATACTCCGAAAGCCACAGCACAGCAGCTGCACTAGGTGAACAGATTACTACTTACACATGATCCTGCACTGCATGGGCATCCCCACCCACAGCATGGGAGTCAAATCCTACCACATCCCAAATCAGACCACAGGTAAAACCTGCTTCCTGTGTCAGTTGACTAGACCCCAGACCCATCTGCATCCTGCAGTGACCTATACTGGAGACTGGATGATCAACCACAATATCCAGACCAGTTGGCACCTAGCACTCTGGAATGCTTCTGGCATAAAGGCCAATCTGGATGTGGACCCTGCAGGGAGAGGAAGTCAAGCAAGGCTTAGAGCAGCTGGGCATGCTGGCCCTGGCTGCAGCAGTAGTGATGAGTGGCTTTCAGGAGCAGTCAGGCATTTTGGCAGACCTGCTGGGCAAGATCCATGGTAAGAGGGACAGAACTAGAGGGAACTCACTCTTCACACCTCAGCCCTGGGCCTTGTCTGCCTCCTCTAACGAGCTCAGATGAAGCAATGTCAAAGACAATAGACCTTAGTGCACTGCCTGCCCAGCAGCCCTACAGTGGTTGGTGAAGTGGTTGCCATCCTTAGCACATTGATAAATAGTCTTCTTGTGGAAAGGGACTGGTTTCATGTACCAATACCCCCCTCACCTGAAGGGCTGCTGAACAAACACATGGATATTCCCCATTAGAACCAGTGTCACATAATGCAAAGGGTCCCTGGAAGGGAGACAAGCGATACCTGCTCCTGGATGCCCTCTTCCCTTCCTCTCAGCATGAAGCCGGGGTCTTTGAAACTGGTCCCCATACAAAGACCTGCTGGGGGGGGGGGGGGGGGGGGGGGCTCTCTGCCTCTGTGCCCAACAGAGAGGTAATACTCACGTTTCCCCTGCAAGCCCCACTTTAGGCTTCAGGGTTTAGCCCAGAATATTTGAGGAGGGTCCAATGCCACAATTATCCAATGGGGAGCAAGATGCCCTTCTGCTTGCCACATATAATGCTGAGCTCATGGCTAGTGCCAAGATATATCACCATCATCATCTTGCTCCCAGCCCTAGGAAATCTCTAGCATTCCACGAAGCAGCCAACTGCCTCCACCCCTCAAAACAGAGCCTGCACACACTCCCGTCTGCCTTACCTCCCCTGTGCCGGGAAAGGAGCAGAGACTCTGACCTGTCCATGGCTACACGGCAGAAGCCCACGGCTCCAGACGAAGTTCTGCGGCCAGTGAGAGTGGCGAAGAGGGGCTACTGGAATATCTGACTGTGTGACAGAAATGTCTGTGCTGAAGATCGCCCCAGGCTATGGCTGCTGTGCAGTTCAGTGGAACCCCCTGCAGAGTCAACCCTGCTTCCATGCAGTGCCGCTCACCCCAGCCAGCAGCAGCCAGGAGGAGGATGTTCCCAGACCACTCCGGAGCAGCAATGGCTCCTTTGCTGGAGGTTAACCCTGCTGCCCAAGGGCTCTGCTTTGTTGCAGGCTGTGGAGAGCTTGCTTTTTGCTGCTCAGTGGATGCTGTCTTGTAAACACACCAAAGGGTGAACAGCTCCTGCCTACCCCACCCCCAAGCCCTCTCCAGCCCGACAGGGAGAGGAAATGACCAGGAACTGGCTGTTTGAGTCAGCTCCCTACAGCCCATTGTCATGGCCCATTCCCTCTTCCTTCCCTTGTGCACTGGCTTGCGGAGGAGGGGGGAGGCAGATGGAGAGGAGGCTTGTTTTTCCAGTCTCTTTTTCTCTGTACCACACAGCCATTCCTTTTGGCATGGCAGGGCTGTGATTTGGGCTCTTCCTTCCTGGGCAACATTTCTGTGCCCAGCATTCCTAGAGTTGCGATGAAACCCTGTGGGAGGCTGGGGCTGTCCTCTGGTGGCAAGGGCTTGATGCTCAGCCAATGTAAACTGGCAAAGCTCCACCAAAGCCAGTCCCCTTGCAGCCAGGGAGCTGCCATGCTGGGCACCAGCTGAGGACCCATTTCTCAGTACTGGTGCCCTCATCTGCTTCTTGAAATGCTTCTATAAACAAACCAAGCCACCTCTTTCAGAGCAACTACAAGAGCCTCAATGACATAGCTACCTCTGTTCAGTCCCACTCTGCAGTCTACTCTGCTGGGCCTCACTCCCAGGATGGCTATGCAATGAGCTGATCACAAACCAGGACATGTCACATCTTCTCTACAGTGCTCCAGGCTGAGGTGCTGCGTCAGCACAGGGTCTTACCTGTATCATCAGCAGCCCTAACTCTAGCAGCACGGTGCCTAGGATGAAGCCACTATCGTTCTCTCCATTTGCTGGGGGAAAGGGACATTCCCAAGGCCACAAAAGCAGAACTGGGCTTGGACCCAGGTCTCCTCACACCCAGGAAACTGCCCTGTTTTCCTCTGCCCTTTGACTTCAAGCAAGTCTGAGTCTTTGTAACTCTGGGAATCTCTAAGAACCTGGAAGAGGTGTCCAGGGATGAAGGGCAAACACTCTGCACCTCTCTGGCTCACAGGGTAGGCTCTGGCTGCTGGCCTGTGTTACTGTGTAGCTCAGGTTAGGGGAATAAGAACACAGGGAATGAGATATTTTTAAGACACATGGTCTAGCCACAGTCCCACAGAGTAACTTCCCTGCCAAAAACTGGTCATCTTGACAATGCTTCCCAACCAGCATGTTTCATCCTCCTGAGGAGCCCATCACCAGTTACAAGCCAGCTTGCAACCTCTACTCTGTGCCACACCAGGTCAGTGCCAGCACTCAGAACTGGCACCTACTCACACACTCCCAGGACTCCTTCTCCATGCCTGTGACCAGTGCCTGAGGAGGGGCCAGATGCTGCTAGGCAATATGTTCCCTTAGGCACAGAAGCCAGTGAGAGCAGAGAACCCCCAGCTCCATGAACATGCATGTTTACATGTGCCTCTGAGTGGACATGTGTGTGCAAGGTGTATGTTGCCTGATCAAGGCCTAGTATAAGAAGCACTGAGGTTTCTGGGGCTCCTCCTAGCAGCACAGTAAGATGGGGAGTCTCTCTGTGCTGCATCTGGGCCCCACATCCCAGCCTCAGCCCAAACTCCCTCTTTCCTTTCCGATCCTTCAGCTCCCAAGGGAACGCTGCCTGTTCTGTACTGCTCTGGCACTGCCATCCCCTGGTGTGTCTGACCTCTATCCTGGCTGCATATGGCACCTGATGGACCGGAGGCTACACAGCATCCTCATAAGACAAAGCTGTCTCTGGGCTCTGCTCCTTTGGACTGTGTTTCTCAGCCCCTAGAGCAGGCTTGTCCAACATATGGCCTGTGGGCCACCATGCAGCCCACCAACCCATTTTATCTGGCTGGTGGCGGCGCCACCGTCGCGGAGCGCAGAGCTGCGGCAGCAGCGCTGAGTGCAGAGCCACCAGTGTGGAGTGCGGGGCAGCGGCGCGGAGAGCAGAGCTGCAGCAGCGGCGGTGCGGAGTGCGGAGCCGCCGGCACGGAGCCACAGCGGTGGCGCCACAGTGAGGCAGGCAGGGCCGGCCTGCGGGCCCCAGCCAGCAGTGAGGGGTGGGGAGCTGCTTACCTCCGCAGGGCCCGGGGGAGCGGCCCCGCGCAGGAGGCCAAGCAGTGGCCGCTGGCACTGCCGGCCTGTGCCTGCCTCCTCACCCGCCCACTTCAAGCCAGCCCCACTGCCCTGCCCTGCCCCACAGCAAGGTGGCACCTGCTCCCCCAACCAGTCTCCCCCCGGGTGCTGTGGCTCTCCGGGCCCGGCTGCCTGCACGCAAGGCCCCAAGGGGGCTGCTTCTTGTGTGCTGCTGGGGACGGGAGGAGGCCGGCCGGGTCTGCACCGGCCAGCAGAAGTGGTGGCGGAGCCGTGTGCCACTCGGGACAGGATGAGCCTGCACTGGTCAGTCCCAAGAGGCACACAGCTCCGCCGCCACTTCTGCTGGCTGGTGCAGACCCGGCCGGCCTCCTCCCGTCCCCAGCAGCACATGGGAAGCCGGCTTCAGCTGCATGCTGCTTTTCCTGGCCGGTGCCGACCCGGTTCTGCCTAGGCGGGTCCTGCAGCACCATGTCAACCTGGGCACGGCACCAGCAGGCCGGGCAGACCCCAGGTTAACCCTGGCCTGGCCCCATGGCTTCTCCAGCACCAGGTCAACCTGGTTGTAGTTAAGCGGCTCCTGCAGCAGCATGTCAACCCGGGCATGCATACCATGTCAACCAGCACCATGTCAACCCCTGCAACTTCATTGGTGTCAAAGATCACGTGACATCACTTCCTGTGACGTCTTTGAATATGGCTCGCCTGCCCACTGGGTGATAAAAAGTTCGTGATCCAGCCCCACATTCAAAAAGGTTAGACACCCCTGCCCTAGAGGGTGAGAAAGCTGCCCTGCAAAGGCTCAGAGGCAAGGACAAGCACCACCACTGACAGCAAGAGGGCTTTTCTGTACGGGTGTGGAGCACTTCCCCGGTGAGGCTCTCTGCCCTCATCTGAAGCAGCTGTCTAGAAGAGGAGCTGCTGGGGAGGCTGTGACCCCAGCACTCCTGCTGCCAATGACAGCAGGGGGATGATGCAGTGTGCAGTTCCCAAAGGTGAGTACTCAGAGCTTTGCAGGGTGAGGATCAGCCCAGACACTCCATTAACCTTACACTGGATTGCCCATCCACCACTCTGAGCAGTCTGGCTCCTGGCTCCCTGCCAGCACTCCCCTCAAGGTACACCTCCAGCAGGCACCTTCCCCAGAGAATGGCTAGAGGCCAATGTACAGTTATCCTAGGTGAGAAGGCCAGAGAGACAGCCCTAGGCTATATAGGCTTCTGTATTCCAAAGAAGAGATAGGACAGGAGAGCTCATGGCAGCTTCCTGCACACACCTATATGCAAATGTACCACATATACACATGTACAGGAACACATTCCCCCCGCCATCTCAGCACCCAGGTGGGGAGGGAGCTGTCACAAGGGCCCATTTTATTTGTGGTCTCTCTACTGAGATAACTCCTGAAGAGGCTAAATAATGCCAAATATGAAGGGTCTGTGGTGTGGACAAGCAGCTAGCCTAGGCTCCTCCTGCTCATTTGACACAGAGTAGACTTCAGAGAAGGAATGGTCAGGACTGAGAGTTAAAGGCTCCTGAGCCCATCCCCATCCCTTACCCCTAGGTCTGGAAGCCATACTGTGCATCTCTTTCTTCTACAACCTCTACACTGTGTCAGGGACAGGCTTCGTAAACCCTCGTGGCTGGGGAATCCCTGTCCCACCCCCAGCAAATTTAACAGCTACGTTTAATGACACCTAGGACTGGGCCTGAACCAGTAAACTCCAGCCGTGCCCCTTCATTGCAGGAGGATAGAACTCAAGCCTCAGGGCCCCCCACTGAAGTTTTCATTTCAGCCCTTTACAGAAAGACAAAACTCAAATCTTAGTTTGGGATAAAATAAACAAGACTCCCTCCCTCTCCCCACCATTTGGGGCATTCTTTCTCCTGGGCTATTCTAGACAGTAGGCAGTAAGATGCCTGCATTCTCCCACTGATAAGTGCACTGACCACTTTCATAGCTGAGAAGAAAGAACAAGCCTGAAGCTCTTATAAGGGCAATCCAAGGAACTTTGAGCAAAGCTGCACACTGACCTCTGACTCTGTCTTTGTACACTGTCCCAGTGCTGAGGAAGTCAGTGTGACAGCCTGCCCAGAGGGCTTCAGTTGCCCATTCCGCTATCCCCACAGACACTTAGTATTTGTTCTTTTTTGGCTGATCCTGTGAAGCTAGCAGCCTTTACTGAGCTCCACGTGTGCACTGGAAATGTCACACCTGGCTGACTGACAGCTCAGATTGGGGTGGTCAGCAGGGGGACTGGTGCACAATTATTTTAGGTGGGTGAGGAGGGTAAAATGAGGGGCATAGTGTGGAACTGTACAAGGGGAAATGCAGGTTCCCCACTGGAGGAGGTACTGAGAAGGACAATGCAACCCTCTGCATAGAAGGAAAGGCTCCTGAATCTGCAGGGACTGGAACTGAACAGGCCTTTCCCTTTGCTAACTGCCAAACATTATACCAATGCAGTCCACCAATCTCCCCTGTCAGCCTCTGCTTCCCACCAAGGACTCTGGGACTGCCAACCCTGACACATCTGCTCTTCTCACCCTCGTCAATACAATACTACTTTGTAGACAAGTGCTAAATCCACCAAGCCCTGAACCAGGAACTAGGTTCCATTCTGTTGAACCACTTCCTTGTTCTACTTATTGAAGGTTTTTTGTTACAAAGTGGCAAAAAATACACAAGAAGAAGCTTTGTACCTTGGCTAATAACTATTTTTGGGTATCATAATCCATAAACCCTTCATCCAACTGAGTTTAGAAAGAACCTACATTAGCCATAGCCTTACCTTACTAACTATGGGGCCAATGGGTAAAATGTATATGTAAAGTACCTAACTTAGAATCCTAAATCTCATTGTCCTTAGAACCTAAATCCTATTAAAATCAATGAGACGTTGTTTTTTAAGTGAAAAAATCCATTTTGGAAATGGGATTTAGGATTCTAAGTTTCTTTGGCACTTCTGAAAACTTTCCCCAAAATGCCTTAATCTGTGGATTTCAGAAGTGAACCAGAATTATTTCTCTAAAGGAAAGTCAGCTGTAACTCCAAACATGAACGAGCATCTCCTCACAATGAGGAACAGAGGAGAAGTTGCAGCATCACTATCACCCAGACATAGTTGGAATTTAAATAAAAAAGGGAAAAGCACCATTTGTACAGTGATCTCTAGGAGATCCATCTCTTGATTCCAGACCCATCTCCTCCTGGTCAAGCTAAGATCTCAGCCTCTCTCTCTCTCTGTCATGTCATGGATGCCTAGTTGTCAAGAAGACCTCTGCTATCCTGCTTGTCACCAAGGCCCATATCTTGGGTGTCATTTTCTATCCGGGGCTTTCTTTCAGTACTGAGACTTCAGCTCCTGCATCTGAGCAGTCCATGGTGTCAGCTTCTATTGCCCAGTGATTTTAGTTGCTAATATCTTTCTCTTATGCTACCTGGGAAGAACTCCCTGTAAATATGCACAAAGCTACCCTGTAATCTTTCTGCAAGGATGCCTACAATGAACATGACAATGTGGAGGCTGCTGGTGCGCTAGAATCTCTTTCTATCATGCTGACCAATACTATCTTGTCATACTTCTGTCATATATCTGGCTGTTTGTATCCTCTTGTTGCCCTGTCATACAGTTCTACAACTATAAACTCTGTGAGGCAGGGAGTATTTTTTGTTCTGTTATTGTACAGCGCCTTGCACAGGGCCCCAGTCAACACAACAACAACACGTGGTGGCTGAGGGGGTGGGGAAATGCCTGCAGAACCCCATGGGCACAGGTGATCCAGCAGCTAATGGTGGCCATGTGATGATCACAGATCAAATGGTTCAGCTAGCAGGATCTGTGTTGGTGTAGAGCACTGTGGTATGGAAAGGCCAGGGAGCTGAGTTAGACTAAGACATGGAATTGGCTTCCTTTGCTCACCTTTAACAGACTCTCAGTGCAGTCCCCTGCTTGCTGCTGACTTGGTGTCACACCAAGCCCTCTACTCCATGTCAGCTCCTTCCCCAGCTTCCCTGCACAGGTTAAGCAGGCCCAGCTCTCCAAGCAGCTACAGAGCAAGAACAGAGGGGAATCAGGAGGGTTGATGCTTTGTTACTATTCTTCTCTGGACCAACTAATTTAGCAGGCAAAATGTGAAAATGAATTAAATGGGGAGCAGAAGAGACAGAGCTTCCCAGATGTGATTTCTCAACAGGGCTGTGGATCTCAATTGCAGAACTGCACCACTAATACTAGAGATCTCCTTTCAGCAGCTGCATTGTTTACCTTTGCAATCATACTCCCAGAATGGAGTGCCCTATGTGAAGGCAATAGGCAAATGCTGCAGAGGATCTGCACAAGCTCAGGCACAGCCCACAGAACACCGCCCCCGACTCAGCACCCTCCTTGCTCACTTACTGTGCTGCTAACATTTTGTTCTCCAGAACATCTGGGGAAAAGGAAAGCATTGTGAACACTTGTATAGGAGTGTGTTTGCAAGTGGGAGTGTTCAGACCACCAGCTCAAAAACTCTGAGGGCCTGGCAATCCTCAATTTAGGAAATGGAAACAATGTCTTCTGATTCTCCCAATCTCACTGCACAGACACTTGCAGCACTGGCGACTGGGAACAGTTCGGAAACATTCTATAGGCTGAAACAGCTTTGTACATGCCATTCATCAACGTACAGATTCCTCCAAACAATCCAAGCTTGTCTGGAGATTATGTCACGTGGTTCCCTGCAACAGCAGGGCACAGGACTCAGTGACCCAGGAAGTCCCTTCCAGTCCTATGTAATCAGCAAACCAAAAGCTTTTTGCTCATTAATTTGCTCGCTGCAAATGGCTGTCATTCTGGTAAACTTTCTCTAATCAGCCTCTCTGAGCACTGCTATGTTCATAGATCATCTGCACACACATTAGCAACAGAACCAGGACGCCAGATTCAACTGGACTCTGAGCAAAGGTGATTCTACAGAGCTCAGAAGAGCACTATGGTGCACTAACATGGTTTGATTATGCTTGGGAAAAGCTCCAAGAGCTCTATAATGCCTCATGGGCACAGTGCACCCTCCATTCTCACCTGCAAGCACTCTGCCTGCATATGCTAGCACTGGACAGGGTGCCCAGGGTGGCAAGTGAGGACTGGGAAGAAAAGAGAGCATTTGTCACATGACAAAAGGTTGGTGTGAGGAGCTCAGATAGGAGGTTCCTGTAGAGCAGATGAGCCCTATAAGACAGGGGTGGGCAAAATACAGCCTGTGGGCCGGATTTGGCCCACCAGACTATTCTATCTGGCCCGTGGGGCCCCTAAAAATTTAGAAAGTTAATATTTATCAGCCCCTGGCTACCTGTCAAAGATGAAAGGAGAAAAGGGCAGGAGGACCTAGGGGAAGCCACGGCAGGCTCCTGCTACAGCAAGGCCAGGGCCCCTGACCCACCACCGCCCTCACCAGCCCCTGCCTAGCAGGGGTTTCTGGCCTGGGACCATGGGGCTGTTTATACCTCCCTGCACAGAAGAGGGAAATTCAGGTAAGAATGGGGTGGAGGGGGAGGGAAGGGAGGCAGGGGAGGGCCATGGGCAATTACCCCAGTCCTCAGGGCCAGGCCAGCTCCTGCTGAGTCCCACAGTCCGGCCATGCAGCCAGGAGCAACGCGGTGTAGAGAGGCCAGCGGGCAGGCAGGGAAGTGGGGAAAGCGGTGGTGGGGGTGTGGGGAGTGGAAGCAAGCAGGCATGCGGGAGCGTGTGGCCTGTGCTGGTGTCCTGGGCCTAGTGCCGGCGAGGCCCAGAGTGGGGCGGCAGGAACACGAGCTGGCAGGACGCTGTGGATCCAGGCTGGCCCAGCTCCATAGAGCCCCTGCAGACTGGGACCCTGCGCTCCTGCCGCCCCGCTCTGGGCCCCGCCAGCGCTGGCCCTAGGACACAGGCACAGACCCCACGCTCCTGTCTGGCTGTTGCTGTGCTCCTCCGCACCTGCTTGCTCCCAGTCCCTTCTGCCCAGCTCTGCGGTACAGGCAGGGACAAGCATGTACAGCCCTGACTCCACGTGCCCTGTTGTCTGCCTGGGCTGAGCAGCAGCAGCACAAGACAAACTGTTGCTCAGCATGGGAGAAAGAAAAATGCGTGCCCCCCTCCCCCTTCGCCACTGCTGGGCAGTGTTTGCTGTGGCCACCCAGAGCCTGTGCCATGCCAGGCTGCGGTGAGGCTCCTTTACCACCACTTGTGAGCTGCCCAGCGTGGCAGCAGTGACCATGTAGAGCAGCTGCACTGGGCAGCTCACAAGCGGCAGTGAAAGAGCTGCACTGCAGCCTAGCATGGCTGCAGCAAACACTGCCCGGCAGCAGCGAGTGGAGCAGGGGGGCCCACTCTCCTCCACCCTGAGCAGCAGTTTATGCCCAGCTGCTGTTGCTGCTGCTCAGCCTCAACAGATGAGCCTGGAGTCGGCACAGGGCCCAGGCTCAGCACAGGGCCCAGTGGCAGCACAGGACAAACTGCTGCTCAGCACAGGAGAAAAGCGGCCCTTCCCTGTGGCAGGTGCTTCCTGCTGCAGCCAGGTGGAGCCCATGCTGGGCTGCCTGTGCCTCCTCTAGACTGCCACCGCTGTCCCGCAGGACAGCCCAGAGGCAGCGGTGATGCAGCGGAGACACAGGACAGCCCTGCACGGGCTCCGGGTGGCTGCAGCAGGAAGCGCCAGCCACGGAGAGGGGGATGGAGGACCGCTTTTCTTCTGCACTAAGCAGCAGTTTGTCCCATGCTGCTGCTGCTGAGCCTGGGCCCTGCGCTGGTTCCAGGCTGGGCCCACTGGGGCTGAGCAGCAGTGGCAGCAGCAGCTGGGCACAAACAGCTGCTCAGGGTGGAGGAAAGCGACCACCCCTCCTCTCCGCCACCGGGCAATGTTTGCTGCAGCTGCACTAGGCTGTGGTGCGGCTCCTTCACTGCTACTTGTAAACTGCCCGGCGCGGCTGCTCCACACTGTCACTGCTGCTGCACTGGGCAGCTCACAAGCGGCGGTGAAGGAGCTGCACCACAGCCTAGCACAGCACAGGCTCCAGGCAGCAGCAGCAAACACTACCCAGCAGGGGAGGGAAGGGGGTGCTTTTCTCCCACGCTGAGCAGCAGTTTGTCCTGTGCTGCTGCTGCTGCTCAGCCCAGAATTGTGAGCGTGAGGTGCATGGGGTCAGGGCTCCGTGCGCTCATCCCTGCCTGTACTGTACTCCCTCTGCCCCCGCTTCCCCATTTTCCTCCTCACCTGCCAGCTGCTTTGCACCATGTGGCTCACCTACCCACACACACAGAGCTCCCCACAAACCCCACACCCACCCACCCATACCCCCGACACCCCTGCACACCCCACACAATATACAAGAGTAATACTGCATTTTGTGCTATTATGCAATCACTTCTACATAGACAGCACAAATGCACACAAATCAGGACAATTAAAAAAAATTAAAATATATTATTATAGGCATTTGATTTTTAGTATATAATTTGTTTTTTCCCCCGCTAAGGTGGCAAACCCTCTTCCCCAAAGGAGTACTCCTAGGGGCGGGGGAGGGACGTATGGTCACAAAGGTCAGTGGTTAGGGGTAGGACTTATGGTCCCAAGATGGCAACCAGGGGGCGGGGCTACCCATGCAGCCCTGGACAGCTTGTCAAAACTCGGTAAGCAGCCCTCCGCCCAAAATAATTGCCCACCCCTGCTATAAGGGATCTTCTGACAGGTCGTGTACCACCTACACACTTTACTCACTGCACCCATTCATAGCAAACTCTTTCTAAGGACCCTTCTTCATCATTCACACTTCAGAAATGTAGGGGGTCCCCCCGCTTTAGAAACTAATGACTAAGAATCCCCTTGCGATTCTTCCATCCTAAACTTATGGAAACGTCTAAGGAGGCCCACACATGTGCAGAAACTTCAGGCAGCTGGGCAAGAATTCTGGGTTTACAGGTCATCAGGCCCTATGGCTAATTTATGATCTTTCTTAGACACCGAGGGTGCACCAGGAAGTAGAGAATGAAGGGGAAAGGGACACTGTTTCCCACAATGGCTTTCCAGAACCTTTAAAGTATTGCTCTAACTTAGAAAACACCATCTTTTGTATTTATGTTTTTAAACATCTCATCATTCCCTGGCTGCAGCCAGCCATTACACTGGGGAAGAAGTTACTGGTATTTTAAACAAATGCAGCAATAGCAAAGACTCCTTCCTGTGCGGCCCTTCCTCCTAGGCAGACGCACATGCACCAAGCACAGCAAGCTGTTTGAGTACACTCTTGTGCATCTCCACCCAGTTAATAGATTCCAAATTTATGGCTTAGGGGTTAGGCTGCTGCTAGATCCCAAAACGGCTGGATTCTATGCTCAGTTCTGCTAGCATAACCCCAGTGACTACACAAGTGTAATTTTGACTCAGGGCCTGTTTTGCAGTCAAACAGCCAGCCCCATTTGCTTCTAGTTCAGTGCCCTCTAGCCTGCTCAGTGAAGACCTCTCAAAGCAGTGATCACTAGCCCAGAGATCCAGCCTCCATTAAATGGCATCATCACAGCCAAAGGCTCCATGCAACTCACCGACCCAGGACCAGAGTCTAAGGCAGGGGTGGGCAAAATGCAGCCTGGGGGCCATTCTATCCAGCCCGCGGGGCCCCTAAAAAATTTAGAAATTAATATTTATCTGCCCCGACTGCCTGTCATGTGACCCTCGATGGCTTGCCAAAACTCAGCAAGTGGCCCTCCACCCAAAATAATTGCCCACCTCTGGCCTTAAGGCCTCTACTAAAATCTGTGGGAGAGCCCCAGTCTCTATAAGTCTCTCTCATTTTGGGGACATCAAGACAGCTAAACATTTCCAGATAAACATTCTGGTATGGCGCCCAGTGTTTGGATGCTGAAATCTGATGCCAGTATCCCTGGAATCGGAAACCTGTGATGTGGCATGGGTGCCAGAACCTGCTGCCAGTGCACTTGAAGCACACTACCATCCCAGTGAACACTGTAATGCTGAGAATACAGGCACCACAGTGCAATACTAGTTGTTGCTGTTCTTTTTGTGACCTCATCAGTGACTGAGGGCAGATCTACACTACTGGATGTCACCAAAGTTAATTAACCACTAAAACAACATGAGAAAGCAAGCACAACCAATAATTCCCTGCACTTTATGACGGGGCGCAAAATGGGAGGTCACTTCTTAGCCACAGGGGCTGCATTTTGCCAGACTTCCAAAGACTTTGAGAGTGACTCCCACTGTAACATTGTTATGAGTAGTTACATAGCAACAGACCTGCTCACTGGAGCCCTTGGAAATCTGCAGTTGGTTGCCAGTCATTCTTTCCTCACAGGGACAAAGAAATTCCACATGGAGTCAGACCCCACGCTCAGCCAGACCTGTAGCTACCCCAGGCCATACTGGGTCAGACCAAGTGTTTGCTGTTGCCCCTAGGGTCAGAACCCAGACTAGCACAGTACCTTGCAGACAGTGCTCTGAGGCCCACTTTGCCAGCTGGCCCTGGCACTCTCTCCCCTTCTCTGTTGGAAGGGAGGCAGGTAAATGACAGGCTCCGTGGGAGCTGTGCAGAGTCTCTTAGACAGAACAGTCAGAACCAATCCATATTGGATAAGAACAAAGAGGCATTTAATTAAAGCACTGAGAGAACACAGGACACAGCACAGGCTGCCTGTATGAGCTCTCCTCTTCTCATGGAAGAGGCCAGCCCTGTCTGAGATCAGAAAAAGCATTTCCTAACAACCTCCCTCAGGAGTTACCCTGGGTAGTGATCAGCTGCAGGTCTGACTCACCAGCAATGCATCCTTCCCTGCTGCTCCAACATGGATCCTCTGCTCCCAGGGAGCTGGGTTACAGCTTTGCCCACACTGGTGGAGAAACCCCTCCTGGTAGGAGGAGACAGAGGGGGGAGCCACTTTCCACACCCCGACCAAAACTGCAGCCTCAAGTGCTCTTCCAGCCTACTGGAGGTGTCCTGTAGCAGCTGCCCCCCACCCTCCACTCAGACCTGGGGTGTTGCAATCATCCATCTTCTGCCTTCTCTAGTTCTGACTTGTCTGGGATCCCCCAAAAGCCTTGTTTCTCTCAGGGATATGTGGCAGCTAGGGGCTATCATTTTTCAGTGGCTTTTGCTCAGCAGGTAAGGCTCCAACTTGGGTTATAAGGTACTAAATCTGTCTAGCTCCTCAGGAATTTCTGAGTCATAAGAATCCCAAGACCCTCTTAGCACCAACAGGATGGGGAGATCTGAGGTTTTCTCCACTTCCAGTATGAGATAAGTTTGAAAGTTCTCCAGCAAATGTATTGTTACAACTGCTGAGGTAAAACTATCAATGTACATGCAGTGAGAGGAAGCAAGCATAATGCTGGGTGGAAAAGGTCCCCTACAAAAGGTCCCCCTTACAGGCCTGCCACAGGACACGGCTACACCTTAGACCTTCTTCCTGCTGGGCTTGATCAGACCACTGCCTTACCCAGTCCAGCACTGGCTCCTGGCCAATGGTTCAGAAGACAGCAACAAGAATACACCCCATCCCTGATCTATCAAACAATGTTGTTTGTGAAGGAGTTACTTTGTGACCCCATGAGTAACAAGGGAAGACCTTGGAACATGAGGTTTTATTTACTTATTCTGGTTCACTGTGGCAGTTGCTATCACCAGAGCCGTTAATCACCCAGAGCTTTTTCTTTGTCACCATTCACTCTGCCCACTAATTATTAAGCTGTAACAGCTACCTAGGCTCTATGGCAATTGCTCCTCAATTTTAACATAGCTTCTAATTAGTTTTCCTTGCAGGCCTTCTTAAAAGACCTCTTGTGACCTTGCTGTGCAGCAGCAGGGAAGGAAAAGCTGCTGCACTGAGGGGACATGACTTCCTAGGCATGGCGCATGGTTACTATTCTTAAGATGTCTGTAAAAGAAAGGACAGCATTTGGACAGTGGTAGCCTGGCTGAACTGAATGTGAAGGAATTTTGAGGTGCTAGGAAGAAACCTTGTAATGTTAGCCCAAGAACTGAGGAACCTGCATGATTTGAGTGTGCGCAGAGCTGGTCCTTCTGTCCCCCAGAGTCAGGATTCAGAATTCCCAAGTGTCAAGAGAAGCTACTAAACTGCAAAGGCCACCTCAGATAACTGAATGGACAGATCTTCCTCCTGTCTGAGTCTGTATAGCACATGAAGGTCTGGGCTAGACCATGTAAACTGAAGATGGACCACTCCTCTAATAAAATGCGCTGTTCTGTCACTGCTGAGGCTGGACGGAGTAGGGCTGGAAGGGACCTCCAGAGGTCACCTAGTCCAACCCCCTGCCTGAGGCAGGATCATCTCTATCCAAACCATCCTATACAATCCATAATCTAAACTTTTCACGAGATCACCATCAACTCTGACGCAACACAGACCTAACATCTTAACCTGGCACAGGTAAACCTAACATGCCCACATTCCCCCCCAATTACACAGCTGACTGTTAAACATGCTGCAGGGTGCTAGATTCAACCTCACAAGCCTCTACAAGAACTATACCCGATGCTCAGTGGAGAGAATGGACCCTACCCTTTCTGCTGGGGTTCACACTCATACTTCTGTGCTCAGACCAGTAGATGTAGAGATACAGACCCCAAAAATCACACTGTACATGCAACAAATCCCTGTGATGCTCTTTCCTGACAAATTGGGGGAGAAGGTCCTGTTCAGTTGGCTCCAAAACATACAGGAATGCCTCCTGGCCAGTAGCAGAGCACTTATCCTTAGCACTGCCCAGACACCAGAGGGCATGAGAAGTCAGTCACTCACTCATACAGACACAGTCATTACATCAGTGAGACATCAAGAGAAGCTTGGCTTCCAGATGCAAAAACACAGGCCTCCCTCCATCTTCCTGACCAACAAAGTAGGGCTAGTTAAGGGGAACAGAGGCTGAACACGCCACAGCAGTAGCATTCACACACAAACGCATGCACACATACCCTAGCAACCTGGATCCAAGGTAACACATTCTAGTCAAAGCGAAGACCTGTGGGTCTGCCACCAACTCGCCTTTCTCCACACCATGCCAACACCATGTGGCTACAGCAACAGGCTGTGTTGGGGAGGCATAATCCCAGCCCAGAGATGGCTAGACAGTCAGTGAGAACGGAAGGTCCCTGGGGAAGCTGGTAAATGCTGGGGTGAACTCAGCCACATTTAACTCCTGTTGCTATAGAGAACCCTGAGCACCTGCAGTTACTCAAACTGTCAGCCCCTCCTTGCAGCTAGGGCTCCCGGCTCGGGCAGGCAGCGCCCCCACCTGTCCCGCTGCGCAGCGACAACTTCTGGGCCGGCTTGGCCTGGGGAAAGGGTGCGAGTGTGACGGGGGAACCGCAGGCAGGAGCCTGGGGTCACGTCGAGCTGGGACAGGAGGGCACGCCACGGAGACGCCAGGCAGCTCCAACCACTGCCCAGGGGGCCCCGGCTGGGGGGGGCTGCCCTGGCTGGGCACCGCAGCCTGGAACTGCCCCCGCCACACACACACACACACACACGGGGAGGGGAGGGGAGGGGAGCACCCGGGGCCGAGCGTGCGCCAGCGCGGGGTGGACACACGGAGCCGGCGCTGGCCGCCCCGGGGCCGAGGTGAGGGTGAGGGTCCGGGTCCGCCCCCCGCCGGTACCTGTTGCTTCGCGCATCCTGCGGCGCCGCGGGCCCCGGGGCGCCTTGCGCTGGGAGTTGCCCATCCTCCGCGCCGGCGGCCGCTGCCCGCTGCTCACCGCGCCGCCGCCCCGCCGCGCCGCATCCCCCCGGCGCCAGCCTGGCCCGGCCTGCGGCTGCTGCTGCTGGCGGCTCCGCCGGGGCTAGCGCTGGAGGCGGCGGCGGGGGGCGCGGGGCGCGCTGCGCGGCGGGGCGCGGGGAGGGAGGGAGGGAGGGGGGAGGAAGAGGAGGAGGAGCGGCGCGGCCGGCCCGCATGCCGTCCTGCCCGGCCCAGGGCCCCGCCAGCCTCGGGGGAGCGCGGCCCCTGCGCGCCCGGCCGCCGCCTCTACATCGCGGGCCGGGAGCGGACCTGGCGGCGGGAGCCGCGGCCGCACGGGCAGCCGCCGCACTGCGCCCGCCCCGCGCCCATATCCGCGCCCCCGGGGGTGCTCGTCCTGGCCCCGGGATCCGCTCGCGGGGCGGGGGGAGCTACGCTACGGGGAGAAGCGGCTCCCGGGGGGGAAGGGGCTTGGCCAGCTAGAGGCAGGCCCAGCCCAGCCCCTGAGCCCCGGTCAAGGGCCTCCCGGGAAGAGCACGGGGACCGCAAGGGCCAGGGCGCCCAGTCCTCCACCTGGGAGCGTGTCAGGTCCCGTGCTAGGCCGCCAGGGTTGGGCTGAGGCCCGACTCAGGCCCCACTGCCTTGCTTCTCTCTTCTTGGGAACAGGGCGGGAGGTTGGAGCTTTGCTACCTGCCGAGTCTGCATCCACTGCCGGCTCCTCCCTGTAGCCGGTGCAGCCCAGCTGAGGGGTTGGATCTCTCGGCCCAGCTCATTGCGACTGCACAGCCGGAGGAGGAAGGCTCCCTTGGGCCCCGTGCTGGACTGCACCCCATGTTAATCTCCAACCTTACGAGGTGGTGTTAGTCCAGCCTGAGCAAGCTGAGAGCTGGACTCCTGAGTTCTGCCCCAGACATGTAGTGATCTTGGCCCAGTTGCTTGCAAGCCTGTGCCTCACTTTCTATCCTGATTCTATCCTGATTCAGCCTGATTTCCAAGCTTTAACACACATGCCTGGAAAGGAAGATGAGAACTGCCAGAGAGGGGGTGAGGCAAGGGTAGAGGCTATAGAGCAGCCACCCTGCAGCCTCCTGGGATCTTTTCTTTCTGGAGGAGCATGGGCTTCTCTCTGAGGAAGTCCTGCTTGGGTACTCATCTGTCCAGAGAAAAGTCAGGGCTGAGAAACACCAGGTTTAAAAACATCTCATTAAGGGGCAAGCTGTGGTCTGCCATTCTGTGGGTGATAAAAGGCAGCCCTCCCCCTCCTGTGAGTGAAAAATCAAAGCCCTTCTCCTCCTACTCCCAGGCTGTGACAGTTCCCCTCAGTGCAGGGGTGTCTGTAGGGGTACCTGTTTCTACTGTAACTGTGCAGTAGGTGTTGGGATGTTTTAATATGCTGGATGCAAGCATCACAAAATGCTAGAAATCCATGATTTGAAAGACTCAGAGATAGCCAAAATGCTAATGGTAGCAGGATGAAGTGTGGTGATGACCCACAGATGTGCTAATGTAGGAGAAAAAGTGGAAGGGGATTGATAGGCCAGAGTGTCAAGGAGGATGGCTCCAGGAATGAACAAAGAAAGTAAGGTGCTGTTTATTGGGGATTACATGATAAATCTGTGTGGAAGTTTGGACCGGTTCTGACCAGTTTCTAGAACTCAGAAAAATATGACGGAATGAGAAATCTAGGGGATGAGAGAGAGGCAGAAAAGACAGATTCTTTGCCAGCATGAGCTGATCTGCTGGAGCCAGGCAGCATAGGGCAGCTAGGGTCTCCTTTGCTTGCCCAGTTTTGTGTTCTGATCAAGTGCTTGTAACTGTAATCACTGTGTGGGTGTGGTCATTAATAAGTATTGTAACACTGTTATCTAATGTACAGTTAGTATTCTGTTAACAGTATTTTAGAACATTTTTTAAGTGTACAATTGCTACTGGCCTTTGGATTTAATAAGGGCATTTTAGCTGGATCATTATAATTTCAAGACTCTTGGTGCCCAACGGTATGTGGATGAGGAGTGCTATGTGGTGTGGGGAGGCAGCAATTCATTTCAGGTGAAACTTCCTTCAATATTATCCCCACCAGGAAATGTCCAGGATGTCCCTGTAGAAGCAAGTACCTATGACTGCCAGAACTCAAAGCATCATGCCCCATGGGCTCCCAGTGCTGGGGTCAGAGCCCTGGCAACAGATCCATGAAACATATGGAACACATTCAAAGGATGCAGGCTGGCTGTGCCAAGAGGCTCCCATTCAGCCTGCCCAAAGGCACTGAGGCTGCCCAGCCAATGGCATCAGTTGTTTGTGCCACAGGGTAGCAGGACAGACACATATCCCAATAGGTCAGGAAATCGCACCAAAATTAAACATTCAGCATATTCCTGGTGAGGAGATGGCAGCCTGTGCAGATCACTACACAGAGGAAGTACGTGGAGCAGTCAGTCTTAGCGTGCTGAGCTTCCTACCTGGGTACACCTCAGGCAGATAGGTTCAAGGATTACCCACTGAGCTAGGAGCAAAACCCAGGAGAACTTCTACCCTGACACCCCAAAATGGTCTTGCCTCTCTGGGGGAATACAGTTTGTCTGACACTGGTATTTGATGGTAGTCTCCACAACCTGGCCTCATGGCTAGGCACACACCCACATTGGGAAAATGATGAAGCCCACACAAACTTCTGTGGACTTAAATCTTCCTGGAATATAAGATCCTGTCCCCCCTTTTCACATATGCTAAAACTCATTGGATCTGCTTAGATATTTAAAGGGAAGAAAAAAAAGTATAATTCTTTTCAGGTAGGTGGTAGAGCAGCAGATAAGAGTGAGTGATCTGAACATGTTATGGCCTCCCAGGCAGCTAGGCAAATGACAAGGCTCTTTACAGCCCATAGTGCTTGGGGTTTAGTTTTCCACATTGAACTCTGCTGACCATTCCAAATGGTGAAGCATTTTGTGCATCACTTAGGCACCAAGTCTCAGCATCTGTGTAATGAAAGAAAGAACCAGAAAGCACTAGGAGGTTGTTATGGAAACAGGCACAAATTGGATCAGTACTTAGCGGCACTTGGCAAAAGAAATGTCCTCTCTGACTGACGTGGATGCAGGTGGGTGCGCCTGCTGCAGCTGTGCATAGGCACTTGGTGCCCAGCTGTGGGCAGGGCTGTCCCTGCCACAGAAGTGCTGCACCAGTCCACTGCACATATGAAACACTTCAGTGCATTGACTCAGTTAGATTTAAAGAGAATTAAAAGTCAGGGGGAAATTCCACGCTTCGGGGAAGAAGCCCAGCACCAGGCTTAAGCTCCCCGCCCATCTCTCTTAACCCTTCAGGGTTTGTGAATGATCAGACCTTGGTGAAAGAAGCATTTCCTTGGAGGACTTTACCTGGCCATGACTAGATGAAGAGGAAGGGTGCCTTTGCTTCTACCACACAGGATCTTAAGAGCAGCACTCTGCACAGAACAGAACAATCCTTGTTGGCTGCATGTTTCAATTTCTGGGCTGGAGATGCTGAGTCTCTGTGGGCACAGCAGGGTACATTTGTGCCCTGAGGACTAAAAACTGATTCCTCATTAGAACCTCTGGCTTGCTCCTGATTTCTGCAGTGTCTTCAGGAGGACACATAGTTGAGATGAGTCTGGAATAGTTCACTTTTAACAGCAACCTGGGAAATACTTCCTCCTACTTCTCTCCAGTATAAGAAGCAGGCAGGCAACTCTGGACCAGCCTGCAGCAGCCTGGGGAGGCTCTTTCCCTGCTGAAAAAGCCTCTCTAGATGGCGTTGCTGTGGCTTCCTATTTTATTGTCTCTCAGTGACTTTTGATCAGATGTGCTCAAATTACAAAGGCAAGTCCTCCCTGGGCAGACAGCTGAGCTGGCTAACTGAGTCTCAAACACCATCCCTGGCAATAAAAACATTATTTAATCCAGACTCTGTCTTGTATAGCACTGAGCCTCCTTGCCCTCACTGCTGCCTGATCCTGGTAGATACAACCCTTCAGGGCATTCCAGCCACATGCTATTGCTTGTCTTAGACAAGCTCCTGAGCCCCTCCGACCATGTAACTCAGAGATCACAGAGTGGAAATGGCTCTGAGCCCAGTCCTCCTCACTACTCCCTGTGCCTGGGGGTGCCTCCAAATGGTGAGATGCATTCCACCTGTGTGAGAATTCAAGTGACACAATGCATGGGCAAAACACAAGCCCAGGAAGGTGCTTACCTATGTCACACTTTGGCTACAAGCTTTGGTAAACAGATGCTCCTCACCCTATGACCTAAACCACACAATCCATTTTTTTATGGAGCAAGAGGAGAAGGATTCTCTAAAGGTCCCATAGCCAATTCCAGGCAAACAGCCTAGGGACTGGCAGCAAAGCTCCTACAAAGTGTCCTCTGTTGCAAGACAAGAGCCTGGATCCAAATTCTAGATAGCTGTTTGGGAGACAGGAGATGTGCTCTAATCTCAGTTCTTCCAGGGACTCTTAGCCATAGCTGCATCACTCCGTCTTTCTGGACCTGCTTCCTATTTCTGCAAGAAGATTACACAGAATGGTTCCTTGGGACTGTGGCTCTGTTGGTGCTTGGAAAGTGGCTGAGGGTCCCTAGTAGGGAGGTGAGGTTAACTCCATATACACCTGGGTCCTAGAGGCAGCAGGGAGAACATGGGCTTGTGTTTGGCAGAGAGAGTCCACTCCACCACCACCTTCATGCTGAGCTCCAGAGTGTAGCCAGACCCAGTAATACATCAGTATTTACTAGGACTGTCATCAGTATTTGCTAGGGCTGTGCGAAACAGCTATGTTTTGTTTCAGTTTCAGATTCAGCTGTTTCAGAGGACAGTGATTCATTTTGGTGTTTCGGATCACCGTGCCATTTTGATTTGGCTGAATCTATTTTGGAGTTTCGACACTACTTTGGTGATTTAGCCATAGGCTATAATAGGCCTATAATTTTGTCATTTCTTGCCTGATTCAGATGAAAACAGCAGAGATGGTAGCCCAGGGTATGAAGCCTGCCAAGTTTTAAAGAGATACGTGCACAGGTTTGTATGAAACTGCACCTCAAACTGTTCAAAGCAAAACTCGTGATATGTGATTTTGTGTGTGTGTTAAGGCGCAGTGGGATGAAACCAGCAGGGATAGTAGCCTGTAACAGGGGGCCTTTCTGGTGCTGGTTAGATCTCTACCCACCCACCTGTTTCTGGGCCAACCGTCTGTCCCTCTTTTACCTGCCATGCCTTGATGGAAAACCGATTTAGATGTTTCCCAGGCAGGAGGCTGCCCATTTAGGTGTCTTGGAGTGACATCCATTCCACAGCTCCATACCTCCCTATACTGTGGCCCATGCCGCGCAGATTGCATCCTTCACCCACTCCAGCTGTGGTCCACTCTCTGGGATCTTTGGCTCCCCCTTAGGCCCTGGCCTCACTTTCAGGCCAGTCAAATCCCAAACCTCTTCATCTGGGCATTCCTCGCGGTGGGCCCCTGGCCCTTTGACCCTGCTTTGGGTCCTGGCCCCAGCATGGATTAGTCGAGGGTTCCTCTGATGTCTTTTATTAGGCCAGCCAAATAGTTGGAGAAATATATCTTAGCAAGCTTTCGAGTTTAAAAACCCTTCGTCAGGCTAAGGAAGCACCTGCAGTTGGTGTGCGTGTGCTCTTCCTGGGTGGAATGAATAGTGAAGAAACCAGAGGTTGGTATGCGTGCAAGAAAGCCAGTCAGGGAAAATGTAAATTGAGGTGTCAGGGGGTCACAGACAGACTGGGGGGGGGGGGAAGGAAGGGGTGTAGAAGGTAAAAGTGGAGAGGTACCAGGGGAGTCAGATGTCAGGCAGGTTATATATAGTGTGTCATAAATCCAATGTCTATACTGAGTCCATGAGTTTTTGTATCCAGGAGGTTGATGAAGTCAAGTTCATAGGCTTGGTCTGTGAAAAGTGGGTTGTATATTCAAACAAGCACTGAACCTCGCTAACCTCGTCACCAGAAGCAACCTTCCTACAGCCCAAAACACACTGAATGGATCCAGATCATGTGATAACAAGAAATGCAAAACCTGCCAACATATCTCCAGTACCCCCACAATTACTACACCCCACAACAGAACCATCACCACTCATGGATCTTGCAGCTGCACCTCCAAAAATGTTCTATATCTCATCCAGTGCACCAAATGCCCTGATGGAAAATACGTAGGAGACACCAAGCAACAACTGCACACCAGAATGAATGCACACTGGAAATCTGTTACAGACAAGAATACACTACTACCTGGCACATTTCTCACAAGAAAGCAACTCTGTCTCCACCCTCTCAGGCCTGATCCTCAAAGTGAATTTACAAATCATTTTTCACAGACAAGCCTTTGAACTTCACTTCATTTGGCTGTGGCTTGCCCAGTAGGTCAAGGGGTTACAGAGCAGCAGCTCCATGTCCTCGGCAAGATAGGTAATCACCAAGGCCTCAACGCTACCTGTCCAATGCTGGGGTCTGGTGCTTCTGGACCCCAGCATGGAAGCTATGCCCTTGGACCACACTGGCAGTGCTTGTGGTGGAGGAGACTGGCTGGTGGATGGAGTGCTGGCATGGGACAGTGGTTCCCCCTCTTTCACATCCCCCTGCCTCTGCCCTTCTGCCACTCTGACTGCCCACCAGCACCTCTGTCCAATGATCCAGGGTTTTGCTGGCACACACGCTCCCCTTCACCCTTGCATTGCATGTGGCCACCAGCATGTGGACTGTATTGGACCACAATGGATCCAGCTGTTTCTTGATGCCGCCCTTCACCTGCTTCACCAGTGCCTGTACCTCTGGTGACAGCGGCTTGCCCCAGCAAGGAATATCAATCCCCTGGAGCTTCTCCATTTGTTTCTGAAGCTCCCTCACTGTGGTGATCGCCTGGCTAAGAAGGGCATTGCTAGTGCTGAGGCTCTCGGTGGCCTCGAGGAATGGCTTGAGGACCACCAAGATCTGGGAGATGGTATCCCACACTGTTTTAAGGGGGTTGCTGATCCCAATCTCCTCAAGCAAGGCCATCTCATGGATGGCCTTTCTGTTGCTCAACCAGCCTTTTGAGCATCAGATATATGGAGTTCCACTGAGTCTCCACATCCTGCATGATTTTGTGCTGTGGGATGTTCAGCTCTGCTTGTTTATCTCACAGCATCTTGCCCCACTTGATGCATGCTGTGGTGAAAGTAGCCTGCCATCTTCCTGCATTTTGAAAGGAGCTGGCTGGTTGTGATGGTGCCCTTACCAGGAGCCCTGTCCCCCTCCAAGGCGACCCTTGCTATGAGGTGGAACTTGTGTGCCACACAGTGGATGCCAACAAAGTTGGCATCATGCACCACTTTGACCATATTGGCCCCATTGTTGGTGACCATGAATCCACAGGTGAGCTCGTCCTGCCCAATGAGCCACCCCTACACCATGCAGTTCATGGCCCCCCATGATCTTTGTTGCTATGTGGGACTCATCCATCACCTCCGCTTGAAGGAGAGCCCACTGATGGCCTGACTGATGGCACCAGTGCCCTGTGAGGGAGAGATATGCATGATCTCCATCGTGGCTGCTCGAGATGACTGAGGTGAAGTGTAAGGCCACCTGCGGACCTGCCTCGAGCAGCTCCTTCCTCAAGTACTCCCTGCATACCTTATACAGGGAGGGCACCACTGTCCTTCTGAAGGTGGTGCGTGCAGGCATGTGGTATAATGGGGCCACGAGTGCCATGAGCCGCCTGAACCCTGGCCACTCAACTAAGGAGAAGGGCTGACCATCTAGAGCAAATATATCCCCGATGCTCTGGATGGCCTTGCTTGCTTTGGGAACATGCCCCCCACTTTGTCCCCGACTTTCCCCCACTGGTCTAGGGTGGCCTGCCTCTGCTTCTGGGGGGCGGGGGCTTTGGAGTGAGAGGGGGACTTCCCTTTGGGCACGCTCCCACTGGTGCCAGGCTGAGGAAGAGTGAGGGCAAGGGGGTGGTGCCTCCTGATATGCATCAGCATCCCCGTGGTGCTGAGGTGTTTCTTGTTCTTGCCCCGGCTGGTCTTGCATCAGCAGTGCAGGCAGATAGCATACTTTGGATCATCTGCCACCTCAAAATGATCCCACACCACACTAACCCCTCGCTTCTGGGGTGCGGGTGGGGATCCTGCCTTATCCCCCTCCTCAGCAGGCAGAGGCACAACAACAGGAGGAGCTGACTCAGCTGAGCCACTTGCCTCCACAATCTCAACCTCCTCCGAAGTGCCTTCCAGAGAAGGAGACCTGGTTCTAGGGGAGCTTTGAGGGGTGTGGAGCACAAACTCAGATTCCCCCTCCTTCCCCAGAATTTCCCTGGCTATGGCACTGAGTTCGCCTTGTTCCAGATTCAGCTCCTCCTCTAGCACTGGGAGGCTCACACTGGGAACTGAAATTGAGGTGAAGGAGACTGTCATGCTGTTAGTGCTGGGGTTATTATCATTGCTGGTGTTAGTAGAGGTGGGGCAGGTGCAGACACTGCTCCCACCTCCTTGCTGCCACTAGCAGCAGAAGCCTTATGGCTGCTAGGGAAGAGGATGCATCTAAGTTTGTAGGGGAGCGGTGGAGGTGAAACTTGCAGCTCTCCCCCTACCCTTTCTGGCCCCCTCTCACTCCCCTGCCAGAAGATCTGGCATCTGCCTTTCCAGCACACTTCATAATGTTTGCTGTGCTGGAAAATGGCTGTGTGTGTGTAATATATCTTATATCTGCGTGCACCCACTATGCATCGCCCCTGCTGTGATTAACATAGGTATAATGCCCTGGGCCACACCCAAATGCTAGCTCAGGCCAATGCTTAATGCCCCTTTCTCCTGGAGGCAGTGGCTCTACAAGACCAGTAGGGAGAATGATAAGCCAAGAGCAGTTGAGAGAGGGAAGGTGTCAAACTCTGCATGTCACTATGCACAGAATTTCCTCAGCTACCTAACATCTACCCTGCCTTGGCAATGGGGGAAGTAGCATCTTTGAAGAAGTCATAAACACAGTGGATAAACAGATTTTTTTGGCCAAGCAGTTTAGTTAAAAAATAATAAGTAGTGATTAAAATGAGCTCATTCCAAGAACAATGGGCTGGGGCGTGAACCAAGTACTGGAGAGAAAGGAACCTGGAGAGCAACATTCAACACATGTTCCTGAAAGGGAAAGGGCTGCTTCCAGAGAGCTCCCAGGGCCCTTGGGGCCAAGGTTCACATAGGAATACAGACACGGTAATGTAGACTGTTGAATGATGGCTGAGATGTGCGTCCCCCCAGGGACACACACTGTGTGCAGTGTAACAAGACACTGTGTTCAGTCTATTGGGGTCACCACAAAGTATCTGCTCCTGCTGCCAGACAGATTCAGAGCTGCAAGCCCCACAAAATATCTGGGGAGCTGTGTGGCAACAAGACCATGTCCCATGCCTGCCAGTGCCCCTCTTCTTGATAGCTGTTCTCTGCTTCCCACTCAGAGCCCTCCCTCCCAGTGTTGTGGCCCCATCCTCAATCAGATCCCACCTTTACAGCACTGCACCCCTGAATCCACCCCCCATCCTACTGGCTGCATTCTGCCACACTACCCACAGAGCAGGTCTTCCTCAAGGCTATGTTCGACTCTTCCCACCTCCTTCAGGGCTAAGCCAGCCTATGCCCACCTCAGCCCTCATGCTCTGTCATGGAGGAGGAAAAGGAAGCAGAAGGAAGGGAAGGGTCTTGCCCAGGATCAGAACACAAATCCACAGCAGAACTTTCACATGAACTCAGGGTTCCTTCTGCTCTGGTGTAGCCCCACCCTGACCTCCCACCCCCCATTTCTTGACAGGGACCTCCATGTGCAGCAAGAATGCACTCCAGACAGAGATGTCCACCCACCCTTTACATCAGGGAGCAGGCTTAGAGCTGACTCAATGTTGCGTGCCAACACAGAGGCTGTGATGCCACCTTGTGTTCCCTGCATTCTGGGACATCACCCACCTCTAATGAGAACCTGAGCCCTGAGGGACCCCAGGCCACCAGACTTGGCAATAAGCAAGCTACAAGGCACACTGAGCAGTAATGGGAGTGTGCAGTCTGCAATTTGAGCAGATTCCTTCCAGGGAGCTGCAGCTGCGCCCAAGTAGCCTAATTAGTGTGCCTCAGGAATGGCCCTGGCTCACTCTGATCAGAGTATGGCAAGAGAAAGCTTAGGAACCTGGTGTACATGAGAGCACTGCATGGGCAGAGCATTCCCTGCTCTGCCCCACAATGTGTCCAGAAGTGCTGCCAGGCCAGCTCATAGCCCCCACTCTACTCTGGGTTCCCCTCATCACAGCTCTGCTGACACCCCACAATCCTGACTACATCTCTGAGCAGTCTGAGGTCTCATTTGAGTGGAGAACTCTAAATATGCCAAATGGCAGTTTGGGTAAGCAACAGGGATGTCACTCCCCCCAGACTGCTAACTCATTTTATCTGTGATCTGAGACAGCTTGAGCTTGTGGGAAACCCCTTCTCCACTGGCTTTGCCTCTCACCCCAGCACCATTCCTGTTTTAAGCATCTCTGGAGGAACTGGCAAACTGCAGCTCTTACTGATTTGTTTTGGTTTTTACTACACAACAAGATCCAAGCAAGAGGAGAAAAGCATGGCTACAGGCTCGGGCCATCCCAGCACCAGAGTAACTAACTCATCATCACCCAACAATGAGTTCATGATATGGGAAATGTCTGACAGCAGTGTGGGAGTGATGGCATGGCCCCAAGTCTGTTTCCTGCCTATGCAGCTCCTGACCCAGCTGACATGGGTAGTGGGATTCCACTATTACCGTTAACAAGGATCCACACTATGGCAGTGCCCAAAGGTCCCAGTCAGAATCACTGTGCAAATATAAAGGGACTGGCCCTGCCCCAACTTGCTTGTGGTTTTGCCCTCTGGACTTCATGCCAGGAGGAGCTGGGGTTGGAACTTCCACCCTCTGTACCTCTGACTGGGACCACATGACCATGCTGATCATGTGCATGTCTGGTTTGTTTCTGAGCCATGACTGGAGCTTCCTGAAAGCTTGTTTTCCAGGTGATGCAGTTCTTTGCAGGCCCACCGTGCAGTTATCCCACTACTTATCTGACATGAAGGGAATGAAAAGAGCTTACAACAGCCCAGCCCAGACCTCAGGTCCTTCTTGTCCTGTCTGCACAAGCACTATCAGCTCACAGTATGCTATCAGCTTCCCATACCATGAAGACTAATTCTGGAACTGGTGTTTTCCCAGAACTTTTGAAATGGCAGAGCCTCCACTATCTGTGCCAACATGCAGCCAGCCACTGCCACTCAGTTTCCTGTTCTCCCCAGTGTGCCAGAGAAAATGCACACTGTGCTTTCTTGTGTAGACTTTATTGATGCTCTCTACATTTCAAAAAGAAGTTACTCACACTTGTGTCTAAAGAAGGCTGATGCCATCATCCTAGAGGCTAGGGATCATGAACACCTTGGAGTGTAAGGTTATTGAGTTCCTGTCATCTGTACGCTAGCTAATGTCCCTGGAGATGCCATCCATATCTGTGCCATTGAGGGATGGGTAAGACTAGGTGCAAGCTGAGCTGTTACTTTCTGTTATCTCATGTTGCTAATAACCCCATGTCTGACATAACCATTCAGCTGAATCTGCCTCTTGCCTGGGAAAAATGAATATACCGTGAAATCAAACACGCAATAAAATAATTATGAAGCCAGACGACCACCACTTACCAGAACATAATCACTAGTTAGGCTGTGATTTATGGGCCTGTCATGGGATAAGCAGCACTGGCAGCCACAGAACTGTGTTGTATTTACAGATTTGTCAGGGGTGTGGGCGTGGGATAGACCACAGCCAGCTGTTGCAAGGAGCAAAGCTAATTGGAATCTCAGCTCATTTTGATGGCAGTGACAGCTGCTCCAGCTTGTTTTACCCACAGGCTTTGCAGCATGGTGATGAAGGCTGGCACTGGGAATGGCAACGTGAATCACAAGGAACTCACGTTTCTATGGGCCACACAATAAACAGTCACCCAGGGTACTCCCCAAAGATTTCTACCCACTGCATTTGATGGTGCTTTGTTCCTCAGGTGACCCTCTTCCAGCACTGAAATCCCAGGCAAGGTGAAGAAAGCAGGACTTTTTTTGCAACTGTGATAACACACTCAAAACCCCAGAGAGCACAGAGAAAGAGGCACAGCCAGGGCAAGCCCCGCATGATGCCAATGGGTGTCTGCCCTGACTAGAGGGCAGAAGTTAGACCCTGTGACTTGGGTGTCAAGATAAGGCCAGAGCATGTCACTTCTGGATGTGGTGTTAGTGCCTGAGCCCCCCAAATTCATTTAACACAAAGATCAGAGCATGCACAGGGCCCCTGAAACTTTCCCTGCAGCAATGAAATATAGGAACATACTGAATGCTTGGTGGAAACCCAGTTCAACTCAAAGGCCCAAAGGCCCAAATGATGAGCATCTGGAAACATGGGGGACACCTGCCAGGAGTTAGCGTTGCACTCCAGGACTGCAGGGGAAGAGAAGCAGGATCTCCATGTGACTGAGTAGTGTCCCCTCTTGGGAGAGATGATACAGAAAGAGGTCCCTCCCCACCCCACCACCCAGAAAAGAATATGGGGCGGGGGGGGGAGAGGGGAGGCGAGGGTGCACCCAGGACATAGTTGGCCCTATAGTCCCACAGAGTTCCTGAGTTCTTCCTTGCAGAGCTATGTGTGCAAAGTCACAGTATTACTTTGTTATTGGCTGAAGGCTGCCAGGAGGTGCCAGAAGAATTTATTATATTGAAAGGTCCATTGGAACACAGACCTCCTCCACTTCCCAACTTGGAAGTGCTGTCTACTGGCTGGACTGGGGGCCTGGAACTCAGGACCTAGTTTCCATTCCCCGCACTGCTGAGGACTTTTCCTTGATCTTGGGCAAGTACTTGGAGTCACCTCTGTAGAATGGGAATATTGACACTGAGCCCCTGCAGTGAAATCAGTGGAGTACATACTGGGCATTGGCATGAGGCTGTCCCCAGGGAGGCATGTGGCCTTGGGGGGCGCTCTCACAAACCACATGCATGGGCCACCACCTGCCTTGCCCAACACAGCCACAGAATGGACAAGATGCAATGTGCTCCACCTCAGGAATAAAAACCCACATCACACTTATAGGCTTGGCTATGCTACACTTGCTAACACCGTGATTGAAAGAAACCTGGGGGTCATGATTGACCACAAGATGAATATGAGCCACCGATGCGATACCACAGCTGGCAAAGCGAACAAAACTCTGGCTTGCATCTACCGATGCATCTCGAGTAAGACCCCGGATGTCATACTCCCAATGCACTCAGCCTTGATGAGGCCGCAGCTGGAGTACTGCATCCAATTCTGGGCTCCACAATTTAGGAAGGACGTGGAAAAGCTTCGAAGAGTCCAGAGGAGAGCCACACGCATGATCAGAGGGCATGAGAACAGGCCTTATGAAGAGAGGCTGTGAGCTACGGGACTCTTCAGCCTGGAGAAGCGCAGGCTCAGGAGTGACTTGGTGGCAGCCTATAAGTACATAAGGGGAGTCCATCAGGATCTGGAGGAACACTTGTTCACCAGAGCACTCCAGGGGATGACAAGGTCCAACAGTCACAAACTCCTGCAAGACCATTTTAGACTAGACATAAGGAACAATTTCTTTACTGTCCAAGCCCCAAGGCCTGGAACAAACTCCCCGCAGAGCACCTAATCTGGACTCTTTCAAGAAACATTTGGACGTTTATCTTGCTGGGATCCTTTCACCTTAGTTGACTTTCTGCCCCTTGGGCAGGGGGCTGGACCTGATGATCTTATAAAGTCCTTTCCAGCCCTAATGTTTATGAAATCTATGACATCTATGAAACTGGATCTGACTCCTCTGAGACACGAACCAGGGTTTGTTTATCCAACTGTTTGTTGGTTATTGCCTCCCCCTCAAACACAGCCTCACATAGTCACTAGCCTCAGAGCACAGCCTCCGAGCCTCCATGCTACTAAGATGCCAGTCAATGCTACACAGAACCGTGTGAAACCCCAGACCTGGCAATAGGCTGCCCCTCCTGAGACCAATACCTGTAGGGAAGGGCTATCCTCTGCCCTGGGGAATCCCTGCAGTGCCCAGATGGACCCTGAGACTGCCTGAATCCTGCACAAGCCTCCCCCTACCATGCCTCCAAGAAGCAAGAGCCTGTTTCCTGAGCCAGCTCCCCTACCCCCCGGGAGTTATATTGTCCAGGTTGCTCATCACTCTCTCTCTTGCTCTCTCTCATGTGTGCGCACACATACTCACCCCTTCCTCCCAAGCGCTATGGTTAGCATACAGGAAACAAGCAACAAACCCAAGGAAGAGGGTCTGACAGCTCCTATCCCCTGCAGAGAAAGCACCAGGGCAGCCAGAAAGCCAGGGCTCAGTGCTCCTTTTTTAGGAAGCTCAGGCTGCTATCTCCCACTCATCTCCCTGTGTGTGAGCACAGCAATCCCACCCCATGCCTGCATTAGCACCACAGAGCTGGCAACTGTCCAGGCTGTAATATGCCTTCCCAGATATGGATGATTAAATCTAATGGGGTGGATTGGGGGGGAGGGAGAGAAAACTTGTACACACCCAGCACTCGCAGCTCCTTCCCTTCTGGAGACACAACTCAGGCAGCGAGGAGCAGCAGGGGCATTGGCTATCCAGCACCCACTGCTTCATGTACCCTACCATCTGAGCCACGCGCAGGCCTTTAAACAACCAAAGCTGTCTGCTAAGCACACTGAGTGTGGGGTGGGGTGGGGGGTGGGCTGGAGCTCTGCTACCCCTTTGCTCCTCACTTCCCAAAATCAATCCAGATTTGCTTTGAGGAAAGCTGCATGAAATTGATTCCCTCCTTCCCAGCCCTCGCCCAGGCCCTTCTTAAAGCATTTCCCTTGACAAGGCAAGCCCCAGAGAAGCCACCAGAGGCAGTGCTGAGGGACTGCTGTGCCAGGACTGTCCCCTCCACGCACCATGGCAACAGGCCTGGGCTCCTCCCATGCTTTCTGAATGAGTACATACAGGCAGCCCTGAGAAAGGCATATCCAGAGCCCAACAGGCAGTTTTCCAAGACAACTAGATTTGGGGCTGGCCCCAGCTGGCAGGGCTGCAGGCAGAATTTGCCCGTTTCTTCTTGCAGGGCCCTGTGGAACCCCCTGCAGACAGCACCCAAACAGCCACAGTCCAAATCTGTAAATATACTGTATTTGTGCCCAGTACTCCTGTGCCCCAGCAAGGAGGGACGCACAGACCTTAGAGCTAGGGTTTGCTTGGTCTGAAGGAAAACACAGAGTCATGGCAATCCCCAGGTGAAAGCCCCTGTGGCGAAGGTACACGGAATGAGGTGAGGAAGGACTTTCTTGGACACAGCTCTGTGTACCATTTCTGCAAGCCCACCAGCAAACCTGGGCTCAACCAGTCTCAGCCCTGCTTTTGCCCTTTGTGAGGGTGTCACAGCCATGCCGTGGGCTGGCTCAATCCAAGGGAAATCTGCTTTCAAGGCATAAATAACCATCACAGTGTCTGTCTGTGTGACTGACCTCTTTCTGCACCAGCTGAGCTTGTGGCCTCCACCAGCCCAGTGCTCCAGAGAAAAGACTGGGGCTGGAGGTGGTGAAAGGCGCTTCCAGGGCAGGCAAGGTTCACCAACCCTGGAGAGCAGGGGAAGAAGCAGTACAGCATGGGTAGGGCCTCCCCTCCCTGTGAAGCCTGCCTGGGCTTCTCCATACGTGCTCAGCAGCCAAAGCCTGTTTCATGCCAGCTTTGCTATTACCAGTACCCAAGCTGCTAGTAAGATCCTAGCTCAGGTATGTATACATGAGCTGCAGCAATTACAATCAATTACAGAAACTCTAAGCATGGCTGGGTGCAGGGACCATATATAGCCCCAACTGGAGAACTGAGGTCCATTGGCAAAAGTGGTAAATGATTTAACATTGTATCCCTTCCTATAGGCTTCAATGGCTGGTGAGCAGAGGACAGATAGGTAGGGTTGCTTGTAGATGGGCACTGGCTGTGAATATACTGGCCAGTTCAAGGCAATGTGAACAGAAGGGCACAAGGAGTTTGGCTGTGCCATGCCAGCCTGAGTGGTGCCTTCCTGAATACATGCCCTAGGCAAAGCTGGGCTCCCCTCCCCCATCTCTTTTAATAAACTTGGATCAGGCAGCAGGATCCAAGTATTTGCTTGGGCCTCTGTCTGGTGCTTGTTCCTACAGCCAGTGGGGAGCGTCTTGGTGAAAGCTGTCTGCTCTTCAGCTCTGCCCTGCACTGTGGGGAGAGAACTAACAGGCCATGAGCCCCACACCAGGTAAAGTAAATGGGACCAGTGAAGAGATTAGCACACCAGGAAGAAACTCTCCCAGCTGGCGCCTCCAGCTATCCCACATTGCCTAGCTCACAGAGCATCCCCTTTCCCTGGCCAGGCCTGCTTCTCTCACTCCCATGTTCTGCCTAGAGATGATGCTAAAGGTCAGGGTAGGAGAAGCTAGCAAATCTTAGCCCTCTATACAGTTCCCAACACCTGCTTCTCCCAATAATGAGAGCAACTGCACCCAAGCGCCTGCCCTCAGTGGGCACATGTTGCTTGGTCAGAGTCAGTTGCAGCCCAGAGCAAGGGAAAGTGGCTGACAGGATCCAGACCTGCCAGCAGCAGACAATGGGAATTGGGAGGGGAAATCCCTTGCTTTTCTTTATCAGCCAGTCCACTGCTGGTGATAGTGGCTGGCCCAAGAGCTATCCCTGCATCAGCCTGTAGTGAAGGGAAAATCCCATCATAGCAGAGCCTCCCACTCACCTGGAGGCTGCATGTGCCAACCAGTTTACACAGCTGTAATGCTAAGTCTCAGCTCTGTGTTCTTGGGCAACCCTGGCACAGGACACTGTCTGTCTGACTCACAAAGGACTCACCCCCCCCCCCCCCCCAATTAAACAAAACTGATTAAGATGCAGTGAGAGACACACCTAAGAACCTCCATATAAGGGTGACAAGAGTGAAACAACTGTCCTAGGTCTCATTTGCATCCGAGATGGAACCAGATGACCATTCATTTACATGAGAGATGGAGAACAGAAAGCCTGAAGCAGAGACTGCAGTGAATTCTGGGACCAGAGAAGCAGGGGAGCACTGCATGATGGGGAATCTGTGCTCCAAAAGCTAATCAACCCATGTTTACACACACCCAGCTCAGCATTTATCAGACCAGTTCTAATCTGGATTTACAAAGGACTCCCCCCCCCCCCCCCCCCGACACACACACACCTCTAAGTTTAATAGGCATCTCGGGCCATACATTCCCCGGTCCCACTATGGGAGGCCTATTTAAATTTGATTGACTAAAACCCGGTTGCTGGGTTAGGGAATGCTGAGGCAAGAGACCGAGTCAGAGGGGGTATGGGCAACATTTGAACAATGGTAAAGGGTTCATCACAGTGTCCAGCCCATTGGAGCCCTAACCACAGGTGTTGTCATACTTTTCCCAGGGCGACTGGTGGAAGTCCTCCCGCCCAAAGGATATAAACACCCCAATAATTGCCTTAAGTCTGTTTAAAGACTATTAAGATCTGGAAAAGTCATGCTAAACTGAGGCTTGTTCACAACAAGTAAAAATCCCAAACCCTGATGCTGCAAGCTATCTATCATTTCTGAAGAAACCATGAGATATCCCATCAGTATATCTGTTATCCACAGGAATTTCAAGCTGGCTTCCAAGTATCTGAGTACTCCTTAACCTTATGCGTTTCCTGATTATCAATCAATTTCCTGAGATGTTCCAAACCACATAACCCCTTGTCAAGAGAAAAGACAATGACAATTTTACACTATTAAGAATGCTTTGAAGAAGCTGAACTGAGGGTATAAAAATCTGTAAAAAAAGCAGCAGTGTGTAGTGACACCACCTGCTGTTGTTCTCGGGACACCGGAAGAACATATCGTCTCCCTTCAAGGATTGTGCTAGGGACTTTACCTGTCAGCTTTACAACCCAAGTACCTTGGACTGGTGAGATCCTAGCGCTCTCTCTCTCTTTCTCGCTCTCTCTCTCTCTTTTCTCTCTAGGCATAAATTTCTGAACCTGAACTGTATTAGTTAAGCTTGAGCTAAGTTTCCCCAAATACTTAGTGAAACCAGGGTAGTATTGTAATTGTTTGTGTTTGTTTTTCCTTTGCATGTCTATTACTACTAATACAATTATATATTTCATATACTTGGCAATAAATAACTTTTATAGTCAAACTGGTAGTAACTGGGTATATTTTTCCTTCTCTGCTTCTCCTTCCTCCTGTGCTCTGCAGCAACGCTTCTTTTACCTAAGCTAAAGATCCCTGTGAAGCCCAAAAATAGTGTGGGGTCTGCTCATCAGGAGGCTAAAGATTGGGACGTGCTGAGTTTGAAACACATAAGGGGATCAGCTTGTACAGGCTGATTGACCCAGTCTGACTCGGATGTGCCCTTACGAACTGAATGCTGGCCCACGAGGGTGTCAGCTGGACGCCCAGCCAGATTCAGAGGTATTCTTTTCACCTGTGTGCTTGTGTCTGACTGCAGTTTATTGTTGCTCTGATGAACTGATTCTTGGCATATGAGGGTGTCAGCCTGTCCATGCTGATCAACCTGGCCAGGTCAGGCGTGTCACGTTACTCTGTGTGTGTTTGTGTGTATGACTGATTTGGTGACTGGAGGAACCCAGCCCCATTGAAACGGAGTCCTGCAAGATAGCTCCACTGGGGGTGAGCACTTGCAGAAGGGAGATATACAGCTCCGTATAGAAACACAAGTAACACAAGCAGCACATTGACAGAATTACCAAGACCCTAAAAACGTATCCCTAATAAATGAGCACACCCCAAAGTGATGGGCAAATCTGGTAATAGTAAGCAGTAACACAGGGTGTAGGCTGGGGAGGAGGATCAAACCTGGGTTACTAGAGTGAACCTCATCTAGCACCGTGGTAACTGAAAGCCTTTATCTCATAGTTGTAAGCCCAAGGGATGGATGTTTATCCACTGTCTCGGTCTATTCCTTGTCTTATCACCAATGTAACTACAGGCCCATTCACATGTGGCTTGTAACTGGGTTGTGATCCTGAATACATCTGAAACGTGATCTGTATATGCACAGTTGTAAGCGCACGGGCATGTACACTGTGCACAAAACTTCAGCAGGCCATTAGGCCCTGTATCCATAGTTAGACACTTAAAGAAGTGATGTGATTTCTAGAGGTGCTGAGCCCCTCACCTCCCAGAGGAAACACAAGCCTAGAACTTAAATCAGGCATCCAAATTTCACTTTTGTTTCTGCTACAGTGGTTATTCTGACAAGACCCCAGCCAGCTCTGTACCCAGCAATACTTGTGACAGCACAACTGTGTTGTGGGAAGGTTAATGTAACAGGAAGCTGTCCCCTGGCTCCTGTTACAAATGGGACGCTGAGTGCAACTGGGGTCACTGCCTGACTTACCTGGGAGTCATGCGAGGATTCCACTGTTGCCAGTAAGTCTGTCCAGGAATAACCCTGGAAGTGCCAGCAAGTCCCAGCTGCTGACAATTATGTATCTGGGGAGCCAGGTGTGATGGGCCCCTGAGAGGCCCAGCAGGCCCCCCAAAAAGATGGCACTTTACCCCTGCAGAGGGGAATGCATAATCTCCGGGAGGAGAGTAGTGCAGTTCTGTGCAGCACAGAGGAAGAGTCTGGGAGTGCAACAAAACTGGGTCCTGGCCTGGGGGTGAGCCTTGGGCGGTTGGAGCAGGAGCTGCTGAGAGTAACAACTAGTGGAGAAGAGTCGACCACTCAGCCCACCTGTGTGGAGGCCAGGAAATGGGTAAGCCACTTGGTGTGGGGAGTGGCTGTGACGCCTCTCTTAGGGAGCAAGTTGGTGAAGCAGATGGGCTGGCTGAAGGGCACCACTGAGGAAGACTTGCAGTTTTGATAAGGTTAACATTGTTGAATATGAAATCAATGAGGCCTGAGTAAAGAAGTAATTGATTGGTGGGAAAATCCATCCATCAAGGGTGTGTAAGGACCCAGTGACTGGTGTTGGACTTGCAAAGCATGAGTGTCAATAAAAGGGGCTTAATTAAGGATTACCTGAGCCCCAATGAACTCCTGACTTGGAAGGGTGTAGGAAGTGTTGGCGACAGGGTGAGCTACCGGTCAAGAGACTCAGCTACACTGAAAAGACCATAGTATTATCCTGGCAGGTGTGGTGTGAGGACAGAGTGTAGAGGAGGTGGAGCCCTGTGAAGAGGACACACTTCCTGTTGAGAGAGCTCTGTCTCCCTTTTTTTTCAGCACTCAGATTCCCCTCTATTTGTTTTACATCAAAGCATGGCAGGTAAGCACAAAGGAAGTGGGCAACAGCTCCCAGGAACAGCTATGGGATACATCACACTCACTAACAGTTATCTTACCTATAGCTACCAGCACAGTGCTCAGTACCCATGGATGGCTCCCTGCCCAATGCAAATCAGCCTTAAACACAGCTTTCTGCTCCACACTGCTTTTCTAGGTTACAGCCTTCCTAAGCAAATCAGTGGAGAAGAGACCAAATTGCTTCAGAACAACTATTCCTGAGGCCGAGTGGAGACATAGACTGCTAAGTTTCCCTAACAGCCTCCTAACAAACTCTGGCACATGACGGCCCCCCACTGAATAGCACCAGGCATCAGGCTTGAACAGGCCTGCCTTGCTGGCAGAGATGAGGCCTTGGAAGATGGCTGCACAGTGGGTGATTCTGTTTCAGGTTGTACTCCCTTGCTGGCAGTGTCTCCAGGAACACAAAGGACTACAAGGCTCCTACAGAATGTCCTGCCTTCTCATTCCAAAAGGTCCCTTTGGGTCTGGGCTGGAAGGATGTGCTTTGCCTGGTCTGGAGACAGAGGTCGCCAGCCATGAGGCACTTTTCATTAACACTGAACACACTTCAGAAGGAATGCTCCCCATTCCAACATGTTCAAGACTTTCAGAACAGCCCCAGTAGCTGTGCTGGGATCCAAGGGCCCCATGTAAACAGGAAACAAGCAATTTCCAGGCACAGCACTGTTGTATTTGCTTGCCAACCTATCAAAACAGTAATGAACTGGGTAACACAGAGTTACAGATTCCACTGCCATGAGCGTTCACATAGAGTCAGAATGGTTCCAGGCTGGCCCTATCAGGGGAGATCTCAGTTTCATGTGGCACACACCTATCGCTAGGGCAGGGGAGAAGGGAAGCTGACACTCAGGTAGTCAGACCACAGCCTGCTCCTCATCTCTCTCCCCTTAAAACAAATGATCAAGGCTGCTCTTTCAGGTGGGCACCTGTTATCGTCCCTTATTTCCATGAAGTAAAACATACATCTCTTCCCATCAGGAGACAGACACTCACTTCACACAGATACTGATAACCAGGCTGTCCCTGCTCTGTGCAGAATAGCTCAAAGGTTATTCTCTGGCTGCCACATGAAAACCACCTTCAGTTGCACAGAATGGAACATGCCACATCCACCTCTGCTCCTAAATCCTGGGCTGTCAAACTCACTTGTTCCTCCTGGAGCAGATTCAGACCATGAGCTCCTTGTAAACTGGATCCAGTCCCACTTCTAGTGGTTGGGAAGCTGCAGGGATTAACGCCATCATCATTCACTCTGCCACCACCAAAACATGGCCCCAACAGAAATCTGTACCCTGGACTTTGACAGCAGATCCCGCCATGCTTACTCGGCCCCTAAATGCCCAGCCCCTCCAGGACCGCGCAGTCTGGATATTTCCTTGATGCCCCTCTTTAATACATATGCACAATCTGTGGAAACTACAGACCCCAGCATGCAATGCACACATTCACAGCTGGTGGCCTCCTGTCATGAGATGAAGCACTGCTGGGCCTTGCAGTGAGGAAGGCTGCACTTCAGTGTTAGCCTTGGGGGCAGCTCACAGGCCACAGCTAGGATGTCCACAGCTAGGATGTCCCTGCTGCAAGAGCTGGCAGCACTGGCTGAAGTGGGCTGTGAGTCTCTCTCCTGCAGTTGCACTAGCTGAGTTGAATTTAGGGGGCCTGCGGCTGATGCCTGCAGTCCTACGTTTATCGTGTGGTGGGAAGAAAGGTAGCACAAGGATCTGGGTGGCCAGGTTCAGACAGCAGCTCATCTCTGTTAGCTGTTTGCTTTAGCAAGCAACATAGAATTTCTTAGTGTAGGCAGGGGCTTTCTGAGGTGCCCCCATTTTCACTGTGCAGCCCTGTTTATCAATCTATGACTAACTGCCTGTCCCCTTTCCTTTAGAAAGCCCTCTCAGGAAAGGCCAGTGACAGCAGTGCTTGCAAGTTATTTCCCAAACACATGAATTTGGCTCTGACACAAAAGCAGTCTTTCAGTGAGAGAGAAGAGAGGGAACAGATGGGGTGATTCTAAATAAATGTTTTGTCTTTTCAGTTATTTTTAATGCATGTAATAAACTTCCCTGACCTCTGTGAGGGAAGAGCCTCCTCTCCAGTCTGCAATGGGTTTCCTCATGACAACTCCAGCCCGAAGGACGTTTAACCCCAACCCTCAAATATGATTGGCTGACAAACTCTCAGCATGGGGGGCCTGGCAGAGAGGAACAACATCCACCAACACCTCCCATTCTCTTTATTTGTAATTTATGAGTGAGCCTGAAAAGTCCCAAATGGGACTAAATAAAGTCCCAGATGTACACATGCTAAACTGGGCCTTGGACATTTTTGAATTACAATATGCTGGTGGTTTCATCAACAGCCTCCAGATCCTGCCTGCCTCGCACCTAAACTGCATTTTACTCCTCACCCATCACTTTGCTGTGCCTTCTTTTTAATTCAGTCATTGCTTGATTTATCCTTTTAATCCAGTCTAAACTGTCCACACCAAATACAAATTCTGTTGGATCACCTTAGGCAGATCTCACTACACATTTCCACTGCTAGCTACAGAAAACCATAATACAATTAATTAAGACAGGACATGTTTATGAACTAGATAGAAGAGCCCAACAAAAATGCAACGGAAGGTAGAGCTGACTGGAAGTCAGTGGGATGTTGGTGCAAGATGTGGTTAGTAATGTTATTTTTAGAAGTACAAGGGTAGGTTGTACATAAAAAGGGCAACAGAAACTGCACCCTTCTTGCATGGACAATTGTCTTGATGTCTGAGCAGCAGAAACATTTTGCAAGGAGGCTTTGCATTCACATTTTTTTGCACAAGATCTTGAGCCTTTGACTCTAAACATTTTGCTCTCCAAATATGATCCTATGCTCTGCAAAGTGAGATATGCTCTGCCTGTGGGATACAGAGAACACAATGCCTTGCTTCCTCCACTCAAAGTGGTAGGAGCAGAGTTGGTCCAGATCTATGGGCCAGGGGATCTATGGGCACATCTACACTGTGGCAGCAGCACGCCCTGCCAAAGCCAGCCCTGAGTGCACCCCACCTCCTCCTAGCTGCTCTGAACCAGAAGTAGGCAAATGAAGGTGCTCAGGGGGCATCCCCAGCAGCTCCTCTCAACCATGCCTGCCAGGTACTGGGGGCTCAAGATCAGGCACAGAGGTATGCCTTGGCCACCAGTGCATCTTTGGGTTCAGTGGCTGTATGAAGATGCAGCTGGGCAGAGGGTGACCCTCTGATGCCTCCCTGCCACTACTTGTTTGACTAGAATGTCCCTGCCTCACCCCACTAGACAGGAAAAACCCATTAGAAGTAGTCTGTCTCTCCTTCCAATTAAGTTGGGAAGGCCTGGCTCAGCAGAGGGGTTTACAGCATGTGGCTGACTGCTGAGGCTTCAAAGTTTCTGTCTTATCCAGGGATGAATGGCTACATTCTGCTTGCAGGGGGATGTTCACAGGCACAGAGCCCTCAGTGCTTTTGCAAGGCCACTAGTACAGCAACGTGGCCTAGCAGGACTGACAGGGGCCTCCTGTACCAGCTATAGTGTTTCCCTGGCTCCTCTAGCCCGCTGTACTCTCTTCTTCCAAACTTTACAGTGTAACCACATTATATCACAAGGCTGGGCTATTTACATCCGCAGTGCCAGATGTACTCACAAGTTTGGCTGGCCTCCCAACGCACACAGAGCTATAGCTGGTTCCATATAAACAGCCCCTCACAGGTGGACACGGCCCATCTACAGCCTCTCTGAGAGGAGGGCCTGCACAGACAGCCTGGCAGACTGTTCTCTACCACAAAGAGGAAATGCTGTTCAAACTAAGCCAAGTGAATGAAAAGGCCAGGGGGCTCCAGCCTCTCCTTCCACTGTTGAATACAGCAGAATCCAGCTGGGCTTAGTACTAGGCCTAGCTGGGATGTTCAGGGCTCTCCAGACTGCTGCAGTCCTGTGCTCCATACACATGCCCTGGTGGTCCCAGGAAACCAGCCTTCCAAGGGAAGATTATGTTCCCAGGGGCTGACCCTTATGCCCCCTAATATGGTGACTGGACTAGAGCCTTGACAATGAAGGGAGATCCTGGTGCCAAGTATGGGACATGTCAGTGGAAGAGTAAGAGGAACCCAGGGTGCAGAACAAGAAAAGGAAACCAACATGATGGTGGCATATGGGGAAGCAGGGCATCATGGGAGATGAAGGGGGCCCAGAGGGCCATGGTCATTGAGATCCCTCATCCTCTGCCTTCCTGAATCACAGCCATTCCATGCTGTCAGCATGACCCACAAACTTGCAGGCATTAGTTCTCCCACACAGACAGGCAGCCTTGGGCCCAGAGAAGAGCAGAAGCTCACTTTGAGCTCATGCTGCTTCCCCCTGCATCTAGCCTCCACCAACTTCAGTCAACCTGGCTTCAAAGTAGTTTCCTTAGAGCACAACCCCAGGGTGTTTAGCAGCCCCTGCAGTGGCCTTTCACGTGAGCCCCTGTGCTCCCCACACAGTCTCCAGGCAAAGGCTGCTCACTTGCTCTGAGCATTCAAGGCTCAGAGAGCAGTGCCCGCACCTCCCCTTGCCAACCTCTGGCTAGCCCCTCCACACTGTGGAGGTAGACAGGGGGAGATGGAACCACTTGCCCCATTCTACCAGACCCCAATACCAGCCTTCAAAGCCTAAATCCAAGGTCAGACCAGCACTTTCCCCAGGACCTGGGTGGTGCCTCCAGCATCCTGGCCAAGCTCAAGACTCAGTGTTGTGCCCCTGCACTCTCAGGTCAGAGCCATTGCAGACTGCTGCCATGTACTTTTAAACAGAAGTGGCCAGCCCAGAGGTAGGTGCACTTCAGTGGTACAGGGAGCGCTAAACCTCTCAGGAACCCTCATGGTAGAAGTCATTATTAGAGAAAGATGGAGATACAAAGCTCAAACCTGCAGGCAGTACCCAGTCTGCCCCTGGTCAGGAACCCTCATTGCCCAACGATGCCCCAAATCCCCAGCTACTGGAATCCCATGGAGTGCCCAGAGTGGTCTCAGATATTATGTGTCTGCCTCCTCTGCCTAGCAACACTAGAAGGGCATTTCCTGAGAGTAAAAACACCCTGTGGTTCCTTCCCACTTCCTGCCCACTGTTACCAACTTTCACCCTGAGTGCCTGAGACCCACCCACTTTGTAGGCCCTCTCCCCTCACGCCTAGCCAGGGAAAGCTGGGTATGTATGGGAGAAGCCAAGCAGCAGCTTCTCAAAGCAGCACTGGCCTCTGTATGTTGGCATCAGCCACCCACAGCATCTGCCTGTGCCAGCCCTAGTCTACACTACAACATTTTTCTGGCAGAAATCCAGCTCACACTCCAGGGCAATGGAGCCCACCTTTCTGCCAGCACTTGCTGCACCTCTGCCCACTGGAGTAAGGCTTCGGTTGCTGCCCAGTAGTTCAAATCCAAGGACTGTGGCAATCTGCCCCGGTCAGGACTGAGCTGGTCATTCACCACCTAGAGAAAGCAATTGACGGGGGCCTCCACCCTCCTTGGAGGTTACTGGACATAGCAGGGCCATGTAGGGAAGGGGACATGCTGCCCCACATAATTCTTAATGGATAATCCCCATGAATCTCCCTCTGTCACCAAATGTTCATGAGGCTGGGCCAGGCCTTGGCAAAAGGCTCCTATTCAAAGCAGAAGAGACCGCCAGGCACTGGTCTGGGCAGGGGAAGGTGGGAGGAGTGGGAGCACTCGGGGAGAATTCAGGGCCCCGGGCAGGAGTACAGCTGCTTGTGCACCCGAGTCCTGTGGCAGAGAAAGGACCTTCCAGTGTGCCTCTCCAACCTCCCTGCTCACACTCGGCTGGAGAGGCAGTGAGGGCAGCTCATCCCTCAGGGATGTCGCCTGTGTTCACATATAGCCTGGGAGCTTCCTGCTCCAGGAAAGGGAAGACAGCACAAGGGCCCCTATGGAGCAGAGAGCAGGGTTTGCCAATCCCTAAGGGGCTCTGCCTCCGGATAACATCAGTCCTGGCTTCCAGCACCAAAATGTGTCAGCCAAGTGCCCCCTCGTGGCCTTCCTTAGCCATGGGAGAGGTCAGCAGCAGTTGGTCCGGCCCGGACACCAGCTGCAGAGGCAGCATAAGCTAGGTGCATGAGGAGGTGGAGATCTGGGTATTTGCATTGCCACCCCAGCTGCAGTCCGAGCTTACTGTCTATTTAGGACAGCGGCAGGCAATTATTTCAGGTGTAGGGCTGCTTACTGAGTTTTAGCAAGCTGTTGAGGGCCATGGGTAGCCCCACCCCAGACTGCCATCTTTGGACAGGAAGTCCCACCCCTAACCTCTGACCTTTGCCACTGGACATCCCTCCCCTTGCCCCTGGAAGTACGCCTTTGGGGAAGAGGGTTTGCCATCTTAGGGGAAAAAAACAAATTATATACTAAAAATCAAACACCCATAATAATATATTTTAATTTAATTAAAAAAAAATTTTGTCCTGATTTGTGTGCGTTTGTGTTGTATATGTAGAAGTGATTGCATAATAGTTCAAAATGCAGTATTACTCTTGTATATTGTGTGGGGTGTGCAGGGGTATCAGGGGTATGGGTGGGTGGGTGTGGGGTTTGTGGCAAGATGTGGGTGATTTTGTGGAATGTGTGTGTGTGGGTATGGTATTGGGGGTATGGATGTGGGTATGGGAGCCACATGGTGCAGAGTGGCCGGCAGGTGTGCAGGAAAATGGGGAAGCGGGGGTAGGAGTGGAAGCGAGTGGGTGTGTGGGAGAGCGGGGCCTGCGTCGGTATCCTGGGGCCAATGCCAGTGGGACCCAGAGCGAGGCACAGGAGTGCGAGGTGCAGGCTGGCAGGGGTCTGTGGAGCCTGGCTGGGCTGAACCAGCAGGGAGAGAGGGGAGCTGTCCTGGCTCCATTGAGCCCCTGCCGCCCTGCTCTGGGCCTCGCTGACACTGGCCCTGGGACACCAGCACGGGCCCTGTGCTCCCATCCTGCTGTCACTGGCTTCCATGTGCCCACTCGCTCCCAGTCCCTGCTCCCCAGCCCCACTGTACAGGCAGGGATGAGTGCACACAGCCCTGACCCCATGTGCCCTGCGCTCGCCTGTCTGGTATGAGCAGGAGTGACGCAGGACAAACTGCTGCTCAGCGTGGGAGAAAAGCACCCCTCCACCCCACCCCCCGGGCTGGGCAGTGTTTGCTGTGGCCACTCAGAGCCTGTGCCATACTAGGCTGTGGTGTGGCTCCTTCACCACCACTTGTGAGCTGCCCAGTGCAGCAGCAGTGACCATGTGGAGCAGCCGCGCTGGGCAGTGAACAAGCAGCAGTGAAGGAGCCACACCGCAGCCCAGCGTGGCCACAGCAAACACTGTCCAGCAGCGGAGGGGGGAAGGTTGCCGCTTTTCTCTTCCCCGAGCAGCAGTTTGTGCCCAGCTGCTGCTGCTGCTCAACCCCAATGGGTGAGCCTGGAGCCGGTACAGGTCCCAGGCTCAGCACCGGCAGCGCAGGACAAAATGTTGCTTAGTGTGGGAGAAAAGTATCCCCCTCCCCTCCCTGTGGTCTGCACTTTCTGCTGCAGCCACCCGGAGCCCACGCGGGGCTCTCCTGTGTGTCCACCGCGTCATCGCTGTCTCTGGGCTGTCCTGCGGGGCAGCAGAGAGCGGGCACAGGCAGCCCTACCTGGCCTCTGGGTGGCTGCAGCAGGAAGCACCAGCCATGGGGAGGGGGTGGGGCCGCTTTTCTCCCACACTGAGAAGCAGTTTGTCTCGCACTGCCACTGCTGAGCTTGGGTCCCATGCAGGCTCCAGGCTTGCCTGTCAGGGCTGAGCAGCAACAGGAGCAGCTGGGCACAAACTGCTGCTCAGGGTGGAGGAAAGCGGGTCCCCCCCTCACCACCTCTAGGCAGTGTTTGCTGCAGCCATGCTAGGCTGCAGTGCAGCTCCTTCACTGCCACTTGTGAGCTGCCTAGTGTGGCTGCTCTACACGGTCACAGCTGCCGCGCTGGGCAGCTCACAAGTGGTGGTGAAGGCTCCTCACTGCAGCCTGGTACAGCACAGGCTCTGGGTGGCTGCAGCAAACACTGCTTGGTGGTGGCGGGGAGCATTTTTCTTTCTCCCGCGCTGAGCAGCAGTTTGTCCTGTGCTGCTGCTGCTCAGCCCAGGCAGGTGAACGTGGGGCATGTGAGGTCAGGGCTGTGCGCGCTTGTCCCTGCCTGTACCACGGGGCTGGGGGGATTGGAAGTGAGCAGGAGCACAGTGGCAACTGGACGGGAGAGTGGGGCCCGTGCCGGTGTTTCAGAGCCAGTGCCGGCAGGCCCCAGAGTGGGGCGGCAGGTGTGCAGGGTCCCGGGCGGCAGGGGTTCTATGGAGCTGGGCCAGCTCCCCCTTCTCCCTGCTGGTGCAGCCCAGCATGGCTCCACAGCCTCCTGCCAGCCTGCGCCCCATGCTCCTGCCACCCCACTCTGGGCACTGCTGGTGCTGGCCCCAAGACACTGGCACAGGCCCCGTGCTCCTGCACTCCCACTTGCTTCCACTCCCCCCACCCCCACTTCCTGCTCTTACCTGAATTTCTCACTCCTGGAGGCACAAACAGCTCCAGGGTCTTAGGCCACAAGCCCCTGCTAGGCAGGGGCTTCCAGCTGGGGGGCCTCACTCTTGCAGGAGCCTGTTGTGGCTTCCTCTGGGTCCTACTGCCCCTGGCTCTTTGACAGGTAGCCAGGGGCAGATAAATATTAATTTTCTAAATTTTTTAGGGGCCCTGTGGGCTGGATATAGCCTGGTGGGCTGGATGCAGCCCATGGGCCGTATTTTAGCCACCCCTGGTCTAGGACCACTCACCTCTCTGGACAGTGCTGCTTTCTCTGACTGGGCAGAGAAGCCCTGTAAACTGGGATTGCAATGGGGCCTGATCTCCTCACTCTGCACATGGGAGATCTAGAGCCGTTACTGCAGTTTCTACTGTTGGTGCTGAGAGTGGATCTGACCCTGGGAGTTATAAGCAGAGGCTTAACCTGCCCATGTCAAAGTCACTGGGTGGTCTGTCCTGGTCCCCAGTAGGATTAGGCTCCAGATGGGTATCTCTTTGGATAAGTAGATTGGTGACACAACACAGAGGAAGAGCTGGGTGGGTGGGTGCACTCAAAGCACACATCAAAGCTCTGTTGTAGGGAGTCCCACCTTACCACAGCTGAATGGGAAACTGGGTTCTAGCTAAGCCAAGGGCTTGATCCCAAGTCCAGTACAGAGATGGGAAGACCCCACTGATTTCCTTGGGTTGCAGACAAACCCCCAGCACTTTGGGATAGGTGTCTTTTGCCTGCCTGCTGTCTGGGGATGCTGTAAAGCCTTTCATTTAATTGATGCTAAATAAAACCTGCCATGAGCAGGGAAGAAACCAGGCCTGTTTTCATTGCATTGAGTGCCTATGGGCCTCTGTGCAAGCCAAGCATCTGACCCTCTCCCTGCACTTATAAAGTAGTTTGAGCAACAGGCCAGCATGTACCAGTCATCTGTGCACAGGGAGAGCCCCAGGCTGTGCAAACTGACAACAGGGGCAGCTTTATTGTCCCAAGGCACAGTATACCCCCTACCCCCCACCCTTCCACTGGGGAATGGTGCTGCCAACTCCCTTCTGACATCCCAGGCAGGGTGGACACAGAGCAATTGGCATCTCTGTACCCCCCCTCCCAGAAATTAGGCAGCTCCTAGTACCCTGAAGCACATCCATGCTGATGTGGTGTTCCCTGGCCAGCCCAGACTGGCAGCACTGATTCCTGAGGCCCAGAGGTGGTACCCCATGCCTCCAGGCCTCTGGGCTCAGAGTTTGCCTGGGCTTAGTCTCCCTGTTGGAGCAGGCACTGTCCAGGCATGAGTGTGCATCTAATACCCTGCAGCCAGCATGCTTCCCTTCCCCTTCAGCTCTACTAGCATCACCTACCACCCCCACCATGCAGGACCCACAGACTTCAGGGGCAGAGCTGTGCTGGACACACAAGGGCTGGTGTCCAGTGCTGCACTTCCCAGCCTCTCCTGAAGGTGGCAGTAGCTGACCATGATGCCTTGGCCACATGGGCCAGGACAGCAGTAAGGTCATCAAGCCCAGCAGCCTGAAGGATGGCTGCTGCCTCTCAGGGCTACAGAGAAAACCTGCCTGCTCATCCTGCTGCTCTGATCCAAACTCCCACTCTGAGTTTTCTCTGCTCGCTCACCACCTCATAGTCTTAGGCACAGGCTACTTGGCTCCCAAGGCCCTTCATCAGGTTTAGCTGTCCTGTCAGGCCTGGTGTGGACTAGAGCAGGGGTGGGCAATTATTTGGGATGGAGGGTCACCTAAATTCTGGTGAGCTGTTGGGGGCAGAGCGGGAGAGTGCTGACCTGGCCGCAGTCCTAAGTCATGACTGTTTACATCGCCTGGTGCAGTGGGGTAGGGGAACTTTTTCACAGTAAGGGTTGCCAGAATCTGAAATTAGCTCCCAAGGGAGGTGGTGCTCTCCCCTACCTTGGAGGTCTTCAAGAGGAGGCTGGACAAGCACTGATCTGGGGTAGTCTGACCCCAGCGCTCTTTCCTGCCTATGACAGGGGGTCGGACTCAATGACCTACTGAGGTACCTTCCAACCCTAACATCTATGAATCTATGGTGGGGCACGGAGATAGCAATCGATCCTATCTGGCTCCGTCTACCATGCACCTATTGCTGGGGGCGCCTGAGGGAGTGGGAAGGTGGGGTCTTCATGGAGATCGGCCCAAGACCCCTGCAAGCGGAGCATGCTTGGCTGGGTGGATAGGATGAGGCCATGCCCTCCCATGGCACCATCCCATCCGCCCAGCTGAGTGTGCCCCGTCCAGGGGGATGCTGGGTCAGTCTCGATTGGACACCCTGTCTGCCCTCCCACTTGTTTTGTTGGTGCCCCCAGTGGTGGGTGTTGGGCGGATAGGCTGGGATGCTTGGGCAGTAGGCCTGGGTCTAGCATCTGTGGCAGAGACACTGGCTGTGACAGCCAGAGTGTGAGGGCAAGAGTGATCTGATACCATGGGAGCTACCTGGAAGCTGAGTTTGGCCAGTGTGCCACCTCTGTCTCGCCACCAGGCACCTGGCCTTGTCAACTACAGCTCCTGGTGTGCCTGAGAACTGCATGCAGGGATAGGGTGGGCTGCGCTTTGCTCTAGGTGGGACCTCTACATCCAGGGGCAGCAGGACCAGCCACATGTGCCATAGCCTGGACTGCCCCCCATGCCTGGGCCAGGAAGGGCTGAGGGACCTGCCGTGGGCCAAACAGAATCTCTAGGTGGGCTGGATCTGGCCTGTAGGCCATATTTTGCCCACCCCTGGGCTAGAGGGTTCTGGCATAATTGATGCATTGTGCAGGCAGCTCACCTGGCTACACCTGCTGGATTCCCCCTCCCTCTGGGTTGTAGTTCTGGGGGAGCAGAGCCTTGCTTTCACTAGGTGCATGCACAAATCTAAGTGCAATAACTCCCATACCTAGCTATGTCCTCTCAGCATTCACACAGCTTGTGGCTCTGGCTGCCAGCTGCCATGACCTGCTGCTGGTCTGTTTGGTTTGTTTTCCCACCCAAAGTCTCATTTAGGTTGCCATAGCAGCCTTCAAAAACACCACACATACACGAGGAGGAATCCTGGTTCTTTTGGGGTCTTATTCTCTGTTCAGCACAGATTTCCTGTGCTGCTCCTGGCCTGACCTGGGGTCCAGCTTCCCAAGACATTGCAGCAGCAAGGCAGGCAGGCACAGAAACCACTGCCTAGGGTAGAGTGCAAAGGCTGCCAATGGCTGAGGCACCTGGTGCCAGAGTCAGAGCATCATGGGGAAAGGGAGTTATGCAGCCTTTCCCACAACATAAGCTGATGGGGCAATCTGTAGGCTTCTGTGTCCTTTCCCATCTGGGTCAGCAAGTCGCCCTCATCCCTCAAGTTCATTAGCAGACTCCATCTCTGCCTTAGCTTGCACTACCCTCTACAGCTTTTCTTCCAATGCCCTCCAGAAAGGCATCCAATGCCTTCCTGCTCCTGGGCAGTCAAGCCCAAACAGTTTGATGGACCAGCCCCTCACCTGAGTTCCTGCCTCCAGAGGGAGCTCAGGGGCTTGAGTGGGGCTTGGAGGCCCAGGTCACATCAGCTGCTCTACTCTCCATGTCCCCTAGTCCACCATGCCTAGGCACATAACTGAACTTTCCCTGCTGGCGTGGCCCTGGGGACCACTTTTGCAACAGTTGGGGAGCAGGGAGCTGGCTCCAGACATGAGGCTTCTAGTGGAAGGGACACTCAGGCCCACAGAGGGCCTGCCCAGCTCTCACTGCCATCTCCTCTATTTTTGCCTGCAGAGATGCTGTCCTGAGGGAAGGCTTGGCTCTCAGCAGAGCAGGACAGCACATGCTCTGAGTGTGGACAACCAACAGACTGTATGTTTTGATCCATCCTGTGTGTGTAGAAGGAAAGCAGGTACAAAGTGCGAGGCCACAGCTGAAGGAGCACCGAGGGACATGGCTGCATCTCTCTGCCAAGAACTGGGACATACCAGCTCTGTAGCTGTCCTAGAGCATTTATTTCCCCTCACTGAGTGGCTTGGCCCAGTCTGCGCCCATTGCTGTGTGATGGAGATGTCAGCACCAGGCCAGCATACCATACTGAATATCAACATGCAAGCCACCCCTTCTTGTGCTAACTGACAGGTTCTTTAAGCTTTTCCAGGCCTTTTTAGACAATTCCTCAAATCTCACTGGGCTTCTTCAGCCCATTCTGGTTCTGCAGTAGATTCTCAGTACTGGAGGAGTCAGGTTTCCTCCTCTGAGGCAGTCAGCTCCATGCCACCTCCTTAAATCCCTTGCATCCAGTCAGGACTCCCCCTTTACCTTGCAACTAGCAGCATTCTTGCTCTGCATGTTGTATAGACATGTGCAGCTCACCTTTCCCTGCTAATATTCAGTGCCTCAGTGAACACAGGAGCTGGCTGTGGCTTTGTGACACTCACAATGCCTCAGGGTGTGAGCTGGGCTGGGCTTCCATCCTGACACTCCCCCTGCCAGTACTGTTCCTACTCAGAGGGGCATGGCAAGGAGAGAATTTACCTCCTGCAGCTGAGCCCAGGAGCTCCCCTCATGCTCCCGGCTTGCCTGTGTGTGGAAGGCATGAATCAGGTTCCTGGAGCCTCCTCGGCAAGCCTAGAAAAAAATTCAAGTGGATTGCTCTTGAACAGATGCCTCCTTCAGAAAGGTCCAGATTCTGGCACTGAACTGTCACATTGCTCACCTTGCCACAGACACACACGCAGGGCTAAAACAGATTCTCCCCACACACAATCAGGGGCCAGATTCTCTCCAAATGCAGGAGACCTGAAGCCCAGGTGCAGCCCAGAGGGGCAGCTGTCTAGCCAGCTGGACACAGCAGGGTCTGTTCATTACAAGAGCCCAGACACTGGGACAAGGGAGCAGGCATGAGATTCCCCAAACTAGCAATGCCTGCTAGTGAGACTCCATGCCATGGCAGTCAGGAGAGCTGTGCAGCAGGAAGGTAGGCACACATGTGACAGCAAACACCAAGGGGCAGGCCTAACTGTAGTGTGTGAAACTGTCCCACCTGTGCTTGGCTCACTCCTGGCAGACCTGTTTTTCTCCCTCAGCTGGTGCTCCTGTAAACTGTATTAACTAAGGATGTCTCCCTGAAGGAGCTAAAAAGCTGTAGCCTGGGGTTAGCCCTCACCTACCCTGTGCTGCAATGGCCAGCAGGGTTTGCTGAAGGTATGCAGGCCCAAGGTAGATCTCCTCCCCTGCCTTCCCTGAAGGCCTTTGGCAGGTGGAAGGGGAGGCACAGAGGGATGCCTGGGCTGGAGATAGTCCTGCTGGACAGGAAGGAGGGGCTAACATCTGTCCTCTGGTTCCTTTGTGCACTGAGGACTGAGGCACCTGCCCCAGCCTTGACACTGAGGGAGTGCACCCATCAGCAAGGCACCCCATATGAGCACACATCTTACCCTGTGTCTTTCCTGCATGTCATAGTATCATAGTGCTTAGGGTTGGAAGGGACCTAAGCAGATCATCAGGTCCGACCTCCTGCTCCAGGCAGGAATGGATGCTGGGATCATATCTGTCCAGCCTCCTCTTGAAGACCCCCAAGGTAGGAGAGAGCACCACCTCCCTTGGGAGCCCATTCCAGAGCCTGGCAGCTCTAACTGTAAAGTAATGTCTCCTGATGTCCAGCCTGAACCTTTTCTCTAACAATTTGTGGCTGTTATTCCTAGTAACCCCAAGTGGTGCCCAGGGGAACAGTGCCTCCCCCAATTCTCGCTGGTTGTCCCTGGTGAGTTTATAAACGGCCACCAGATCCCCTCTCAGCCTTTTCTTGTGGAGGCTGAATAGGTTCAGGCCTTTTAGCCTCTCTTTGTAGGGCAGCTCCTCTGCCCCTTGACCATGCGAGTGGTCCTCCTCTGGACCCTCTTAATGCTAGCTACATCCCTCTTGAAGTGTGGCACCCAGAACTGGATGCAGTACTCCAACTGTGGCCTGACCAACGCCGCATAGAGGGGAAGGATCACCACCCTGGACCTGCTTGTGATGCATCTGTAGATACACAACAAGGTGTGATTAGCCTTACAGACTGCTTCCTAGCATTGGCGGCTCATGTTCATCCTGCAGTCAACAATGACTCCTAGATCCCTTTCTGCCACCGCGTTGACAAGAAGGGTATTCCCCAGCCTATAGGTGTGTTGCTGGTTCCTTCTCCCAAGTACCTTGCACTTGTCTGCATTGAATTCCATCCTATTCTCATCCGCCCACCTCTGTAATTTGTGTAGATCTAGATGGATTTTGTCCCTCCCCTCCAGCATGCCCGCCTCACCCCACAACTTGGTGTCATCAGCGAATTTGGACAACGTGCATTCCACACCCACATCCAGATCGCTGATAAAAATGTTGAACAGTACAGGCCCCAGGACCGAGCCCTGAGGGACACCACTGTCCATATCCCTTCGGGTCAAAAATGACCCATCCACTACCACTCTCTGGGTCCAACCATCTAGCCAATTTGCCACCCATCTGACTATGTAGGCATCAGTGCTGCAGTCACCTAGTTTTTTTAAGAGAATGTGGTGGGAAACTGTGTCAAAGACCTTCTTAAAGTCAGGAAGATGACATCCACCCCAACACCCTCGTCTAGAGACTTTGTGACCTGATCATAAAAAGAAACCAGGTTAGTCAGGCAGGTCCTGCCCTCAATGAACTCATGTTGGTTGCCCCTGAGAATTACCTCCCCTGCTGGGCCCTTGCAGATGTGCTCCTTGATAATTTTCTCAAAGGTCTTCCCAAGGACCGAGGTAAGGCTGACAGGCCTATAATTGCTGGGGTCCTCCTTTCTCCCCTTCTTGTAAATGGGGACCACATTGGCCCTTTTCCAATCCTCTGGTATCTGGCCAGTGCCCCACGAGCGCTCATAGAGCCGTGCCAGGGGCCTCGCTGTGACCCCTGCCAATTCCCTCAGCACTCTCGGGTGAAGAGCATCTGGACCTGCTGATTTAAACACGTCCAGCCCCTCCAAAAGTTCCCTAACTAGGTCATCCCTGACCCTAGGCATGGCAGTGCCTCCCCTGGGTCCATCCACAGTTCTAGTAGGGTAGATGTCCTGGTCGCTGTTCGGGAATATGGAGGCAAAGGATTCGTTAAAGAGGTCAGCTTTTTCATTTGCCGCAATCACCAGATTGCCAAGCCCATCCTGTAGGGGCCCTATGTTACCCGGTGCCTTCTTCTTACTTCCTATGTATTTGAAAAAGGTCTTTTTATTATCCTTAATTCTGGTTGCTAGCCCTAGCTCCATCTCTGCCTTGGCCTTCCTAACAGCCTCCCTGCAGTCCCGAGCAACGGAGGTGTAATCCTCCTTGGTGATAGCCCCTTTCTTCCACTGTTTGTACGCTTCCTTTTTTGCCCTCAGGCATCCCTGGATGCCTTTGCCAAGCCATGGGGGCTTCTTAGCACTCCTGCTTCCCTTGGTGCACATTGGGAGTGACTCCCTTTCAGCTCGGAGGAAAGTCTTCTTGAGGAACAACCACCCGTCTTGGACTCCCATCTCATTGAAGCTCCGAGACCCCAATGCCTCTCCTACTAACCTTCTTAGCTTACAGAAGTCAGCCCTCCTGACTGCAGCACAATTGCAATCTAGCCCCTCCTAGTCTGGGAGCATAAGGAGCTGTGCCACCCCATCATCCCTGGCACTGGGAGCCTGCTGTGGAGAGGCAGGCAGGGGCAGGCTCATGTCCTCAGCCAGACCCTGCTTGGGCCTCAACATTGATCTTGACAGCCTGGCAAGGCAAAAGCTTTTCTTAGGAATGGCGATGGGTTATTATGGGCCTGGAATACCCCTTGATCTTAAAGGTGCTGGTCTGTTCTCCTGCAAAGTGTGCAGGCTCAGCTGAAGGGCAGAGGGAGCGTCGTGATCATGGCAGGACCAGTGACAGATCCCTGGACGGGACTTCTTTGAGTATGAAAAATCTGCCCACCTCCAGCTTTGGCACAAGAGCTCCTCCTTAACTTGTGTGGGAGCAAGGCACATCTGGGAAACAGCTGTGAGCCTAATCCAGTTGCACAGCATAAATATTCAGTAGGATTGGAGGGTTGACTTCACACCCTGGGAGCTGCTATTTCCCCTGCTCTTCTTCCCTCTCCCTTCTCCCCCAGTGCATGTAGCCACAGGCATTTCCCTGTATCCCTACAGTGTGCCATGGTGGCCCTCACTCCACAGTGTTCTGTCCTCCTCCATGTAAAACAAGATAATTTGTTGCACGTGGTCCTAAATGACATGAAATGTGAAAGGAATCAGGACTCGTAGTAGAGATGATATCTTTTATTAGACCAACAAGATTTTTGCAAAAAAATTTCTTTAATTCTTTAATTTTTTTGCAAAAATCTTATTGGTCTAATAAACGATATCATCTCTACTATGAGTCCACATTGCCTTTTCCTCTAGACCAATACGGCTACAACCTGGACACATGAAATGTGAAAGACTCCCAGACATGTTAAATGAATCTAGGCATCAGGGCTGCCTGACAGCACCCCGAATCTTCCCGGGGATTAGGTGAGGTACCACAGACAGACAGACATGCTAGCCCATCTTCACTGCATTACCTCTCCCAATATTTCCACATATGCTGTTAATATTCACTCTCAACTATGTTCCACAAACAGGACAGCAATAACTAAATGCACCAGATTCCTCCCTGTCCTCCATGTCCCTCTGCCCAGTCAGGTGAACATCACTCTTGAGGACTTATGTCTTATTCCTAGCGTGTGATCATGGCACTGCTGTGCCCATTGGTCTGTGCAGGGCCATCTGTTCCTGTGGTGCTATGTAACCAATGCCTTATAAGGACAGTGACCTTCAGCATCAGAAAGGAGGGAGCCAGTTGTATGTCACTAACATGGACCTCTATACAAGAGATGGAGCCAACTGCATTAGGCATTTGCTCAGCAGCCAAGTTCTTCAGATCCCTTGTGCCAGTGGGCACAATTCTATGAAGCTGTACTTACATCAGCAAGGAGCTTGGCTACAAAGTAGGAATGGGCTCTCTGTGATGATCTGTAATAAGCTGAGGATTTGTGCTCAGAACTGGAATCCAGCTGCGAGACTTACAGCTGGGGAGTGCTATCACTTGGTCTAACCCTCACAGAAGGCAGAATCCAGTCTGTCATGAGAATTCAGGATTTGCCAGGACAGACCAGCCACATGAACCATCAGTGCTTCTTCCTGGCATAGAGGCTGAATGAGAACAGTCCTGACTCCTGGACAAGGGAAAGGATGGCCACAATTTCCCCTGACCTCAGCACTGACTCATTGCTTATCACAAGTATGTATAGGGCACCCTCCTTGTGACACTTGGCCATGGGTACAGATCCTTCCTGACCCCTGCTGCAAGCACCCTCGGGCCCTGCATTACACCTTGACTTGCTTTACTCTACACGCAGTGATTCATTTCCATAATCCTTCAAATGCAGCCATCAAATCTTCAGCCTGGAAGAAGTAGAACACCTCTGCCAAACATGACTCAGTCACAACTTGCAGCAGTGAGTTCCACACCTCAAGTGCACCCCGGGTAAAGGAACATTCCCTTGAATATGTTCTAGGTGTGCCTGTTGTTCACTGAATCACATGCCCCTTGTTCTTATGGAGAAGCGATGACAGATGTAGGCAGTCCTCTGGTGCCTCTCTATACCAAGTCCTCCTGAAACACTCCTTCACTCCCTGCTCTTTTCCCTGCCTCCTCCTACTTGCATGTTTAATTCCAGGCCAGAGCTCATATCAGTATGATTGTTCTTCCTGGGACCTTTTCAGTCTCAGCAGGACTGTACAGTCCTTAAGATAGAGGTAGGCAAAGTCCAGCTTGCGGGCTGGATCTGGCTAGCAGCCAGACTCCATTTCCCAGCATCCCTGCCTGCATGGCTGAGGCCGGTCTCCATGGAGACCCCAGCTGCAGCTGCACTGTGATAGTGCAAAGCTGGGGTTGCAATGGAGACCGGCCCCGGACAGGGCAGTGGAGCTCTGGAGCCACTGGGAACTTGCAGCAGGGGCAGCCTTATCCGGGGCCAAGGCAAAGCCATGATCTGCAGCCTGCACACTCTGGGAAGGGTCTCGCAGGCAGCAGATCGAGGCTGTGCCCTGGCTCAGAACTACGCTGTCACTGCTGCAAGGAGCCAGGGCAGAGCCATGATCCGCTGCCTGCACACTCCTGCCCAGACCACAGTGGGCACAAAGGAAGCTCCAGATACAAACAGCTCAGATCACAATTCAGGCAAGTCCCCTCTCCCTGAGATCCTCATGGTCATGGAGCAATGGATTATTGTGCAGGGGCTGGGTAAGAACTCACCTGGACCAGAACTCACCCATGTGTTAGGATGTGTCCCAGTGACTTCTTCATCTTCACAGATGCACCTAAGCGACCCCATTACTTTTCTCTAGCACTTGCCTCAGGGACTTCAGCTGGCACTCCCCATATTAGCTTCTCTTGTGATTCCTCATCATAGTCGGTGCACAGCTTTTGCCTGAGTGAAGATGGGGGCCTTTGGAGAGGCCAAAGAAGCATGGCCCTTGGCCATGCTCACATTCACTAGGAAGGGGGTAGGCCTGCAGTGCACCGGGGAATCCTCCACAGTTCTCTCTAGCTTTGGCTTGACTCCCCTGCTGGCAAGGAAAAACTGATTCATTCTCCATTTTTTGTGACCCCTGCAGGGAGGTCCCAACATCCTTCCCTGAGTGAGAGGGACCCTCCAGCCCAACCAGGAAGTGTGCACACTCTCCCTCCTCATCTGATGAAAAAAGCTGTTACCTATGACAGCACAGAGCCAGTTATTCTCTAAGGTGCCACCCTGCCCTGTCTTCTGCCTGACTTCAGATTAACTCTGCTGACTGCCTCTCTCTACTCTCCCTCCTGGTGCCGTGCTTGCAGTCTCAGCACCCCTGGGACTCAGCTGGGGGAATATACTGGGTGCAGCCATGCAGGGGACTGCCGATCACTGCAAACACAGCCCTAGAGCACTGGTCTAGGGATGCGATCATTAGCCAGCATGTGCTACCTTCTCCCCATTTGGCTGCCCATCCCCCAGTGGGTCCTCCCCCTTTGTCTACTCTTTGCCTCTGGCCTGTTACTCCACAGGAACTCTGAGCAGCTAGGAACACTATGATCACTTTAGATATTACTGAAATGTTGTGGCCACCTTAGGCCTGACGCAACTCCCTTTTAACAGTCACAGTCATCATGCACCAGCCTAGGGCTAGCATTGAATAAACAGCCTGCCGCAGACTGGGAGAGACAGAATGATGAGATCTAGGGTCTACTGACCATCAAGGCACAGAGGCCCCACTCTACTGCCAGGTGCCCAAGGATCCTTTGCTGACAGGATCGTTAAGGATGCCTGGACTCCCAGCCCCTAGAAGGATGGGGATGTCTGGCAGGCCTGCACTCCCCTGCATGAGGTGAGGCAACAATGACCCAAAGGAATGCTTCTCCCTACAAACTGTCCCCCTCCAAGGCCAAGCCACATGGAACATATGAGGTGTGCCCCAAGAAGCAAGATCCATTAAGCTCTGGAGAGACCTGGTATGGCCTGGAGGAGACTTTCATTCCCCTGGCTCCCTGGAACAGGTGCCACTTTCTAGAGAAGTAATTCTCCTACCAGGCCAAATACCAGTCACCCTCCCCACAAGCCAGGGGGTACAGCCCCACTGACTTCCACAGTCCACAGGGGTGAAGCTGAGCTGAGGCACAATTTCCTCCACACATGCACATTGGTCCATCCAACACTCTCTTGAAGGGAGGGTCCCTGGCTTATACCATGGAGAATGAGAAAGGGGAAATGAAGGGGCTGGGCAGAGAAAGGAACCAGGCTCTGTCCAGAAAGCTGCAGAGGGGGTGGCCACTCAGGATGTAGTACACAGTGTAATGTGCTGCATCCACAACAGGACAAGCACTGATGGAGTGAACTGCTGGAACACAGCTCAGCACTCCTCACCAGAGCTGGAGCATAGCCAGCCAGCTGCACACACACTGCCATGGCCCCCAACTGGGAAGCTTGAATGAAGGGAGCTTGCAAGGCAACAAGGGAACAAAGGCTGCACACACAGTACTAACACAGTGAACCACAATTATGAAGCATGTGGCCCCTACCACACCCAGTGCCTCACAACCCAGTACCCAGGGCCCCCTGAGTACATGGGGATGCACATATATAAACCACACCACTGTCCCCAGCACACACAGATCATAACCCCATACATGCTGCTCCTTTCTCCAGTCCTACACCACCAACCCACCTACATCTAGGAGGACAGGCATCTCATCCCACACACCAATGCAAAGACTTGTCTCTCCCCAAGTAACTGTAAGGAACCTGCTCCCCCATTCACATCTAGAGACAGAGACACATGCAGCTCCAAACACTCAGTGGGGAAGCACACAAGGGAAAATGGGGTCCAGAAGTGTTGTCCCTGGCTTTTACTGGAATATGGCAATGGGAGGCAGAACAGGACAATATACTGGGAAGAGCTCCTCCACTTAGCCACATAGCATGGCACAGCCAGCATGACAATCTCAAGAGTATGGGCTAACACACGTTAGTTGCTTGACAGGAGAGGAAGAGCTGCTGCTCAGAACTGTGCATTAGTTCCTATGCTGTAATGTCACCTCCACAGTTTGCTACCTTACTATTGCCACAGGGTCCTATTGCCACAGGATTCCACAGGATGGAATGTAACAATTGCTTTATCAGATGATACTGGAACCCTTTGTTAGGTCTCGCTGTACTCTAGGGTTATCTTTCAAGCTCCCTCTATGTTATTTCCCACTGTCACTGAATCACAACAATGGGAAGAGATGGACAAATGCAGGATGGACATCATCCTGTGCCTGCTACCCTGCTGCAATATGTATGTAAAGGATCTTGGGGAAGCTGTGGGGCACTAAGTGCTGGGAGAGGGGGCTGTATCTTCTGAATGGCTACTAGCACACCCACAAGGTACTACATGGCTTATGCGCATGTGCACATAATTGCGAATTTGCACAGATAAGTTGCATGTATTAGCCCAGCTGTTCCCCAAGTCATTCCACTTGCATGCACTAGACAAAGCTGAATGCTTCCCTCCTATTGTCAGTCATACATTGTGTTTGTTCAGCCCAGGTGCGAATGGTGACCCTGGATGCAGGGAAAGGAGGAGAATCCCCAGGGACAGCCATGGCTCACAAATCCCTTCCTTTGTAGATGTTTTTGGAAGTGGGAGTGGGGATTAATGACTTACACAAGTCATTTCCTAGCCTTCAGTCCTCCTTAAGAGTTGCCACTACCTGCCTGTGGCTAAGCCCCAGCAGATCACATACTCCAGTCTCTGTGTTCACCACCCATTGGATCAGGGGTGGCCAACTTGCAGCATGGATGCCACAAGCGGCAAAGCCAGCCTCTAGGTGTGACATGTGAGAGACTGGAGAGGGAACAGAAAGCAAAGCAGATCAGGAAGGGAGCACAGGGCAGAAAGCAGAGCAGCAGCTTGGGGAGCACAGGACAGGGAGCACAAAGCTCAACAGAGATGAGGTAAGGGAAAGGGATCAGAGTGGCACTAAAGGAAGGGGTGGGTCCAATTCATGGCACATCTGTCAAAAAGGCTGGCCCCTACTGCATTAGATTCCAATATGCTGCTGACATCAGCGGGCTGGTGGACACACTCTGAAGCCTTCTTCCCGGGGGTGGCCTCAGGACAGGCAACAGCACTTGGACATCCTCAGGAGCACAACCTGCTTGTGCCATTTAACACCATTCCTTGCCTGTGGTTCAATAACCTAGTGTCTCTCTGAAATCTGAGGCAGCCAGCTGCTTTGCTTGCCTAATTAATGGAATTAGCTTGTTCCCACTAGCTACTCTGTTCCATCTTCTTTAGATAACCCACTAAGGGCCATTAGTGACAGATAGGGGGGACAAGGCTGAGCTCTTCAATGAGTTTTTTGCTTCTGTATTCCTGAATGCGGATCAGGACAAATCTCCCAATTGAATGACAGACAGGCACAAAAGGGACACCAGCCACTAACTGTTAATGCTGACTTGGTGAAGAGGCACTTGGAAGGACTGGATGTGTTTAAGTCAGCAGGCCCAGATGACCAAGGGTTCTGAAGGAATTGGCCAGTGTCATAACAGAGCCACTGGCACAGCTGTTTGAGCACTCATGGTGCTCAGGTCAGGTCCCAGAGGACTGGAAAAGGGACAATGTGGTCCCTATTTTCAAGAAGGGGAGGACAGAGAATCCAGGTAACTATAGACCAGCTAGTCTCACCTCTATCCTTGGGAAAACCTTTGAAAAAATGATTAAGGATCACAGTTGTGGGAGTCCAGCAGGAAAAACAATGCTGAAGGGCAACCAGCATGGATTCATAGAAGATAGATCCTGCCTGACTAACCTTATTTCTTTTTATGACCAGGTCACAAAATGCTTCGATGCAGGAGTCGAGGTAGATGTCATTTACTTGGATTTTAAGAAGGCCTTTGATATGGTATCATCCTATTTTCACATGTGGGCAGTGGAGTCCCACGAGACTCGGTCCTTGGACCTGTGCTGTTCAACGTCTTCATCAGCGACTTGGATGAGGACATAGAGAGCACTCTGTCCAAATTCGCAGATGATACCAAATTATGGGGTAAAGTTAACATGCTAGAGGGTAGGGAACTAATCCAGGTGGATCTGGACAGGTTGGAAAAGTGGGCAGAACAGAATAGGATGCAGTTCAACAAAGACAAGTACAAAGTGCTGCACCTAGGGAGAAGGAATCACCAGCACACTTACAGGCTGGGGGAGGACCTTCTCAGCAGCACAGTAGCAGAAAGGGATCTCAGAGTCATTGCTGACACCAAGGTGAACATGAGTCGTCAATGTGACGAAGCAATCAGTAAAGCTAACCACACTTTATCATGCATTAGCAGGTGCATGACAAACAGGTCCAGGAAGGTGCTACTTCCCTTCTGTGTGGCATTGGTCAGGCCGCAGTTGGAGTACTATGTCCAGTTTTGGGCGCCACACTTCAAGAGGGATGTGGACAACCTTGAGAGGGTTCAGACAGCCATTTGTATGGTTAGGGGCCTTCAGGCAAAGACCTACAAAGAAAGATTGAGGGCCCTGGATCTCTTCAGCCTCTGCAAGAGAAGGCTGAGCGGTGATCTTGTGGCTGCCTACAAATTCATCAGAGGGGAAGGCAGCAAGGAATAGGAGATGCTTGTAACCTGGGTGGTACTCCAAGACATACTCCCTCTCCAATTGAAAGGATCAGAGCGGGTGTACGAGCACTGTGGGTGGCATAGCTACCCTCCTTTCCCTACAGAGCACAGACAGACCACCAGTGGGAACTTAACCGCATACCCTTTAATGAGGGGGACAGGGGTTGGGACATAACATATATACCAGGGTGTATAGGGTGCACTACAACACCCAGGGGAACAGGGAAACTCAATAATGGTTAGGCATTCATATTCATAGGCATACTCATTCAGTTGACAAGAGATAGGTTAACAAAATATAAGGCACAGATTGACACAGCAGGAGACACTGGTTGACAAAATACGAGATGCAGAGTAACAAAATATAAGGCACAGGCATCCAGGAGGGAAAAAGAGAAAAGAGATGAAGAACTCCTTTTCCAAAACAAGAATTTCCACCCTTTCACTTCAACTCACCCCTGACGTACCCAAGGCAGGAATTAAACTCAGGTTTCCTGAGTGGTAGACAAGAGATTTACCACTAAGACATCAGCTCCTGTACTGACCAGTGCTGTTTGGCCTTTTGTCCTTCAGGGAGCCTCCCGTGCCAGCTGCACACCACGCTGCCCAGCCTCCTGCTGGGGGATCCGGGAGCCGAGCTGGGAGCCTCTCTCCCGTCAGCTGCACACTGTGCTGCCCAGCCTCTCACTGGGAGGGGTGGGGGGTGAAGGGAGGGAGGGATCCAGGAACCAAGCTGGGAGCCTCCCTGTGTCGGCTGCATGCTGCGCTGCTGGAGCTCAAACCGTCACTGGTGGCTCCGCTTCTTCAGGCTCTTCTGGGGCAACAGCTCCCGCCCCGCTGGCCTAGCTCCTGCCAGCTCTTCGAAGCCCCTTCTTTGTCGTCCCTCACTGGACTTCCTGAGGCAGCTGCGCTGCCCATTTTATCCCCCTCCAGGTGGCCGGTGGGGCCAATCAGGGGACATGAGGGGTGAGTCTTCACTCAGGTCTGGTTTCTCTACCTGGCCCCTGGTGAGGGGGGCAAGCCTTTCCCCTCTCCAGGGGCATGATTGGTGAGGAAAAGGAAATACCCTCCACCAATCATTTTGACCCTTTCAAAAACCACTACCGGCTAGCTCGTCACATGCTCTGTTTACCAGGGCACCCCTTGGAGTAACTGGGAACAGGCCACAAACTGACTGAGAGCAAATTTAGGTTACACATCAGGAAGAACTTCTTTACAGTAATGGTTGCCAGAATCTGGAATGGGCTTTCAAGGAGGGTGGTGCTCTTCCCTACCTTCGGGGTCTTTAAGAGGAGACTAGACATGGCCCTGGCCGGGGTCATCTAACCCTAGCGCTCTTTCCTGCCATGGCGGGGAGTTGGACTCGATGATCTACTGAGGTCCCTTCTGACCCAAACATCTATGAATCTATGAAACCCCACATATCCTGCTAAGAGTTACTGGACCACAGCACAACTCTTGTCACATTCCTTAAAGCACCTACCTAGCATTTAGAGCAGCAGCTCAGCACTGTGACAGATCACACTGGTCTTTAAAACCAGGCTCTCGGGTTAAAGCCTCTGAACAATACACACGTGCACATATGTGCATGCACACACACAGCGATGTATGCAGAGACCCCTACCACATGCATGCACCCACACACAGAACCCCTCCCATATGTATATACATACATACTGTCACATGAACACCCAACCCATACATGCATGCATAAACTCATGCATGCACTTGGTGAAGAACCCATACATGCATGCACTCAGCATTCATTTACCCACACAGAGCCCCAGACACACATGCACAGACCCAATCAGACCCACACACACAGACCCATGCACTGACACAAGTACCTTCAGTATCGGATCTGCCTGAGTGCTAACAGCCCACCTGCTCTCCTGACAAAGACATCCCAGCCCTGGTGGCTCTCGAGCAGGCCGGGCAGATCCGTGCAGGCTGACATCTTCTCCATCACCCCCCCTGTGGTGCCTTGGTGCACCAAGGTATCCAGCAGCTAGACTGTTCATTTGACAAGCATTCCTTCAACCCCCACGGAGATGCACTGGAGGAGGGGACACAGACCTGGTATACTACTGCTGCATGCACTCACACACATGGCCTCGCACTTGTATGCAGAAAAGCCAATTCTTTTGGATAGCATACTCAGCCCATTCAGCTTCTTATTACTGAGGAAGCCTGCCAGCCAGCTTCTACTAAATTCACACTTTGTGCCACCAGCACTCTCTGGGCTCACACAGGCCGTGTCTGCTACCCGGCTTGGTGCCAACGGGCATGCTGTACTTGGTACTTTGCAGAGAGGCTGCCTGTGCTCCAGGACACCAGCAAAGAGAATGGGGACAGTGAGTTAATAAAGTTTGAATTGAGTCATTATGAATTTGGTACCCTTGGGAGCAGGGGATGCTGGGAAGAATGCTGAGGGGTGGGAAGTTGATAAAGCACAATTATTTAAGACAATGGTGAGGTTTCATTACTGGAAATAGTCCCTGTAGTGCCTATCTCCTGCAGCAGGCCTGGCTGCATGGGGTTTAGCCAGCATGGAGTTCACCAGGGAGCAGGAGTTACTCTGCTTCAGCTGTGACGAGCACAGATTATTCCCAGAGGATCTGCACCCTACTGCCACTTAAATCAACTGAGTCACTTCATGTTCCCAGTGGTGTCGCAGCGATCAAAGTAGGATGCATACCAGCGGAGGCAGGCACATTGCTTAACCAGCAAAGCTAAGAGCGACTTGCCCCTAAGGTTAACAATCCCAAAGGACAGAAGTTCTTTAAGGTAAGTGGGGAGGACAGAAGCAGTCAGGGCAAGGGCCTCGTGTGCTTGGGGATGCTGCACCTTCACAGCCTGCTTTCAGCTCAGGTGGCAGCACCCCAAGGGATGGTGTCTGCTGCAGTCAGAAGGAAGCCTGAGTCAGGCAGCAACACAGTACACCTGCATAAACAGAGTCTTCTCCAGCCTATCAGATTCCTCCATTTGTCACCTGGATGATTCCTTGAGAGCAGGGACACTGGAGAAGATAAGAGAGAACAGGCCAGCCACCAGAGTTAGGATTCTAGTCTAGAGGTCAGCTTCTATTCCATCTAGGTAAATGCCCTCTGAGGCCCAAGCATGACCTTACCTCATCCTGCTTAAGCCCCTGAAAAACTCTCCTGAAAAACTTTAAATACAAAACCTGGGTGGGTCCTCCTGCTCCCTGCTGCTGGGTGACTTATTGGTAAGGATCAGATGAGGGTGGTATGTTACAAAAGCAGATGCATTAACACAGGGACGGGCAATAATTTCAGGCAGAGGGCCGCTTACTGAGTTTGGGCAAGCTGTCAAGGGCTGCAAGGGTAGCCCCACCCTTTAACAGGTGCCCACCTCCTGGTCACCATCTTGTGACTGGAAGTCCTGCCCCCTGACCTTTGCCACCAGAAGTCCCTTCCCTCACCCTGGAAGTACTCCTTTCAGCAAGGGGTTTTGCTATCTCAGAACCAGAAAAATACCAAATTATATTCTAAAAGAAAACATCAACATTCATTAATTTGATTAAAAAAAATATTTTGTCCCAATTTACAGGCATTTGTGTGGTGTACACAGAGGTGATTGCACAATAGCTTAAAATGAAGTCTTACTTTTGTATGTTGTGGGGGTGAGTATAGATTTGTAGGGGACTGTGGGTGTGTGGGGGAGGGCATGGGTGTGTTTGTGGGGGTGGATAGGTGTGGGGGTGTGGGGTAAGGGAGCACGTGGGTATGTGGGGTGTGGGTGGGTATGGGGTTTGTGGAGGTTGTTTGGGGGGAGAGTGGCTGAGGTGTGTGAGGGGGTGTGGGGGTCTGTGTGTATGGCAGTATGAGAGGGGCTGTGGGTACATGTGGGACTCATGTGTATGATAGGGTGTGCATGTGGGACTCACCCTATGAACATACACACACACCCAAACACATACACCCTCTCCCCTGCCTACACACACCACCCTCCTGCTCCTGGCTTTGGTACCGGTGCAGCCCATGCTCCCCAGTCCAGCGATGCAGTCTGGTGCAGTGGGGCTGGGCTGCTTGGTCCTGCCAGCTCCCCCTGAGTCCTACTGCCCCTGGCTCCTGTCATCTTTGACAGGCAGCCAGGAGCAAATAAATATTAATTTACTAAATTTTTTAGGGGCCCCGCAGGCTAGATAGAATGGCCTGGCAGGCCGAATCCAACCCAAGGGCTGTATTAGGGCTGAATAGGCAGCCAGGTGCATAAGTCTGCCTAGACACCCAGTCAGTGGAATAGGATCTGGCTTCAACTATCCACAGGGAACCCTTGGCACCACTGTGAAGCAGGCAGGAGAGCTCAGCTATTCAGCTCAGCTATACAGTCTTGCCCCACCCCTCCCCCAGGCTGGAGCCTTGTGCTGCCCAACTCTCAACCACTCTTCTGTTGCTGCTAACCATTGGTCCCTTCTCCCCAGCCATGCCTTGACAGAAGTGGAGCCCTCCACTGTTGCATTGCTGGGAACCAGACTGTCTTGCTGGCCTGCTCTTTGTCTTGCCTGCCTGGGTGTGCAGTGGGGAATAGGCTGGCTCCAGCCAGCTTGTACATGGTGAGAGGATTTGCCATGCCTCAGAGATTGCAGTAAATGTGCAGGCCAGTAGAGGAAAGGTGCCCAGTGACCACTTACTCAGGCCTGGAAGGTCCCCATGTTGAGCTCTACCACCCACAGGTCCATCAAGGCATTTCAGTGGGGTGCAGAGAAGGGCGCTTCACTCATTCCCTTCCCTGCATGCAGAGTTTGCAGAGACATCACAGACTTACTGATCTCTTTCTTGAGAAGCAGAGATAAGATGGTTCCATAAACATGGCACCATATGCTCTGCTGGAGACCACCTCTCCCCTACTCCCCAGACACAGAGCAGCCTCTGCTTAGCTGGAGACCTCCCCTCCTCCGTACTCCAGCATCTCAGACACCAGCCAGCCCCTGCTCCCTGTTTCAGCAGGAGGTGCTATGAGGCCTTTGCTGTGTCATGACTAGAGTGGGGCAAATGGGGCACTGCCTTGGGGAAGGGGTGCAACAAAAAGCATCTGCTGATGGAGATCATGATTGTGATCATGTGACAACTATAAGTTGCTGCTGCCTCTGTGCCCTGGGCAGCTGCCTGCTTCCCTATGATACTGAGACTTTGGCATAGCTGACTGTGAAGCTGCAGCTCCATGGGCTGAAATCCAGACAAATGACTCCTCCTCACCCCCCACTCTGCTCCAGGAGCTAAATGGAAGAGGGTAAGAGGAGGGAGAGATAAAAGGTAGGTGTGTATGTATGTGTGCATATGAGAGAGAGAGAGAGATTGTGCGTGCATGTGTGAGAGACCACCCTGCCAGAGTGGTCCCAGCATGCAGTGAGCAGTCAGCAGCACTGGCTGCTTCTTGGAGCACAATTAGGATTCAGTCAGCAAAACCCTTCTACCAGACAGACACAAAGAAGAGTCCTGCTTTTGTTTCCCCTGCCCTAAGGTTTCTTCAGCACTACAGGCTGGGTATATACATGCCGTACTCCCAAGGCTCTCTCCCCTTCCTCATGATACTGACCGTGGGTTGTCTGGTACAGGTTTCTGTGGGCAGAGAGTTGCTGGGATGGGCAGGAAGGGCATGGCCAGCTGTCTGATGCATGCATGTACATTGGCTGAGGTACTGTGCCCTGGACCTGCACAATCCCAGCCTGGCCACTCTGTAGTGCCTGGTCCGTCCCAGAGTGCACTACCCAACAGGCTAGAGGAAACCCCAAATAACTGCCACCAACTCCAGCCAGAGCTGATAAAATCTGCAGCCAGAGATACCAGGTCCCTTTGATTCATGAACGCTGCGTGCCCCCGGAGGCTGGGGCAGGGAGGGAGGGATGGAAGGAGGGGCACGGTGAGCTCCGGCAGGCAGCCACAACACTCAGTGGCGGGGGGGGCAGGGCGAGCACTGACTGGTTGTCAGCGACCACCCGCAGTTGCTGTTGGCAGCGGCGTCCAGCGGCGATAGGGGCCCACCCACAGCCAGCGGCACTTTTTGCAGGGGGTGCATGTGCACCTGTGTGCACTCCCTACACGTTGCCAGTGCTCTGATTTGTATTATGCTGGGGAGGGGCGTCTCATTCACAGTTAATCCAGCTAGAGCTACTCATCGCAGGACCTAGGCTCTGCACATGACTCCCACTCAATCTGCACCAAGCTCTCTGCCAGTGCACTGGGTTTGGAGAGGATGAGAAAGGATGAGGCTGTCATGGAGGGGTCAGCCAATGACCTTCTAACAAGGTGTCTGTGTGGGGGCTGGGAAAGGCTCCCCAGATGCAACCACAGAACATGATGTATGGAGTTCATAGCTCTAATGCCCAATTTTCCATATACAGTCGTATCAGTCTGCTTTCTACAAGCACAGATAGCATCCTGGGACCACCTGGGGGGAAGGAAAAGAACCCCTAGCTGAGCCAGGATTCTCCTGTATCTGTCCTGTTTCTCTGGCACTGTTGAATTTCCACAGCCATCTGGGGAGATACCTAGCTGGCTCACATCAAAATTCCACAGCACAGAATCACAGGACCTAGACTGGAGCACAGTGCACTCAAATCCAGCCACTTCTGAGCTGCCCTTGGTGGTGATGCACAGCACACCCCGTGCCTGTTGTGCCCCGGGCAGCTGAACCCCACCCCCAAAGGATAGACTCCAGGAGCTGGACCTCAGGTAAAGAGAATGAGGGATTAACCCTTCCCCCCTCCAGGGAGTGGTGCAGGAACTCAGGAGATCCCCCTGCAGGCAGCTGCTTGAACCTGCCTGCCTAGCTGCAGCAGCAACAGCAGCTGGTAGGGACCATGTGGGGATAATTACACCCACCTGGTCTCCTATTTAAATAAACAGGTAGGGAGCCATGCATGGACAGAGCACAATAACAGAGCATGGGAGTTTGCCTGGGAGGGAGCACGGAAAGGGGCCTGGAGTGCTGCTGTGAGAGCAGGCCTTAGAAGACTGTGCAAGTTTGGTGGTGGTACCAACACAGTCCCACCCTGCAATATGGTGATAAATGTCACCTAGGCTTCCTGATCTGGCTGGACCAACCCCCTCTTGGTACCTTGGAGGCCTCCACCCAGACAGAGCCTATGGTTCTGGCCTCCACGCAGACTGAGCACTTAACTCCAGGCTGTGAGGGCTGCCTGGCACATCTGCTGGATACTAGGAACAAGGGCACAAGCACTTCCACTTGTGGGATATGCTCCCTGGTGGAGTCTCTGGAGGACCAGATGAGGGAGCTCCAGGAAGAAGTGAACAGGCTACAAATCATCAAGGAATACAAGGCAGAGATTGATGCTTGCTGTCAGGCCCTGCATCTGGAGAAGGATGCAATAGAGACCAGGCAGAAGAGTGGGCTTGAGCACAATGCCCCAACCTACAGCAGGTGGAAATTGGTCATGTCAGGCCTAAAGCTACGATGTGCATCAGTTGCTCCACTAATACCCTGCACAACAGCTATGAAGCCCTCACACCATTGACGGACCACGCATCCATGTCCTCTACACTGAAGACAGGACAGGAACAGCCAACCCCATCAAGGAAACAGCTAGGGGTGATCGTCATGGGACACTCCCTGCTGCAGGACACAGAAGGAGCTGTTTGTCATCCAGGCCCATTTGCTCGAGAGGTCTGCTGCTGTCCATGAGCCAGGATTAGAGATGTTAGGGTGAGGATCCTTAACCTGGTTCACCCTACTGCCCAGTACAGCAGTATGCAACATGGGCTCCTTATCTACATGGGCACTAAGGACATGGTGAGAAACAGCCCTGGGAGAATCATCAGAGACTACAAGATCACAGGGGCGAAGCTCAAGGAACTAGGAGCACAAGTGGTCTTCTCCTCAATCCTCCCAGTCAGAGGCCGTGGCCATCGGAGGGAGGAGTGCATTGAGGAGGTCAATAGAAGGCTTAAGGGGTGGTGTCACCATGTAGGCTTTGGATTACTCAACCTTGGCATGCAGTTCAATGATAGCGGTCTACATGCAAGAGATGGTATTTACCTCACAACCAGAGGAAAGAAGCTCTTCTCTATGGGGATTGCTGATTTTTTGAGGGAAGCTTTAAATTAGGCATTTCTGGGTCAGGGGAAAGTTCCACTGCTGTACATGAATTCTCTAGCCATGATGACACAGGGGAGGGCATTCATGTAGTGGACATCCAAATAGTAACTAGCATCCTGAGACACTGGCAGTGTGACAGAAAACCTGAGGTGACTAAGGGAGAACTCAGGTGACTTTATGAGAATGCCAGAAGCATGGGAAATAAACAGAAGGAACTGGCACTCCTTCTGGTAGATGAGGAATTTGATCTCATTGGGTTGATGGAGACTTGGTAAGACAACATGTATGATGGGGTAGTGGATATCGAGGGCTATAGGCTTTATAGGAACGATCAGGTTGGGAAGAAGGGAGGTGGTGTGGCCCTCTATGTGAAAGAGCAGTACCTCTCCCTTCAGGTCACATTTGATAGCAGGGAAGGGCTCCTTGATAGCCTCTGGGTCAAGATACAAGGGGGACCAGAAGAGGGAGACCTGATGGTAGGAGTCTACTAGAGGCCTCCCTCCCAAGAAGAGGAGAGCAATCAGGCATTCTCCAGTGTTACCTGTCAGCTCTGTGCTCCTGAGGGAGCCCTGGCACCCAGCTTGCTGGACTTACAAAGGACTTTTTCCATCCCCACCCACACACACACCTCATCTAACCAGAACTAAGCAGAAGAAAAGTTTAATAGGCATCTCGGGCCGTACATTTCCCAGTCCCAGTAGGGGAGGCCTATTTATATTTGATTAACTAAAACTCGGTTGCTGGGTTAGGGAATGCTGAGGCAGGAGACCAAGTCAGAGTGGGTATGGGCGACATTTGAACAATGGTTAAGAGTTCATCACAGCGTCCAGCCTGTTGGAGCCCTGACCACAAATACTGTCATGCTTTTCCCAGGATGACTGGTGGAAGTTTATGAACACTCCAAGTAATCAATTCCCTTAAGTCTGTTAAAAGACTACAGTAAGATCTGAGTCATGCTAAGATGAGGCTTATTCACAACAGGTAAAATACAAAACGCTGATGCTGACTTCACTGTACATGTGAAGTCAGCATCTAATCCATCTGAGAAGAAACAATGTGGTATCCCTTCTAGTATATCTTCTATATTCATAATAATTTCAAGCTGGCTCCTTGGTGCCTGGTTACTCCTTAAAACTTTATGTTTTTCCTGGTCGTTAATCAGTTTCTTGAGATGTTCCAAACCAGATAACCCCTTGTCACTGAAAAAGTTAATTCATTTAAATTGAAACTGTTTATGTAACAGGATTTTCCCTGTCAGTTATGGCTTGGGACCCTCTTGATTTACACAATTAAAAGAATGCTTTGAAGAGACTGGCCTAAGGGTGAAAGAAAGCTGTAAAGCAGCAAACAGTGTGCTTCAAGAGAGAGAAATCTCTCTGACTCTATCCACTGTTGTTCTCGAGAAGCTGGGATAAACAAATCGTCTCTTTTGGTCACCTGTTTAACCTTCAAGGATCGTGCTAGGAACTTTGCCTGTCAACAAAACACCCGAGTGCCTTGGAATGGTAAGATCCCAGCTCTCACTCTCTCTTCCTTTTTCTTTTTCTCTCTAGGCATAGCTTTCTGAACCTGAATTTTATTAGTTAAAGCTTGAGCTAGGTTTCCCCAAATACTCAGCTGAAACAGGGTAATTTTGTAATTGTTTTTGTTTGTTTTCCCTTGCATGTCTATTACTACTAGTACCATCATAAATTTCATATACTTAGCAATAAATAACTTTTATAGTCAAATGGGTGGTAACCAGGTGAATTTTTCCCTCTCTACTTCCCCTTCCCCACTTGCTCTGCAGCAGCACTTCTTTTACCTAAGCCAAAGATCCCTGTAAAGCCCAAAAATACTGCGGGGTTTTCTCATCAAGAGGCTACCACTACTAGGGCAGTTAGGGCAAAAGATTGGGATGTGCTGAGTTTGAGACACATAAAAGGGTCAGCTTGTATAGGCTGACTGACCCAGTTTGGCTCAGACTGTGAATGCTGGCCCATGAGGGTGTCAGCTGGACACCCAGCCTGATTCAGAGATATTCTGTTCACCTGTGTGCTTGTGTCTGCCTGCATTTTATTGTTGCCCTGATGAATTGATTCTTGGCATATGAGGGTGTTAGCCTGTCCATGCTGATCAACGCGACTGGATCAGGCATCACGTTAATGTGTGTGTGTGTGTGTGTGTGTGTACGCACGCACGCACGCATTTGTGTGTGTATATTTGATTGATTTGGTGGCAGGAGGAGCCCAGCCCCATTGAAACCAAGTCCTGCAAGATAGTTCCGTTGGGGATGAGGACTTGCAGAAGGGAGAAATACAGCTCCATATAGAAACACAAGTAAGACAAGCAGCACATTGAGAGAATTACAAAGACCCTAGAAATGTGATAGGAAAGTCTGGTAACACCGGAACTGACCGAAGCAGCTAGCACTAAAGACATGATTATCATGGGTGACTTCAATTGCCCTGACATCTGTTGGGAGGACCAATTGGCCAGCTCCAGCAGGTCAGCCAACTTCTTGGCAGCTACAGACGATCTGTTCCTGACACAGGTTGTGGAAAGGCCTACTCTGGATTTAGCCACTCTGGTAAAGCCACTCTGGATTTAGTGCTGACCAAAGGGGAGGACATGATAGGTGACTGTGGCATTGATGCCTACACAGTCAGATGGATTGCAAATTGGCTGAAGAGTTGTACTCAGAGGGTGGTGGTGGACTGGTCATATTCGACCTGGGGGGAAGTGGGCAGTGGAGTCCCCCAGGGCTCGGTCCTTGGGCCCGCACTGTTCAATTTCTTTATCAGCGATTTGGATGACGGGGTGAAAAGCAAGCTGTTTAAATTTGCTGATGATACCAAAATTTGGGGTGAGGTGGGCATGCTAGTAGGGAAGGAAAGACTGCAGCAAGACCTGGATAGGTTGCAGGGGTGGGCTAACAAAAACAGGATGCGTTTCAATACAGACAAGTGCAGGGTGCTACACTTGGGCAGTAGTAACCAGCAGCACACTTATAAGATGGGAAACTCCCTTCTTGAGAGCACAGAGGCAGAAAGGGATCTTGGAGTCATTACTGACTCCAAGATGAACATGGGCCGACAATGTGAGGTCACGGTCGGCAGGGCCAACCGGACCCTATCGTGCATCCACAGGTGCATCTCAAGTAGGGCCAAGGAGGTGATCCTCCCTCTCTACGTGACACTGGTCAGGCCACAGCTGGAGTACTGTGTCCAGTTCTGGGCGCCCCACTTCAAGAGGGATGTGGACAACATCAAGAGGGTCCAGAGGAGGGCCACCCGCATGATCCGGGGACAGCAGGGCAGACCCTACACTGAGAGGCTACAGGACCTGAACCTGTTCAGCCTCCACAAGAGAAGGCTGAGGGGGGACCTGGTGACCGTCTATAAATTCACTAGGGGGGACCAGAAGGGTTTGGGGGAGACCTTGTTTCCCCTAGCGCCCCCAGGGATGACAAGGAATAACAGCCACAAGTTGTTGGAGAGTAGGTTTAGATTAGACATCCGGAAGAACTACTTCGCAGTTAGGGCGGCTAGGATCTGGAACCAACTTCCAAGGGAAGTGGTGCTGGCTCCTACCATGGGGGTCTTTCAGAAGGGGCTTGATGCCTACCTGACTGGGGTCATTTGAGCCCAGTTTCCTCCTGCCCAGGCAGGGGGTCGGACTTGAAGATTTACAAGGTCCCTTCTGACCCTACTTCTATGATTCTATGATGACTTGAGAATTGGAGGTACTCTGGGCTACAGTGATCACAGCTTGATTAGGTTCACCATCCACTGAAAGGCTGGGAAATCAGTTAGTAGAACAGAAGTCCTAGACTTCAGAAGGGCAGACTTTGGCAAACTCAGGAGGTTAGTTGGAGAGGCTCTTTGTGACCAGTGACTGGATGATTTGGGAGTTCAGGAATGGTGGTGCTTCCTTAAGGGGGCAATTCTCACTGCTCAAAAAGAGGCCATTCCCACATGGACAAAATGCGGGAAAGGAGCCAAGAGACCTGCTTAGCTCAGCAGGGATATTAGGGGACTATTGAAAAAGAAAAAAGAAGCTACAAGCAATGGAAGAATGGTTCAGCAACCAGAGAGGAGTACACTTATATAGCCAGGGTCTTCAGGTATGTCAGGTATGAGACACGAAAAGGCAAGGCAGAAAGGGAAGAGGGGTGACCCTGCAAACTACAGACAGGTCAGTCTGACTTTAGTCCGGGGAAAAATTTTTGAAAAAATTGTTAGGGAGGCGATCAATTACAAGTGGGTAACTGGTGGAGTATTAAGAAGCAACCAGCATGGCTTTGTCGAGGGTAGATCATGCCTGACAAACCTGGTGTCCTTCTATGACCAGGTTACTAACCATCTGAACAGTAAAGCCTTTGATTCCGTTTCCCATGAAAGTCTCCCAATTAAATTGGAGGGTATTGGACTGGACCAATCTACAGTGAGGTGGGTGGACAACTGGCTTAGAGGCCGATCCCAGAGAGTTATAATCAATTGGATGGCTTCATTCTGGACAGCTGTGTCCAGTGGTGTCCCCCAGGGATCTGTGCTTGGACTCGTGTTCTTTAACATATTTATTAATGACTTTGATGAGGGGGTGGAAAGCTCATTGATTAAGTTTGCGGATGATACTAAGCTCTGGGGAAATGCGGGCACATCAGAGGATAGGGTAAGGATCCAGGATAACCTTGACAGACTGGTTTTATGGGCAGAATGGAATCAGATGAGGTTTAACAGGGAGAAGTGCAGGGTTCTTCATCTGGTTGGGAAGAGCCTTCACCATAACTATATGATGGGTGGTGGTACACTGGCTGGCACAGCATCTGAACAGGACGTGAGGGTCACAATCGACCGGAACATGAACGTGAGTCAACAGTGCAATGAAGCTGCCAGCAAGGCAAACAGAACTCTGGCGTGCATCAGCCGATGTGTTGCGAATAGATCCAGGGAGGTGCTTCTCCCTTTCTATTCGGTGTTGATGAGGCCAGAGCTGGAGTACTGTGTTCAGTTCTGGGCACCAGACTTCAGGAAGGATGTGGATAAGTTTGATGGGGTCCAAAGAAGGGTCACCTGTATGATTAGGGGCCTGGAGGATAGGCCCTATGAGGAGAGACTCCAGGAACTGAGACTGTTCTATCTGAGTAAGAGAAGACTGCGAGGTGACTTGATAGTTGCCTACAAGCCACGTACGTTAGGGGTGAGCATCAAGATCTAAGGAAGCAACTCTTCAGGAAGGCACCTCAAGGGAGGATGAGGACCAATGGGCACAAGCTAATAGAGGGAAAATTTAGGCTGGACATAAGAAAAAAACCTTTTTTTTCCATAAGGGTTACCAGAATCTGGAACACACTCCCAGCAGAGGTGGTGCAGTCGCCATCCTTGGAGGTGTTCAAGATGAGCCTTGATAAGCATCTTGTTGAGCTTGTTTGAGCCCAATAACTTCCTGCCCATGGCAAGAGACCAGACTTGATGATCTTGCAGGGCCCTTCTGGTCCTTTGATTCTAAGTGCATATTGACAGTGGTGTGTCACCCCCTCAGAACCAAATGCGACAGGTTTGTAGGGCTGTATCTCATCAGAACAGTCAAACAGGTTTGTGACTCGGACCATGGGTGTGTTGAGCACTGTAGTGCAGCTCAGGTACGACAAAGATCATACCCTTGCTTACTATCTGTCTGTCCCAAGGGCTTGGTAAAGAACAGGCCATGCCTCGAGAGGAGACAGTTTTACATGGGGAAGGGCTTGTCTTGAAGTTCTGTACTGTATGACCGATATGTAGTCACTTTCAGGGTTAGAAGCAGCAACTGACTGTATGTAGCAACAGTTGTTAGGGTTACCATACGTACGGGTTTTCCTGGACATGTCCTCTTTTTTGGCTCCCTGTGCTGCATCCGGGCAGGTTTTTAAAATATAACAAATGTCTGAGTTTTTTGCTGGTCCCTCTGCTCTCCTGGGCTAGCTGCTTGGGACTGGGAGCAGCGGAAAATGCGATTAGCTGTCAGGGGTCATGTGCTCTCGACGCAGGCTCTGGCAAGCCAGGTAAAGAGAGAGTGAGTGTGTGTGTATGTGCGCTGCTTGGGCAGTACAGGTGGGGGTGGGGGACAGGGGCTGTGGGTCAGGAGTGAGTGGAGGCTGGCAGGGCTGGGGGAGCAGGGGCTTAGGAGTGAGGAGCAGAGGCAGAGCACAGGCATATCACTGCCCTCCCCACAATCATATGCCCCTCCCTCCTCTCTTCTTCTCCCCACCCCACCCCACCCCACCCCACACTTCCCTCATCCCAGGTGTCCTCTTTTTTGCTGTTGGAAATATGGTAACCCTAAAGTTCACAATGGTGGGATTGGAGCAAACAGGACCTCTTTGCCCTTGTTAGCTTCAGTGAGCACTGGGTGGTGGTGGTGGTGGGTGGGGTGGGGTAGAGAAGATGGGGGTGGGGAGCAAAGCCTGTCTGGAGGGCAGGGAACAAGCAGACTTTTTCTTCTTTTCTATAAATGTCAAAGTGAAAGGCAGGCTCTGGTGGGCGGGTGATGACACAGATTCAACTAGGGGATGCAGCTGCTGCCAAGAGCCTTCCCCTATGTTCCCACTGGCAGCAGCTAGTCCCTGAAGGAAAACCTGCACCAAGCAACTAAGGCCAAAACATAACATCCAGCTGATCCTATCCCATGGGGAGTAGGATGGTCATGATGGGCCTGACTGTCCCCTGCCCTGGGGGCTGGTCTTTCCTTGCTGGCATCCTGCATCACTGTGTGCCCTGTGCAAAGCAGGCGTTAAGCACTCCAGGGTGAAAGTGAAGAGTGCTGGCATGGCAGCACTTTGGAGTTACTTGGCACCAGCAGCAATGATGGCACCAGGTGCAGCCCTGCCCACTGGGGGATCGACTACTGCAGAGGCCATACCCAGCTCACCAGCCTGGCCAGGGCAACATTCTCCTCCAGCTCCCACAAACTACCTGCTTTCACAGCCACCAGCTGAGGTCCTGTCACAGAGAAAGACCTTTAGGTGCCGTCCCCTGGTTAAATCAACAAGGTAGGGGTGATCTCTTCAAGGGAAAGTACAATGCACACATGGGGTATACTTGCAAATACAAATGCACATACAACACAGACAGGCTGTTGGGCTTCAGAGCTCTGTGAATGGCACAGGGAAAGCATCCTCTGGGGTAACTAAACAAGAACTATGTACTGCCCCCAATTATTAACACAGATATGCCGGTCTTATGACAAGGAGACCTCACCTTACTGCTAGGATTTCTGGCAAACACGATCCAGTCCCCTTGCAAATGAGCTAAGATGGAGATGCTCCTTCCTAGGAGGTATTTGCCCTTCCCTGCCAGAGAAGTGTGGTCGCTTCCTCCCATTTCCTGTCCAACTGGCTCCAAGGAGAACTTGCACGTGGCACCATGCTCCAGTGCCCATTATAGGAAGGGGTGGAGCCATCCCAGACTCTGAACAATAGCTCCCTGCTAGCCAGTTCCCGGGCCAAAGGAGGCTTACCTGCCAAAGCTGCTTCGTTACCTTGAGAATCCTCAACAGGCAAATGATTCGACCTGTTTTCCAGGCAGTGGTTTGATCCCCATAGTTCATGATTCTCCCTTAGAAAGCTGGACCTGTTCATGAGCTGACTGCAATTTCACCTTCCTAGGTGTAACTGAGTGTCACTCTAGCACTTCCTGATTTACACCACCAATTAGAAACCTCTGTTTAGGGAAAGCTGTAAGCAGCTGGTTCCACATGCATGCCTTACGGTCAAAGAAAGCCCGCTCCACTAAAAACCAATGCACACCAAGTGCCCCAAGTCAACCACTGTGACAGTCATTGGAGATGCCTCTCTGGGCTTGGCCTGCACCCAGCAGGGAAGAGCATGGGGGCTCTCTTGGACTCTCCATGCACAACTCTACTGCAAGAGGCTGGCCCACACTGGGTAGTCATGGTACAAGTAGTACTGAGAGGCAGGCAAGACCCCGATGGGTGTTGTCATGAGGCAGGCAAATGATGAACCACTTGGCGCTTACAGCTCCACCAAAACTTTACTGGGACCCTGTTTTGAGAGTACATTTGCCTCTGCTCTGCCTCCACCAGTGCTCACTGATGAGCCTCACTAAATGAGACACAGAGCACAGCATAGAGGGCACCTGAGGCAATAACTGCTCGACAAACACCCTGGCCAAGAAACACAGTGCTCCAAGGAAGCTCTCTGCCTGGGAAGGCAGCAGCAGTGCCCAGAGAAGGCACATGTTCTTCCCAGTCTGACTCCCCAGCCTGGAGGCCAACCCCATGCTCACAGAATTACCTTTGATGCAGTGCATGGATCCAGTCCCCTGTTCCGTGTTGCTGCTTAAGCTCCTCAGGGAGAAGAAACAGCCTGGCTCAGCTCTGTGTCTCCATCCACCTGCTATTCACAGCACAGACAAGCCAGCCCAGCTCTGTATGCCGAGAGGAGACGAGGGGGTGGTGAGACAGGAGGGCCAGGGGCGGTGTGGGGGTGGATGCTGCTGCTGGAGCCCTTTGCAAATACATGCTGTGTTTCCCCAGCACTCCACAATGGGAACTGCAGACACCCACAGGAGATGCAGGAAACAGCGGTAGGTAAAGAAACAGATTGCTCAGGGACCAAGGCATTTCAGCTGTACTGTAAGGGAGCTGAGCAGCCCAGGGACATTTGCCTCTGGCCAGGACTGGTTGCATGACCAGGAGGGAGGGAACTGTGGTAGGCAGGGAAGTGTCTCTCTGAACTGGGAAGATCCAGCCAGTGATTGCATAGAGCTGGGCCACGAGCACTATGTGCAGCTTGGGCTCAGCCCAGCCCAGCCCAGCTGGTGACTGTAGCCCAGACAGAAGTGGCGGTATGGGACTGCACCTGTGTGCCCAGATTTGCCCAAGAAGGGCAAACGTGGCTGAGCTCAAAACCTGACATCACCAGTGATATGCATCTGGGGAGCTCGCTGCAACTTGGAGCCTGTTCTCTGTGCCCCCAAACCAAACACACCCATCAAGTGTGACTGCTTTGGAGGGCTGTGGCAGAGAAGACGCTGCAAGTCAGGATCCAAGGATATTAGCAGAGCTGTGTTTGCACTGGAACAGGGGAGGGGGCTGCATTTTGGGACTGAGGGGCATCTCCAGAGCTTTGAAGTAAGGAGCCAAGGGCTGGGATGCCAGGGAACAGCAGGTCAATACTGAGGAGCACCAGCAGAGCTGTAGGGGGACTGCAAGGCTGTGGGGCTGGGCCTGAAGGGCACTGCAGAGCTGTGGGGCTGCTTATGTTGCAACTGCCAGACTCAGCATTACCTGCCTCCCATTCCTTTGATCCTGACCTCTGTCCTTACCCGCCCTGGCATGATGTCAATATCACCACCGCCTCTGGCTTCCTGTACAAAGCCACTGAACAGGCTGTGGTGACTCTCCCCTGCACTGCCACCCTGGTGGTGCCATCTGGTAAGGGGTTGCATGTGGCAAGTGAGGGTCTTCAAGGGGAGGTTAGATAGGCATCTGGCTGGGGTCATCTGAACCCAGCACTATTTCCTGCCTATGCAGGGGGTCGGACTCGATGATCTATTGAGGTCTCTTCTGATCCTAACATCTTTGAATCTATGAAAGTGACCCAGAACTGCTGAATCCCTGCCCACCAGAGCTGCCCCCTTCCCACCCTTCCAGTGCTGGAGAAATTCTAGCCCCTCTCCCTTGTTTACTTTCCCAGTCCTGGCACGTGTTGCTGGGAGGCTGGTGCCATGGCAACCTGCTGCTGCCAGTACTCCCTGCAAGGAAGCTGCCTGGAGTCAGGTGAGGCGGCACTGCAGTCTTCTAGGCTAGGCACAGGAGCTGGCCCCTGTGGGGAGCATGGAGGCCTGGCTAAGCTGCCCTGTGTGGACCTTCACAGATCAGTAAGGAAAGGCCTCATTTCTTGGAACGTTTCTGGGCACGAACCCCATTTCTATCAAGAGTTGAGCACCTCTGCATTCACCTCAAGCTCAAAGCATGCACACTAGCCACTACCACAGAGCAGCCCACCTAGGGCAAGTTCACACCTTCTATTACATCGCAGCAGCATGTTCATGTGCTTAGACTCATGTCCAACTCCTGACATTTCCAGCTCTAGTCCACCCACATGCTCACTGCTCAGCTCCACCCAAACAGATGACTGCATTACCATCCCATCTCAGCCAAAGTGTCCATCCCCATACATCCCCATGCCATGTGTAGACCCTGAGATGGTGCAGAGTCACTTGGAGGAACTGGATGCATTTAAGTCGGCAGGCCCGGATGAGCTCCATCCGAGGGTACTGAAGGCACTGGCTGACGTCACTGCACAGCCACTGGCGGGAATATTAGAACACTCGTGGTGCACGGGCCAGGTCCCGGAGGACTGGAAAAGGGCCAATGTGGTCCCCATTTTCAACAAGGGGAGGAAGGAGGACCCGGGCAACTATAGGCCAGTCAGTCTCACCTCCATCCTAGGCAAAGTCTTTGAAAAAATTATCAAGGCTTACATTTGCGAGAGCCCGGCAGGGCAAATTATGCTGAGGGGAAACCAGCACGGGTTTGTAGCAGGTAGATCATGCCTGACTAACCTAGTCTCTTTTTATGACCAGGTTACATAACGCCTGGACGCAGGAGTAGGGGTCGATGTCGTATACTTAGACTTCAGGAAGGCCTTCAATATGGTATCCCACACCATACTGGTAAACAAGTTAAGAGGCTGTGACTTGGATGACTACACAGTCCGGTGGGTGGCGAATTGGCTAGAGGGTCGCACCCAGAGAGTCGTAGTGGATGGGTCGGTATCAACCTGGAAGGGTGTGGGCAGTGGGGTCCCGCAGGGCTCGGTCCTTGGACCGATACTCTTCAATGTCTTCATCAGCAACTTGGACGAGGGAGTGAAATGTACTCTGTCCAAGTTTGTGGATGACACAAAGCTGTGGGGAGAAGTGGACACGCCGGAGGGCAGGGAACAACTACAAGCAGACCTGGACAGGTTGGACATATGGGCAGAAAACAACAGAATGCAATTCAACAAGGAGAAATGTAAAGTGCTGCGTTTAGGGAGGAAAAATGTCCAGCATACCTACTGCCTAGGAAATGACCTGCCTGGTGGCACGGAAGCGGAAAGGGATCTTGGAGTCCTAGTGGACTCCAAGATGAACATGAGTCGGCAGTGTGACGAAGCCATCAGAAAAGCTAATGGCACTTTATCATGCATCAGCAGATGCATGACGAACAGATCCAAAGAGGTGATACTTCCCCTGTATCGGGCGCTGGTCAGACCGCAGTTGGAATACTGTGTGCAGTTTTGGGCACCACACTTCAAGAGGGATATGGATAACCTGGAGAGGGTCCAGAGAAGGGCCACTCGTATGGTTAAGGGCTTGCAGGCCAAGCCCTATGAGGAGAGACTGGGGCACCTGGACCTCTTCAGCCTCCGCAAGAGAAGGTTGAGAGGCGACCTTGTGGCTGCCTATAAGTTCATCACCGGGGCACAGAAGGGAATTGGTGAGGTTTTATTCACCAAGGCGCCCCCGGGGGTTACAAGAAATAATGGCCACAAGCTAGCAGAGAGCAGATTTAGACTGGACATTAGGAAGAACTTCTTCACAGTTAGAGTGGCCAAGGTCTGGAATGGGCTCCCAAGGGAGGTGGTGCTCTCCCCTACCCTGGGGGTCTTCAAGAGGAGGTTAGATAAGCATCTAGCTGGGGTCATCTAAACCCAGCACTCTTTCCTGCCTATGCAGGGGGTTGGACTCGATGATCTATTGAGGTCCCTTCCGACCCTAGCATCTATGAATCTATGAATCCCCTTCGTGCTCCCCTCTCTCTCCTGTTCCCTACCGCCTCCCCTCCCTGCCAGCTGTTGTTGCAGGGGCAGGGGCACCAGCCCCTGGCTCCGAGGAGCAGACCCCCTGCTCCATCCCCTCATCCCCCTCTGCCTCCAAGGAGCAGGGCCCCCCTTCCCTCCAGCCCCTCCCTCCCCACTGTCATGGCAGTGCTCCACTGTCTGTCCCTGTCTGTGTAGGGCACTCTGATTGGCTGTCTTGGCAGCCAATCAGAGTGCAAATAAAGCATTATGGACAGACTGACAGACAGGCTTTTATAATATTAGAATTTGCAAAAAAAAAAGTTATAATAATGTGCTGCAGCCTGCTGTACTGTAGATGCAACCTCTAGGTTACAGCCCTGTCCCTGAATGACCAAGTGATTTATTTTAAAATCAGTAATAGAATCAACAACCCTGGACACCTCTGGACTCATGTGCACACTCCTGCTGGGACAGATGCTCACTGTTTCCATCCAGCATAGTGCTCAGTGCCAGGGGCCCAGACTCATGCCACACAGGGAAGGGAATGTCCTCTACAGGCTGTTGCAGAGAAGAAGGACCTCCCAGGGCATCATTACCTTTGTGAGGGCAGGAAGGGTCCCTAGGTTCATTGCCAGGCTTCTGTCTGCAGGGAGCACTCTCTGCAGATGGGAAGATAATATATTAGCAGGATGCTTGCGCTGGCTGCAGCCTGCATCTCTTCCTGCTGTTTCTCCCTCTTTTGTCTAGTTACACCTTTTTGTGCAACTCAAAGTGCCCCTGCTGCATGTCCATGCACCTCAGACAACGCAAGCAGACATCAGGCTTCCCCACCACCTCAGATCAGCTGCATCCTGACAACATCCCTGTGCCTGGCTACAAGAGGCTGCAGAGGTTCTCACCCAGGAGCCACACAGCCCTGCAGGATGGGCAGCTGCCTCTGTAGGAATAGAAGGGAAGGCCTCCCTGGGAGTCACAGCTTATCTGTGTGGGCAGCTCCTTCTGGGGTCTGTTTGCTTGCCAGAGCTGGGGAGAGTGCATGGTGAGGTCAATGCAATCAGATATTGCTGAGCTGCAGCATCCTGTCTTTACCCAGCACTGACAGGACAGAATGCTATGCCCAAACCCAGAGGTTCGGCTTCAATCTGAGACCACAGGGGTAAGATTGAAGGCTGGGCTCCATTCTGAGGAAAAAGGGTTGCTGTATCCCCAGGCTGCAGAAGGGTAGCTGAGTTGGTCATGGGTCCTCTCCCTCTGGCCCTAGTACAAGCTCTTGTAGATGGCAGCCAGGTGCACTCTGCCATGCACAATTCTCCTATTGGGAGGGTCCCACATGCAAAGTGGACCCTCCCTGCTACCTCCCCCATGGCTGCCCTGTTCTGCCCCTTCCCTGTAGCTGACACTTCCCTGCCTTGTCACCCCATGCCCTAGGGCCTATGCTCTAAACTGCTTCTATAACCTCCACACATGCAGTCATTGTCATCCATACTCACAGCCTGAGTGGTGCATACATCCGCATATACCATCAATCACTATAGACACAAACAGCACCAGCACAAGGGGACTGAGCTCAAATGAAGCTCCAGGTGCTGCCCCAGTCTGGGTAGTTATTAATATCGGCCCCTGGCCCATCTGGACTCTATCACATCCACAGAGACACTCCACCTGCCCCATCATATCCTTCCACTATGGTTGATACAAGAGCACTGTCCTCTGCAGGTCTTGCCACCTGAAGCAAGCTCTCTGTCAGCAATAACAGTTGGTCACTGACATGACTTTAGAAGCCTGTGGGCTATGCCTCTCATCTCTGCCTGGCAGGACTCTCCCTCTCTGCCAAGCAGTGGTACAGGATACTGGCTATACAGGAGATGCTGTCTGGATACAATGGAATCCAGTGGGTAACGAAACGAGTGGGCAACTCTGATTCCAGGTGGAATCTGGATGCTTCTGTACAGCTTACCTTGAAGCCAGCCCTACTGCAGCTTCTCCCTCCTATGTACACTGTAAAGCATCTTGCCTCAGTCTCAGCAAAGGCATGGGCCTGGGCTCTGTCCCAGATGGAGGATGGTGAGAGGGTAGGAGACCCCTACTGAAGCAAAACTGAATCTTCCTCCATTGCCCAAAGAGAACAAACCAAACACAGTTCAGTCCAATCTGGAAGACTGACTAGCCTGAGTCAAACCATCCAAGTTCAGTATCCAGCTCTCGCACAGACTCCATTCAGGGCACTTTCTCTGAGCTTCAGTTTTCCCATCACTACAGTGGAAAAAAACAACACAGCCCCACTGCAGAAGATGTGCGACATACTCAGGCACTGAAGAGACAGGGCCACAGACATAGTGACAGATGGATTTCAGATCTGCAATGATAACATACTGTCAGTTTTGCTGAGTGTTTATATGCTTGGTAAGATTACAGTTCTGAATAATTTAAAACCCAATATAAATATATTTAAATAAAAGGAAAAGAGCTGTTTAAGCACCTGACAAGGCTAATCCTCTTGAGCATTACTTGCAGTGCCACAGGGAGACCAGTTTTTGTTAATATCATTACAAACAGAATTGAATCCTATTGAGGATGGTGGTTGTGGGCCTTATCCTTCATTTGAGGTCACAGCAAGAAGCTGTTAAGCTGCTTTATGGATGGAACCAAGTAGCTGGAACAGAGGCCTCCAACCAAACAGACATATGGGAGGTTGTTCAGGAATTTTATCCATGAGTGGAAGGGTTTTGCTGGGTGTTGTTTTACCAAGAGAGAGAGAATCAGCGAGAGAGAGAAACAGAAGAAATATGAATGGCATGTGCCCCCAGTGGCTAGGGGGGTATGGTGGTGGCGGCGGGAGCATGATGGTGGTAAGCGGGTGAGCTCCCACAGACACCACTGTTGGCGGTGGGGGTGGGGGTGGGCGAGTGCTAACCAAGGGTCGGTGACCACCCACAGCCACCAGCAGCAGTGTCGGCGGCAGGGTGGTGAGCGACAACCACCTGCAGGCACCTCTGACAGTGTTGGCAGTGCCTTTTTACAGAGGGTGCAGCGCCATGCTCAGGGGGTGCATATATGTGCACCCCTTACACGTCACCCCTGAGGAGAAACATTCCAGAAGGAGACACAGGCAGCCACAAAGGAGCACCAGAGAGAGAGACAGAAACACTAGTAGTGTGACCTTGAAGAGAACTTAATGTTTGGGCTAAGTGCTGACCAAGAGGGACTTGGAACTGAGAACAAAGAAGCTACGTCTTGCTTGATTCCTCCTGCATTCACGGAAATGGGACCTTGTACATTCTTTGCAATTAAACAGGATTGTATCAAAGAAATAGCTAGCATCCGTTTTTCCTCTTAAAGGAGACAATCCCCCACAGCCCCAATTTTTGTCTCTTTCCCTGGCTGTAAAGGGAAACATTATTCTCTGATTTTTTTTTGCCTGACTGTATCCTTTTAAGAGTAATATTATGTTTGTGTACTTGTCCTGCCTTTTGCTGCAGTCAGAAGAGAGCTTCTGTCCAAAATGACCATCACTGTTGGTAACTAAAAATAATGACTATATTTCTGTAGGAATTACAGCACAAGGTAGAATGGAAATGTGGTCCATGGTGGGTGTTTTAGATGCTTTTGCAATAGCAAAAAAGAAAAAAAAGGCAGCACTAGTTGAGCCTTTTGTTCTAAAGCAGGGGGTGTCAACCAAGGGTACGTATACCCTTGGGGGTACTTCGAAAGGTCCCAGGCATATGCGGGGACGGAGTGCTGCCACCCCACGCCGCTGCCTCACAGAAGCAGGGCCGGGGTGGGGTGAGAGCAAGGTTGAATAGATGCTGCGATGCCGCTGCTCCTCCACCTACCACACCCCTGCTCTGTATCCGGCTGCTCGCCACCCTGAGCCCTACCCCCCAACTCCGCTCCATGTCTGGCTGCTTGTCACCCTCCACCCCTGGGGATACACTTATTAAAAAAGGGGCTCCCCCGGACGTACACTTATTAAAAAAGGTTGAAAACCCCTATTCTAAAGGATCCCAAAGCATGTCCAATATGTCATGCACAAGGGCTGCCATCTTGGGCTGAGCATAACCAGTGTATAGCAGAGCACCCAGCAGGAGCATGGGATCAGAAGCAGTTTTTCTTCAGGACACCAGGATAAATCCCTACTCTCACTTGAGGGACTTTAATGCTTACATGTAGCAGGAGAGATCAAAGGGTAAATTCTGAGCTGGGATGACCTTTCCCAAGGAGTAAAAGACATGGAATTTTAATCTCACAAAGGGCTGATAGGTTTCAAACAACAGCCCCATCACTAACTGTTGCTCTGTTCGACAAAAATGAGGTGGCTCATCTGCCCTCCTTCTCTCATTTTTAACTAGAAAAAGGTTGGCTCAAATCTCTCCATGTGTTTCACTCATATCAGTAAGTTGGGTTTGACAGATCTATGTTGGCCTTGCCAAGGACAGGATCTGACCCTACATCTTTTGACTTCTAGAGAAGCAGATTGTTGAGTGCTTAGTGAAGCCTGGGGACCAGACTTGTAGGGTTCTTGTACACATGACAATCATCACAATGTGCACATGATGAAAATGTCATGTGTGATGCCATTAAACCATACAAATTACACGTGCATCAGTTTGGGGGGTTTTGGATAAATAAGTTTGCAACATTGCAAACTAACCTACATCCAGATGTAATTTAGTTTGCAACGTTGCAAACTGCAATGATGCAGCTGTCAGCTCTCCCCTTGGCTGCAGGAGAGGTGGGCACACTCTCAGAAAAAAAGGATCAGGTCCCTTGCTGCTTCTGTCTTCAGCAGGTGCCTGCAGGCAGAAGCCATGATGGACCCAATCCTTTTTTTTTCCGGCAGTCTTTCTGCATTTTCTGCAGGCAGGGGGTGAACTGTCAGTGGGCCGAGTGGCTCCTGAGCTGAGGGGGGCTCTGGTCCTTCCCTCCACAGTGGTGATGCCCCCCAGAGCCACATGGGCAGGCTTCTAGTAGGCCAGGTGTTGCTCCAGCTTAGAGGCAGCACTCAACCTGATCCAACTCTTCCCAGAGCCCACCTGCTGGAAGCCTGTTAGGTGCTGCTCCCCAGGCAGGCTTAGGGAAGAGTTGGGTTGGGCCAGGTGCTGCTTCCGAGCTAGGGCAACACCCAGCCCACTAGGAGTCTGCCCGGGGCAGCCCTGGGGGACACCACTGCTGTGGAGGAAATGACTGGGCTCCCCCCCTGCAGTTCAGGGGCCACTTGGCCTGCCAGCAGCATGCCCCCCAGCTACAGGCAGGCTCTGGCTCCGACAAAAAAAAGGAAAACGAAAAAAAAAGAATCGTGTCTCTTGTTGTAATGTGATGGAAAACTGAAATGGTGGGTTTCAATTAAAAACTCACCACTTAAATTTAGGAGGCATAGAATAAAACTCTGAGGACTAAACCGCCATCACATGTACAAGCACCCCTAATATCTCTTCTCAGCTTTGCAGCCCTGGGTACAGAGCCTATTCTCTCTGTGGCTCAGGTTTCCCATCTGAAATGGGGACCAAATAGAAACAAGGAAGTGATACTTCTTGTCTATGTGGCATTGGTCAGATCGCAGTTGGAGTACTGTGTCCTGTTTTGTGGATAACCTTGAGAGAGTCCAGAGGAGGGCCACTCATATGGTTAAGGGTTTGCAAGCCAAGCCCAGTGAAGAGAGGCTACGGGACCTGGATCTCTTCAGCCTGTGCAAGAGAAGGCTGAGAGATGATCTTGTGGCTGCCTACAAATTCATTAGTGGGGTGCAGCAAGGAACTGGAGATGCTCTGTTCACCAGGGCACCTCTTGGGGTAACAAGGAACAATGGTCACAAACTGAAAAAGAGCAGATTTAGGCTGGACATCAGGAAGAACTTCTTCATGGTAAGGGTGGCCAGAATTTGGAATGGGCTTCCAAGGGAGGTGGTGCTCTCCCCTACCTTGGGGGTCTTTAAGAGAAGGCTGGATAGGCATCTGGCTGGGGTCTGACCCCAGCACTCTTTCCTGCCCAGGGCAGGGGGTTAGACTCGATGATCTGTTGAGGTCCCTTCTGACCCTAGCATCTATGAATCTGCAGAGTGGGGACAGTGGCACCGAGCCACATCAGTAGGTCACACCAACTGATGTTGGCAGAATTCTTTGGAAAATGAGAGGTACATGAAAGGGGATTACCAAAATCCACTGCAGCTGGGTGGGAGCCTATGCTGGAGTCTGTCTGGATGTGAGACTGCCTCACAGCCAGAATCAGCGCTCACCAAGACCAGTCCATGCAGTTACCCAGGTTTTAGACCAGCGTATCTGAGACCAAACTGGTCCAGGGTTGTCTACTAGGTGCATGTGGACCTGCACACACAGTGAGCCAGAAGCTTCCTGTCTACTGAAGTACCTGCAGGGGCAACACTCCCAGGAAGGGAGGTCTCCCTTAAAGGAATTGCATCAGGAAGTGCTTGCTGTCTGCCTGACCCAGACAGGCTGGTCCCCACTGTCCTGATTACGGGAGGCACCTGGGACAACCAAGGCCCCTGACTCAGCCAGCAAGATGGTTAGAAGCTAGTGAGCCTTCAGGCCAAGCTCCTTCCGCCCCATTATCAGTTTTATGCAATGGGCTGCTGTGAAGCTGGAAAAACCTGACCCCGCACAAACTGTTCTGAGGATCAGGGAAAATGGTTGGCTCAGCCTCTTGTACAGATGCCTGGCTCCCTGCCCCATCCTGGACAGTTATTTACAATCCAAACAGTGAGGGGAGGGGCTGACACTTGCCAAGAAACCTCAGGAAGGAACTCATTCTGGGTCCCTGTACAGCAAGACGTGCTGCTCTGGAATCTAAGCATGAACATTCAATGGAAACAGCTTAAGAATGGGCACTACAGCCTGCTCTGGAGCCTCAGGGAGGCGTCCAAGATGTCCCTCAGCTGGGCGGCCATCTCATTCTGTTCCTCTGTGCTGAGGCCCACGGATTAGGTGCAGCCCAGGGATCTGTGTTTACCAGGGATGTAAACACATGTTCCGAGTTTTTTACTGGGTTCTTCACCTGTACGCCAAAGAGAATTCATTCAGCAAGAGCACAGAGGTGATTCCCATTCATCATCAGTGAATACACCAAGAGATGCCTAACCTGCATGTAGCACATACTTACAGTGTATGCACTAGGGCTGTGTGAAATTTTGGCAGCCGTTTCATTTCAGAGGTGTTTTGGCCCGTTTTGGCACCAAAATACTGAATCCGAAACATCGCCGAAACTAAATGAAATAATCCAAAAAGTTTCGGAAATGTTTCGGATGTGCCCCGCAGGAATAGTCCAGCACAGCCCCACAGCGCTCCTTTTAAGTGTTGTGAGGCTGGGGCCGGATGGGAGATGGGGCTGGGCAGGGCAGGGCAGCCCTGGGGGCTTCTCCCATGGCTGCCCCAACTGGGCAGAGGCAGGCACAGCTGGAGGAGCTGCGGGAGAAGCCCCCATGGCTGCCCTGTCCAGCCCCATCCCCTGCCCAGTTGGTCCCAGCCTCCCGGCACTTAAAAAAAAAAAAAAAAAAAGGCCCCACATTCATTGGCTGTAGCAGCAGTGATTGGGGCCTCTGAGGGTTCGTGGCAGAGCCTCCCCGCACAGGGGCAGTGGGGGGCAGCAGGGATCACCGCACCCTCCCTCCCCCCGCTTGGCACCCACAATGCTCAGCCCCAGTGGCCCCAGCTCCCAGACAGCACGCAGTGCTGCACCTGTGCTGTGGGGCAGCTGCCGTGTGGGTTTCAGGTGGGGAGGGGCAATTCCCGCTGCCCCTCACTGTCCCATGCTGCATGGGGGGGCTCTGCCATGAGCCCTCAGAGGCCCTGATTACTGCTGCTACATCCAGTGAGTGCAGGGCTTTTTATTTTTTTTAATTATTATTATTTTTTTAAGTGCTGGGGCTGGGAGGACAGCCATGGGGGCTTCTCCTGCAACTCCCCCTGCTGGGGCAGAGGCAGGCACAGCCAAAGGAGCCGCGGGAGAACCTGCAGACGCCCAGCTGTGCTTGCCTCTCCCTGGCTGATCCGAATCTCCAAATCAGCGCTGAAACAGCATCAAAACTCCAAAACAGATTCAGCCAAAATGAAAAAGAACAGTGATCCAAAACACTGAAATGAATCACTGTCCTAAAAAATGGCTGAATCTGAAACAAAACAGCCGTTTCGCACAGCCCTAGTGTGTACCCAGAGTACATGTTTTCCCTGCTTCCTTTACAGAGAGCGTCTCCTCAATGTGCAGTCCCCTTTCCCTGCCCTCATCTCTGCCTTTCCCAGACATGGGCTCAAGGTCTCTGCTCTCTCCATGTTTCTTTTCCTCTCCAGCAGTTGGCCATGGGCCCTCTGCCCACAATCCATGATGGATGGCTTTTCTGCATTCAAGCAGCTCCAGATGTTATGTAGGCTTGATACTACACCTTTAGCCTCTTCAGTGCACCCCTATGTTCTTCTCTAGCAGAAGAACTTCTGTCCAGAGCCCTTCCCTCTCCCTGTGAGCTGGAGCCCTAGCTCTGGGAGTACTGTGATGTAGGCAAGTCTTGGGCACTGGATTTTCCTTCCACTGTTTGACCTTTCACAAATCTCTGTTGTTAATGGCAGCCTGACTGCATGAACACCTTGCCAGCCTTGAAGTCAGACACTAATGGCACCCCCTATTGAAAGGTGGACAGGGGCACTCACTTTTCCTGCCTATCATTGTCCAAGTACCAACCATTGTTCTTGGCTACATTAGTTTCCCCAGAGGCATGAGTGGCCCTGGGACTTGAGGCTCACACAAAGGCACCCAACACTGACATGAATCCCTGATTTGAGGACCATGCCTGAGCACTGACTGGAATGATTTCATCCTGTGAACCTCAAAGGGCTGCAATTATGGCCTGGCCCTTGTCTGGATAAGCTCTGTTTAACAATAGTGCTGAGACTTTTCCAGAGCCCTTTGCTCTGCAGGGATGAGTTGAACAGTACAGAGAGCACAACTCCTGTGGGGTTTCATGCACCTTCTCCAGGCTGGTTAGTGACTGGTTCTGGCTGTGTCTGAAGTACTACAGAATTAACTTAGACCTTCCTCCTCCCAAGGAGGGGGGAGGGATGGGCATCAGGTACCTCCCTTCATATGGCTGCTGCTCAGCTGAGGAGTTAGTTACTCCGCATGAATGTCACGGCTGCCCTACAACGCTGTCCACTCCCCACTGCTTTGGTGCCCAAGGGTCAGCATTTCCCAAACTGTTCCCAAGCTGTATCCCTGCAGTGGTCACTGCAGGGATACAACTTGGGAACTGCTTTGTGCTGCTGTCAATGGAAGGAGCGAGATCCCACACGGGAGAGATTTCCCAGGGCCAGACACTGATCTGTCCCCTCATGGTGGGCTGCATAAGAACACTCATTGATAGTTATTAACAGAGAAAGCCTTTTAGGGTCAGGCCCAGTACCATCTGTTTCCACAGGCCTCTGTCTGTAGCTTGGCAGCGCAGCTGCACTGCTTGGTGCCAACAGGGGCTCCGCTCAAGGTTTCCTCCTCTCCTCCCAACACTATGAACTCACACAGTCCTCCAGTGACTCATCTCATCATGGGACTGGGCTGGATACAGAGCAGCTCCAGCCAGGCAGCAGCCCCACCCTCCAGTCCATGAATCTTTGTGATTATAGCGCTGGGGTGGGGAAGCTTTGGTGCTTCCATACTAGAAATGCAGGGAAAATAACCCTGACATGGCAGGGCTTGGTAGTTTGAGGGAATGGCAAACAATCCTCCCACAAAGAAATGGGAAGCACTTTCCAACTGAAAATGGAGATCTTGACAAAAATAAATGTCAGTGTGTAAAACAGTTTCCAAAATATTTCAGTTTCTGCAGAATTTTCTGATGCTTCACATCAACAGTTTCATCCAAAACCCTCAAAACATGTCCTATTTCCCTAATCTGCTTCCTCTTCTATAAATGGATAATTCTGATAAAGGATTTAATATAAAATATCTAGTAAAAGATGCAATTCCTAGCACAGAATGAAAAAAAAAATCTATCCTAGTTCCTGTGCATCTTTCTACCTGCCAACCTAGCAGAGGGCATCACATCAGTCTTTCACAGTTAGAACTATGCACTAGTAAAGAGAGAGCCTGGAGGGGACTTGGCAAGTGTTTCTCATCTCAGACTGCTAATATACCACATGATACTGCCAGCTGAGGCCCAAGTGGAGGGATAAGTATTATTATTTGTAGTGATTAGATCTCAATATTCAGGAAAAAATAGCTATTAATAAACTACAGTGATTGTAACTAGAGATGATTACAATCTTGACATCAATCACTGTTACTGATTTCAGAAATTCATCTAGTCCAGCCTCCTGCTCAGGGCAGGATCACCCCTGACTATACCATGTGAGGCAAGTGTCTGTCTAACCTGCTTTTGAAAACTTCCAGGGCTAGAGATTCCACAGTTTCTCTAGGTGGCCTATCCCAAAGCTTGACTGTCCTCATAGCCAGGAAGTTCTTCCTAATCTTCAGTTTAAATTTCTTCTGCTGAAGTTTGAGGCCATTGCTTCTAGTCCTGTCCCCTACAGCCAGAGAAAAAGCCCATCTCCATCCTCTCTGTAATTGCCCTTCAGGTATTTGAAAACTGTTTCCACATCCCTCCTCAGTCTTCTTTAGCCCAGACTAAATAATCCTAGCTCTTTCAGCCTTTTCTTGCAAATCATGTCAGGTCTTTATTTTAGTCACTCTCTGCTGGACTCTTTCCAATCTGTCCACATCTTTCTTGAAGGGCGGGGCCCAAAACTGGACACTACTCCAGGTGAGGCTTCACGAATGCTGAATAGAGTAGAAGAATCATTTTCCTTGATTTGAAAGAGATATGCCTGTTAATACAACCCAGGATGCTTCTTGGCTTGTTTTGGCAACAAGAGCACATTATTAGCTCATATTCAGCTTATGGTTCATTGTAACCTCCAGGTCCTTCTCTGCATTACTGCAGCCTTGCCAATAATTCCCCAGTCTGTATTTGTGCATGGGATGGAATAATTGCAAGTACAAGGCTTTGTACTTATCCATGTTGAATTTAATCTGCTTTATTTTGGACCATTTCTCCAGTATATCCAGGTAATTCTGGAACCTAGCTCTACTCTCCAAAGTGTCTGCAAAGTCACCCAACTTGGTGTAATCCACAAGTTTATGAAGCATGCACTCAATTCCATCCCATACAGTTATGGCAGACTTCTGTTGCCCGTCATATGCCTAAATGACACTTACCCTTCTGGTGCTCATGCAGTCAATTCTGTTACTTGTGTAGCGTGGCCATGTAAACATACATGTTTATATTGTGCAAGTTCAGTAAGCTACACACTGACCAGGCAGCTATGTGGCCACATACAAACAGATCTGAGAGCAAGTCACAGAAAATGAATGGCAGAGGAGTCCTCCCATGTTCTAGTCCTAATAGCTGAGGCCCCTGACAGATGTTACACTTAGGAAGTGATTAACTGATTTAATCAGTTACACCCCACGTGTTCAATCAGTAAATGGTGTGAAAATCAGGAATAAACCACAAAGTTATTGCACAAAATATGTATAATAACTTTGTGGCTGGTTCCGATCACTCGTTTAATAGAATATGTGGCCAGTACCCAACTGCTGGAACACAGAGGAGCCTTTCAAGACTCCCATGTGCTCCAGAGACTGGGACCACCCCTCAGCAGATCAGAGCTCCCAACTGAAGGAGTGCACCATGCACTCCCCAAGGGTGAAGCCCCACAGCTGACTGGGTTCTCTGTTGGGAGAACACATGATGCACTCCTCCTGTAGCTGGGAGCTCCAATTAGTTGACTGGGGCTCCCAGCTGGGGGACCATAGAGAGACAAGCCTACTACTTGCCAGTGCAGGGGGAGCACAGGATTGGGTTCCCCCTGCACCAGGCAATATGACATGATGGGATGTGATGAAGGATCCCACAATTGCACTTGCTTAGGGCACTTGGCCAGGAAGTAGTAGACCGGATCTAGGCCTCACTCACCCAACAGGGGTTTAAACCTGCATTGCTTTAGATTTTTCCTAGCACACTGCTCTAACTACCACACCACAGGCTAGGTACTTTCTAGCCTGTTTGCCAGCACTCCTTTTGAAAATATGCCACTGCACCGTGCTTTCTCAAGTTATTAGATAAAATGGATGAAGAGCAGCAGTGAAGTTTCCACAGCACTGTGAGCAAGAAGCCAGGCTAGAACACAAGACTTGCTCCTTTCCAGGGCAGTACCCAATCCCATAGAGCCGCCAATCTCTCACAGGCTTACTTGGCCTTCAACTCTCTCATGGCTGCCAGGCTTCAAAAGACTCTTACACAACTTGGAAAGATGACATTTTGGTATGCAAAGAGTAATAGAATTATGTCCTCATTGTTATCCCCATGATGCTTATGGTTTCAACTGACTATTTAATGAAAGTGATTGAAATGAAATTCAATTGAAATGAAATTCAAAGTGATTAAGGACATTTCTGGGAGGTCTCTGCTTTCTGCCTGTTTAAAGTGTCAAAGAGGATGACACCTAAGTCATGAAGCCATGTCCATTACTCTCCGGTACATTTGCCCAGGCTCTGACACACACCATTGGGCTCCTATGCATGTGCAGAGAGCCTTTTGCAACGTGCTGGAATTCCAGCGCATTGGAGCAGACTTGATTAATTGAGTCTGCTGGAGCGTGGAAATTAACATGATCCAGCAGCCTCTAGTGTCACATGTATCAGCATCCCTGCACTGAAAAATGGTGGCGGGGCACTTTAAACTAAAGCTTCTTCAATGAGCTTAAAGCGCCCTGTCACCATTTTTCAGCCTGGGGACGTTGATACACGTGACATTCCTGGTGCTTTTAATTAGTACGGCTCTCGCAGCTGCGCTGATTAAAGTGCCCCTCCCCCCACACCCCCCAGAGCATGTGTATAAACACCCGCTGTGACCTCTATTTTGCTTTAACTGTGTTTGCCATTTTCTTTTATTGTGCAGAGCTGTTGATAGGAAGTCTTGAACTATAAACTGAATATGTCCTACAAATGACAGGCTGTAAGTATTTGCTCATTTGCCTGTTTCAAAACAGATCCATGAATGGCTTTAAAGTAACGGTTAAACATTTTTGTTGATTTCATAATACTTAGCTACTACAGCTTTCTTTGTGAGTTGTAAACAGTTTAGACAAAACCAGGTTCACCAACCCTTAAACAAGACCCCTTTGCCCATCTATCTACTGCTTTAGGAACACAAAGATGGGACATACTGCTGATGTGCACAACAATGTACTTTGCACTTTTCTTCCCTAGAAAAATATACCTGTGCCAGAGCAAACCCACTCTCCAAAATGTATTATGTCTGCTGAGAGCTAAGAGCTCCAAAAGAGGCTGTCTAGAAAGTAGCCATTGCTTGCTGCTTGTGGTTTGTTCTTTTTGGTCTGCCTTCCCTTCCTTTCTTCGATAATAAAAGTTGGAGTTAATCACCATGATTGTCTTTAATCACTGTATCTTTTAAGGCCTAGCAAGAACTCACATGACTAGAATTGTGGAAATCATAACCGTAGCCATGGCCAAGACCATTTTCTGTTTCTCTATATCATACATTTCCCTGATCCATAAAACTATGACTCTTTCTCTTATGATCCCCATGCACAAGTGGCTGGTAGGGATGGCATGGGGGGAGTGGGGGGGAGGCATATGCCTCCCCCTGAGATTGACCCCTGACTTGGCACTGCTCAGGATAGGGCAGTTTTTTTGCTGCACAGGCCAGCAGTGTGTTGCGGGGAGAGGTGGGCACTAAGCTGTGGCACAGAAGTATAGGAGTGGATACAGGTCTTTTGGCCTGCCCAGCCCCACCCACAGATTGTGTCCCCTTTGACTCAGGAGGCACCTGACCCTGTCCCCATATGCATAATGAGGTTGGGGCCCAGCTGAGCTGGGTACTACATAGACATGTACTGAGAGTCCTTCTCCCAAAGAGCCCGCAACATAGGTGCTACCTCCATGGGTGCTCTAATGCTCAAGCACCCACCAAAAATTAACATGTGCTCAGCACTCACAAGCCATTGCCATTTTGGCTGTTTGCACACATTATAAAACCCCCCCAAACGACCCCCCTCCCTGCCCCCCTCCCCACACAAAACTGTGCTTTACTGGAAGAAGTACAATGTTACTTTAACCCAGCTCCGCTGGGTCTGTATAGATCTGGCGGTTCAGCACGGCTTTTTGGTGCTTTTAGCTAAAGCTGAGTCAGTCAGCTAAAAGAGATAAAAGTGCCAAAAAAGAACCCCCATAAAGCGCTCAATCTTTACAGATGCTGCAGAGCAGGGCTGAAATAACGCGCTGCCTCTTCTGGGCATGCGTGGGGCTCGGCGTGGGAAAGTGCCAGGTTTAAAGTAAAGTGCCATTTTGGGTTTTTTTATGTCTGCAAGCACCCTCCAGCAGAAGCCAAAGTCAGCACCTATGGCTCGCAACATAAACAGTCAAAAGATGGGGAAAAGGGAGGCACACAGATGGAGAACTGCAGGGCAAAGTGACCTGTGCAATGACTCCAAAGTCACCCGGACACTTCAGTGAGAGAGCATCTCATTCTACTCCCCAGCCCTTGTTTGTCTGTCACAAAATGGCTACATGGGATCAGTGTTAGTCTCTCCTGTGCATTGGTGACATCAGCAGTGCTGTGGGCCAAGGAGTCTGGCTGTAATGACAAGGAAGCTGTCGGTTGGGAATGAAGGACCTTTGCAGAGCTGTAGCATGAAGCCTATAATTTGGATCACAGGGGTTGAGCTGTGTGTGAGGACAGCAAGGGAGAGGGAGCTGTTGAGGGACCCCAGCAGAGCAAAGTGGAGGCCAGGAACTAAAATCCTGGGGCAGCTGTGAGTCAGGACTAGAGTGTGTGAGCAGTGCTGTGGGTGCAACTTGTCCACTTTCAGCTATATTGCCATCTGTCTGTCTATCAAGCCTTTAGACAAGCCACGCTTTCCTGCAAAAACCAGAATAGAAAAACACTTTGTTTCTCATATTCATGACTGGCTTCCTCCCTGCAGCAGCCAAACATTCCTCTGCCCCCTGCACAAAGAAGCCTTGGTCCTCCACCTGCAGGGCCTTTCTTTGGCCTCCTGCTTACCAAGATGTTTCTGAGTGGCTGGCCCCAAGTCAAGCCTTGCTACTTTTTGCCTGGTGCTGAAGGGGAGCTTATTGCTGTTGTTGCTGCTCTCCTGGCTGCTTGGTCGCACCCATTCACATTTCTCGAGGCTGTCTGACAACAGAGCTGTGCAGGAGAAGCACTGAACCATGTTCCCGGTCAGGATCTGCATCCTACCTAGCCAAGGTTTTCCTGTCACTGGAGAGAAGAGTTTGTCACTCCAACCTAGGTTTAATTCACCTTGCATTTCAGAGGTAGGGGATGACAGAGTCAAGACCAGGTTCAAGCAGGAAGGAGGCTCCCTCAGTCTGTCAGGATCAGAGGGGAGGTGGGCTGGCACGGGCTGGGAGAATCAGTGTCAATGCCGGTGCCAGGCAGGGAGGGAGGGCTCTGCTGGCTTCATTACTCCTTTGCAGTCACTCAATGGCTGCTCTGCCCTTCTCTCCGCACCTACCAGAGGCAGGTACTTCACATTCCAGACTGAGCAATATGTCCCCCAGTGCTGCTCAGTGCCCATGACCAGCCCTCCCCATCAGCCATTGTTCCCCTTCCCCGCTGTCCTGATAGGGCCCTCCAGAAATGAGCAGCCAGTCATTACAGGGCAACAGAGCATCAGCTTCACTGAGTGCAGCCAACCAGTTTGGGCAGTAAAAGATGCTCCTGGGAATTGATTAGGGTAGGGAATACTGATTAGCCATGGTGCAGATAGCTCCTAACAGTCCACAGAAAGGCCTGAGTGGTCCATATTATGGAGAACTTTACAAGCAACTAGAAGAGCAGTTCATTGTTGCAGGCAGCACCATGATCCCCCAGGAAAATACATTCCTTTCCATAGGAGCCACCTCACAGGACAGTTATTACAGGGTCTACCTCACATGCAGCATTCCCACTGCTGTGGGGGCTGGGCTGAAGGAAATGGCCTCCATGTGGCAACACCCTGTGGTGCCCTCCCTTTCTAGGAGGCGGTAACCTGTACTGACAGGGAAGCTGCCTGGCTACAGGGTGTGGGTGCATGAGCTCAGCTTCCCACCTCAGGACCACTGGCTTTACCCCCCCACAGTGCTGCCACAGCCAGGTGAGCTCAGGCTCAAGCACATCCTGCCAAGCAGAGCTGCAGACCCAGAACTTCACCAATAAAACTGCTCTGGGCTCATCCCCAAAAGATGTTCTTAGGTATCTCAGAGACCACGGGCTTGAAAGCAAGAGCAGAGGGTAAACCTGGAGCAGCCTCACTAATGACTTTCTAGGCTTAAAATGTGACTGCACACACAGGCAGTAAGTTCTCCACGGTGGGGCAGGAGCCAACAGCCTTCCCCAGTCAGAGCTTTTCCCTCCAGCACTTGCCCATATGGCACTGCAGGCCTACCAGTCTCACCCAAGTGCCAATATCCCAGTGTCAAGGATATTAGGTAAGTGGGTTTTGCATTTTTCAAGGTTAGTAGCAACTAGGAAATAAAAAATGAAAAAAAAATCTGCCTGGATTTAATCAACACTGCAAATCTGCCACTGACTGTGTGAGCCAGGAGTCCTGGTGTCACTCCAGCAGAGTATAAGGTCAGGACTGACACATACCTAATAAACTAGGTAGCAGGGGATGGCCTGAGCAAGCTGTGGGTTGGATCTGAGGGGCATCAGCAGAGCTGGAAATGGAAGGGACAATATGAAATAAGATGGACAAGCTGAAAGTCAGGTTGGAGGGAGACTAGCAGAGCTGGAGCAGGAGGGATCCAGTATTGAAAGAGCAGGGAAAGATGTGGACTGGCATGGTGTGGTGTGTGGAAGTTCATGCAGTATTTGCTGTGCACATTGGACTCTGTTATTATTCCACATCATTCAGTCTATTTGCTACAATAACCCTAATATTTTTTTCAAAGAAAAACTAGTCACCATATTTGGGGGGCGAGGCTTGGGGGAGAACACCCATGGCAACCCATTTCCAAGCAGGCACATGAAAGAGCAATTGCAGCCAGAGGAGCCCACATCTGTGCTCATCCCCTCTGCCCCCCAGCTATCCATGCCCTTGGGAAGCCAGGACCTGAACACCACAGAGAGGCTGTCTAGTACAGCTGCAGGAAGATGTCCCGGTCCTTCCTGGGCACTGGAGCTGGCCCCTTATTTTTGCTCTCCTTGTCCAACTGGCTGGTTCCAGGCCCAGGCTGGGAGGCCAGGGGGCAGCTGCATCACATATTTTTCAGCAAAAACAGTAAACAGCTGAACCCTGCCAGAGCAAACTAGGCTCAGCTTCCAAGAACCTCTCCCCATATCTCTTTGAGGGGTGCCTTTAGGCTGAAATCAGCTGTCTGGGGCAGTCAGTAGCCACCCCCTACTGTTTGTTTTGCTGCCTGCATCAAAGAGGTGGGGTTTTTATTTCTGGTGTCCCTGGGAACTGGGGCTGAGGAAGGAGAGGGGTGGCAAGCTCTGCAGCAGGATTCATATTACACAGACAGTGTCAAAGGACTATGTTTCAGGCAGCACAAAACCAAAACTTTAGCCAATCAGGAACTGCCAATGCAAATATTCAGTGTTTAAGGACATGGGCTTCTCCGATAAGGCTAGGTTCTGGCTGTACCACTGATCTTTTAGCAGTCAAAAAGCAGCTTTTCAGCATGGTACAGTGAACAGTAGTCTCTGCCTTACAACTTCCTCCAGCCAACAAATAGCCTCTATTGTCTGGTTGGAGCTGGGATGTAGTGTCATGAATCCTGACTTCTTGTGCTGTGCCTATTGAGACATGTCCAGTGCTCTGAAGGACAGGATTGGGAGCCAGGACTCCTGGGTGTCATTCACATTTAACTAACTGATGTGACATTGGGCAAACCTATTAAGTTACCAGTACCCTGACTTCCATGCCTTCGAAGTGGGTACACTCAAAGGGCTGCTCAGTAATGGATGCTGCAAAACGCTTCACAATAATTGGATAAGAAGTATTCACACTACGCTGCTTGAAAAAGTCTATTGAAATCCACGTGGCTACTCAAGTTATAACCAGCCCAGGAAAATTCTCCCGTGCTCCTTGTAAGTGATGCATCTTCTTTTTACTGTTTTGAGAAGACTCTTTTCTTTCCCATCAATTTCCCAGTAGGGAACATAAAAACCAAGAGGTACATTTTAAAGTTGGAAGATTTTACACTGCAGTCAGAACCCTGACACCTGGGCATGTTTGTAATCCAAGCAAATGGAGGGCAGTAACACTTCTTATACAGTGCTTTAGTTCAGGTGTTCTCAACCTTTTTCTTCCTGAGGCCCCTCCCCTAGCATGCTATAAAAACTCCATGGCCCACCTGTGCCACAACAAGTGCCCAGCTCCCCAGCCTCACCCACACAGTTCTGGGTGCAGCAGGTGAGGCTCAGCAGTAGGAAGCCCCAGGGCCCCACTCACCTGAGCAGCAGCAGTGTGGAGCTTTGCCCACCTGTCTGCAAGATGGAGGCCCACCCCCTCCTCAGAACTTGCCTCAGCCCTGGTGGGGGAAGGCAGCTCTCCCCATACCAGGCTGGGTGGACCCCCTGAAACCTGCTCGTGGCCTCCCAGGGGGCCACAGACCCCCAGTGGAGAACAATTGCCTTATTTTATCCTGAAGCTGTTTATGGGGCAGAACCTGTAGCATCCAGGAAATGACAGGAAGTGCAAATTTCAGAGCACTTATAACATTGCAGCCACTGGCACCGCTTAGCAAGCAGAAGCTGCATCTGTGCTAAGTTTTCTGGATAGACGTCTATCCGCACACAAAATGCATGGCACTAATCAAGCCTCTAGGCCCCCATATCCAAGAGAAATGGCTACAACCTCTTGGCCAGACATAAGTGGCATGAGCTGACCTGATGATTGCTATCATGGGAGCATCTGCCAGCAGATGTGGACCCATCACAATACGCACAGGTAACAGTGACAAGAAGAAGGCTTACAAGATTTGCACTAAGATGGATGCACTGTGCTATCCAGAGCTAGGGAGACACTTTACAAGCCAAGGATGGTGACTAGAACAAACCCAATATGACCATGGCTCCACCACCCCCAGCCCTGGCAAGACTCAACCTTAAAACCAGCCAGGGGAAGAGCACCATAAACAAAGCTATCATCTTCTCTCTCTCTCCCCTGCTGTCCCCAGTCCTACCTGAATCCCAATAAATAAGCCTGGTTTTCTCGCTTCCCAACTACAGCAGCATGCTCCCTGCTCCCAGCCACTAAGGCTTCTCAAAGCTGTTTATGCCTGAGAGGTGAAACAGGTGCCTGGCAGCAGAGACAGGATGTGGACCAGCTCTGCCAATGAACCTTGACCCAGTCCCAGTTTCTAGACACAGCAAAGCTGCCCTCCTTCCCTGCTCAGTGCCCCTGGCACACTGCCTTTTCACAGTGGGAAGTGACTAGCCTTGAAAGACCAGTGTGCTGAGGGCAGAGATGATTTATGCAAGCCCTTTCCAGGCTAGGGTCTATTTTCTATTTTTGTCCCTTTTTACAGAGAAAGAAAGAAAAAAGATCTCTGCCTGAAAACCTACAAATTAGATGATGCTAAAAGTCTGCAATTTGTCAGACAAAACCTTGTTGCCCAAGCAGTGTAAAATGTCAGCCCCCTGGAATATCCATCCCTAAACACCTGTCATACCAAGTCAACAGTATGTAGAGATTCAATACAACTTATGACAAGTTTTGACACAATTATTACTCAGTGAAATTCTTTGACCCATGTCCTGCAAGTGCTCAGACAAGAGGACCAGAACAGTCCTTTCTTGCTTCAAAAAACTATTAATTTAGCCAGGCTTTGCTTCTGTGATTGCCTTGAGATGTGGAAGCCTTGTCCTTTCATGCCGCTTATGCTGTTTAGGTTTCAGTTGTTGCACCAAGGCCTGCAATAGAAATGCATCTGAAAGGCTGAGTCTGAAAACTTTGGTTTGCTCCCAGAATACAGGAAACAAAGTGTGGGAGCCTGGCAGCAATTCTCCCTGGCTCCATGCAGAGCACTCAAACTGAGCAAGAGATGGCACACAAGAGAGTTTGTGGAAAATGCAAGGGACTCGGCCTGCCAAAAGTTCAGAGTTTAGAGGAAATGTACTTGAATTAAATGCTTAATCTTAAATTAGAGTATTTAAACTCCTTCAAAACACAGCTTCAAATTCTGACCTGACAGAAGTTTGTGCCAAAGCCATGTTTGATACTGGAAATGAAAGCACTACAAAAACAACCCTGCTCCCTAAAAGCACATTGGTACAGCTCAGACCCAGTGGAAACTGGAGAGTTAGATGAGGAAAACAGGATACAACTTCAGTATCTTAAGCAGAAACCTATATACCAGCAAAAAAGCACTTAGCCACAGACAATAAGATTGCACTGGAAAGCTTGAAGTTTTTGAAGTAGCTGTTTCCAACTGGGCTTTGCCTGTTGGAGACCCTTTCATACTACCGACTAGCATTTTGGAACAATGAGCCGCACCGGATTCATGTTAAGTTTTATACTAAGTCCAGTGCATGTCGGGGCAGGGCTTTGGGTACTGAATCAGGGCTGCGTGGACTGCTGTGCAGACACAAGGGTTAAATCTTTTGGCTAGTATTTACACCTCACTGTTAGTCACAGTGTCTTAACTGAAGAAGCTCCCAGTAACCTGGGATGCAGTGTGAAACATTCACTTGGCCACTAGCCTGGAAAAGGCCCAATGTCCTGACAAAAATAAAGGAAAGGCATAGCTAAGACTATTGCTGCTCTTTGCTAAACTCACCCCATTCTACTTTGCGCATGCAGGAAGGGCTGTGAACATTGCTGGAGCTTAGCCCTTCTTTTTTCTCTACTTAGGACCCTTTGTTTTTAATGTGAAGACAGAATCTGGGTAATAGGAGACATGCCATATACCTGCATTATTGACAGGCTATGTGCATCAGACTATATATAACCCACTGAGATGGTGCTGGGCAGTTTGCGGGATGGATGAAGATGCCAAGTGCAAAGCAGACACAAGCCTGAAGTTGCTGTGTACCTGTGTTTAAAAGCTGACACTCAGCAGCAGCTGCGGGTTAAGCATAAAGGAGACCACCTATCATAGTTGGTGGAAGGCTAGGGCTAATGGGGCTTAGCCTCCCCAAACGCGGGGCAGTGGATAGGGCCACAGGGCAGCCTGGCTGCAGACTCTGGGCGGCTGCAGCAGACAGGGAAAGGGACACGCAGACTCAGACATGCAGCCAGGATCACTGGCAGGATCACAGCCTGGCGTATGGATCAGTGCCCAGCACAGCAGGCAAGTCTCAGTCTACTGTGTGAAGAAGGGGCGGGGGGTGCACACTGAGGCCCCCACAGTGAGGGAGTGGAGTGGGGCAGGGGCAGGGGTGAATGGGATTCTGGGAGGGTTCTCGGAGGCTCGGAGCCGGGGCGGCTCATCCAGGGGCAGCCCACCAGGGACCTTCCTCCTGCTCTTCAGTGAACACCAGAAACCACAGCCACGGGCAACTAGACAGAGCCCTTCACCGACGGACGGACAAACTGGCTGGCTTCAGCAAGACTGGAGCGGTGCCAGCAACTGCCTCTCAGCTCAGCCCAGGCCGGGTCTGGCCGCTGCCGTCATCCAGCCAGGCGCGGAGGGCCGCCCTGACCTCCCTCACAGGCTCACTGCCTCCTTTTGGGCTGGAAAGCGGCCTGCGCCCCACCAGCCGCCGCCCAGGGCACCAGCGAGGGGTGTGTCGCGCCAGCAGGTGCTCGAGTCCCGCGCGCAGCGCTTGCCAGGGGCGCCTTACCTGTGCGGGCGGGGGGCGGCGGCGGGCGGCGGCGCAGCAGCGCCCGCAGGCGGCCGAGGCGGCGGTGCAGGCTCCCGGCGCGGCGCCCCAGCGCCAGCAGGTGCCCCTCGATGTCGCCCAGCAGCGCCAGGGAGTGGCCGCACAGGTCGGCGAGCTGGCGCAGCAGCGTGAGCGCGGCCAGGCTACACACATCGCGCAGCTCGGCCAGCGGCAGCGCGGCGGCGCCGGGGCGCAGGCGGCGGGGCAGCACCGTGCGCTTGTAGAACGGCATCGCCGGCCGCTCCGCGCTGCCCCGGGCCGGCCCCGCTCCCGCTCCCGCTCTGGCCGCGGCGCGGGGCTAGGGACCGTGGGGGGTGGCTTCAGCGGCTGGGCCGGGCCGGCCCGGGCCGCCCCGCCCCGCCCCACGCGTGCTCCGGCCCGGGCGCCCGGCCACGAGGCGGAGGGCCCGGGGTGCAGGGGAGGTGGGGCGCAGCCGTCGAGATTGTGCGGGCCGGGCCGGGGCAGGGCGCGGCCTCGCTTCCTCGCGGCGGCAGTCGCCCCTGTTGCGGCTGGGCTCCGCCGCGCGGCCGGGACCTGGGGCGGGGACGGTGGGCGCGGCGCGGCGCGGCTCGGCGGCAGCTCCCGGCTTCTAGGCGCGGCTCGCGGCCCCGCTCTGCTCCTTGCCCGGCGGCTGCGGCTGGGTCTGGAGCAGGCGGCACGGGGCCGCCGTGGGCCCCCCGGCGGCGGAGCCTGGGCGCTGTGCGGGGGCGCCAAGCCCGGCCGGCTCTCGGCTCAGACGGGAGCGAGCCCCGGGGGCGCGGCGGGCCGAGCCAGGAGCGGGCTGGGAGCGCGGCGCTGCTGCTCGGGAGCAGCCGCGGGGCCGGGGCAAGGCGGGGGTGGCTCCCACCCGGGGTGAGCAGCTGCGGAGGCCCCGGTACAGGATGAGGAGCCGTGAAACCAAGTGACCCCCTCGGCGCCTCCTGGCTGCAAATGCTGCTGCGCTGTCAACAGTGGCTGGAGCAGAAACCAAAGGCTGGAGGCAAGTGCCCCAGTGCACCCCCCTGCATCCGCCCCGGGGGTGACTCCCGCAGCGCTGGAGGCTGCTGCTTCTTTCTGTGCCTAGGCAGAGCCAGGCCCTCTGCTCCCGGGAGCACTCTTTCCCTTCCCCTTCAGAGTGTCTTATCAGTTCCTATGAGGTGATGACGAGTTCAGCCCGGTTCCCTGCTTGCAGCGAAGCCCGGAGCACCCTCTCTGATGCTCTGGAAAGAAAAGAGAGATGGCAAAAGGCCTCGGGAGTCCTGACCTGAGCCCAGCCTTGTTGTCCACCTTTGGGAGGCTGGGATGTGGCAGCAGTGCGTCATACTTAAAGACACAGTGGTGGCCTGGCATGTTGAGAGCTAATGTCTGGGCTCCAGGGCGCTTAATCCGTGTGCAGTAGTAACAGGCTGGGGACCGTGGACCACCTGTGAGGCCTCAAGCCCCATCCCAGCCAGTGCCGGTATCATTCACTTGCCTAGTTGCCTATGATCATATCTCCCTCTAATGGCTGCTCCAAGGACTGCAACAGCGGGTTGCTGTCAGGCTTGAGAGTGAATCTTTTTGATGAAGGGTTTTAGAGCTGTGACTCAGTTCCCAGGCAGAATCCTATTTCACTTCGTATGCCCAAATGGCAGTTACCCAGCATACCTGTCATTGTTGGTGCTTTTGCACACCTTGTGGTCCTACAACTGTGTGCAGTGTGGACATGCAAAGTGTCCACACAGTGACTAAGCATGCACAGTTGTCCATGCTCTGGCTGGGCAGGCATGCAGCTTCACGCACATAGCTGGTCATAAGTCTCAAAATTCTGGAAAAAACCTAGAGGAGGGGTTTGTGTCTTAACCCACTGGCAGTTGCCTGAGAAGAAGGAGACCCAGGGCCTTGGCCCCCCTCAACTAAAGGGGATTTGAACCTGTATCACAATGAGTTCCCAGCAAGCTGTATAAGTGCCAAAAATGGCAGCTATGAAATTGCTCTTTGGGCATGTAAGTGAAATAGGATTCTGCACCTCATGTCACTGTGCACATGGTTCATGATGTGCTGCCTCTTGGGAAATGCAAAGCACTGAGCAGGTAAAGGTGAGGGGGCCTTTGTGACTTGATTCTTCCCTGCCGGGGGTCAGTGGGAAACATTTTTCCTTTTGCACTAGGCTGGATGTGTCAGGCACTAAATGAAAGCTCTTCTCTAGCTGTTGAAGTGTTTGCGGGTGTGGTAACACAACCAACACGAAGTAGAGGCCACAGAGCTCTCAGCAGGGTGGTATACAGCATACTCTGCAGCTCTACTGAGCACACGTTTCCTTAACAAGGCTGGCAGCAGCAACGGAAATTTCTGGTTCTTTCCCATATCTCACTTTCAGCTTCTGAGGCAGATGGGATTTGCTTTCCACAACCTGCCTGCAATAGCCTAGACACTGAGGTGCACAGATGGGTCTCTGTGTGGAATAGCAAGAGGTAGCTCGTAGTTTAGTGATTTCACTGCAATGCAGGATACCTCCAGGCAGTGTTAGGGACTAACTATGAATTGGAAGTTTTTACTGATGTTTTTCAGTCCTTTCTCTTTTCTGACAGTGATCAGCAGAAGTGGAGAGGGGGAGAGGGGTTGTGAATGTGACAGGAAGTCTTGACCAGCAGTCCACAGCAGTAGCAATCCCTGTATTGGCAGTGCTATGATAGAGAGTGCCATGCCTCCTTGTCCTTATCTAGCATGGTCTATGTGGAACAGGCCTTGCTTTCCTATGAATCCCTGGCCCTCTTCCCCATGGAGGCTGGGAAAAGAGTGGGACAGGAAGCCATGGAGTTGAGGGGGCTGGCTGCTCATTTTTGCCCAGGGACTAGACTTTGACAGGGAAAACATGTTGAGCTGTTCTGCTTGCATTCTTCTGGCATTCCTCTTGTGTGAGTACTCCTGGCCCTCAGCAGCTGCACTCCTCTGCCCAACCCCCCTCCCAGCATACGCTAAAGAAAACATTTATACTGGATCAGTGGCAAAAATTTCCCTGTTTGAAACCCTCCCTGACCTGCTGCCACTGGATTATAAAGCATTGAAGTGGAGACATAAAACCCTGGCTTTCCTGAGCCTAGATGTGCACCGTGCTGACTTCACCATTGGCTGCACGTGAGGAATCAGGGTCCCACCAGACCCTTTCCACCTGTCCTGACAAGGAGGTTCCTTTGATAACAGAGGAAGCAGTTTTGAGCAGCACCGAACCATGAGCATCAGGGACAAGATGGCTGATTCCCAAACTGAAAACCGGGAAAAATGCTTCCTGAATGACTGGATTTACAGATTACACCACAGACAATGAACTCTCCATGGACCTTTCAGCTGTTTTCCTTCCCTGCCCATTTAAAAATATATAAAGTAGTTTTCATCCTGTCAAAAGTAACCATGGTGCAGTCCCATTTTATGTTTGGGACCTCCTGTGTGTTGCTGAGAGGTCTGATTGGTCAAACCAAATGTGTCTTGCTTATTAATAACGATTAGCTTGTATTTCTAGAGTTGTTTGCACCTCAAAGGATCCCCAAAATTTTGCAAACTGTACAAAAAAAACCCTCATTTATTTATTTATGCATTTATGTATTTAAGCTTTACGAAAATGTAGCCACTTTCTGGGTAAAACTGGGCAACATTTTACCAGCGCAGAGCAATGCAGGAAGCAAAGGAATTATGTACCCGAGAAATGCTTGACCCAAGAGTTGGAAACCACTTCAGATTTGGGAGTTAAAAAAACCCTTTGTCTCTAAGAAAGGAGTATTATCATTACCATTATCATGCACAAGTTTCTCATCTGAAGACAGTGCTTTGAGCCTTGAGTCAGTAACATGGCTCTGAAGAACTAAGTCCTGCGAGAATCTCCCATCCCTACCCAGCACCCTTAGCTTTGGAAGGCGGCGTGGGTTGTAGCACATAGCATCTTAAATTAAAACAAACAAATGCATTGGTAAAGCTGAAGTGAAATTGAAATTTATGATCTGGTAAGGTTTGGACTCAGATCCTAAAATTTCTCTCATGGGGGCTTTATTCAGCATGCAGTGGCCAAGATGATCAGCTAGTTCCTTGGTTGCCTTTCCCTCTTGCTGTGTCTGTGTAGCAGGGAGTAAGACTGCAAAGCTTCGGGTGGTGATTCGATTCAGAGGAGATTCAGCCCGATTCGGCGGTTGAATTTTCAAATCCGAATTGAATCAGGGGACCAATTAAAAGGCCCAAATCGATTCAAAGCTCTCCGAATCTTCGGAAAAGTTTCAGAGAGCTCTGATGATTTGGACAGTCCCCGGTGGCTGCAGCAAGGAGCTGCAGCTGGACTCCCGAGTTGGTAAGTATGGGGTGGGGGAGGGTGGAGGGGACCATGGGGGGACCCCTGCCAGCCCCCAGCACCTGCCTGCTCCCCCAGCCCCCCCAAACCCTGCCCACTCCCCCCCCACCCCACGGCTGCCTCACCTGCCCCAGCTCCTCGCGCTTTAAAGAAAAGCCCCGGTGCTCATCGGGTGCTGCCAGGTGGGGGGTGATCCCTGCTGCCCCCCCCCCACTGCCCCACACTGCATGGGGGGCTCTGCACAAGCTCCCCGATGCCCCCCCCACTCCCTCAGGCCCCCCCCTCCCCCCCCCATGGCTGCCCTGCCCACTGTGGCTGTGGCCCTTTAAAAAAAAAAAAGCAATGGAAAAAAGCTCCAGGACTCACTGCTCCAGTGGTACCTCAGGGCTTCGGGGAGGCTCATGGAAGAGCCCCCCCACATGGCAGGGGGCAGTGGAGATTGCCCCTGCCAGCAGGAGTGCTGAGTCCAGGGTGTTTTCCCCTTTTTATTTTTCTTAAAGGGCTGGAGCTGCGGTGGGCAAGGCAGCCATGGGGGGGGGGGGGGGGGCAGGAGGCACGTGCAGAACCCCCCCTGCAGCGTGGGGCAGTGGGGATCACCCCCCTGCTGGGCAGCACGTGGTGAGTTGGGGCTTTTTTTTTTCAAAGTGCCGGGAGCTGGGGCAGGCGGGGCAGCCATTGCCGGGCTGCGGGTGATGGGCCTGACAGATTTGGAGATTCGGCAGCAGCCAAATTTCTGAATCAGATTTGGCCGAATTGATTCGGGACAGTAATTTGAATCAACGGATCGAATCACTGCCCTCCAAATTGGCTAAATCCCAAGTGAATACTACCCACTTGGCACAGGCCTAGCAGGGAGCTTCTAGTAAGGCTTTATTCGAGAGCAGATGGTTTGGATTCTGGGTCTGTGCTGTTTTGTGGACAGTGTCCATGCAAGCATTTTGAGAAACTTTCTCCCTGCCCTAGAGGGGCTAAATTTAACATGACTTTATTTGATCTTTTGTTCTTGCCAATTTTCTTTTTCTTTTTTTTAAAGACCATTGGCAGCAAATGCTAATGTCTGCTTGGACTTCCCTCTGCCTCCTCCCAGTTCCCTGAAAGCTGTGCTGGGAATCCCACAGGAAGCCAAAGAGAGCTTACTATCCAGAAAGTATAAGAGACCTTCTGTATTCTTTAAACTCTGAGATCCAAAATGTGGTAGAGTAAAAAAAAATTTTAAAAAATCAGATTTTAGGCCTAGCTTTTGGAGTACACAAGTAATTGTTCTTTCCTAAGGAAAGCATGCAGCCTTCAGCATCTCCACTGGTAAGGAAAAGGAAAGGAGGGGAAAACATGAGAGAGAGCCATAAATCAGAATATAGCAGTTGCAATGGGCTCAAATGTACCAGGTTCCTGGTGCATGACATGAAACTCAGCAGGAGGGTTGTGAATTAACACTGCCAGCTCTGTGAGAAAGGGATTTTCCCTGCTGATGTCCCACGAACATCACCCAAAGTCAGAGTGGTGTGGGCAAAGGTGTGCAGCAGGGCCCTTTACTGTGCTTCAGTGCTGGAAAGAAGCACATGGAAACAGGTTAGTGGTAGGAGGGTTCATACCTCAGCACATGTGCTGTCCAGGCTGCTACATAAGCATGAATGAAAGCAGGCAGGAGATCTCTGAAGTGTTCTGAATTAGTACAACTGTAGCAAAACCCCCAGTTTTTTTTCTTTTATTTTGTATTTATTTTAAAATGCATTCCCTCCCCTTCCCCAACCATTTCTGACCTTTTCTCTCCCTCTCTATTCCCTATGGATAAGTATAGGTGAGCTCAGACTTAGGATAAGCTTTAAACATTTTTATTTTGGTAGCAAGTTTTTGGTTTTGGATATCCACTGTTTTATATTGTATTATTATTAGGTTTGCATTGATTCTTACTGTTGTATATTGTATTATTATCATTTGTGTATTGATTTTTATTGTTTCATATGGATATTGTATGGTTTAGGCCTGTGTTTGTAAGTGAACCAAAGTCATGTCAAGTTTCCATTTTATATGTCAAGCCTCCATCTTCTGTCCTCTGCCTGGGCATCCCATGTCGCAACTGTATGAGTCACGTACCCCTCCCATGTAAATTGGCTCCCGGATGAATGAAAATGATTGGGAATGATTGAAATACCATGGTAGCAGGCCTCTACTGAATGGCCTGTAATGACTGGGCCATCACCTTGCATTGATTCACCCAGGAACCACGGACCTCACCCAGGATCTGAGACAAGACCAGTATTTGAAAGACAAAAGACCCTACAGAACCAGCAACTCTCATCATTACAGACACCTAAAACTGCACATCCCTGCATGGAGCACACATGCTCAGCACACCAGGGGCTGACCCTTGCCTGGGCATGCCTCCTGTCACTAGGGTCACACAAGGTCTGCCCCTATAAAAAGGGACAGTGAAGACAGACCCAGTGGGACACCCTCTCCATCTGGACCAGCATCATACCACACCACCTATCCACCCAGAGGCCCTGCCAACGACCCCCCCGCTGGACAACATCTACTGGGCAAGGACCCCTTTCTAGCCTGGATAGGTAGATATTACCTGCACACCTCCTCCTACAATTTGGACACTCTCTCTCTCTGTTTCTGTCTCTCCTCCTGGGCTTCAGTGGACTTCAGCCCCTGCACCAAGCCTCTCTAACCCCTGCTGCCAGTGTGTGTGTGTGCAAGGGAACCAATAAGACATTGTGTCACCATCTCCCCTGTTCAATAAAACCACTGTCATTTGCAACCCCGAGTTGGGTCATGTTTTACATCCCAGTCCCTTCCTTATCTTAAATTCCAGCCTCATTCTCTCTCTCAGCTCTAGCCCCCACCCCTCTCCACTAGTTTCCTGATCTCCTCTCAATTCCTATTGCCTTTTCTCTGTGACTTTCTGCTGCCTTTCTCTGCTTTCCTGCTGCCCTGCCACCTGCTGCTTTTTCTGTGATTTTCTGCTGTTCGTCTCTCTGTTTTCAGGCTTCCCCTGCACTTTCTGTAATCCTCCCCCACCACTCCTGCAGCTTCCCAGCTCCTCTTAGTTGTTCTGCCATTTTCTCCAGCAGCTGGAGCCTTTCTCCAGCTTCCAGCACCTACTGCTGCTCCCTGCAACTTCTCTAGCTTCCCTGGAGCCATCCTCTGGCTCCCTACACTCAGAGCCCCTCTTTAACACTCATACTTTCCCTTAGTCCCATTTTCCCCTCTCCCTACCTACCTTTTCAACTCCCCCGTAGCTCTGGCTCCAGACCCAGCCGCTGTGCCCGCATGCTTCCCTGTTCTGCAGGCTTTGGGCATTGTCTTTTAATCAATTAAGATCAATTAACCTAAAGTTACCCCCAAGCCTTAGTTCTTCAGCCCAGGCCCCTGTAGTCTACCAGTTCTAGTCCTGGTAACTTTAACTCCCTACACTTCTACTTTCTTACCTTAACCTTTCCCCAGGTATCCCAAGTACACCAAGCACATACATACATACATACATATCACAACACCCAACTTAGGAACTCACCTGTGTGTACGTGTAGGTGGGTGGTATGTGTGTAAACTAGTGAAAACACACACATACAGTTATCATTGTGTGTGTGTGTGTGTGTGTGTGGTATATAAATTAGTAATCCATGTATGTGTATTGGATGTGCAGGTGTTGGTAACTGGTAACTGATTATATCTAAATTTGGTGTGTGTAGTGTGTAGAGGCTTAAACTGGTGATAGGTGTGCATGAACCTAGACTGGTTATTTTGAACGTGTGTGTATCTGAGTTGCTAGTGTGTGTGTGTATGTATATATATATGTATAGCATTGTGTGCATGATATACAAATTAGTGATCTGTGTCTAACTTTTGAGGTGTGTAGTGTATGTGCTTGAATTGGTGATAAGTATGCATGTGTTTAGGCTGGTTTGGATGTGTATGTGCCTAAGCTGGTAGTGTGTGTGTGTGTATGCACCTAATTGATTTGTGTGTGTTTTGTATATGTGCAATTGTACACCACACCCTCCTGTCTAACAGCGCAATATTGAGGTCCTGAGTGTTGGCCTGACCCCTCAGGGCAACACAACCACCTCCTTGTGAATTGCATGCTGCTCCCACTCAGGGCAGCATCATGGACCCCAGAGGACAGCCCAAAAGGAAACATGTTTTGCACTTGCAAAGGGCTGTGACATCCATACTCCTTAAGTTGCTTCAAAAAGTTCTTTCAGTTCCCTGGTTCAGATGGAAAACAGATACTTAGAGGAAGGGAATTATGTGAGGTCATGTATCAGGTCAGTGACAGAACTGGGATTGGAAACTCTCTCATTTTGGGGCCCCTCACCAGTGGGGCAAGGCTATCATGAAGTCACCATGGGCAGAATTCTATTACTCTTTGTGCTGTATATAGCAGTTCCCCAGTTGTGTAAGTTGCATTTTTGGCCCTTACACATGGCTATCTTTCTACAGCAAAGAGTAACCAGCAGGCTAAAGCCAAGGGGGATGAAGCCTGTACAAACTGGTGTATGAATATAGACTCTGTGAGGCATGAGCATGGCCATAGTGGAAGAAGAGGCCATGAATAACCCTTAAGGCAGTGGATGCCCTGGGGCATGGATGGGCCAGGAGGGCTCCACTTAGTGCTTGAGAGGTAGGATTATGACCTGCTGGGTCCAGGAGGGACCTGTTGGCTGAAGAACAGGTGAGGGCTTGCTCTGGGACCCTGGAACATCCTCCCTTTTTACAATCAAATAACTCCATCAAGGCATGGCAGGAAAAGAAAACCTGAGTAGCCAGAGCAGGGCAGGAGCCACATAGTCACTAAAAGGGACATCACAGCTGCCCCTGAGGACCAGTCCTGTCACAGTTCCATATGTTATGCACTGGCCAGGCAGCTACATGATCTACATATGTGAATACCTAAATATAAGTCCTGGAGACATGTTCCATGTTTTTAGCACCAGTAGCTCTGTGATTAGGACACTGACCCAGGAAGCAAGAGATAGGCAAGCATTTTAACCACTCAACGATTGGGACTAATACATGGGATCCCTCTCTCCTTTGGTGTCTAACACCTGGTAGCTGTGGGTTTTTGCCTGGCTACAATTTTGAGACATATGTATATACACAGACCGTGCATACATTGCTGTGTTCCTACCCAGCCAACACAAAGGCTACTGAACATGAGCAGGAGCAGTGTGGACACTATGGCTAGAGACAGACATTCAAAAAGCCTGAGCCTGAATTGATTCAATCTTTGCAGGTTAGTCTAACCTGCAAAGCTTGAACCGATTTGGAAATGGATAGACATCCCTTTTCATTCCAGAAATGCAGGCACATGCAGGCACATATGGTAGCTCAGGTTAGAAGCCTGGGGTGTTAGAGTAGCCCTCCCTTCCTTTAACAGTACTGAGCTGCAGGAGGGCCTCAGGCCCCAGGAGGATGCTCTGATTAGGGAGGGGTTCCTCCCTTCCCCAACAGCAGTGCAGGCAGTTGATGACACAGTGTTTATCACAAGGGCTGTGCGAAATTTCTCCACCAGTTTTGTTTCAACGCTGTTTTGACTCATTCTGAGGTTGAAACAGCAACATTGAAATTAAATAGATATATATAGTCAAAACAGCCATGAAACAAAACAAGGCTAGTCGAAACATTTTGCTGTTTTGCCGTTTTGTCCATAGGCTATAATGGGGAAGGTTGAAACAACCTATAACTTGGTAATTTATAGCCTGATTTGGATGAAACTTTCAGAAATGGTAGTCCCCTTTGAGAGCACGAAGCCTGCCGAGTTTCACGGAGATAGGTGCAGGGGGTTCAGGGAAACTGCACCCCAAAATCTTGAATGCAAAACTCATGTCACGTGTATGTGTTAAGCCACAGCAGGGTCAAAACTGCAGGCATGCTAGTCCCTGCTGAGGCCACAAAGCCTGCCAAGGTTCAAGGAGACAGGTGCAGGGGTTTGGGGGAAACTACCTCAAGCTGCAGACAAGCAAAATTGTGACATGGGTGACACTGTGTGTGTTAAGACGCAGCAAGGTGAAAGCTGCAGGCCTGCTAGCCCCTGCAGAGGCCACAAAGCCTGCCAGCTGTTAAGGAGATGGGTGCAGAAGGGTTCTGGGGCCCTGCACCCCTTGCTGCTGACAGGCAAAACTTGTGACATGGGTGCTTGTGCAACTGCTGCCTCTCATCAGGCAGCAGGACTGAAGATCCCACATCACTTGCCACCACAGACCTGGGGGTAATAATTGACCACAGTATGAACATAAGCCAGCAGTGTGATGCTGTAGCCAGCAGGGCCAACAATACCCTGGCACGCATCAATTGATGCATCTTCAGCAAAATCAGCAAAACCATTGCAAAGAAGTGATTCTCCTGATCTGCTTGGCATTGGTGAGATGGCAGCTGGAGTACTGCATCCAGTTATGGGCTCTGCACTTTAACAAGGATGTGGTAAAGCTTGAAAGAGTCCAAGGAAGGGCTACCCATATGATCAGAGATTTGCACGACAAGCTATATGAGGAAAGGTTGAGGGACCTGGGACTCTTCAGCCAGAAAATGAGAAGGCTGAGCGGGAACTTGGTAGCAGCTTACCACTACATCAGAAGTGTACATCTAGGGCTCAGTGAACAACTGTTCACCAGGTCACCCTTGGGGAAAACTAGGAGTAATGGTCACAAACTCCTGGAAGATCGTTTCAGGCTCAACATTAGGAAAAAACTACTTCACAACTAGGGTGTCCAGACTGTGACAGTTTCCCCGAATCCCCTGCACCTACCTCCTTGAAACTTAGCAGGCTTTGTGGCTTCAGAAGAGGCTACCATTCCTGCAAGTTTAATCTAAATCAGACCAGACATGACGAAGTTATAGGGTGTTTTGACCCTCCCCCATTATATCCTATGAGTGAAACATCGAAACGGTGAAACCATTTCTACCCTGTTTCGATGGAACAGAACAGAACAGAACAGACGTTTTGAATCAAAACAAAATTCAAAACAGAATGCTGTTCTGTCAAAACGTCGAAATGCTGGTCGAAATGGAACACTGCCGTTTTGCACAGCACTATTTATCACCCCTAATTCAGTGTTTATCAGCCCATTAAGAAAACAAAACAGCCTCTCTCATTAGTTCAAGCTCTTCTTAAACAACTTTTTCCAAGGAAGGAATGGAGCAATGTTTCCAGAGTAGTATATAGGGCACACCTCTTGTCAAACTGACAAGCCCTGCCCCTTGACAGGTGCCCTGCCCCTAGCCCCACCTCCTGGCTGCCATCCTGCCCTGGATGCCATATTGGGACTGGCTGTAATCTTGGGACTGGAACTCCCGGTCCTAACCCCTGACCTTTGCCACCAGAAACCCCGTCCTTTCCCCAGAAGTTCTCCATTTTGGGGTGTTTCTGGCCCTGGAACAGGAAGCCCTGACCCATCACATGCCCTTATGACACCAGAAGGCCCGCCCCGGCCACCATGTTGGTGACCATCTTGACTGCCATGATACTTCCCAGAGCAACCTGTTCCCTGTGGCAGAAGGCCACCTCTGTTTCTCCCCACAAACTCTGCTCTGTGACAATTTGGTTAGGATGGGCCAAACAGAGGATACATACCTTACCCTATCTCTTTAGGTAACCTGAGCTGGATACATTCCTGAGGGAGGGGGGAAACCTGCTTCTTCTACCTATGTGACTGGCATCACATACCTGGGTGAGGGGCTTAGGCACCCTGGTGAGCTAGAGACTGCCAGTCTGCCCAGCAACTAGTAATGCATTTCAAATTGGTTGGCTGACAGCCAACAGGTGCTAGCCTCCATTGGACCAGGTAAATGAGGTCATAAGGGCTGTATAAGTTCAGGACTGTCCAGGAGGAGGGAGAAGCAGCCATAAGGAAAACTCAGAGAGAAAGAGGAGGTGGACCATCTGAAACTTGCTCTCTCTCTCAAAACTCATGATCAAGAAACTGCCTGCCTCCAGAGGAAATCTCCACCTGCCTCTGGATGAGGCAAATGTGAGTGAGTAAGCTACCTGAGACCTAACTAGATATATAGCTTGCAGTAACTCAGATGTGTGGTCAAAGGCTACTCCAGCCACCCTATTTGCTTTATGGGATTTCTCTGATACTACTCAACTCTGTACCCTATTCCAACCCTACTCCTTGTAACCAATAAAGTTCTCCTTTGTACCTAGCGTGGGAAACTTATTTAGAGTGGGTCTAGATTATGCCTTGCGGTCCCCTTGGTTCAGCTAAGGGAGACCACTACTTGTGCTTCCGACTTAGGGAAGTATCCCAAGTTCTTGAAGTGAGTCAAGTACCCTCGAGGGCTACTAGGCTTGTGTTTCCCAGGGGATACAGAGCCAGAATCAAGCTCATCCCTGGGTGATGGCAGCTCTACCCCCAGGCTAGTGGCTGTGCTCCAGGAAGGGGGTCAGCCAGATATGAGGCACCCCCAGGGAGGCACTCGGAACCTGGAAGGTGGTCGGGCACAGTGAGGTGGGTGGCTCAATGCAGGAGCACCCTCTACTGGCCTGCCACATGCCCATCACATGGTCTGTGACCTCAGAAAGCCCAACCCCTGGTCACCATGTTGGCAGCCATTTGGACCTCCATGTTACATCCCAGAACGCCCTGTTCCCATCACATAGTCTGTGACCTCATAAGGCCCAAACCTATGGCCAGTAGGGCTGTGCGAAGCTTCGGTTCCTAATTCGATTCGGCGGAGATTCGGCTCAATTTGGTGGCTGAATCTCTGAATCTGAATCGAATCAGAAACGCTTTTAATCTCTCCGAATCGATTCAGAAAGATTCGGCGATTCAGACATAGACACAGCTTTAAATGTTTTTCCTACATACCCCTAGGTAGCAGGTGGCTCATGAACGCTGCAATGCTGGGGCGCATGGAGCGTCCCACAGGAGCACAGGGGGCTCCTCAGTGCACTCGGCAGCAGACCCTGAGGTGGACCAGAAGCACTTTTGGGTCTACCGGGGAGCTCACTGGGGGGTCTCCCTATGCCTTCCTGGCTCGGCGACTGGTGCCTTCTGGGTCTGGGGAGCACCCGGGGTCTCCCCATGGCCGATCACCTAGTTGGGGAGTGTGCAGGATCCCCACATGCTCCCTGGTGGACCCGGAAGTGGACCCGAATTACTTGCCAAGCACATGGAGGGCCCCCCCCCCCCCAATGCTCCTGTGGGATGCTCCATGCACCCCAGCATCGTAGCTTTCACAAGCTGTGCTAGGACCTCGAGGTATGTAGAAAAAAAATTTAAAGCTGTGTCTAAGACCGAATCAATGATACTCTGAATCAGCATCGAATCTTCAGATTCGGGTTTGGCCGAATTGAATTAGGGACAGTGATCTGGATCAACAAATCAGATCACTGTCCCCGATTCGGGCTGAATCCAAATCCAAATTGAATAGGGCCCTGTGAGAGTTAAGCTATGCCCGCAAAATGAATCACAATCTCTTGTTTTAATATGAACTGGTTAATTTCCTTTATTTCTCACCCACCGTGACTTTGATGTAATAAGGTAAGGAAATAAACACAGTCCTGAGAGATGAAGAAGATATCATGTCTGCGGTTTAGCAAAAATAACTCTTCTGCACAGTTACTATGTCTCTCTTAGATAACTAACATCTTAGATATATTTAGTTCCCTCTCTCTTTGAGAGCTCTCCATTTCTTGGTTGTTTGCCCCATTCTCCTCTGCACGGGTCCCCAGCAAATGGCAATTCTATGTCACCTTGTATTTTCTATGGATATCAAAATGTGGGGTTCTCTTCTCTTTGTTAATCTTCATACACTCTCATTCCTCTCTCTTTTTTAAGTCTATGGGACATTACCCAATGTCCTCAGGTATCAGACTCACCAACTCACAGGTCTCCTTCATTACCTCATTTCAGCTTCCCAGGTAAGTCCCTCTCCAGGACCCTTCTTCCGTTCCCTTCTGTCTGTCATCTGTTGTCTGTCTCTTGTAGTCTTTCCCTATTTCTTCTGGGTTTCTTTCTTCTCTTTTCAAGAACTAACTCTGGGTTCTGTTGCCGTTTAAATCCTTCTGGCTGTCTGCTGCCTGTCTCACAGCTGGCACCCTCCCCTCTGCTCCCTCAGCACATGATGCCTTTGTTTATGTTTTCATCTGGGTCCCTCTCTCCTCCATCCAGGTATCCCCACTCCTTTCTCTCCTCAGACTCATTGCTAAGGTCAGTTTTCTGTTTTCCTTCACTCCCCCGGAGTTCTGGGACAGGGCAGACTTGGTGCCCCATCACAGGCCTGCTTCACACTTCCCTACTAACCACCATGTTGTGGCCATCTTGACCATCATGTTACATCCCAGGACACCCTGTTTCCATCACATGCCCCTGTGACATCAGAAGTTCTGCTCCTTGACTGGGAAACGCCTCCCCTGAGAACAGTGCTGAACCGTTCAGGGCAAGTATAGAGGGTGGGACCTAGGCTGGAAGTCCCTGGCCTGTCTGTGAAAGAGTGAGACCGAACGTACAGCATGGAGGGCCAGCAGCGCTGCAGCTGTAGCCCGGAAAGGAAGGAAAATACCCATCCAATTTCCAGAGCAGCATCTCGCTCAGGATTGGCAGAGAGAGGCCGCTCAAAGGTATTTCCGGCCCTGAGAGGGGCAGAGGGGGGTCAGTTCCCTGCAGGCTGCAGGGAGAGAGGAGCGGTTGAGTGTCTTGGCAGGCAGAAACTGCAGAGCATGCCTGAAGAACACTGTGGGAGTGACCCTGAGGCAGGCGGAGGCCTGTGAACAAGCGGCTAGTGGGATCTCCGGAGTGGAGCCACAGCTAAGGATCCGGAGAAGGGTCTGAAGGGAAAAAATCTACAGTCACAGGTAGAGCCTTCCTGCATGGTGGGGGAGACCCCGAAAAACTGTGAGCGTTCATAGGGGTGCAGGGTAGGCTTGCACAGCAGAGAATGGACTAAGGGATTTGTTCTGGGGACATTGCCAGAGCCTGACAAGAAGGCTGAGAAGCAGCCGAGGTTTTTTTTCTGTGATTTCTTTTGCTGTCTATTTTTTTTGGTTTTGTTTGAGCGCCGGCCAAGACCGGCCCCTGGAAGGGTGTACCCAAAAGAGGCACTAGGACACCCTGGGGTGCAGAGAAGGTTACAACTGGCAGCACTGCAACCTGGCTGTGAAAGAACATTGTAAAACACCATCTGGAGAGGTTAGGCTGGTGTAAAGGGGAGATTTGGAGCCCCACCGAAGACACAGGGATCAAGACCAGGCAGGATCACCGTGGGCGTTGCCTCCCGGGAATATAAATGTCACCAAAGTCATGGCAGGAGAGAAAAACGTAAGATCTACTTCCTGGCAGACCTGGTGATCCAGAGCCAAGGTCTACCCTGTCACCACCTGTAGGCCGATGAGCACAGGGCAGTACTAGCAAGCCCTACAATACCTACAGACGTCACACTGCCTCTTTTCTAAATCCTCTTGGGAAACCCTCCAAACCAAGTCACATGTTTTCTGAGACCATGCCAATGCAGACAGAAGCAAATTGGATTCTTACGCTTTGGAAGCCTCAGACACTGTTCAGACCTCTGTCGGCAGCAGTATGGATGAGATCTTGGTGGTTGAGACAGATTTCTGGACTCCCAAAACAGATCCAGGGACCATGGCAGACCCCCAACAGACTGCATCAGAGCCACCAGCAAAGAGCATGGAAGTGGCAGACAAGCTAAACCCCAACGGCTCTGATGAAGTAACTAATTTAGATTTTTTTTGGAGGGAGCAGTTTTCTACAGTAACAGGATGATTCTGTGTTTACTATATAATCCCTATATAATTACACTATACCAGTAAGGCCCTTTTTTCCTGCCTTACCACCAAGGCCTGACAGATGTCTGCCAAGAAAGCACTACCGTAGCAATAGTTCTGAAGAGATGGAGATTAAGGAGAGTAGCCCCCTAACCCAAGACTTGCCTGAGATGTTTAATGGCCAGTTGCCAGAGCAGACGCTGAGGATTCTGGAGAAGAGGGATATCTCGTGTTGGATGCTGAGGGAGAAGATGTCTCCAAGGGGGCAGAGGCACTGGTGAGTTTCTTGAACTGGGAGGTGTGAGGGTCCTTAGGGGTGTTGATGGTGGGGCAGAAATTAACTACAAACTCCTTAAACAGTAGCTAACTAGCGTTTCTTCTTTAAAATTCCTCTGCAGCTTGATGAAGCCTTTCTAATGACACCAGAAAGACAACACAGCAGCATCCCTGTAACCCCTGTATTGGAAAAGAGAAGCTGTTTTTGTGACAATCAGAGGCCTGATGCTTCAAAAGAAGAAGGTGCTGTGGCTTTTAGAAGACAACTAGGAATTGAATGAGCAGGCCCTGTCTCACAGCAGGGATGTAAAAGCCTCATGAAATCTCTTGTACATGTTTGTTGTTATGATATACTGAAATATTGCTCGAGAAAGAGACTTTTTGAAGACTGCATGGGCTGTCTCCGAGCTGCACCATGGAAGCCACAATTGTGTGGATTGGACAGATGAGGATATAAATCAGACAATTCAGGAACTTTGTACTCAGCTGTGTATGGAAAGTATTCAAAAGCTATTATTAAAGTTAGGGTACTTTATGGATTGTCTATGCCTCACTGAGAAACATTTAGCTGAGAGTGTGGCAATTATAAACCATTGGCTGAAGACCCAAATGCTGCTTGGGGGAGCGCCACCATGATTCTGAAGTCATGCCAAGGAACGGACAGAGGGTGGGGGAGCCCCACCCTGCTCCCTGCTAGAGGAAGAACAGTGGCAGCATGGAGTGTTAGGTAGCAGCACTCTATCCCAGCCCCCTCTCCGCTTGATGGGCAATTGGCTAGTATTATTATAAAATTAAAGGAGTCACAAATAAAGGCATGTTGAAACATGCCTGAAGAAAATCCTGTGGAGCAGGTGAAGACTGTCGCCTTGAAGTAATTAGACCTGATGGCTATAACCGGTTGTTCTTTTCACACATAAGAATCTTACAAAAAGAAACAGGCCAGGTGGTACCACCCCAAAATTAAATGGATTTGATTCCATCACAATGGTTCTACAGGGATGAATCAAAGATCAGGATGCAAAAACCAGGACTGTCCTTGATGATGACCCACCAATCAGAGAGAGAGGCCTCATAAATATTAAAATCAGAAGTCATCAGAATATAACCCCTCAGTAGGTCAGAAAGCACCCCTTTTCTCAGGATGTTGGAACTGTTCCAAGGAGAATTTATCTCTGTAGTCATACGTTGTATATATCTTTATAAGCTTTTTATGCTTTACTTACTTTTTTCTCTTTGGTCTTCATTATATAGAGTCTATCTACTGAATTAAAGGTTCAGGCACCAGAAGATGCTAAACTTTAGATAAGAAAAACATCAGAAGAGTCAGACCAAGGCAGGAGTTATGTATGTAACTGTGAGAGTCGATGCTGAACATCTCCTCCCTCTGAGTTTGTCCCAGCTCGCTGTGTTTTTCATGGCAGCTTTTGATCTTTCACTGCCCTGGCTTCCCCAGCTGATTCTCTTCATTGTCCGGGGTGCAGCATTCCTCTCGCTCAGGCTTGTCGTGCCTTTCAGCTTCATTCGGGTTCACCCCGGTTATTCTTTTCTTTGTTTACTTGCTTCGACGTTCTTGTGGCAGGGCATGTAAGCCGCCCTGCCACATACCTCCCCGCTTAGTGGAAGTCTCACTTGTGAGACACTAGTCACTGTCTTTCCTCTGTTGTTGTTCCCTTTCTTTGTTTCCATCACCACTGATTGTTTGCTATTTGTCAGTCTCGAGAGATAGTTTGCTGTGATGTTTAGCCAGCCTGGTTGGTGTTTTATGGAGAAACAAAAAGGTTGTAGGGCCAAGGCCCATCTCATCAATCTGGGTGTGATGAAAGGAGCCAACTCCCAGGCCCAGTCCCAGGACTGGCCTGCTCCTTTGTCTTTGGGCAAAACCGCCCACCTTGTTCACCTTCCACACCTTGTCATAGATTGTTTCAGTTGTTAAATAAATGGGAGGCTGCCCTTCAACCACTTTGATGACAAGGGCCAAATGTAAACGCTTTGACCACCCCTTTACATGTCCCATGCCTCGCAGATAACACACTCCGATTAGTATTTACCCTGTCTTGAGGTCAGACCAAACTCAACACACAGTTAGGCCTCTTACATCCTGCCCCATTCTGGGCCACATGGATACCATCCCCCTCTTACTGAGGCCTGCTCTTACCAGGCCTCTCATACCGCCTGTCGTGGCCCTCTCTCATACCACCCCATTGGGCCACATGCACCCTGCCCTTACTCCCTTTGAGTACCTGGAGGGCCATCAGGCTTATCTCTCCTCAGCCAGCAGGCATGCAGCTTTTTGGACCTCTCCAATGACCCTCATTTAAATGGATGCTGGGTGATCCGCAGAACTGTGGGCTGACTTTGCCCCACACCCCTCAGTAGGTCACTACTCCACCCCTACCACTCTGGGGCTCCGCTCTCCCTTCTCTCTGGGCCTCTCAACACTACTCTCTCTCAGGGCCTCTCAACTCTGCCCTGTCTCTAGGGTCACACTACTTTGCCCTCTTATTCAGGCATGGGGTCTAACACCCCTGTAGGCTCAGGTGCCACTCTACTTGCTGTGCCTGGCCCTCCACTCTGTCCTCTCCCTAGGGCATGGGGTCAAACACCCCCGTAGGCTCAAGTGCCCCACTCTGCATGCCTGGCCCACCACTCTAGATAACTCACCCACCCCGAGGTGGAGGATGGGATTCAAGTGCCCCTAGCTGCCTTTCACCGGGGTGGTTACTGGCTTGGCATTTCTTGGGGACTGTCCCACCATGAACAGCCCCACCAGACCACCTATCTGCAGGATGCAGTTTCAGGTCATGCCCAGGACCAATGAGGCCTCCTTCCCCAAAGCCTCACCCTTACCTCTGAGCTGTTCGTGGAACAGGAGCTCCACCGGGCAATGTTACTGCTAGGGCTGCTAATCACAAACTGCTCCCTTCACAAGGAGAACTGGGCTCTAAAATCTGCCCACATCAGCTACCTGGCGATTGCCTGCTTTGGCCCTTAAAGTGACAGAGCATTAAAGCTGTTCGTCACACTGGGGTTTTTGGTTTTTGACATCTGTAGCCACCTAAGTGGTGCATGGTCCATAATTAAAATGAATTTTCTCCCATATAGATAGTGCCAAAATAATTTGACTCCCCACTTTATTGCCAAGCACTCTGTTATTGCCATTCTATTGTTGAATATTGGGTTTTGGCCTTGGATAGTTTCTGGCTCGTGAAGGCTATCGGCCTTTTGTCTCCCTGGACTTGTGATAGGATGGCCCCCAAGGTGATAGCCAAAGCATCTGTGTGTAGTCAGAATGTTTGTTTAAAATCAGGCGTATACAGCGCCAGGGTGTTACACAGCACTGTCTTTACCTTTGTAAATGCCTCCTGGGTTTCTTGGGTCCATTCTACTCGGCCCCCTCCCTTCCTCTGTAGTATGCTGGTTAAGGAGGTAGCTAACTCTGAGAACCAAGGTATAAACCTCCAGTAGTAGTTTACTAACCCTAAGGAAGGCTCTCAGCTGCTTCTTGATCTGTGGTTGTTGGTATGATTGTATCGCCTCCACTTCGTTGGCTATTGGGGCTATTCTCCCCTGCCGTAACTTGAACCCTAAGTATTTAATTTCCGTTTGCCCCAGGGCACATTTTTTTGGGTTGGCCATCAGCCCGTTGTGTCTTAACTCTTCTAAGATATTCTCTATGTGGTGCACATACTGTTCCCATGTCCCTGAACAGATAACAGTATCGTCAATATATGCCACAGCGTATTCTCAGCGGGTTGTTAGGATCCTGTCCATCAATCTTTGAAAAGAGGAGGCCATTCCATGTAGGCCAAAGGGCAGATGTATAAACTGGCACAGGCCCCAGGGCATACCAAAGGCGGATTTCACCTTGTCCTTGGGTGCCGTGGGGATCTGCCAGTACCCCTTTGTTAAATCTAAGGTGAAAATATACTTGGCCTACCATATCTTTTCCAACATCTCTTCAATATTGGGCATCGGAAAAGCATCGAAGGAGGAAATAGTATTCACCTTTCTGAAGTTGACGCAGAGCTGAATGGCCCCATTGGGTTTCGGTACCATCACCAAGGGGCTCCTCCAAGGTCTCTGTGACTCCTGGATGATGCCTCGGGCCAACATTTGCTCTAATTCCTTTTGCACTGGGATGTATAGGGCTTGGGGTAGCTTCCTCCAATGTTCCCTTACTACCTGGCCAGGCCTGCTCCTGAACCGGTGATATATCCCTTTGGCTCTGCCCAGCACTTCGGTAAATACATCTTTAAACCTGCTTGCCAATCATTTTAGCTGTTCCCGCCCCCACTTGAGGTATTTGCTCCCCGATCACTGGGGCTGGTCTGGCCTCATCCTGGCCCTTTCTAGTCTCTGGGGCCCACTCTTCTTCTACCGCCCAGGGGTCCATCAAGTAGTTGTCACAGGTTTCCCTCTTCTTTAACAGGTTTACGTGATACATTTGCTTGTACCTGCGCCATCCTATGTGGTGTATGTGTCTGCCTCTGCTCCAAAAGGCGTTCCCAGGCTACTTTTGCGCGGGTAGCTGACCGGGTCTGCCCTGGTCCTGCGGGAGGGTCCCCAGAGGGTGCCTCGGGTGACAGTGGCAGACCCCCGGAACTCGCCAGCCGCGGTCTTAACTGGACCCTCAATGGTGGGTCCCCCTCTCCGCGGCCTCCAGTGCCAACACGCCTTTGGCGGGCACTCACGGGGCTCCAACCTCCCCTACACCCCGGCCAACTCCACCTTCAGTCGTGGATCTTTCAGCTTCTTATCACCGGCCCCGCCTCGGCTCTTCCCTCGTCCCCGACCCGCTCGACTCGGTGACTTGAGCTGGGTTCCGGTCTGAGGACCACGAGACCCGAGATTCTGTTGCCCCTGTGGGCTTCCTCCCCGGCGTCCCTGCTGGCTCTCTCCCTGGTTCCTGCCGGCTCTTCCACCAGTTCCTTCACCGGTGTCCCTGTCGGCTCTTCCTCTGGCTCCCTCACTGGCGTCCCTGCTGGCTCTCCCTCCAGCTCCCTCACCGGCGGTCCCTGCTGGCTTTTCCACTGGTTCCTTCACCGCTGGTTCCCGTCCCCGCTCTCCTACCGGCTCTTGCGTCAGCTCCACAGCTGGAGTCCTCATGGCTGCGGCTCTTGCTGCTCTCGCCGCTCTCGCTGCTCTCGCCGCTCCCTGCGCTGCTGCAGCTTACCCTGCCCAAGGCAGAGACACCCCGCGGGTGCCCGCTTCCGCCCTCGGGCTTCCCTCCAGGCTTCGCATTCTCCTGCAGCGTGCCTCCTGTGCCCCCGGGGCTGCACTTTATTCCCGCCGGGTGGCGTCTCTCACTGACATCACCTGACCTCAGCTGAATGTAAGCGCGGCTAATAACCTGCGCGGGTGGTTTCCCAGCGTGCGCGCCTCCACTGCCCTTGACTCCTGCAAAGGGTAAGTATACGTTTTCATTTCCTTTGGTTTTGGGCCGGGGTTTCCCTCTAGCCCTGGTGTCCCTGGGACATAACCCCCCCCTTAAGATGCCTTGGGGCGCTTCTTCGTTCCCCATCCGGGTCGTATCTGTGGTGTCAGTCCGTCCCTTTACTTGACCTCCTTGGTTCCCAGTCTGGTCTTTGCCTCTACACCTGGACAAGAAGTCTGCCACTGTATTGGTTTTTCCGGGTCGTTGTATTATGTGGAACTTATATGGTTGGAGTGCCAAGGACCACCGGGTAATCCGGGCATTATCGGTCTTGGCTGTACTCAGCCACCTCAGCGGGGCATGGTCAGTTACCAGTTTAAACTCTCTACCCATCAGGTAGTATCTAAAGTGGTCTACTGCCCACTGAATTGCCAGGCACTCGTGTTCGATAGTTGCGTACCTTTTCTCCGCTGGTAGCAGTTTGCGGCTTGCGTATGCCACGGGTCTTTCATTCTCCCCCTCTTCCTGGGTGAGGACGGCACCCACCGCTGTCTCTGAGGCGTCCATCTGTAAAATAAAGGGTTTTCGGAAGTCAGGGGTGTGAATTATAACATCTTCGCACAACGCCCTTTTCAATCTTTCAAAACTTTGCACCATCTCTTTCGTCCATTTTACTGCCCCCGTTTTCCGCCCTTTGAGGGCCTCCGATAAGGGTGTTGCCAGCTCTGCGAAGTGCGGTACAAATCGCCTGTAATAATTGGTTAGCCCTAAAAATGACCGTAGCTGGTGGCAGTTTTGAGGGGCTGTGAAGTTGCAGATGGTTTCTACCTTGTCGGCCAAGGGTTTAATCGTGCCTCTGCTGACCAAGAACCCTAAATATTTTGTTTCTTTCTGGGCCAGGACACATTTTCGGGGGTTTGCAGTTAGGCCGGCGTGCCTCAGTTCTGTGAGGATGGCTCGAAGGGCGCTCTTGTGCTGCTCCCAGGTCCGGGAGTATATGACTATATTGTCTATGTACGCCGCCGCGTATTTGGCGTGGGGTGCCAGGATCTGGTCCATTAGACGTTGGAACGTTGCGGCGGCACCATGTAATCCAAAGGGCATTCTAATGAACTCGTACAGTCCCCACAGGGTGCCGAACGCTGTCTTCAGCCGGTCTTCCTTGGCCACTGGAATCTGCCAATATCCCTTTGCCAGGTCAAGGGTCGATATATACCGGGCATCCCCTATCCTTTCTACCAGCTCTGCCACGTGGGGCATGGGGAATGCGTCGAAAACTTCCATGGCATTCAATCTTCTGTAATCCACACAAAGCCTTAAAGACCCGTCAGGCTTATGCACCGGCACCAGTGGGCTCCTCCAGGGACTTCTTGAAGGCCGAATGACTCCTAGCCTCAACATTGAATCTATCTCTCTGCGGACGGTTTCCAGGAGGTGGTGGGGAATGGGTCGCCACCTCTCCCTCACTATTGCCCCAGGGGGCATTTTTATAGCGTGGCACAAGCCCCGAACCCAGCCGGGTTCCTTGCGGAATACTTCTCGGAACTCGTTTATCAAGCTTCGGGCCTCTCGCTGCTGAACAGAGGACAATTCCTCTCCTATCCTAACCGGGGTTCCCTCTGGAGAGGGCTCAGTCCCTCTTTCTAACCCCTGGGGTCCTAGGTCCTCGTTATCGGCCTTGGAAAAGGCCACCCATCCTTCGGGCTCCCGCCATTCCCGTAGGAGGTTCACATGGTAAATTTGCTTTTCTCGAAGGTGTCTGGGCCTGTGAACCTCGTAATCCACTGGTCCCACCCATCGGAGAATTTCAAATGGCCCCTGCCACTGCTTTAGGAGCTTGCTCGTGGACGTGGGGAGCAGCACCAGGACTCTTTGCCCCGGCTCGAATTCTCGCTCTTTGGCCCAGCGGTAATACTGGCCTTTTTGACGGGTTTGGGCTTCTCTTAGGTTTTCCTGAGCTAGGTCCCGGGCCAATCTGATCCTGTGCTGGAACGCCTGTTGGTATGTCTTTGGCTCCTGGGAGGGCCCTTCTCCCTGCTCCCATTCTTCTCTCAAGACCTGCAAGAGACCCCGCGGGCGATGTCCCAACACTCGCTCGAATGGAGAGAACTTCGTGGAATCTTGGGGGGTGTCCCTGAGAGTGAACAATACTAGAGGAAGGAGGAGATCCCATTTCCAGGGGTCCCCTTGTATGCACCGGCGCAATACCCGTTTTATCGTCCCATTGAGGCGTTCTACCAACCCATTGGTTTGGGGATGGTAAACCGAGGTGCGGAGCTGTTTTATTTGGAGGGTTCGGCATACCACCCTCAAAACCCCAGACATGAAATTCTTTCCTTGGTCCGTTAGTATCTCTTGCGGGATCCCCATCCGGGCTATCCATCTTATTAGCTCTTCTGCAATACATGGGGCGGTTACGGCTCGCAGGGGGATTGCAAGGTACCGGGTGGCATAATTCACAATGACCAAGATGTATTGGTGGCCTGAGCTGCTGCGGGGAAAGGGGCCCATGACATCTAAGGCTATCCTTGAAAACGGGGCGTCGATAACGGGCATGGGTTGGAGGGGTGCCCATGGAGGATGCTCGGTTCTCATCTTTTGGCAGTTGGGGCAGGCTGCACATTGGCGGGCCACTTCCTCCCCCATCCCGGGCCAAAAAAACCACCTGCTCATTCTCGCGAGGGTCTTGTCCCAGCCCAGATGTCCCCCTGTGGGACTTGCATGCGCCAACTGCCAAATGGCCTGGCGGAATCGGGCGGGCACTACTAGCTGCAAGCCCTCGGTCTCCTCCCCCCTGTCCCCTTTAAGGCGGTTCCTTACCTTGAAGCGGGGATGCCCTTCAGGCGATAACGTTGAGGCCCCTCTGGTACTTTGGGCCTGCTCTCGGAGCACCCCGATCTCCTGATCCTCCTCTTGTGCTTCTCCGAACAGGAGGCTACTGGTAAAGTCGCTAAGGTCCAATTCATCCGTCTCGTCAGCCGAACCTTCGTTTTCTTTGATCTCGCCCAACCAGCCCTCCCGGTTCTGAATCTTCTTACGGGCTACTTCCGTGTCCCTCACCCTATCCAGGACGTCGTATACTGGCGTCCAGTCTCATCCTAGAAGCATCTCACACGCTAACTGGGACACGACCCCCACCAGGAGTTCTCCCTCGTGCTCCATTACCCGTAGGCGGACTCATTGGCGCTCGATCTGCTTGGCGTCCCCATGGAGGCAGGCTACTCTCACGGGGTGAGCCGTCCACCGGCCATGCGATTGTACCAAATCTCCTCTGACAAGAGATTGAGCACACCCCGAATCCAGGGTAGCTCGCATGGGGCGACCTTCCACCCAAGCCTTGACAACGGGACGTCTCCAAGCCACGTTCTCCCCACCGACCACATAGCTGCAGTCCATTGGCTCGGCGGGCTCTGGGCCTCTCCACCACTCTGTTGGGGCCCTTGCTCTGTCGTCCGGGATCCAGTGTTCTGCGGCTTGGCTCGGGCATTCCCTAGAAAAATGGCCCTTCTGCCCGCACCGGAAACACACGGTATCTCTGGTAGCCCCCCGGCCAGGCGGACGCCGGCGCTCCGGCTCTCTTGGGGCTGCCATCGAGGGTCCCAGGTTCCTCCTTTCCCTGGGGTAGTGGGCCTCCGAGGCAGTAAAAGCCTCGGCCAATTTTAGAGCTTGTTCACAGGTCCGTGGGGTATGTTGTCGGACCCAGCATTGCGTCCGCTCTTCTAAATCGTTCTGAAACTGTTCAAGGACGATCTGGTCAGCCAATGCCTCTCTGTCCTGCCCCGCTGGGTTCACCCACTTATCCAGCAGATCCCACAGAAGCTGCAACACTCTCGGTTGTTTCGCCTCAGGTCCCTTCTTGGCCCGGAACTGGCGACAGTAGTGCTCAGAGTTAATCTCCAATCTGTATAGGATGGCTTCCTTCACGTGCTTGTAGTCTTGGGCGTCATCCCTCGAGAAGGCCCGATAGGTGGCTTGGGCCTTGCCAACTACTAAGGCTCCTAACTGGCTGGCCCAATATCTCTTGTCGAGCCTGGTCATGAGGGCGTGCCGCTCGAATGCCTCGATATACACCTCCGGGTCGTTGTCCTTAGTCATTTTAGGCATTTTGAAGGACACCAAACTGTGTTGGAGCCAATCCTGTTGCCGGTCTAGCATTTGTTGCTGAGAGTTCAGGATCTGGGTCAAAGCCTGTAAGTTCTGTCCGAGGACATCAGCGGGACTGATAGCCGTGGCTTGCATGCTGGCATAGGTTGCAAGGTCGGGTTCCTTCATGATCCCACTGCTGCCACCACGTTGTGCCCGCCTCTGCTCCAAAAGGCGTTCCCGGGCTACTTTTGCGCGGGTAGCTGACCGGGTCTGCCCCGGTCCCGTGGGAGGGTCCCCAGAGGGTGCCCCAGGTGACGGTGGCAGAACCCCCGGAACTCGCCAGCCGCGGTCTTAACTGGACCCTCAGTGGTGGGGTCCCCCTCTCCGCGGCCTCCAGTGCCAACATGCCTTTGGCGGGCACTCACAGGGCTCCAACCTCCCCTACACCCCGGCCAACTCCACCTTCAGTCGTGGATCTTTCAGCTTCTAATCACCGGCCCCGCCTCGGCTCTTCCCTTGTCCCCGACCCGCTCGACTCGGTGACTTGAGCTGGGTTCCGGTCTGAGGACTACAAGACCCGAGATTCTGTTGCCCCTGCGGGCTTCCTCCCCGGCGTCCCTGCCGGCTCTCCCACCGGTTCCTTCACTGGTGTCCCTGCCGGTTCTTCCACTGGTTCCTTCACTGGTGTCCCTGCCGGCTCTTCCTCTGGCTCCCTCACCGGCATCCCTGCCGGCTCTCCCTCCAGCTCCCTCACCGGTGTCCCTGCTGGCTCTTCCACTGGTTCCTTCACCGCTGGTTCCCGTCCCCGCTCTCCTACCGGCTCTTGCGTCAGCTCCACAGCTGGAGTCCTCGTGGCTGTGGCTCTCGCCGCTCTCGCCGCTCCCCGCGCTGCTGCAGCTTACCCTGCCCAAGGCAGAGACACCCCGCGGGTGCCCGCTTCTGTCCTCGGGCTTCCCTCTGGGCTTCGTGTTCTCCTGCAGCGTGCCTCCTGTGCCCCCGGGGCCGCACTTTATTCCTGCCGGGTGGCGTCTCTCACTGACGTCACCTGGCCTCAGCTGAATGTAAGCGCGGCTAATAACCCACGCGGGTGGTTTCCCGGCATGCGCACCTCCGCTGCCCTTGACTCCTGCAAAGGGTAAGTATACGTTTTCATTTCCTTTGGTTTTGGGCCGGGGTTTCCCTCTAGCCCCAGTGTCCCTGGGACAGTGTACTTTGTAGTTTATGGGGCCCACTTTCCTCCTTATCCTAAAAAGGCCTTGCCATCTGGATACTAATTTGCTTGTGTGGTCTGGTAGAATAACTAGAACCATATCGCCCTCCCTTAATTCTCTTGTTCAGGTACCCTGGTCATATCTCTGCTTCTGGCTAGCTTGGCTCTCTTTCAAGTTATCCCTTGCAATCTGTCTTACCCTTTCCAATCATTCCTGAAGCTCTCAGACCTGATGTGAGTTCTTGTTGCCCCCAGGTTCATTCTCCCCCCAGCCCTCATGGACAATATCAAGCAGGCCTCGTGGTTTGTGGCCAAAGGTCAACTCAAAGGGGATGCAGCCTAGGGAGGCTTAGGACACTTCCCTGATGGTGAACAGGAGAGGGGTAGATATAGTTTCTATCTCCTAGTATCCCCCTGGATACAATTCCTTATCGTGGCCTTCAGAATCTGATTAAAATGCTCAATGAGACGGTCGGTTTGTGAGTGATACACCAACATCCTCAAGTGTCGGATCTTAAAGGTCATGCACACCCCCTTTAGTATTCTCAACATAAAATTTGTGTCCTGGTCAGAGAGTATCTCCCTAGGGATCCCTACTTGCATGATCCACTGTATCAGTTCCTCTGCCACTTTGGGGGCCGTTGCTACCTTCATGGGTATTGCATCTGGATAGCAGGTAGTGTAATTCACTATGATGAGGATGAATTGGTATCCTGCCACACTCTTGGGGAGTGGGCTGATTACCTCTAGCGCTATTTTATCAAACGGCTGGGTCACTATTTCTAGGGGGGTCGCATCAGGGCCTGAGGGGGTAGGCAGTCTGAGTACCATTGGCAATCCAGACAGGAGCTGCAGAATTGTTCCACTTGCTTGTGCAAGCCCAGTCAGTAAGTCTGTAGTGTAAGCCACTCAACTCTCTTGTCACATCCCAAATGTTCCCCCAATGGTAATGCATGTGCTATTTGTATCAGGTCCCTCTGATATCAACAGGGCACTAATATCTAGACTATCTCTTCTCCCACCACCTTCTCTTTGTTGATTCAGTAGAGGATATGGTCTCTTACCTCAAAGTGAGGGTAAGTCGTTAGTAGCTCTGGTTTCTCTATCACCCCTTCCTGCTGGGACCTGTCCTCTTGCCCAGAGTCTGTGGCCTCTTCCCCCTGGAAGCCATCTTCCAGGTCATTTCCCTCCCTAGTCTTGGGTCATTCTATCTCTCTGTCCCTAGGCTTGGTTCATTGTCTCCTAGAAGTAGGGCTATTCCCGCCCCAGGAGCATGGGATATAGCAGTGTCTGGGTGAAGGCAACTGGCATCTTCTCCAATCTGTTCATTACTGTTAGCACTAACCTCCTTCTGGGGTAGGTGTAAGCTTCCCCATGTATACAGACCATATTGATATTGGTGTTGGGTTTGCTTTCCTGTGACTCAATTACACCTTCACAGATCATGGTTTGTGCATGCCCTGAATCTAAGAGAGCAGGGATGAGCACTGACCCAATCTTGACCTGAACCATGGGTTTTGGGACTCCACTTCCTCAGTTGAGACAACCGAAACTACAGTCCATCTGCTCCTAATGTTCTGGCTCCCTGTTCTTACCCTTCTCCATCTCGGGTTCTGGTTCCCAGGGTCAAGCTGCTTGGGACACTGTCGGGATATGTGTCTGGAGCCCCTGCACCTGAAACATATCACGCTGCATTCCACAGGTGGTTACCCTGCTCAGGGTGGGTTCTTACTGCTCTCTGGCTTCTTTGCTATCTCCGTTGGCCTGATGTTCTTTCCTTTCAAATCAACCTTCTCGGCAGTCATGAAGGCCCCTGCCAACTGTAGTGCTTTCTCCATATTCTGGGGTTGATGTCATCTTACCCAGCTATGGGTCTCCTCTTCCAGATCCTCTAGGAACTGTTCGAGGGTGAAAATTTCTAGGACTTCTCTCACCATCTACCTATTGGGTTGGATTCAGCATTTGATGGAGTCCTTTAGGATCTGGGCTAGTATCCAAGGTCTCTTCTCTTCCAGTCTCTTAGGGGCACGGAATTGATGCCTGTACAACTCAGGGAGAATTTCGAGTCGGTACAGGATGGCCTGCTTCACAGCCTTGTAATCATTGGTCTCGGTGCACGATAAGGCTCTAATGGCTACCTGTGACTGACCGATCAGCAGGGGCCCCAACAAGGAAGCCCACTTACTGCAGTCCCAACCAGCCACAGTTGTAGTTTGCTCGAAGGCCTCTAGGTAGGCCTCATCATCCACTGTCATCTTGGGCATTCAGAACTTATCTGAGGCCCCTAACACGGCTGCTTGTTGGGCTTCTATTTTTTCGCTATGGTCTTGCTGCTGACTGAGCATAGCCATGCTGGCCTCAGCCTTCTGAGTCCTCACCCAGACTAATTCTTCTAGTTGTACCTGCTGGGCCTGCATTATCTGTACCACTACTTGATAGGCATGCTGCCAGTCCCTCGGGGCCAATACCCCAGAGCTGGTGGAGGGACCCTCCATTCTTCAGATCAGTGTTCTGACCAAATGTTCTTTGTCTGTCTGGCCTCCCCAGCATTTCCAACTAATGCACCAATGTTGAGAGTCAATGCCAAGTCTTCCTGGAGTCAAGTTGTCTGTTCTCACTAGGATCAAGTATTCCCTTTAGAACTTGCTTGCCACAACTTTGGTGAAAAGGAGGAAAGGATAGAAATAATTCTAGGAGACAGATACCTGTTAATGACTCAGGGTGCTGGCTCCTCTTCAGAGGACTCCACCATCCCCATCCCCTGTCCTATTCACACCAGGTGTTATATACTTGCTATTCTTAGTCTTCATCTCTGAGAGTTTCAGCTTCCTGGTTATCTGGCACTAGATTCCTTGGGACACCTCTTCCCCTGTCTACTTGCCCCATTCTACTCTGCACCAGCTGCTTCCTGGTTCAAATCCTGCCCTTGACACTCAGGGCTGGGTTTGGGGTTATTGTTCCATCTCCCTCTAATCCCTCCTTCACCTTCCTCCTCTTCTAGGTCCCCAGAGTGTTTTACTGCACCGTCTTGGACTGGTCTCACCAGATGAGATGATATTGTCACTTCACCTCCGATATTCAGGTAAGCATGCTGCTGGGACTCTTCTTTGAGTCCCAGGGTTGATCCCCTTTCTCTGGCATCTCTTTGCACTCTCCACAGCTCTTCCTCAGTCTTCTTTCTTTTGGATCAATGCTGAAGGTTTTATCGGCATCCCTTAAATTTCCCGCACTGGGCAGCTGGGTTCGTTGTGCCTCTCTAGCTCTCCCAGCTGATCTCCCTTACTGTCTCTGGCTGCTCTGGCTTCCCCAGCTGATTCTCTTGATTGTCTTGGGTGCAGCATTCCTCCTAACAAGGCTCACTGCATTTTTTGGCTTTGTCTGGGTTCACCCTGGTAAGTCTTTTCTTTCTTCACTCTTTCCCATGTTCTGACGGCAGGGTGTGTAAGCCACCCTGGCACAGTAACCATTATTTTTACTCTCTATGCCACCTTTTCTGTTTCATTACACTATCTTTTACTTACTGCTTCTTTGGTCTTCATTATAGAGGGGGGCTATTTATTAGGAAAACAGCAAATAACTGATTTTTCTCAAGAAAATAATTTTCTTCTGCTGGTCAATCTGTTTCAGAACACTGTCAGATATATATTAATTATTTTTACTCTATATGTATATATACAAACTTTTTCTTGTTGATCACACATTATCTTCACTGACTGGTGTCTTTTGGTCTTCATTAGAGGAACTATCTAGTGGGAAAACCACAAGTACTACAGGCACTTTTACTACAGAAAGGTAAAAATTAATTTAATAACGGTCATCAGAGAGTGTGTTAATGCTGTATAAGACTTAAGTCATAATACCATTTGTAACTGTTTGTCCCCAAACAAAAACCCTTCTTCACAAATGGAAAATCAGAACAATTATACCCTTTCATGTCTTTACCCTGTGGTGAAAGGTACATATTCTGAAATCAAACTTTTTGATGATGTTCCAGAAACACCAGAGGGACAGATCCAGTTTGAAGGCTTCTAGCACCACTCACTGAAAACCACAGAAACACTTATCCTGAGGATTAGAAATCCCCTGGCTCAGAATACCCAAAAGCCAGAGCAGAAAGACACGGTAAAAAAAAGAAAAGACCTCCTGGTTCCTCAGAAGAAAACACATCATCAAACCCTGAGAGAGCCATGTGTGAAAACACAAACATTCACAGTTCCAAAGCTACTGTTTTGGGGTCTGTGAATAAGAAACACAAGGCTAATTACTCTCACACTTTAGAGAAACCTGAGGAGCTTCTTCCTATGTATTTGAAAGATCATGATTATTGCTCAAACAAAAAGAGATTTTTTTGTGGGGTGTTGGTATCCATAGTGCCTTGAAAGATCATGATTATTATTCAAATAAAAAGAAGAGATTTTGGGGGGTGTTGGTACCCATAATGCCTTGAAAGATCATGATTATTGTTCAAACAAAAGGACAGATGTATGGGGAGGGGAGGTCTGTATGCATCATAAGAGGGGAGGCGCTGATAAACCTGGGAACAAGTGGATTGTGGGGCAAAAAGTAAAGACCTGTTTAAAGATGAGAGTGAAAAAGGCTATTGAGAAAGAATAAGACACCCCCTAGTGAGGGGGGCCCCAAATACCCCAAACCTTCCTGAGCCTGTGAAGCCAGAGAGCAGATCTGGCGAATGTGATTTTGAAGACCCTCTAGAGGGTCCCTTGAAATCTCTGTCGTCTCCTGAGCCTGTGGAGTCAGAGAGCAGTGTTGGTGAAAATGAATCAGCAGACCCTCTAGAGGGTTTCTCAAAGTCTCCTTCTTCTCCTGGGTCTGTGGAATCAGACAATAGGGGTGGCGAAAGTGATTTAGAAGACTTCTCAGAGGGTCCCACAAATGTAGTGCCTCCTGAGCCTGCGGAGGATGTCTTGTCTGATGTAGAAATGGCATGGGTGAGATGCTGGGAGTGGCCTATAGCTAGGTTTGGACCCCAGTGGTATATACAGGAGTTTTGTTTTAGGAATCTGGAACCTGTGCTGGTACACATGGCTTTTGAAGCCATAAGAGGGGGGGTAGAACAAATTGCAGCAAATAGATTCACACCTTCTGATTATGCCCAGGACCATATTGAGGCAAACGGTATGAACAACTGCTTATAGTCACCAAGTATTAATTTAAACTGACCTGTTTTTAGAGTGGATCAGTAAGCTGTTACGAAGTCAGAGAGAAATACTGTTTGATTCAACATTCTGGCTGATTGTGGTTGTTGTAAGCAATGTGGTTGGTGGTGCCTGTAGAGTGATAAGTTCTATCCCCTATTCCTAAATCATTGCCAAAAAAAGGCAGTATTTAATCCATCTGAACACTTTTGATAATATGCTCTGTCTTGTCGGTAGTCTGCTTGCTCTGACCAATCTTAGAGGAGCCACAGATGCAGAACTGCTACATGGTGCAAACCAGCTGCACAAGAAGTTGGGGTGGTCAGCTCAAAACAGGTTATGCTGAAGGACGTAGCATTGTTTGAAGACCTTGTAAAGGTTAACATTCATATAGTAATGCATAAGAGGAAAATAGGGTGGGATTTCTTTAAAATACACAACATACCCCAGTACCCAAATACCTGTTTCTTTCTGTTGCATGATGAACATTATTATGGTGTTCTGGACATGAAAAAGGTTTTTGGCCTGAGAAATTATTGTGATCTTTGTCAGACATTGTACAGCCATAGCCACGCATGCAGGTTCTGGTGCCAGCTCTGTCTGAGCCCAGACTGTGCAGATAATGTGGGAGAGGCACAGAGGTGTCCTAAGTGTAAACTGGTCTGTCGATCCATAGAGTGCTTAGAGAGACACACAGCTCTGGCTTCTGAAAAAAAGATTGACTGTCTGTCTATAACTTTGTGTTATAAGTGTAAATCTTATGTGGACAAAAAACCACGAAGGATGGTAAGCTCAAATGGGTAAGTCTCTACATAGACCCTTTCCAATATATCACGCTGGATTCTGTCTGTATGGCCATGTACAGATTTATGTTTTTGACAGACCAGACCATAACACTACTTCCCACAGACAACTACCAGAGACAGACAAAGAGATTTTCAACCCCATCTATCCAGTGGCTGATGTACATATTTGAGAAAGAAAGTATCCAATTACAGGGTAGGGAACTTCAGGTGGGGGATATTTTTTAGATGGCTATGCCATCATTGATCAACGTCAACCACCTCTGAACTGCCATCCAGGGAAGGAGACCTGGCTCTAGGGGAACTTGGAGAGGAGTGGAGCACAAACTCAGATTCTTCCTCGGTGCCCAGAATTTCTTTTGCTAGGGTGCTCAGGTCCCCTACTTCCAGATCCAGGTTCTTCTCTGGCACTGGAAGGTTCAGACTGGGAACTGAAATGGGGGTGGAGGAGCCTGTCATGCTGGTGCTGCTTGTCATGCTGCTGGTGCTGCTTGTTATGCTAGTGGTGCTGGGGGTTATTATGGCTGGTGTTATTGGAGGGGGTGCAGATGCAGGCACTGGTCTCACCTCCTTGCTGCCACTATCACCAGAAGCGTCTTGCTTGCTAGTGCTAGGGAAGAGGCTGCATCTAAATTTGGGGAGGTGGGGGGACTTACAGCTCTCCCTCTGCCTCCCCTCCCTTCCTGGCCAAAAGACTTGGCATTTGCCTTTGTAGCTGAAACTAAACTAATGTAGCTAATCTTAGCATAGAGTGTAATAATAGTAAAATGTAACCATGTTAGTCTTGTTCTGTAAGAAACTTGAAAACTCCATTTTGTATCTTTCTGCTTGACATAAGTAAATTAACTCTGCATAGCCTTTATGTATGAGTGTGTGTAAAAGGGTGAATAGTGAGAGAATGACATAGAAATGGGATAAAAAGATTTAACTGTTTATGCAAGCAACAAGGCACCAAATATAAGTTACCAGTCAGTAAAGTAATTAATAAATGGCTAAAGAATCCCTTTCAGGCCTAGGGAACAAAGAAGATAACGAGGAGAAGGAATGCACCCATCCTGCCAGATGGGCAGCAAGGATACTCCAAGCCTGAGATACCAACTTTAACAACCAAACTGACCTTGGGCTAAGATAAGTTGAAGGCAGAGAAAACAAAAACAAAAACAAAAGCTGGGTATAAAAAACCCCAAAGCACTAAAACAAAGGATGCCAACCCCTATAAAAGAGAACTTTAAGAATGCCAAATTGGGTCAGCCTTTCTTTCAACTGCTGTTTCTTTGGAGCACAAATGCGTCTGTTTCACCCTGCTCCAAGCTGTTATCTACAGGATCTTTCTCTCATAATAACCATCCTACCTGCTATCTGCATCTTCTCTCAATAAGGCCTGGGCCAGCTACCCAGTGCTATTATTACACAACTGCTGCTGGTAACTATAATGTCTAAATGAAATGGTTGTTTTGTGTTTGTGTGTGCCTGTGTGTAAGTTTTGTGCATGATGATTTGTGTGTGTCTATATAAGTGGTGTGTCCAAACCTCTATGTCTAATTCATGTAATCAATAAATGTGGCATTTTGCCTTATCCCCCTTTAGAAGGTCTTGCTTGTGATTTGTCAATTGAAACTTAAAGTAACACCTTTTCAGCACACTTCATATTTCGTCTGCTGGAAAAAAATGTGTGTGTGTGTGTGTGTGTGTGTGTAATAAATGAATGTGTATTGACTGCTTTCCTGCAGTGCACTGGGTGAGTCTCTGCGAGACAAAGCACTGCTTTTTATTTGTTTTTTGGGAAAAAAATAAGACAAACAAATAGCAAGATTTTTGGGGAAGGGTAGGCAAAGGTAAATAAATAGGAAAGGATTGGCAATGGCTACAACTTGGTAGCAAGGCATTACCAAGCTGCAAGCTTACAGATGCTGCTCTCAGTCTCTGCTGTAGACACAGACAGATGCAGCTGCAAAATGGCAAAGAGCAGTTCACAAACAGCCTTTTATGCTGCTTCTCTGTCCCTCCCCCAGAGCACTGGGATTGGAAGGAACCTCAGGGACAAATCATTGTCACTGGCCAGCTACAGATGTCAATATCAGAGCAGTCTTTCCCACCCCTCCTCCCTCTCATCCACCTCTCTCTTAGTTTATCTTTCCTTGCCTCTGAAACAAGACTGCCTCTGAAACATCTCCAAAACAGCTCAAAACATCTGAAACATTTCTGAAACATCCAAATCATTTTGAAACACTTCCAAAAAAATGTGGATGGCCTGTTTCATTTCAGAGCTGCTTCAGAGCTTTGAGTGTCATTTCAGATTTGGTGTTTCAGCCACCGAAACATCTGAATCCAAAAAAAAGTGAAACACCTGCTGGAATTTCACACAGCCCTACTGCTAAGGTCCCTTCTGACCCAAACATCTATGAAACTATGCATCTATGAAACAAACCAGCCAAAATGCACCCACAAAGAAGGGCAAATTTTTGTGGGCCAGAGGACAAACCTCCCCAACACCATCATTACGAGAGACCCCGAGGACCTCTCTATCTCTTTTCTCCCCCTTATGACATTTCCTCCTGTAACTTTATCGATGATGAGATGGCCTGCATGTCTTGGAAGCACACCAAAGAGCATTACATGCTCTCAGGCAACACTAATATCTTTATAGTCTGTTTTACCACAGTGTATGCATGCTTAGACCTGTATGAGCTGTTAGACAGCTTGCAAGATCAGTGCCTATACCATGACACAGACTCAGTGATATTTGTGAGCTCCAGGGGAGACTGAAATCCCCTGCTAGGTGATTATTTAGGCGAGCTCACAAATGAGATCTCGCCAGATGAATACATCATATAGTTTGTGTCAACAAGCCTGAAAACCTATGTGTACAAACTGTTGGGAGGAAAGATCTACTTAGAAGTCAAAGGGATTACCCTGAATGTGGCCAACTGTATAAAAGTCAATTTTGAGAGCTTGAGAGATCTTGTTCTTGATTACGGAACCAACCCCATCAGGGACAACCCTAAAACCATTGCAGTACAGCAGAGGTCTATTGTCAGGAACAAATGGCAGTAGACAATCAAAACCAAGTCTACCAAGAAAATGGAGAAAGTAGTTTATGACAAAAGAGTCCTTACAGAAAACTTTAAGTCCCACCAGCATGGTTTTTGAATATGAATATGTGCTGGAAGCACCACTTTTCTATGATACTTGCAGGGCCTACCAACTGTGGTAAAAGTTACTTTATAAAAAACCTTCTGGATAATGATGATAGCTTGTTGTCTGTTATGCCTGAGAATATCATGTGTGTTATACCTGTTGGCATCCTTTGTATAAAGAACTATACAAGGAGGAAATGTCATGGAGGGGAGGAAATGTCATAGCGGGGAGAAAAGAGAGAGCCAGAGAGGTCCTTGCGGTTTGTCATGATGCTAGTGCTGGGGAGGTTTGTTCTCTGGCCCACTATATACTCCTTCTTCAGATACGTAGGAAGTTGGAAAAAGAACAAAGATAGCACTGGGCCCCTTCAAGATCCAACAGGGCAACTGACATCCGACGCCTAAGAAAGGGCCAATCTCCTAAATTACTTTTTTTCATTGGTCTTTCACCGTCCCAGGATGATCACACTGTCAGGAATGGCATAAACCATTCCGGGAACGGGCGATGGGCCCCAAATCGATGTGGATCAGGTGAGGGAACACCTCGAGAACTGGACATTCACAAGCCTATGAGCCCAGACAGAATGCACCTGAGAATCTTGAAGGAGCTGGCAACATCATTACATCCCCCTCAGCAGAGATATTTGAAAATTCATGGCTCTCGGGCAAGGTCTTGGATGACTGGAAAAGAGCCAATGTGGTCCCTATCTTCAAGAAAGGGAGGAGGGATGACCCAGGGAACTATAGACCAATCAGTCTGATGTCCATCCCTGGAAAAATCCTGGAGAAAATTGTCAAGGGAGCCATCAACACCAAACTAACAGAAGGCAAACATCTGAATGCCAGCCAACATGACTTTGTGACTGGCAGGTCTTGCCTGACCAACCTCATCTCCTCCTATGACCAGGTAACATGTGCCCTAGACAAGGGAGATGACGTAGACGTCATATATCTGGATTTCAAGAAAACCTTTGACCAGTTCCCCATGATGTCCTCATGGTTAAGCTGGGAAACTGTGGCCACATCTGGCCTCATCATACGGTGTGATGTCTAGGCAACTAGCTACAGCAGGGGTAGGCACCTTTTTTTGGCCGGAGTGCTGAAAACCCCCACAATGCCTACCTTGGAACGTGCTGGAGTGCCGGCATGCCAGAAAAACAAAATGAGGGCAGGGGGTACATGGCAGGATGCCCTGCTTGTGCCCCTTGCTACCTACCCAAAGCCCCTGCCCCCCATCCCTGCACATGACCCTTGCCTCCCACCCAATGCCCCTGCCCCTCAGCCCAGGCTCTGTGGCTGTCAGAGGCTACCCAAAACCTGGGCCAGCTGCAAACATCTGCTGCCTCTCTGCCCCAGCCCCAGCCCCAGCTGCCTCCCAGCCCCAGCACTGGCCCCGGGCTCCGGGGATGCAGCATATACCAGTAATGTTCCCTGCTGTGCTGCCCTCACTGCTTATGCAAAGCAGCACTGGAACCTGTTGTGGCTGGGCACAGCGGGGGGCATAGAAAGCTGCCTGCTCCGAGCTCCCTGCTGCCCTGCCCCACCCCCCCTGCGTGCACGGGAGCAGCATGGGCAGCAGCACAGGGTTGTGCCCCTCGCTGCTGCCCCCACCTGCAGAGGAAATGTGGCCAGGGCAATGGGGAGCTGGGAGCAGGCAGCTTTCTGTGCCCCCTGCTGTACCTTGCTACGCCGGGTTCCAACGTTGCTTTGCAGAAGCGGCGAGGGCAACACAACAGGAAGCATTGATACATCTTCAAGGTGGGGGTAGAGGAGGGAAGTACCGAGGTATTGTGGGTCAGGATACAGGGCAGTCCAGGGAAAAAGGACTTGGTAGTTGTGGTCTACTACAGACCTCATCAGGATGATGAGCTAGACTTGATATTCTCCAGGCAGCTTTCAGAGGCCATTCAGGTGAGAGAGGCAGTGGTCATGGGGGACCTAAATTACCTGGAAATCTCCTGGGAGGAGCAGACGGCCAAAACAAACCACTCACATAGGTTCTTAAACTGAGTGCAGGACCTCCATCTAACCCAGGAGGTGTCCAGTCCCACCAGGGGTAAAGCCTTGCTAGAGACCTGGTCTTAGCAACAAGGGATGATCTCGTGGGTAACCTATGAGTACACAGTAACCTGGGAGATAGTGACCATCATTTGGTTGAATTCATAATCCAGCAAAGGGTCGGAAAAATAACCAGTGAGACTAAAGTGTTAGACATCAGAAGGGCCAATTTTAGTAAACTTAGAAGGCTAGTTAGTGAGGTGGCTGAACTCAAGAGCATCGAGCAAATGGGGGTCCAGGAGGGTTGGCGGTTTCTCAAGGGAGTGGTCCTTGGGGCACAAAAGGAGACTATTCCATTACTCAGGAAAGGGGGCAAGGGGACAAAAAAACCTCTTTGGCTGAAAAGGGAACTCCAGAAAAGATTGGGGGCAAAGAAAGAGATTTATAGGCAGTGGAAGTGGGGGGCAGTCACCAAGCAGGTGTTACCAGACTTGCCCATCACTTTGGGGTGTGCTTATTTATTAGGGGTACATTTCTTGGGGTCTCTGTAATTCTGTCAATGTGCTGCTTGTGTTACTTGTGTTTCTATATGGAGCTGTGTCTCTCCCTTCTACAAGTCCTCACCCCCAATGTAGCTACCTTGCAGGTCTCAGTTTCAATGGGGCTGGGTTCCTCCAGACCCCAAATCAGTCAAATACACACACACACACACACAGATTAATGTGACACACCTGACCCGGCTGGGTTGATCAGCATGGACAGGCTGACACCCTCATATGCCAGGAATCAGTTAATTAAGGTAATAACAAAATGCAGTCAAACACAAGCACACAGGTGAACAGAATACATCTGAATCCAGCTGGGTGTCCAGTTGACACCCCCATAGACTAGCATTCAGTTCATTAGGGCACGTCTGAGCCAAACTGGGTCAATCAGCCTGTACAAGCTGATCCCCTTATGCGTCTCAAACTCAGCACGTCCCAACCTTTTGCCCTAACTGTCCTAGTAGTAACCCCCTTGATGAGCAGACCCCACTGTGGTTTTGGGCATTACGGGGATCTTTGGTGTAGGTAAAAGAAGCATTGTTGCAGAGCAAATGGGGAGGTTGAGGGGAAGAAAGAGTACATGAAGTTCATAGAAAAGGTATAGCAACCAGCTTGACCATAAAAGTTATTTATTGCCAGGTATATGAACTTATGATGATACCAGTAATAATAGCCATACAAGAGAGAGACAACTAAACAGTTACAATATTACATATGTTCAATTCGTGTTTTGAGGAAGTCTAGCTTGAGTTTGATTAACAAAAGTCAGGTTTAGAAAGCTGTGCCTGGAGTCAGAGAATAAAAGTCAGGTTCCTGGAGAGAGAGATAGAGAGAGAGAGAGAGAGAGAGAGTTGGGGTCTCACCACTTAGCAAAGCTTGAACCAGTTGAGGTTCCCAGGTGTTGTTGGATCTGGCAGACAGGCAGAGTCCTCAGCATGATCAATGGAGAGATTCCAGGCAGAAAAAGGAGTGGAACTGGTGCAGCTTTGGATTCAAGCACCAGGAAAGAAACTTGAGCTTGGGTAGGGGTTTTTGTAGGGAACTAACAATGGCTCAAGGGAGAACAGTAGGTTTGTTTAGGGGTAAACAATGGCTCATATGCTGGATAGTAGGAATTGATCACTGCTGGCTATAGGTGGCATTACTCTGAGGGAGCTCACAATACAGACAGGAAGATTCAGTGTTTTGGATACCAATAGAAGAGTCATTACTAGAATTGGTCTGATAAATGCTCAGCTGGGTGTGTGCAGATGTGGGTTGATTAGCATATGGAGCAAGGATTCCCCATCATGCAGTGCTCCCCTGCTTTTCTGATCCCAGAATTCAGTGCAGTCCTTGCTTTGGACTCTCTGTTCTCCATCCTGAATGCTAATGAAGGTGCATTCTTGTCCCATCTCCCATTTAAATGAGTTGCCATCTGGTTCCATTTTGGATGCAGATGAGACCAGGGAAGTTGCTTCACTCTTGTCACCCTTGTCTGGAGGGCTTCAGGTGTGTCTCCTACTGCATCTTTGTCTTCTGTAAGTCCTTCCTCTAATCAGTTCTTGTTCAGGCAGAGGTGGGGAGGGGGAGAGTTCTTTGTGAGTCAGACAGGCTGCGTCCTATGCCAGGGTTCCCCAAGAACATGGAGCTGAGAGGTAACAGAGGAATATACCTCCTTGGCGCACTATTCCAGGGAGTCAGTTAGGCAGGCCAAGGCAGGACTGGAGCTTAGGCTGGCTACAACAATCAAGGAACATAAAAAGTCCTTCTACAGATACATAGCAAGCAAAGGGAAGGCACAGAGTAACATACGGCCCCCGCAGGACAAATCAGGACAGTTGGTGGCTGACACAGGGAAAAAGGCGGAGCTTTTCAATGAGTTCTTTGCTTCAGTATTCCTAAGTACTGGCCAAGACAATTCCCCCAACTTGAACATAGATAGATGTCTGGGAGGCACTAGACAGCCAATGGTTAGTGCTGACTTAGTTAAAGAACACTTGGACGGACTGGATGGGTACAAGTCAGCAGGCCCAGATGACCTCCATCCACGGGTGCTGAAGGAATTGGTCAGTGTCATAGCTGAGCCGCTGGCACAGCTGTTTGAGCACGCATGGTGCTCCGGCCAGGTCCCTGAGGACTGGAAAAGAGCCAACATGGTGTCCATTCTTAAGAAGGGGAGAAGGGATGAGCGAGGTAACTTTAGGCCAGTCAGTCTTAGCTCTATCTTTGGGAAAACACTGGAAAAAATCATTATAGAGCACATTTGTGAAGGTCCAGCAGGGGAAATGATACTGAAAGAAAACCAGCATGGGTTCATCACAGGTAGATCCTGCCTGACAAACCTTATAGCTTTTACAACCAGGTCACACACTGCCTTGACACAGGAGCTGAGGCAGATGTTATCTACCTGGACTTTAAGAAGGCCTTCAATACAATTTTGCATCCTATTCTCATAAGGAAGCTAGCAGGCTGTGGAGTGGATGATTACAGTCAGGTGGGTGGCCAACTGGCTTAGGGACCACACACAGAGAGTGGTGGTGGATGGCTTGTCTTTGGCCTGGAAGGAGGTGGGCAGTGGTGTCCCGCAGGGTTCGGTCCTTGGACCAGTATTATTTAATGTCTTCATCAGTGATTTGGATGAGGGTGTGGAGAGCAGCCTATCCAAGTTCACATATGACACCAAGTTATGGGGCAAAATTAACACGCTGGAGGGCAGGGAGCAAGATGCAGGCCGATCTGAACAGGTTGGATCAACGGGCAGAATGAAACAGGATGTAATTCAACAAAGACAAATGCAAGGTACTCCACCTAGGGAGGAGGAATCACCAGGACCGCTATAGGTTGTGGGATGACCCACTGAGCAGCTCAGCGGCTGAAAGGGATCTTGGAGTCATAGTTGACTCCAAGATGAACATGAGCTGGGGCCAGCTGCAGCTGGGAGGCTACAAACAACTGCTGCCTCCCTGCCCCCAGCCCCGGGCTTCAGGCTCTGGGAAGGCAGGTGCTGGCACTGTGCCCATTGGGGCTGGGAGACAGCAGCTGTTTGTAGCCTCCTGGCTGCAGCTGGCCCCAGCTCTGGATAGCTGCTGATAGCTACAGAGCCTGGGCTGCTCCCAGCAGGGCTTGCAGCATCCCAGCTGCCTGCTGGGAGCAGTCCAGGCTCCCGGCTGGTAGCAGCTACCCCAGGGGCGGGCAATTATTTTGGGCAGAGGGCCACTTACCCAGTTTTGGCAAGCTGTCAAGGGCCACATGGGTAGCTTCGCTGCTTGACAGGCACCCTGCCCCTTGGTCACCATCTTGGGACCAATGTCCCAATGTCTTGGGACCAATGTCTCTGGGCTCACCTGTTGGGGCTGCTCCACAGCGGGAGCAGCTGCAGCCCCCCCCTGCTTGCCGTGCTGTGCAGTGTTTGCCACTGCCACCTCTGTGCTGCCCAGCGTGAGAGCTCCGGGCAGGCAGCATCAGGAAGCACTGTCCGGTGCAGCAAGCGGTGGGGCCGCAGCTGCTGCCAACATGCGCAGCCCCAACGGGCGAGCCCAGAGCTGGTGCAGGTCCCAGACTGGCAGCAGGGGTGGGCTACAAGCTGACGCTGAGTGCAGGAAAAGCGGCCCCTCCCCCGCCCCGTGGCTGGCACCCCACGCTGCAGCTGCTCACAGCCTGTGTGGTGCTGCCTGTGCCTGCTCAGGACAGCCCTGCATGGGCTGCGAGCAGCTGCAGCAGGGAGCACTGGCAACGGGGTGGGGGAGGGGCCGCTTTTCCCTGGGCTCCTTCCCTGCCCGGGGTCCACCCCCACCCTTCCCCCACTTACCTGAGTTTATGGTGGTGCAGCCACATGGTCCCTGCTGGGGCTTCCAGGTGGGAGGGTGGGGCTGGGCGGGCCCTGCTGTTGGGGGAGCCTGCTGGGCTTCCCCTGAGTCCTACTGCCCCTTGTTCCTGTCATTTTTAACAGGAATCAAAGACAGATAAATATTTTCTAAATGTTTTAAGGGCCCTATGGGCCGGATAGGATGACAGGCCATATTTTGCCCACCCGTGAGCTACCCAGAGCTGCAGCCGGCTGCAGCCAGGAGGCTGCAAACAGCTGCTGCCTCCCCATCCCCAACACATGTTGAGGAAAATGGCCTCATGTGCCAAGCTCGGCATACGTGCTGGGGGTTGCTGACCCCTTGGCTACATGGTCGAACCCAAAGAGTACTATTTGGCAGGAGCAATTCAACGTGGTGCAGGGTGACAAGTGGAGTCCCTCAAGGCTTGATACTTGGACCAGTACTCTTTAACATTCATAAACAATCTGGAGCCGGGAGTCAGATGTGAACTGGGCCAAGTTCATGGATGATACCAAATTATGGGGGAGGGCACTCACACTGCAGGACAGGCTGGGGATACAGGCCAATTTGGACACGCTCTCAAGGTGGGCTGACCAAAACCTGATGGCCTTCAATGTAGAGAAGTGTAAGGTGCTGCTCCTTGGTAGGAAGAACCTTCAACATACTTACAGGCTCGGCAGTGCTGTGGCTGGAAAAGCAAACCAAGCTCTGGTGTGCACCCACTGATGCATCTCAAGCAAAACCAGGGATGTCATCCTACCACTTTACTCAGCCCTGGTGAAACCACAGCTGGAGTACCACATTCAGTATTGGGCCCCCCACTTCAGGAGGGATGTGGATAAGTTTGAGAGGGTCCAGAGGACAGCCACTCGTGTGATCCAAGGCCGGGAGGGCAGGCCGTACAAGGCGAGGCTAAGGGACTTGGGACTCTTCAGTCTGGAAAGAGAAGGGTCAGAGGGGACTTGGTAGCAGCCTACAATTATATAAGAGGGGTACATCAGGACCTGGGAGAACAGCTGTTCACCAGAGCTTCCCAAGGTATAACAAGGTCTAATGGCCATAAACTGTAGGAAGGCCGATTTAGACCAGACATAAGAAAAAAGTTCTTTACGGAATGAGTGTCCAGGTTCTGGAACAGATTCCCCCCAGAGGTGGTGCAAACACCTACTCTGGACTCTTTCAAAAAACATGTGGATGTTTTTCTTGCTGGAACTACTTGATCCCAGCTGAATTCCTGCCTATGGTGGGGCAGGCCTGGACTAGATACTCTCCCAAGTTCCCTTCCAGCCCCTAATGTCTACGAAATCTATGAAATCTATGAAATTATCAAGATCGGTTCCCTCGCCTTTTACAATTTTGCAACAATGGTACAGCAGCGTGTTGTTCGAATCCATATAATCTTCGCCATTCCCAGCAATGAAAAAGTCAAGGGGGGCAGACTCCATAACAGCCGATAGCAGGGGACCTCAATGGACAGACTTTTCTCAATGCTGGTCTGTGTGGGGGCTACTTGAAACAAATCCAGCTTGGATTTGGTACACTCTTCAGACCCGCTGTGAAAGGAACACTTTAAAAATAAAAAAGAACACTTGATAGATTCATCTTTGTAATCTTTTAGGTGGTGGGGGGGGGGGGGTCTGCATTTGCTTAATGACTTCACTTACTATGAAAATTTCATTGGTGAATGTTTGTTCATAACCTTTTTCAAATCTCCCTTTGTTTCTAGACACCCTCATGTGGTCCTGAACAGGGGTGTTGCTGCTTTTGTTTTAAAGTAGTCTCTATATACTGAAACAACAAACAGTCTTGTTTCTTTTAAAATGTCTTCTTGCTGACTTGTGTAGGGTGTAAGCATAGTGATCTAAAAGCCAGGCAGTCAGTTGGCTTCTGTTTAGATTCTTATTCTGACTTTTGGCCACTTCAAAAGATGAGTTCACCGCACCAAAACTCCCACTGCCCTAGGAGTGTAATAAATTTCCTTTAACAAAGCCTCCCATGTAGACATGCCTGGTAACTGTGGTACCCTCTTCGCCAACAAGCATTTTAAATGCCAGCCAACAAATTTAAACAGTGGTAAAACAAGGTTTATTAATCAGGTAATGAAAAGCAGCACATACAAGATTATGTCTTGAACTCCTCTTTTTTAGACATGCAGACAATTCTTCTCTGAACAGAGGGTGCTGTGTGACCTCCATAGATTCATACCCCTGCTCTGTAATCTCCATAAGTTTGTATGCCTGCTCCATGGGCTCTGAGGACTCAGACAAAACTGATACATACATCTTCAATCTTGTCTTGAACGTCTCTCTTTTAGACATGAACAAAACCTGTTCATGCATTAGACCTTTATTCTTGCAGGTCCACCGAAGCATAGGTTTTGAAAGCTCTCTATAAAGGCAGCATCTGCCTGCAAAGAGATTATATAGTTAAGACAGAACCACCATTATTGTGGAAAGCTGCTCCCTCCAAAAAAAAATCTATATAAGTTACCTCTGCACAGCCCTTGGGGTTTAGCTTGTCTGCCACTTCCAAGCTCTCTGCCGGTGGCTCTGATGCGGTACGTTGGGGGTCTGCCATGGTCCCTGGATCTGTTTTGGGAGTCTGGGAATCCGTCTTAATCACTGAGATCTCATCCACAGTGCTGCTGAGAGTGGTCTGAACAGTGCCTGAGGCTTCCAAAGTGTAAGAATCCATATTTGCTTCCGCCTGCATAACTGTGGTCTCAGAAAACACACGGCCTGGTTTGAAGGGTTTCCCAACAGGATTTAGAAAAGAGGCAGGCCATGGACGTCCAGCCTAGGTCCCACCCCTTATATTTGCCTCAATTGTTCTGATGCCGTTCTTGGGGGAGGCGTTTCCCAGTCAAAGAGTGGATCTTCTGATGTCACAGGGGCATGTGATGGGAACAGGATGTTCTGGGACGTAACATGGCAGCCAAGATGGCCACCAACATGGTGGCCAGGGGTTGGGCCTTCTGAGGTCACAGACCATTTGATGCGAACAGGGTGTTCTGGGCTGTAGCATGGTGGTCAAGATGGCCACCGACATGGTCAGGGATGGGCAAAATATGGCCCACAGGCCAGATCTAACCCACCAGGCCATTCTATCTGGCCCACAGGGCCTCTAAAAAACTTAGAAAATTAATATTTATCAGCCCCTGGCTACCTGTCAAAGATGACAGGAGCCAGGGGGAGCAGGACCCAAGGGAATCCATGGCAGGCTCCTTGCAACAGCAGGGCCCACCCAGCCCTGCTCCACCCAGCTGGAACCCCCTGCCTAGCAGGTGCTTCTGGACTGGGACCGTGGGGCTGTTTGTGCCTCCCTGCACTGGAGTGGGAATTTCAGGCAAGAAGGGTGGGGGGGGGCAGGGGAGGACTGTGGAGATCACCCCAGTCCTTGGGGCCTGGTCGGCTCCTGCTGAGCCCCATGGTCTGGCCGTGTAGCCAGCAGCCACGTGGTGAAGAGTGGCTTTTGGGCGGGGGAGTGGAAGTCAGTGGGTGCATGGGGCCTGCACCAATGTCCCGGGGCCAGTGCCAGTGGGATCCAGAGTGGGGCAGCAGGAGTGCCAGGCACAGGCTAGCAGGGTTCTATGGAGTTGGGCTTGTCTGTGCCAGCAAGGAGAGCCAGCATGGAGCTGGCTCAGCTCCAAAGAACCCCTTCTGGCTGTGACCCCATGCTCCAGCTACCCTGCTCTGGGCCCTGGCACTGGCCCCAGGACACCGATGTGGGCCCAGTGCTCCCACTCCCTCCCAGTGCCCCCGCCCTAGCCCTGCAGTATCGGCGGGGATGAGTGCACAGCCCCGACCCTGCATGCCCTGTGCTAGCCCATCTGGGCTGAGCAGTGGCAACGGGGAATAGACTGCTGCTCAGCTTGGGTGAAACAATCCTCCCCTCCTCGTGGTTGGTGTTTCCTGGTGCAGCTGCTTGCAACCCACATGGGGCTGTCCTGCCTCTCCGCTGTGTCACCACGGTGAAGTGGTGCCCCTATGGGGCAGTGGTGGCAATGGAGAGCAGGCACAGGCGGCCCCATGCGGGCTCTGAGTGGCTGCAGCATGGGGTGCTGGGAGGGGGAGTGGCCACATTTTGCCCATGCTGAACACCAGTTTGTTCCCTGCTGCCGTTGCTCAGCCTGGGCCCTGTGCCAGCTCTGGGTTGCCCTTCCAGGCTGAGCAGCAGGGGTGGAGAACAAACTGATGCTCAGCAGAGGAGGGGAAGGTGGGGAGAGGGAGTAGCCGCTTTTTGCCTGCACTGAGCAGCAGTTTGTTCTCTGCTGCTGCTGCTCAGCCTGGGCCCCACACCAGCTCTGGGCTCACCCATCAGGGTTGAGTGACAGCAGTAGCTGGGCAGATACCCACTCACCCACTCACCCAGAGCTCCCCATAAATCCTACGCCCACCCACCCATGCCCCCCTACACCTCTATACACCTCGCACAATATACAAGAGTAAGACTGCATTTTGAGCTATTATGCAATTACTTCTGCGTGTACAACACAAACGCACACAAATCAGGACAAAAATATATTTTAAAATTAAATTAAAATATATTATTATAGGTGTTTGAGTTTTAGTATGTAATTTGTTTTTTTCCCCCCTAAAATAGCAAACCCTCTTCCCCAAAGGAGTACTTCCAGGGGCAAAGGAGGGGACTTATGGTGGCAAAGGTCAGAGGTTAGGGGCGGGACTTCTGATCCCAAGATGGTGAACAGGGGGCGGGGCACCTGTTAAAGGGCGGGGTTACCCATGTGGCCCTCGACAGTTTGCCAAAACTCAGTAAGCTCCATTCTCCTGCAATAATTGCCCACCCCTTTCATAAGGGCACGTGATAGGGCAGGACTTGCTGTTCCAGGGCCAGAAACACCTCAAAATGGAGAACTTCTGGGGGAAAGGGCAAGGTTTCTAGTGGCAAAGTTCAGGAGTTAGGGGTGGGATTTCTGGTCCCAAGATGGCAGCCAATATGGTGGCTAGGGCGTGGGGCAAGGGGTTGGACAAAGGGTGGGGCAAGGAGGCAGGGCCCCTGTTAGGGGGCAGGGCTTGTCAGTTTGATAAAAGGTGTACCCTAAATACTACTTACCAGCTACCTGTTGATTAGTTCCAAAAAGCCTTAAATTGGCACAATCCTGTCTGCCTACAGTCTCTGCCAGAGCTGCAGCCAGGGAGCATAGGGGAGGGGCCAGCCCAGCTCTCTGGAGCACAGAGCCCCGTCCAGCCCAGAGAGCATGCCAGGATGCTGGGGTACTCTGGTTTAAGGTAAACCAGAAAGGGTTTTGGGACAGACATTGCATAAACCAGTTTGACCCAAATCAGTTAAGTCCAATACTACATTCAACCAGGTTTATCTCAAACTGGTTTCAGCCATTTTCAAACTGGTTTATGTGCACTGAACATCTGTTCTGGTACAGGTTAAAACCAGTTTCTGATCACTTAAACTGGTTTGTGTGTAATGTCTGTCCCTAGCCTATACGTCCACACTGCATACAGTAGAGGGTAAGAGAATAGCAAACAATGCATAAATGCCAAAAAGACCACTTACATGACTGGTGAACTGCCTCTTAGGCCCACAAAAAAGTAATAGAATCCTGATCCACGTATCACACAGTGAGCTAAGTGCTGCTGTCAGATATCTACAACTCCCCTAAAGTCAGTAGCTAGGCTCCCTTCCATGTGCACAGTGGGCCCTTTTTTGTAGGCTAAATTTTGTGCATCCAAAGGTGAGTAACAGCACTGATGCACAGTGTGTGTCTGTGAAAGGGAAATTGAAGCATTTTTAACTGCTAAGAACTTTAATGGATGGGCAGGTGTGAGTTTGCTTCTGAACCATTTGCTACCTCAGGCACAGATGCCTTTGTAGATGGAAACACAGACAGAGACCCACCAAGTTAGTTCATGGTTGCAACATAAGGAGGGGTCCAAAGCTGGAACAAAAGGGATTAAGGAATAGACAAACTGTACATCACCACGTGGGTCTACATGTGCACTTTAATGTGCGGTAGCCTATTTTACTGTGCATCAAAGTGGTGCATAAAAAAGTGCTAATACACTAATGCGCAGTAGAATAGGTTACTGTACATTAAGCGTCACCTAAAAGGCGTGCATTTGAGCTAATACACATTATGGCAGCCTAATGTGCATATATTTAGTACCTCATATTGGGGGGCACTTTTAAATGTGTTCCAGGGGTGGGGAGCTTGTGTTCCATGGGTGACTGATGCCTCCTGAGTCTGGGGGGGAGCACTAGCGGGGCATGACTGGGGAGGAGGGGTTCCCCAGTGGCCAGCTGGTGAGCCAAATTCATGGGGGCACTCTGTGCCCCCCTACCAGCTGAAGTGCTTGCTGCCATTTTTGATGAGTGCTAGCTTGCTGAAACTTCTTTTAGCTTCTACTACAGTCACTGGCAGTATGCAAAAGATCCGTATAGCTATGCGCACTTCACTGAAAATTAGTTGCAGTTGTTTCTTGTAAATGTCATTTAATAAGATAAGGGGGGTAGTTCATACTCTTTTCCAAAAGTAGATTTGAAGATTTTTTCAGAGGCAACATTTCACAAGGAAAATTCTTAGAAAGATCTGTCAAATACCTGTGAAGTAGACATTTAGAAGCTTTGTTCAGTTCCTCAGGTTCTAGTGTCACATATTTTAGGACTGAATGGAATGTAAAACAAATGTTATTGGTTGCTTTGAATCTGAACTCTAATCCATAGATAACATTGTCCGAAGTTGCATCAAAAACATTCCTTCTGAATAAAGATTCTGGATCATTTTCAGAGATGAAAGAACACAATTCCTCAGCTGTGCCATCATAAAATCTTTTCTGCTTCTTGCCTCTCTTCGTTGGTAATTGTAGCAAAATCCCCATGCCTTCTGCTACAAGATATGCTTCCTGTAGAATTTTGGGCCACTGATCTCTAAGTTGCTTTACTTCTTCAATAATATCAGCAACGAGAGCTGCCTCTGATTCAAGAGAGATTCCCCTGGCTTGTAAAATCTTGTTTCTGTCACCAACACTTGAAAGAATCTTGTACCAGAATCTAGCCAACAAAAGGCATGAAAATGAGTTGAAGTACCTTTTCAGTGCTTTTAGTTGTGATTGAGCATTGTGTGTCAAATTTAATTCAAGAGCACATACCAGTGCTTCCAAAATACCTGGAAGATGCTTTGTGAGTGGATGGATAGCATCAGCATGTGCACTCCAGTGTGGGTCTGACAGAGTGGAGTGAGCAGTGTATCTTATCTGTTACAATTTTCCACCTCACACAAAAAGATGCTGCACACAAGCAAAAATGTTAATGTTTCAGTACATGCTGCTGCAGCATTAAGTCCTACAAGATTTCGTGAATGGGAAGCACAAAGAGAATACACAGCAAGTTCATTTTTGGACATAATGCAGGCCTGAATACCTTTTATTTTCCCTGACATATTACAGCCATTATCAAAACCTTGACCTCTACAGTCACCAAGAGGAATGTTATGATGTTTCAAGCTGGCAATTAGCATTTCAGCTATCTGTTCTCCATTTTTAAATCAAAGTTGATAAACTCAAAAAACCTTCCTTTAATATTAAATCTACCAGTATCTTTGTTGTGAAGTAAAAATTGGAAAATCAACACGTGTTGTTCTTGGTGTTGTTTTTGGTGAGAGACATCAGGAGTAGCATCACATATGATAGAATAATAAATGGCCTTTTCTCTCTCTGCAAGGATGGTCTTCTGCACACACTTACCACATCATTCAATAAACTCATTCTGACTCTCCCATGAGTGATAATGAGCCTGTCCTTGTATTGTTTTGCCCTCTGTTTGCTTCTGTTTGACTTTGGCCAAATGGTCACGAGTGATGTTGTCATAATGAGCTATTAACTCAAGAGTTCCAGGAAAGTTGCTATTGTGTGGGTCACCTATCAGATTATTATCTCCTTGGAATGCTAAACGTCTCAAAGCAAGATATGAGGTAACATCCAACAACCTTTCTAGTATTTCTTTCCATCTTGTTGCTTCTGATTTCTTATTTGTTTTTGAACCTCACTGTCCACTCCATGTCTACCTGACAGTGACTGCTGTAATTCCTTCCACTGGCAGTAGCAAGTTTTATGTTCTATGCTCTTGTCATGTTCAGGAAGTTCATTATACAGCTTTTGCCATTTTTTCACATTTGGTGAATACCCTCCACTTTTTGCCAAAGTACTGCAGTTTTTTTTGTCTCCCTTCAGAAAGTAACTGACATAGAAAACAATACAGAGCTTGATTGGTTGGACTCCAAGTAAACCATTCTCTTGGTAGCTGTTCTCCTTTGGGAGTCTTACATATAAGAAGAAATTCAGGAAACATATGCCCACCATCTTTTGGAACTGACTCTGCTAGCTTCCACGTTTCTTCAAAAGTCAGGACACCAGATAGAACAATTTGTTTGCTGGAAAGAATCTTTTATCAGTTTAGGCCACAAGCCTGCGTCTTTGAAAAAGCATGAATTAGATAGTGTAGTACTACTCTCTCTTGTTTTTTGTAAGCCTTCTTCTGAACGTAGTGATGCTAATAGTGATGTTACCTGACTGTCTTTTGAAAGCATTAGATTGGACTCACATGATGCATTTGGCAGCTTTTCTTCATCATTGGTTGCCACAGACACAGTCTCTACATTAAAATCACGTCTATCTTGCTCTTGTTCATCTACTTCCCTAGTTAGCGTATTGCCTGAGCCAGACTGCAGAAAGACCTTGTCTGTTCTGAAAAACTGGAGGATTGATTGGTGTCCTTTAGATTCTTTTAGCTCCCTTTGTTTTACCTCCTTAAGTTTCTGGCTGCCTGATTTGTATTTATAGCCAGACATCATGGGGGGGTGTGTGTGTGTGTGTGTGTGTGTGTGTGTGTGTGTGTGTGTGTGTGTGTGTGTGTGAAATATCCTTTCCTTCCAGGCACTAACCTTATCCCTGTTTCAGTTCTCTGTGCAATGTTTAGATCAACAGGCCTAACTCTTTACTTACTTTTCGGCTTGTAATCCTACCAGTAACACTGTGGCTTCCACTGTCCCTCGGATCAACATCCCTGGTTATACGGTGCTTTGTCCCTCCCCTCTCCATCTATATGCACAAGAGACTCTGGGACTTGTAGTTCTTGAGAGAGCATGTCACACAGGGAAGCATAAATTCCTCAATCTCTCAAACTACAAGTCCTAGAATTAACTGCACAAGCATACTCTTTCTGTTCTACAGAAGGGCCCTGGGCTGCCCAGAAACTCACTGTTCAGACGTTGTTTGTTCGGCTTCTGATTGGCTCCAGCAAATCTCACAGAGGAGACCCCATATAGGTAGCACATAACTTTCCATACATATCCTCAAGCATGACTATAATGTTCCCACTGCTTGCCTTGTCTATGGCCTCTTGTGGGCTATTTCAACTCTCACCTGCCATGTCTTTATTAATTTTGATGTTATTAGTCAGGGTGTATTATTGCCACAGTAGGACACTGGCAATCTATCAAGGTTCCTATCAGTGGTACAACCTATTTGATGGCTCTCTCGACCGATGCCCCAGATTTACGTCATCAATTGAATCCCTGTCCTATTTGAGTTGAACAATTCTCTTTATTATTCTTTTTATTTTACATTCACAACTAGTTCAGAAACATATGCATTGTGGCTATTTCCAACTGTTGCTGTTTTTCTTTCTAATTGTCTTTTGTAAACACAACAATTCAAGAGGAGGTTAGATAAGCATCTAGCTGGGGTCATCTGAACCCAGCACTCTTTCCTGCCTATGCAGGGGGTCGGACTCGATGATCTATTGAGGTCCCTTCCGACCCTAACGTCTATGAATCTATGAATCCATGAACACCTTTTATGAAATTTCTTCTTTAGTAATACACAGCAATATCAAATTAACTGTGGAACAGTTTCTTTAACCATACAGAAAATTTTACTTTCAGTTTCTTTTTTTCTTTCTTCTTATAAAATATCTTATCTAGTTAATCCCTTTGGACAACTCCCACATTCTTTCTGCTAGGGTGGGGAAGTAGCCACAACTCCAGCTCTCTCCTCGTTCTCCCCTCAAACACCTTTGAAGAATAGTTAGTCCCCATCAATGTAAAACAAAAACAAAAGCAAACCAGAGTAACCTCAATTTGTTTTGGTTTTTTTTTTTTCTCTGAGGAGCATCCATGACTCCTTTTGTTTCTCGCAGCTTCTCTCCACCCCTGTACCTCTCTTTCCCCCGAGCGATTGGCAGGTCAATTTACATACTCCTGAGACTCCCAGCTTCCTTCCTCAGTCGTGCTTTCTCCGGCACGCTGGACCAATCCTGGGATCTCCCTGACCCAGTAGTCTTCTTCCAGCTCTTACCTCCAGAGTCTTCTTTCGCTCCCGTCTCCTCCTCCATGCCACGCTGTCCCATCCTAGGCTTTTTTATCTGCAGGGAACAGCTGCTTCTGAAGCGCTGTTCTTCCTGCTCGATCTCCTTTCCTGTTTTTTCAATTAGTACTTAGTACTAATTAGTACCTGTTTTTTTGTTAATACTTCTTCACAATGACCTACAATTTAGCCTTTGTTTTTTTTCCTCATGGTAATAGGGTTGCAGCCTGGGCTGGTCCCCCCTGGATCTCTGGGCCCTGGTAAAGTGTACCCTTTGCCACCCATATGCTTGCGCCCTGGTCTTCCCATGACACTACTGCAAGGCTTTGGCATAGTTGTTGCCCTCTCTGCTGCATATTGGAGGGGGCCCGAGTACTGGGATCGGGCCATTCATGACCCACTGTGCAACCCACCATAGAAGGCTATTTAGATTTCAAATTGCATTGCTCAGCTTCTCCTGTCCAGCTGCACTGATCAATGCTTGCTTTGAGTGTCACCATGCAATTGAGAAAAAGAAATGTATATTCTTGGTATAGGATGACTTCATAGACGATGGTAAATAAAAACAACAGGTTCATCTCCTAAGTGCGTGCAGGATGGGTGCCTTCTCTGCAACAAACTGCTTTCTCTCAAGGAAGACACTGTGTCCTGCCCGCTGCACAGGAAGGTGCTTAGCAATGTAGCAATGCACGTGCCATGCAGATGGCACTGCAGTTGCCCTGTGAGTTAGTTCTCAGCCTCAGTAGCAGATCTGTGACTTGCACCACCTACTCCAAGTTGGAAGGAGGTATTTCTGCAATGCTGAGGCTGTTAATGCTGGTCTCAGCTCCACAGTTATCCCGATGATTGTTTTCACATAGCTGTATCCCTTCATCTTCTATTTGTGGGTAGCTATTAGGATTTCAAATCTGTTGTCTCCACTTGTCTGTGTTATTACAATCATTGCTATGTAATTCTCAGTTCTAAGATGGAGAGAGCAAACTTAACATGTCAATGGAGAAATAGAACCTAGCCACATGACTGCAGCACATTCTTATATCCTTATACGAAAAGTTAGCTAATGGATAAAACATCATAGGGCACTTTTCCAGAATTTCCCATCCAAAAGTCTTCTAGTGCTTTTGACTATTAATGAATGAACAAGTCCCTTGAGGGGTAGGTAGCATTATCTCCATTTTACAGATGATAACCTGAGGCATGGAGAGAGTAATGCCCAATATGCAGGAAATGAATGCCAGGGCTAAGAAAGGAACCCAAGCATTTGGCTTCCCATTTCATCTTTAACTGTGAGAGAGATTGCCAGGCTATGCTTTGATATAAACTAACTTTTTGCATGACATCACAGCAAAATTCTATGACTGTATGTAATCCTGTGCTTGTGAACGACATTTCTCTTAGGGACCATCTGGATGTGATCAGAATGAGTCTATAGGTTTAGCTAAAAGGAACAAACTGTACTGACCCCTGGAGAAATTTCAAGCTTACTTCCTTCCCTAACTAACATCATGGTCTCAGTATTAACTTCTGGTTGTGCCAAAAAAAAAAAAAAAAGAAGTACAATATGCCTATTTATGCATGTGGGAGTTTTATTTGAACCAGAGATATGATTCATTCTTTTCTTAAAAAAGCACAGACCCTCCACTGAGTGTTGAAATTGTCCCCAGGTCTAATTATTGCAGTAGAATCCAAGCTGGAAGAAGGCAGGTGAGCGTTGTTTTTTTCCAATTTACATTTTCCTCATGGTCTTGCAAAAGGTTTCTTTCCCCTTCTGTGTTAAGCCAGGCTCTTCTCCCAGTTCCTCAGCATAGGCCAGGACTGGGAAGATTCTTTGTTTTTTAAATCTGCTTTAATAGCTAGGAAATGTTAGTTATAAATGATGGTAATTTTTTAATTAAACAGCTAGAGAGCAGACATTATTATACCTATTATGGACTTAAATCTGATTAGGGGCTTGACTGACTATTCTACCCTGCCTATTCCTTAAAAAAATGTTAATGCTCTTACCTTTATAACTCACCTCTGTTTTAGCCTTTAAAATAAATCACAGCAAGCAGCGAGGAGGAGGATGCAGTCATCTTTTGCATTATCTGTTTTGCAGAGAACGGAGCAGAGCGGAGAGCACTTAGCTACCAAATAGGTGGAATAGGATCTGGCTTTCAGTACCTCTTAGGTAAGAAAGATCCCAAATAAATAAACAAATATATATGGGAAATGTAAGAAATCTAAACTAATACCAACTGATTGGTAGGGCTGAATGGAACAAACTGCAGAAGCTTGCTGGGGGGCTTAATTATGCTCACATATGGATGCACAGACTCACCCATGTATGTGCGCACACGTGCCAACATATGTAGACACACACATAGAAACACTGTGTAAAAAAGGATGGGTGTAGTAGAGGTGTGTCCCACAAAGTCGTCTCATTGTCTGCAGAGTGCTTAGATTGTGTGCAGGAGTGGGATGGTGCTGTAGAGCACAGTGGGAACAAGGGATTGTGCTAAAGGCCCCACCCCAAATGCAAAGGCCCCTCTCAGTAAGAGTCTGGGTCAGAGGTCAGGTTGTGCTGTGGTTAACTATCTATTTCTTTGTACTAGAGAAGGATGTAACTATGCTTCCTATGCTAGCAGAGTAGGATTTAGATTGCTCTTCATTACTTATTTCCTTGCTTTGGTGTGCCTGTGTTTGTAAAGGAATTCAACTCCAACTCTTCACTGATCATGCTCTGTGCTTCCCCAGGCTGCCAGAGTCTTTATAAAGAATTGTGATAACTTTGTGCAGAGTTATAGTGGGACAGCTCCATCTCCTGGGCAGCAGTGGTACACTGGGCAATAAATACTAGCTGCTGCACTTTTAATGATGGCATAGCCATGGTGGTGGCTACTTTTGCACCCTCCTACCAAAGATAGTGCCTGGTCCTCCCTCCCCCCATCATTTCAGTTACACTACTGACTTTGGGGTTCATTGCCTTCTGTTTTCTAGGCTTTCAGGTTCCATCCTGGTGACATTTTCAAGCTTTTCTCTGCATCTAGGAATGGAGGCATAAGCGGGCAGCTCTGCACCTTCTGGACAGTGGCAACACATAGGGCAGCAACTACTTTTTTCATGCCCCACTTTTCAGTCAGTGCCTAGGCCTAGTATCTCAGTCACATACATCACCTCCCTTAGTTACACTACTGTCTAGGAGCACTTGAAGCATATTTATTAGGGGTACACCAATAAAGATTTTCTTGCTCAATACCAATAGATGATGATTAACCAACCATATCGGCCGATGTCTATCCGATAACCAATATTTAGTAATAGTGCAAAGCATTTTGAGCTACTGATATAAATAAACCTTTTTTGTTTGTTTGTTTTGCATTTATAACACACAAGCACACACGCATCTCCTGCCTATTCCAGCCCTCAAAGAGGAAGGTGGTGACAGCCCTATTCTCATGTACATTGCTCCCTTGCCCACAGCTCCACCCCCTGTGCAGCCCGTGCTGCTGTCCCAGGTGAGCGGCGTGAACCCTCATGCGGACAGCGGTGTTGGATGCATTTGGATCCCCAGAGCATGTCACTGCCTCAGTGCTGGTGGGCCCTGTGCAGCAGATCTTCTGTGGCTGCTGGAGGGAAGCCACTTTTGCAAAGGTACCCGGTACCTGGCAGAGCGGAATGTCCCTTGTGTGGTGTCTGACCCTGCCCACATGCAGCCCAATGTCTCTGTGACAGCTCTGGTGCTTCAGCCTCTACTGCGTGTCCAGCATTGCCATGGCAGCAGCAGCAGCAGCATCCGGAACCAGTAACAGTCCTTTTGTTGCTGAGTGTGGCACTCTGTGACTGCTCCCGAGTGCTCCCTCTGGCCTCCCACTGCTCGCCAGGACCTGTAATCTGCCATGGGCTTGGGCTGGCAGTGGATCACAGGGACCGGACTACACTCACCAGGGTGCTTCGGGCACATAGCCATAATTATTGGCTACAACAACCAAAAGAAGCTGATGGGTGATAACATCACTTCCCCTTTTATTGGTGCTGATCCAATCGCCAACCAATATATTGGTGCACCCCTAATATTTATGTATAATGAAAGCTGCAATGTTCAGGTAATTACCTCACTTTTGCAGCCTGATGACTATTAAAGCCATCACATGTTGCAGTGAAGTTGTTCTTGTTGCTTAGTAGCTTTAAACTTTTTTTAAATGCAGGGGGTTCTCCATACAGCTTTCATTTTGTCTTGTGCAGGAAAATTTTACAAGGTGAAATCAACAGTGTAATGTAATAATCTGGTGAGCCCATTAAAAGTGTGAATGAAGCTGGCCAGGTTCATATGGATAGCAAACACCATCCACATTCCCAATATAACTTTGAAATAGCTGTGGACAAAAAAACATGCCAGGGAAAAAGTGTACAAGATGTGGTGGGCCAGTAGGGGGTGCTCCTGCATTGAGCCACTCACCTTACTGTGCCTGACCACCTTCCAGGCTATGAGTTCCTTCCTGGGGGCTCCTCATGTCCAACTGACCCCCTTCCTGGAGCACACCACAAACTTGGGGGTAATGCCACCACCACCCAGAGTCTGGACTGATCTGGGACCTGCGCCCTCTGGGAAACACAGGCCTAGTAGTCCTTGAGGGTACTTCACCCACTTCAAGAACTTGGGGTGCTTCCCTCAGTCTGAAGCACAAATAGTGGTTTCCCTTAGTCAGCCAAACCAGGGGGACCCCAAGGCATAATCGAGACCCTCTCCCAATAAGTCTCCCATGCTAGGTACAAAGGAGAATTTTATTGGTTACAAGAAGTAGATTTGGAATAGGGTACAGGGTAGAGCAATATCAGAGAAATACCTTAGGGAAAACAGTGGCATGGTAGCCTTTGATTATGCATCTGAGTTACTGCAAGCTATATATCTAGTTAGATCTCAGGTTGCTTACTTACCAGTATCATGCAGAGGCAGGTGGAGATTCCCTCTGGAGGCAAGCAGTTCATTGATCGTGAGTTTCAAGAGAGAGAGCGAGTTTCAGATGGTCCAGCTTCTCTCTGTGAGTTTTCATCATGGCTACTGCCCCTTCTCCTGGGCAGTCCTTAACTTATATAGCCCTTATGACCTCATTTACCTGATTCAATGAAGGCCAGCAACTGTTGGCTGCCAGCCAACCAATTTGAAATGCATCACTGGTTGCCGGGTATACTGGCAGGGTCCTTAGCCCCCTCCCAGTCAGGATGGCATTGTTTAGAACAATAGGGAGCTTAAGCCCCCCACCCAGGTATGTGATGCCAGTCATGTAGGCAGAGGGAGCAGGTTTCCCCCCTCTTTCAGGAATGTATCCAGGTCAGGTTACAACTCAGGGTTACCTGAAGCAGATGGGACCAGAGGAGTCTGCCCTCTGCAGTGACCATGGTAACCAAATTGTCAGCTAGCAGTTTGGGGAGAGACAGAGATGCACTGTACCCAAGTGCTATGCACATGAATATGCACGGCACCCAAGTGATAATAACCCATCCAGGGCCATAAATGTCAGAGTGCACAGCACATGAGAGCAAGAGTAGTCACATCTTAAAGTTAAAAACCTTCTCTGACTGCTCCCCACTTGCACAACTATGACTTCCCACTAGAGGGCTGGCAAGTGGGGGCCTGACCAGGAGCTACACTTATGAGTTGTCACTACAGGGCTGGTGAGCCAGGACAAGCTTCTCTCCCTGCTGTAGGTGGGGGTGTGAGAGATGGGTTGGGGGTGGGTGCAGTGGGAAAATGAAGCTGGTTGGAGAAGAGTTAATGGGCTTGGGAGGGTAATGAAAAATGGGAGGTGGAAAGGAAATGAGGGGTGGGGGAAAGGTCATGAAATGAAGGACATCAGCTACTGAAGGATAAAGTAAAAAGTAGTAAAAACAGCGGTGTAGGTTGTAGCCGTGTTGGTCGCAGGACACAGGCAGACAAGGATCTATGGTTGAGTATGATATCTTTTATTAGACCAACTTAAATAGTTGGAAAAAAATTATAGCAAGCTTTTGGGTTTAAAACCTCTTTGTCAGGCTGAGGAAGCTTCTGCAGTTGGTGTATGCTCTTCCTGGATGGAATGAATAGTAAAGAAACCAGAGGCTGGGCTGGTCTGCATGTAAGATAGGCAGTCAGTGAAGATGTAAATTGGGGAGTCAGTGGGTAAGACACAGGCTGGGGGTGGGGGTGGGGGCAGGGGGGAAGGAGGATGAATGTAGCAGTTAGATAGTGGAGAGGTACCTGGGGAGTCAGATATCAGGCAGGTTATAATGTGTCATAAATCCAATGTCTATATTTAGTGCATGATTTTTTGTATCCAGGAGATTGATGAAGTGAAGTTCATAGGCTCGTCTCTGTCAAGTGTTTTGTAAGCTTTCTTTGAGGCTTAGAACTAAGAGATTGGAGAGAGAGTGGTTTTCTTGTGAGAAATGTGCCCCCACAGGTAACTAGGTATTCTTGTCTTTGACAGATTTCCGGTGTGTGTTCATTTTGGTGCGCAGTTGTTTGGTCTCTCCTAAGTATTTTTCATTGGGGCATTTGGTGCATTGGATGAGATATATTACATTTCTGGAGGTGCAGCTGTAAGATTCAGGAATGCTGATGGCTCTGTTGTGGGGTGTAGTAATCATGGGGGTGGTGGAGATGTGTTGGCAGGTTTTACATTTCTTGTCATGGTGTGATCTGGATCCACTTGGTGTGTTCTCGGCCTGAGGAAGTTTACTTCTGGTGATGAGGTTAGCGAGGTTTGTTGTTTGCCTAGGGAGGTTAGTTCTGGGAAGATCTCTTTAAGTATAATAGAAAGTGCACCAAATGCCCCCATGGAAAATACGTAGGAGAAACCAAACAATACCTGCACACCAGAATGAATGCACACTGGAAATCTATCAAAGACAGGAATACCCAATTACCTGTGGGGGCACATTTCTCACAAGAAAACCACTCTCTCTCCAATCTCTCAGTCCTGATCATCAGAGGAAACTTACAAAACACTTCTCAGAGATGAGCATATGAACTTCACTTGGTCAACCTCCTGCATAAAAAAATTCATGGACTAAATATAGACATTGGATTTATGACACGTTATAACCTGCCTGACATCTGACTCCCCAGGTACCTCTCCACTATCTAACTGCTACATTCATCCCCCTTTCCCCCTGCCCCACCCCAGCCTGTGTCTCACCCACTGATTCCTCAATTTACATCTTCACTGACTGCTTATCTTACATGCATACCAGCCCAGCCTCTGACTTCTTTATTATTCATTCCATCCAGGAAGAGCACACACCAGCTGCCAAGACTTCCTCAGCCTGACAAAGGGTTTTTAAACCCGAAAGCTTGCTATAAAATCTTTTTCCAACTATTTAAGTTGGTCTAATAAAAGATATCATATTCACCCAAAGAACCTTGTCTGCCAAGAAGTAAAAACAGAATTTAAAAAGAAATAAAGAGGAAGTAAATTGAAAAAAGTCTCACATTTTAATAATGTGGTATTTGGGATTGGGGTGTGGGGGTGCTGGTTGTGTTTCCTAGGCTGGGAGGTGGGAGTGGTGAGGGAAGGTGCTTTTGGGGTAGCTACTGCTCTGCCCCAGGAATCAAGTCCCAGCTCATGGGGACCCAATCCAGCCCCCTACCCTGTTCCCCCCCTCCCTTAGACCCCACTCTTGGACCCATCTGTGCCCTGCAACCTGGCTAGCTGGTTTGTGTTCTGCAGGCTGTTTGCATGAAGTGGCACACCTGGGGGCGGGAAGGTCACACCCCCAGGGGCAGGAGGGGAAGTTGTCCTGGTGACAGAACTGTCCGCTGGATAGTAGAATTTAGGGGATGGATAGCTAGTCCACACAGAACAGGATAGTGAGGGTGAAGATGCTGCATCCTAGGATGTTAAAGGACTGCAACTTTGGTGGCTTATTTTTGGGGAGTGACCAGACATTCATGGAACATGAGCTGGGTAATATGGATCAGAAATAAACCTGTCCTGGAGTGGCATACCTTTAAGCTGCCTCAAGTTAGACCAACAGTTACAGTTACAACCTACACCCCTAAAACTAGCTTCAGGTGTTAATGTGCAGACAATCCAGGGGTTAAGACCTCCTAAAATTAATGTGTACCAAGGCCCTTAGACTGTAAACTGAGGCGCAGGGTTTGGCTTTTGTCTTAATTCTGCACCCCACACAGTGGAGCCTGTGAAGGCTGCAGATAACCTTCTCCAGCATCTTGCAGGCAGGGGCTAGTGGCCATAACATGGCTATATCACTGCATGGTGTCATCAATGACAATGGAAAGTTACAGGAGCAGATAATTGCAAAACTCAGTGTATAAGAAACACATGAGTTGCAGGAACTTGAGGGGACCATATGTAGAAGTTGAGTGGGAACAGTAGAAAAGGCAAGCTGGTGGGAGTAGTTTCCTTCTGCAAATGTGTAAAATATTGAACACTACATAGTTGTGCTGGCAGCTGGCTTACTTTGCTGAGAACTCAACAATGAGTATTGCACTATAGCATTGCAAAGCTCCAGTGTAGATGGGTGTGAACCCCACCATTGCACATGTTTGTGAAGCTCTTAACTCTGTTCTCAGGGCAGCCCTGGCATTGGAGTCACTAGGAAATAAAACCTGCGTGTGTCCAGACCTGGACAAATGTGCAGAGCTGAGGGCTTAGGGCCATTTACCGGATGCAGCTCCTTACAGCTTGAGTGCACAAAGCAAGGGGTTTAGAATCCTATGGGAAACATCTGATTTGGCTACTGGCCGGAAAGGGGCTTAGGTAAAGCTATAAACACTGATTGGAACCAGATGGTGCTGCAGAGACTGACTTCTCCTGATCTCTTCCTCCTTGTGACCTGGGAGGAGCATTATTAAGGAGGTGTGACAAGAACCTGAGGTCAGTGTTGACCCCTGTGACTGATTAAGATGTGACAGGGCTCTGACTGACTGGAAAGAGTGGTGTAGCACAGGGAGAGGAGGGGAAGTGGTTAGTAGGTGCTGCCTGTCTGCTTTTCCTGTCAGCCCCTTCTCTCTCCTCGCACTCCATGCTCTCAATGCGTCAATGGCACACATCTCTGCAGTGGTCCTCTGGAGAACTACACAGAGTTCTGGGATCAGGTAGTGCAGGAAGCATTAGACCAGCGGCTCTTAGGCTGGAGCTTGCAGGGCACTCGCCAAGGTTTGTGCAAACAGCTGACTTCTCACATGATTCTGGCCCCTCTTCGTTTGCAGTTGAGAGAAGCAGAACAAAGGGAGGCAAGATGAAATTAAGAGGAAAAGGAAACAGTGAGAAAAAAATGATTTGCAAGGGACACAGTGTTTGGTGCAACTAGACATTGCTAAACTGCTAGTATTGTTGCAATAGAGACGACTAAACAACATGCTCTAGCCCTTCCCTGCTCTTGCTGTTCAATAGCAGGGGTTAGGGTAGTTGCTCCGGGGATGTTGTAATTGCCAATGCAATGGCCAGTGATATCCAATTATGATGTCTCTTGTGAAGGGGAAATCTGAACTGGGCAGAGCATGAGAACTCTGTGTGGCAGAGAGCTGTTCTGGGTTCAGGAGAATGCAAAGAGAACAATATTTGCAGTCTCCAAAGGTTGCAGCCAGCAGTTGGTTTTCTTTCCTAGAGACAGGGAGACATGGGTTTGGTTAGGAGGCAAGGGGCAGATGCAACTAAGGGCAGTCAGCAGCATGGTGTTGGTGCAAAGACCTTCCTCACTGTCCTCAGGCCAGCAGACACTCTCTCCCTCCTACATGACTCTCAGAACCTGCAAAAGAAAACCATCTGGTTGACAAGCTCTGGAGAAATGGAGTGGAGCCAAAGGCAGAGGCAGGTTGATGCAGAGCATAGGCGAGGGAGAAAATATTTTTTTGGGGGGGCTGAGTGTGCACGTGCATGCGCACGTGCCCCCTCCCCATGGGAAAGTGTGTAGGGGGAGGGGGAAGGTTCTTTTGTGGGGAGTGGAGCTGAGGCTGTGCCAGGCTGCACTGAGGCTGGCTCAGGTCATGGGGCAATCGGAGCCCAGTGGCTCCTCCAGGGGTGTGGGCGGGCAACTCTCACCACTGTGTGCACCGCAGGGGAGCTGGGGAGGGGGCATGTTCCCCCCCCTTGGCTCCCCCACGCTGCGCCCCTGGATGAGCCACTGGGCTCTGACTGCCCCACAACCTGGCTGGGCCAGGTTGTAGGACAGTTAGAGCCCAGTGGCTCCTCCAGAGGCGCAGCAAGGTGCTGGGGAGCCAAGTGGGCGCATGTGCCCCCCTGATCTTTGCATGGGGTAAGGACGGGCTGCAGCTACAAGCTGGGATCTGGCTGCTCCCAGCCTCTGCACCTTGCTGCTACTGCTTTGAAAGCGGCACGGTGCAGTGCCATGTGCCTCACTGCAGCGGTGGGACTCGCATGGCGCTGTGCCATGCCACTCTCGAAGCAGCAGCAGTGAGGCATGGAGGCAGAGAGCTTACAGAGCCCAGCTTGCACGTGCAGCATGGCCTTGCCCCGTACAAAGATCGGGGGACCACGTGCCCCACCCTTGGCTCCCTGGAGCCATGGCATGCCTCTGGAGGAGCTGCCAGGCTCCAATTGTCCCACGACCCGCTCTGGCTAGGGCCGCATTCACTGTGAATGGAGCCCTAGCCAGGCCAGGTTGTGGGACAATCCCCACATACAGCAGGGAGCGGGGCAGGGGTGAATGATTCACCCCAGCCCCTACCCCACTGCCTCCTACACTTCTTGGGATCTAGATCTGCCCCCCGCCCCCCAAGCCCAGGTAAAGAAAGATCCATACTTGCCTGCTGGTCCAGCTGGGATCCTGGCTGTGTGCTACAGGATATCCGAGTGTGTGTGCCCTGCCCCCCGTGCTGCAGCAGCCTGCAGCCAGGCTGCCTTCCAGCCATACCTGCGTTTGGGGGGGGCTGAGCCTGGTTAGCACCGCCTGCCTTCTGCCCCCTGTGATGCAGAGTACAGATTTAAACAGACTCATGCACACAATTCTGTAAACTTTAGCCTTGGCCCTAATGGAGCACAGTCTCCAAAACTCCTGCTGAGGTAATGGTCTGAGATAATTTGTTATGGTTGCACAGAATCCAAAGAGACGAAAGGGGCAGATTTTCAATGCCTATGTTTTTTGTTTGAATCACTCTTATTTAAATCTTTCCAGCAACTCAAGACCAATTTCCAAATACAAGGTTTCACCATTTCCTAAAATATAGCACTGGTGAGTTCTGTTCCTTTTTTCATCATGGAATGGAAGATTTAGGCCAAATGTGTCAGAGATCGCTAGAGGCCTGAACACAGCATTGCAAAACAAATTTATATCAGCTCTGTACATGCCTTTAAATTATACCAGGATCTAGAGTGGACGTTTGAACAAAAGCAGACACTACCATCGCCAGCTTAATTTATACCACTGGAGTTTTACCTCTGTTTTTTTGTAGGGGGGATAATCTCCACTAGATTTAGATGAGTCACTGGTGGAGAGCTGTATGTTGTGGGTCCATTTTTTTTTCAAAGTAGGTTGCACCAGTGTCAATATGTTGTGTCCAGGACCTATATCAGTTGCTCCTGTTTACAGAACAATATTGATTATTAGAACCATAGTAAAGATCAGGGGCGATGCATAGGGGGTGCACAGGGATGCATGTGCACCCCTTGAGAGTGCCGGTGCACCCCCTGTCAGGCCACGCTCCTTGTTTAGCTGGTGGGCAGGGGGCAGGTGGGAGCACCAGTGCCCCTCTGTGAGCACTGGCCGGGGAGCGGGGCCGCCAGCAAAAGCAGCTGTGTCACTTGCAGAAGTGGCCATGGGAGTTCTGGAAGCAGCACGGCTGCTTTTACATTGAGTGAGATCAATCACTGAAGGACCACTCCCTCCCCCCATCCAGCAGGATTGGCTGCTGGGTGGCCACCCCCCCTCAGTCGCTGACTGGTATCAGGGGGGGCACGTGCCCCCCTGAGACACCAGACACGCATGGTAAAGATGAGCCAAAACAAAACTGAAGAGTGTCACTAAACTGAGAGAATTCTGGTGCAGTAAAGCACAATGTAGGGCATTCAACACACAATGTATAGGCCATGATCTCTGAAAGGTGGTTTACCAAAGGGACAAAGCTGGATTAATGTCATTTTGTACATCTTTTTTCATGTATAAATGAAGCACAGGGTTTTTCATTTTTAAAAATATTCTTTTTTCCTCCCCCCCTCTGCTTTTAACAGAGCAAGTCTGATCTCTGCTTTTGTTGGAAGACTTCTTGGATGAAGCAAAGATAGGGCACTTCCTTAATCCCTTATTTGTGTATCAGCTGTTGAATCTTCATGAAGAACCATCCTTCCAGGGAAGCTGGGACCCTGGGTCAGGGGGATGGTACCCTCCAGGGTGCCTGGGACCCTGGGTGGAGGGGTCTGGGGGCCTGTGGGGGATAGGGGGGGAGCTGGGGCCTTTTCTGGGGGGGCATTCCATGTGCTGGGGGGGGGAGGGCTGCACCCTTTGGGGGCCAGGGGACCAACCCCTCCTGAGCTGCCCCCCCACAAGGTCCCCCACATCCACAGTCCCCCCAGCAACTGCCCCACACCTACCCACACACCAAACCACATCCCTCCACACACACCCACCCGCCTTCCCCCAGACCCCTTCCCACCCCCTTCCTGCAAACACCACATCCCCCATCACACACCCATCATATGCGAAGAAAACCAAAAGTACACATCAACACATATAGGTATTTAGAATTTATTTTATCATGATGATAGAGACACTGGTAGGCTTCCACATTGCTTTAACACTGTAAATATACCAATAAAGCATTGCCCAACTGATCGCTGTCTCTCTCTATATATAGAGATATATAAATGTGTGTGTGTGTGTAGAGTGGTCTTTTGTTTTAATTGTGGAAAAACATGGATTTTGGGGTATTTTTAAAAATGGATTTAGGATGCTGCTGCAGCAGTCCAGCTGGAACAAGGGGTAGTATCCCCAGGTATCAAGTGGCCAGGCCCCAGAAGCTCCTGAGAGCGAGTAACCTTGAGCTGCCTGCCAGGGCAGCCTTTTGTACAGATGGGGCCAGGACAGGGCAGCTTTTTATACTGCTGGGGACAGGACAGGTGCTGGCCCTGGGCTATAGCTCCCCCTGGATGCAGGTCTGAGGGAGCCAGGCAGCGTTATTTTGCCCCAAGTGGCACACTTTGCAAAAAGCCCCACCTTAAATTTGCACCGCTTCAATTTGAGCTGCTGCAAGCGCACGTGCTTGCATGTGTGGACATGCCCTCTGAGGCCTTCCTTAATTTTCAAAAGACATAAAATGGGGCAAACCCACTGTTTTTCTTTTTGCAGATTTCATTTATTCAGGCCTCTGAGGGACTTAAAGAGAAACATATTAGAGATATGTCAGGGAAGAATCAGCAAACACTGGGCCTTGGAACTGTATAAAACTGTAGAAATGCTGGAAAAATATCTAGCTAAAGAATGAGTGGTTTGTTGGAACAAGATGACTTTTCTTTTCCACATCCTTGGATGGGTCCCTTGGGGATTCCTTCAAAAGATGCCTTCATCCCTTCTTTGCATGCCCCTTTTCTGTGCAGTTTTATGTACCACACAACACTGGGTTCTAAAACCTAGGGGCAGATGCATGCATCTCCATGAGTCACAAGAATGGCCAATGACAAGCTGGGCTCTGGCCTATGAGAAACAGCAGCAGCATGGGCAACTGGTGCCACCTTAGTCGGGGGGGGGGGGCACATGCCCCCCCACCCTCCAAGTGACCAGTCAGCAACCGGGGGGAGGTGGTCCCCCTGTGCTCAATCTTGGCAACTGAGGCTGGGGGGTGGAAATCCCGCTGTGGAAAAGTCACTGACTGGGAAGCAGCCGCAGTGCTCCCAGAAGTGGCCATGGTGCTACATCCAGCGCTTCTACTCCCTGGCCGGCACTCGCAGAGGGGGCACTGGTGCTCCCACCTGCCCCCGCTACCCATCGCCTAAGTGGGGAGCACAGCATGTCAGGGGGTGCACCAGCAGTCTCCGGGGGTGCACATGCACCCCCGTGTACCCCCTATGCGTTGCCACTGAGCAGCAGCAAATATGGAAGTAGTGGATAGCTACAATGGTGTAAATTATACCCTTCCTTTCACAGGCCTCCCCCTATCTTCTGCTGACATAGTGCCTAGTATTTTTATAGGCATTTTTTTGCCTACAATTTCTGCTCTGATCAGCTGAGATCCACAGCAATGGCAATGGCAATGGCAAGAGCTGTTGTAGACAAGGACCTATGCCAGGGTGGCCAGAGTTACTCACCCAGGGAGTCATATCTGATCCTCCACTGAAGTTCAAGAACCAGAGAGTGGGAGGGGGGAGCGCTGAGCAACCCAGAGTGGAGGTGACACCCCCCCACAGCTTTCTCTGCGGGAAGCGTGCCCCAGGGTAAGTGGCATGGCTGCAGCCCCCACCCCAGCAGCCCAGTGCCTGAGCCGGCAGTCCCAGAGGGAGAGAAGGAGGGAGGAAGTGGAAAAATAAAGACAGTGCAGACAGTGAGTGGGAGCCCACATAGGAGTTGGCACTAAGCTCAGTTGTAAGTGTTCACAGGATCATTTTCCATGCTAATAACATAGTGGGGTCAAGAATACATCTTCATGGTGAGCACCCCCTGTTGGTGACAGAAGGCTTTAATTAAAATGCAGCACATAGAAAGGTTTGGTGCAAATTTGTATGTGCAGTGTGTATCCACACCTAGTACATGGAAGGCCTGACACTGCTGTATACACTCCATTTTCATTAGGTCAGTTGGGGTTTAGTGCTGCCTAGGACAGTCTGCACCAGGCAAGAAGAGGTCTTTTAGAATAAATGCAATTCTGTTCTCCTCAAGGAGCCTTTGGCTATTCTGGCTCTTGCTCTAGTGGATACCACCAGCTGAAATTCCCCTGCATTGCTTGTTGGCTCTGAGTTTAGGACCCAGATGCCTTGTTCGGGGGGGAGGGGGCTTTGGGTGCCAGACACATCTGAATACAGAGGCTCAGCCAGGGGTCTGACAGTACAGAGGCCCAGCCAGGGGCCTGGGATCAGTGGGACTGAAGCCTAGCAAAGGTCCGTGGGTGACTGGTGCCTCCTGAGTCAGGGGGACACTTGCCCCCCCAGCAGCCAGTCATTGGTATGGTCCCCCCCCATGGCCGATACCAGAGACTGGGGTGTGTTTCTCCCTCATGGCCAATCACACTGACCGAGGGGTAGGTCCCCCCGTGGCACATCCTGCCAACCTGCAAGTGGCAGCGGCATGCTGCTGGTACTTCTGGGCACGCCACTGGCACTTTTGAGTGAGCATGATCAGCCACAGGGGGACCACAGGGATCACTTCTCCTGGCACCCCACAACCTGGCTGGCGCTCTTGGGGGGGGGCACCAGCACTCTCGCCTGCCCCCCCTGTCCGGGAATGCTGGCTATCAGGGAATGCTGGCTATCAGGGGGTGCCCCAGTACTCTCAGGGGGTGCACATGCATCCCCATGCATGCCCTATGCATTGCCACTTTCCCTATTAATTATAAATACCATCAAGGTGTAGCACCCTGGGCCTGGCACTGTTAAGAATCACTGATTTAGTGGTTTTAGGGGCTGGCAATACTTGTCCTTGCCTCAGACCTGTTCCTGTAGTCCCAGGGATAGAACAAGGCCACACTGTATAACTGTGGCTGGGGCAAGGCTATTTAGCTCGCTTCTTCATTTGTTGCTCTCTGAATTCCTGCAAATGGGTCTTGAATGCAGTGACTACATGGGAGGCTAGCTTCTGGTTCATCCAATTTGCAAATGCTGTATTTCTGTGTGGGAAAGTCTCTTTGACAGGATGAGCATAGTCTGCCATCTGCTGGGCACAGCCTCCAGCTGAAGCACCTACAGCGGTGCTCAGTTGTGCAAAGGATAAGACAAATTCTATTAAGAAGAAAATGTATTGAAGTTCTGATTATAGTCTTAGATTTAAGTGTGGGCTTGTACATAGAGAAATCTTTCATGGTAGTCACAAAGAAACATGTGGACCCTATGTGCTTGCAGAACTGAAACAGTCTTTTCCCCAAGGACATACAGGCATCAGGCCAGCTATTGCAGCCCACGAGACAGAATTCATCCAACCACCCAGTCAATGGAGAGGATGTTACAGCAGATCATTCACTTGGATAGACCTATCTGGATGCTCTTGTCTATGGGAAAGATATATCTGAGGTACCAAGAGACTTCACTGTGCCTCTCTAGGGGTGGCTGTGGAGCCCTTGGTGTCTCTGCAGCCCTCACTTTGTGGGCAATTGCCCCTTCTAGTCTTCTGCCATGCCTTGATGTTTGTTATTTTAGTGAGGGAGGCTGTGCGAGGGCTTCCTAAATTGTTTTTCCAAATGACCACCAGATGCATGTGATCTCTGGCTTATGGGCTAATTGCATGGCTCCAGTCCCTCCCCCACCCTACACACACTGTGCCACATGCCTTGCAGATAGCATTCTCATTGATGTTTTCTTTCACTTAAGTCTCCTTTTGGGTTCCTGGACCCTCGCTGCTCCCACACTCTCAGCCTCTTGCTAGGCTCTGCACCTTTGATGGTCCCACACTCAGCCTCTGGGTCCCTAGGAACCTCCTTCTTCTCCCCTTAATTCCTCCCCAAACCTCCAGTCTGCTTTAGATGCTATCTCCAAGCTGGTCTTCTGGAACTGCAGCCATCCTGCTTAGGTGGTACTCTCTCAGCAGGCTCCCAGATGTTACTACCAGCTTCTCTCAGGGCTTGAGATTATACCTGCCACCTCCCTGGGTCAGCTGATCTCACAATTAGCTCTGAGTCACACCTGCTTTGCAGGCTTTGCAGGCTGCCTTACCTCTTAAAGTGGCAGGTATGCCAAGTGCCCTGCCACATTCACAGATGAAGAGAACAAAACAAAGTGTAGCCTGGGTACACCCGGGGGTGTGTGCCCTGTTCTCCAATGACAGTGGTGGTGGTCAGGCAGGGTGCTGAGGAAGGGGTCAGCTACTAGAGGGCTTCCTCCCCTCTCTATAGAGCTAGGCCAAAACCAAATACTTAACTATGTACAATTTATTACAAGAACAAATACAGATGCTTAATATAAAACAGAGAATATTTACAAGGCTTAACATATAATACTATATATAATGCTCCACAATTTACATATAATACCAAATATTAACCAAATAACTTACAACCACACAACACAATTAACACATAGGGATAGTAACTTAACCATAATATTTCTTTAAACCTTTACAAATAACAATACCAATATACACACTGAGATATTAAAACACATAAATTGTTTAACCCCTGTTAAAGAATACCCTTAGTTATATAGCCCTTAATACCACAACTTCAAAATAGGGAGTGCACTCAGCACCTCCCTGAGGGGTTTCCCTGAAGCCCCTCCCCTTTAGGGCCCTGGGATGTGGACACACCCCTCCTGCAATGGAGGGTGGAGGTGGCAGACCCTCCTCACCTGTGTCAGCCTCCCCTACAGGGCCCACTTCCCCAGTAACTCACACTTTCTCTCTGGAGAAGTTAAGGCTTGTTCCCTGGTAGCCGATTCTGCATGAGACTCTCCCCAGTGGCACCTTCGGCTCTCCTTGATGGCCTGGCACCCTGCACTGGGCACCCAGGGCTCGCTCTCTCTCGCAGGAGCCAAGCCCTTGCAGGCTCCAACTACCCAGTCTCACACTGAGGTTCTTCCCTTTCCCAGGCCCTGCTCTGAGCACTGGGGCTCTTTTTGTTAAAAGTGGAACTGCACTGTGGGGCTCCAGTCACTCAGTCTAGGGCTGGAGCTAATGTGAGGGGCCATGAGCTGGTTCCTCCATGCGCTGTCCTTCCAAGGTGGCTCTCCATGTGCTGGCCTGTGCACTGGGTGAGCCTAAGCAGCCGCAAGCTGCTCCCAGGGCCAGGTCTCCATGTGCTGACCTGCACACCAACTGCCCAGCCAGTTGCTGGGTTTGCAGGCTCAAGCCACCCCGAGCGGCTCCTAGAGCCTGATCCCCATGCGCGGATTCAAGTGCTGCTGAAGGTCAAGCAGGGTCCTGAGGATGGCCATCTCTGGAGCTCCTCTCTCCTTGCCATCCCTCATTGTCTGTCGGGCCTGCTGAGCACGCTCCCCTTTTATACTCTTCCCTGCCCCAGCCCTGAAGTTCTCCAGACCTGGCTGATGCAGTTTTGATTCGGGTCCAGCAGCTCCTTGCCCCTGCCCTTCAGAAAAGGGTGGGGCATTGCTTTCCTTATGCTGCCTTCGGATTGGTGGGCGGGCTCCACCAATCAAACAGCAGACCTTCGATTCTGAGACTCAGTCCAAGCTCTGAAAAAGTAAGCCTGCTGCAAAAGTGATTAAGCTTTATAAGAGTAGATTTCCTCAGGGCTGCAGAACCACTCTTCCACTTGAGAAATTTAGGTCTTGTCTCTACTGTTAACAGTAGCCTGTTTACATCAAGTTAACTAAGATATGTGAACTCTCTTGGAATAAAACACTGTGAAGATAAGGTACCATGTGGTTAAACAAGGGAAGGCCAGCCCTGTGCCCCTACCTAGGGTTAACTTCAATGTAAATTGAAGTGCTCAAGTTCCATGTCTTTACCTAGAATGTCACACACATTAGTTACCCAGAGGTAAAACAAAATTCCTTTTAGTGGGAGAGAACAGGCCTCAGACACAGGCTCACTTGGGGACTAAAGGGCAGAGGGGACCAGGGTAGGTCACAGGAGAATATTTGCTTTCTGAGGAAAGCAGTTGAGTCCCTTCTGTTCTGTCATGGAAGACAAAGCCCGTGTCACAGCTTGTAGGGAATGACTGGTGAGATGAAGCCGCCTGCTCAAATACAATGAGGCAGTCCTGCAGGGGGCAGCACACCTGGTTCTGGGCCTGAGAGCAGGAGACTTGGGTGAGTCCATCCTGAGAGGCTGAAAGGGTTCCAGCTTCAAAAGGAGCACTGGAGAAGCTTGGATGATGCCTAAGCTGTAACCTGGTGTTTTGGGCACAGTGCCAGGAAGTCAGAGAAATACATGTTCAAATCCCTCTGGTGAGCTTAGAACCTGGATCTCCTTCCTGTATGTGTGCACTTATCACTTGGCTAAAATATGGGTGGTGTGGGTCCCCCTCCAGCATCTAACACCTGTTGGTCCTGGGTTTCTATCTCTTTGTGACTTGGGCACACGCATCCTTCCACAATCAGCCTATATTTGTGCCCAGCCAGTTCATAGCCTACTGTGCGTGCTCAGTCTGTATATATGTGTGCTTATGCATTCACTGTGGAAGTGTAACAGAATCACAACCTGTATGTAAGTGCCAAAATCATCCATTAGATAGGAATAACTTTGAGGATTAGCTGTGCTGGATTCAAGCTAGGCACCTAGAAGTGAAGGGCTCTGTGAGCCGTTAGCAGTGTCTTCAGGCATCCAGACCCCCAACAGCTGCTAAACTTGGAGTGGGTCCTCTAGAAAGAAACATACTGTAAAACCAAAACCATTTGTTAAAAGAATACCAGTGTACAAGGCTAAGCCATCAAAGGTTTCAAAATACCTGAATGAAGTTTATCCACAGAATTACAGTTCAGCCCTGACTTTGTGCATATGGATTACATTCATTACATGACTTCACAAGGATTTTCTCTGTCAGATGATCTAGGACCTAGAAATCCACAACATATACCTCTCCCATACATAATGAAACAGTCATTAGGCTATGGATAGTGAGTATCAGGTTTCCTAGTTTCTATTCACGACTCCATGAATAAAGTGTGATGTAGTGGCTAGATGAGCAAAGATAAGAGCTGGCATCTTCAAACACATAATTTGACCTATCTGTTCATAAGGCAAAGTGTCTAAGATTTGTCATGGGGACCTGAGGTCTAGTTTTGCAGGCAGTGACCTTGTGTAGTTGTTTAGGGGCACATCTACACATGTGCTTTAATGTGTATTAGCCTATTTTAATGCACATTAAAGTGTCACAAAAAACCATGCACGTTCAATAACATGCATTAAAATAGGCTAACACGTCTTTTTCTAATACCTCACAATAGGCGCATCTACATGTTCACTAATGCGGTTGAGGTAATGCACATTAAATCTAGTACTTCCATTGTAAGGTACTAGAAAAATGTGCATTAGCCTATTTTAATGTGCATTTTAATATGCATTAGCATGTTTTTTTGGTGATGATTTAAAGCACATTAAAATAGGCTAATATATATTGAAGTGCATGTGTAGGAAGGTGCAGGAAGAAGAAAGCAAGCCAGAGAAGATGTGTGGTGGATACCAGTAGCATAACTGAAGTGGGGTAACCAAGACAGCAACCCTGGAATCCAGCTTGGGTGTGTGCATGCAAAAAAATAACAGGTGCTGCTAGTGCTGCTCACGGCACATTATTATGCCTTGGGTATATACTGCCTTGGGCGCATGTTTCCAAAGGGACAGAAACTTTCCATGGGCTGTTTATCCATTTTATCCAATGAGTACCAAGTGCAAAATACAGTGAGTTTCCAAGCAAAGACCTGGCTAATATCCAACCTGTGGTGTGGTAGCTATAACACAGTACTAGGAAATTAGATGGATGAAGGTTCAAACCCCTCTAGGAGAAGGGCCCTAGAACCCAAGTTCTTCATGTCCCTGGCAAGTGTTCCAGCCACTAGAGTATTGGGTTGAAGCATAGAAAGCCTCTTCTCCATCCAGCACCTACCAATTGTGTTTTTTTCTGTGACTAAAATTTTGGAATTTACCCAATCGTATACCAGGACAATTGCAGATAGAGCCTGGTTGGGCTGGTAGACCTTGTTTTTTTGCAGTCTCCTTGTCTAGGCTAAGCTGAAAGTTCTTGTTCCTGGCATTGTGTGCCTTTCTTTGCTGGTTCTCTGGTTTTTACTTTAGGCTCTAATTGTGCCTTCTAGTTCTAGTAGAATCCTTGATGTCCCTTGTGGCAGGGCACCAGTGGTGCCTGCCACTTTAAGGGCTAGAGCAAACACTCAGCAGGTGTTCGATTACGGTGGCCATTTTGGAACTCTGTCTGCCTATATAAACAAGAGCAGTTTACTGCTGGGAGTGAGGTAAGAAACATTATGTGGTTGAGTTATTGCATGGGAACATCTTGCAGGCAGGAGCAGGAAGAGCTGCTCCTGGGCATGACCTAAAACTACTCTGTCAGGAGTGGGTGGCCTGGTGGGATTCCCAGTGGCATAGGAGCCCCCAGGAAAATGCCAGGGCAGTTACCACCCTGGTGAAAGGCAGGTAGGGGTGCCTTAACTCTAGCCCTCACTTTTGGGTGGGTTAGATGCTTCATCTAATCCAGGGAAGGCCAGGTAAGCCTCTTGCACCTGAGCCTGCTGGGGTGTGTGACCCTGCAGGGTCAAGCATGCTTTGTGAAGCACCTGAGCTGGGAGTGGGGGACCCTGATCCATGAGTAGCCAGGAGGCTAAGACCTAACCCGAGGGACCTGGCTGAATTAGTTGCCTGAGATGCCATCTGTGAGGCTTGGGCTGCACTGTAGGGGTGGAATGGAGCTGCGGATAGCACCCCCCTCCCCCCAATATTGGGGTGTATAATAGGCAGCCTCCTGCCTAATTATTATATCAATATTATTACATCAAGCCTTGGCAGATGAGAGAGGCAGGTGGTTGGCCTGTAGACAGGGGGCAGGCCTATGCTTGCACCGAGCATGAAAGCCTGCCCTGTCACATCCCCTGATTCTGGCTTTCTGCTCTTGCTTCTTGTTCGATATGCAGTTTTGACTTTTGACCCTAGTTAACTCTTAGCTTAACCTTGCTCTGACTTCTGACCCTGGTCTGCCTTGACTTTGACTATAGCTCCTGGTTTCAGTTCCAGCACCAGACTCTTCTGTACCTCCAACTTCTGGGGATGTTGGCTACAAAGGACCAACTCACAGGATCATAATAAATTCTAATTTATTGTATGGTATGTGAAGTTACCAATAAAATCATAAATGCAAACTTTGAGTTATGAGGGGTACTAGTCACCTTAGTGTGCACGCACACATGCACTCACTCATTCAAACCATGTCATTTAAACCCATGTAGTATAGTGTATAGTAGCTGCTGCAGTGATTGTGAGAGCACAGGTAAATATACTGACACCAATTTGAGGCCCTGGAGTCTGCTGTCAATGGTCAGCTTCCTTCAAGGTGATGTCTCCTCTGGAAGGGGGTTGCCTGCTTGTCCTTCTGTCTTGGTAGGTCAGGTGCTGGATGAAAGGGTGCCACTGGGAGTCATGCTTCACTGCCTCTTATCCCTTTCTGGCAGACTTGTGCGATTTTTTTTTTTTTTCTTTTTTTTTTTCCCCCCATCATCTTGGCTGCCCAATCTGGAGGTTGCTGTCCCACATGGGTCTTGAGTAGTGCATGATAGCTGTCAGTTCTCTGCCTGCTGGTACATGCAGTGTTGGGAGTCAACTCTTCACTTAATTGACTCAATGGCTGTATTGTCATAGGTTACAGGAATAATCAATAGAGTGGGTGCTCAGTTGCAGGAATCAGTTCATTGGCTTGATTAGCCTAAAATGGCTTGTAGAATAGAGTTTTGTAATGGTAAGTTCCTCTGGCTAGGCTATTGTCAACTAACAGCCAGAGGTTCTTGCTTTGTCATTTAATTATCTAGTTCATACATACTCCCATTCACTTGGGGACCAGCCCAATACAGCAATACAATTCCAGTGATTTACAATTTCAATGCATTCTTACAATAATAGTTCTAGTAATACAAGGTATGACTCTACTTTAAAGAAATACATTTGTTAAAAGATATGAACTACTGATGTCAGGGTAATGCTAGGGTAAAGATGAGACAGATGAAATATAAAAATGCACTGTGAGAAATATATAAAAATGCAATGCAAGGTAGTAAGGATCAAAGGGTACTGGGGACAGTAAGTGAGTTAAGTTAGCACCAGGATATAGTTACAGTCTTTTTACAGTGGATATTTTAGTTATTTTGTTTTCTTTAGTGACACTGAGCTTGATTGGTATGTAGATGTAGTTTCTAGGCTTCTCCTACAGAAAGCCACTTCAGTTTTCTGGCTTGCTCCGAGCCTTGCCACAACCATGTAACGAGCATGCTAGGTCTCTGCCAATACTCAGAAAGAAAAAGAAATGCATAAAATGGGGGGTGCAAGCAAGAAGGGGCTTCCTGTTACAGGGAAACTAACCTGGATTGCACCTGTGCTTCGGGTACCCAACTACTAGGTAAAACTACCCATTCCTCAGTCCCTAATACCCAGCTGCTGCAGCAGCAGTAGAAGTAATCGGCAGAGCAGCAACTTGGTGTGAGCCTACAGGCCATTCATTAACTCTTCAGAGACCAGATGCAGCCCATGTGCTGCCAGTTAGATAGCCCTTTTCTAAAATAATGGATTATAGGTCAAGTGTTGTGAGCAAGGCATTATTGGTCTGGAGTGGTGAACAGAGCTGCTCTGCTCTGGAACATTAGGAAGGCATTTGGCCTCAGGGAATCTCAGTAATAAGATTGTTTGCCTTGGAGCAGGGATTCTCAGCTGTGGTGCCATGATGCCCCGAAGTGTCATGAGCTCCTTGTAAGGGTGCTGTGGCACCTAGCCCATGTACAAGGAGCTAAGTGCAGCACTTACTACTCCTCCACCCACTCTAGAGTCCTGCAAACAAGAGGCACCCATGGGTGCCCCTCCCACTTCTTGGCAACCTTGTGCCAGCTGCCTTGAAGTATGCTTCACTATGAGCGGGTGGATATGCAGACACAGAACCATGGTTTTTTTCAGTCTAGTTTGTCCACAGCTCCTTACATGCTCCAACCCCTGGTGGGAGAGGCCACAGGCGCAGGTGGTTCTGGTCCTAGCATGCTAATGTATGGCAGAGCAGCTCTGGCTGTGCTTGACCCCTTGGATACAAACTGGAGGGTCCCCTCCCTGCTTGCCCACTCCTGGGCCTCATGTCCTGTTGGCCCATTGGCTTCTCATCCCCCTTGGCTCCCCACCCCATCACATGTGTAGCCTAGCACCTCAGCCCTGCCAGCTGGGTATCCATGGGCATTTTTTTTTTGCCTCAGGGGCTGCAATTCAGGGGGGATTACCCTGGGATAATTAAAGGGCAGAAACTGACTCACCAGCTCCTTGTCCTCAGAAGTGATCTGGACCCATCTGTAGGGAGTCCAGGTGCTGTACTGTGATCAAACATGTGTGGGACCAGGAAGAGCTATGGGAGCAGCCTGAAGGGGTGACTATTGCACTTGTCTTATTACTATATATTAATATAATATAAAATTTACAATTAATAACACGTTCATTCATCAATACAATTATAATGCTTAAAATATTCATACATTTTAGCAGCACCCATTTCAAAAGCTAATAAATTCAGAAGACTTATAGAAGGATGCCTTAAATCTAAAAAGGTTGAGACCCACTGCCCTAGAGAATAGGGACAGCTGGCAGGCCCATGATGGGCTGATGCAAAAGAGGAATGCATCTGTGCCCTTTTGAGGCCATGTATACTTCTAGAGGGAGCCCAGGGACTGCAGCTGTAATTGGTTCTCATGTAAACAATGCAAGAAAAGGAAGATGCTTGGCATCACCTCCACCAGGTGCCAAGCCCTATATTTTAAGTATCCACATCCTTTTTGTACCATTGCTAATGAGATAGTGGTCATGAGCATGACTGTAAACTGCATTCACCCGGAGGGCCTGGGGGCAATGTGGTGGGGCTACGCATGGCAGGATAGCTCCTATAAAATACCACAATGTTGCAACCTTCAGACTAAGGCGAGTATAGGGCGCCTCAAAACTGTAGTCCCCAGTGCCTTGTGGGTACTCCTAGGTTGGAGAAGGGTGTGTTTTTGTCAGGAAGATATCCCTTAGCTTTTGCTGAGGTGTTAGGCAATCAGCAGCAGCTCTAATCTGTTCTCTGGCAGAAGGTACAACTATCAAGGCACTGAATGTCTAGATTTGTTCTGGCCTTTGGACTCCATCTCAATGGTCTAAAAGAGGGATGGCAGGTCTAGGGCACCCTTCACTTCTCCATGCTCTTGCTTATGTGTACATGCTAGAGGGCTTACTGTGGTGGCTGCAAAGACCTCTTGCATGTACAACATGATCCAGAGCAGGGGTTCCCAAAGTTTTTATGCTGAGGACTGGCAAACTGCGGACCGGAAGTGACCGTGGACTGGCAAACTGCAGACCAGCAGTGACCAGCATACTGCGGGCAGGCAGCCAACCCTTTTTTATACTTGGTACTGGCTGCCGGTCCACAGTATGCCAGTCACTTCCAGCCTGCGGTTTGCTGGTCTGTGGTCACTTCTGGTCTGGCAGCCAGCCCTCCTGCGGACCAGCAGCCAATCCTTCCTGGCCCAGCACTGGGCTTTGGCCTGGGGGTTGGCACCCCTGACCCAGAGGATCGACTGTTGCCAAGAAGAAGTAATGAGACAGTAAAGAGTTTTTGCAAGAGGGCAAGTAAAAATGTTAAGTGGTGGGTTTTTTTTGGTCCAATCTTCCTGCTGTTATGCACGTACCTGAACCACAGGAGTGCTCACAGTCATGCATGTGAGCCATTGCAGTAATGTGCACAATAGCAGTCTGGCTGCAGAGCTGTGTGGGACTGTCTATATCCACATGAGGGTGCTCCTTGCCAAGCTTTGCTCCAATGATGCCTCAGCATCTCTTATTTACAGAAAGCATTAGGCATGGGTGGCTTTTATTGTTGAAGGAAATAAAACAGTCAAGAACAAGTGTAATTTAGGAATGTGAAATGCAAAGAAAAAAGTTTCCCTTTCTCTTAAACCTACCAAGTGAAGGAGGTAGCACTGGTGCATGTCAGGATGATTCCAATAAAGAATAAAATCCACTTGCTCTGCCCTGTGTATCCACTCCATCTCCTAGTGGCTCCATCACCCTCTGTTATACAGTATGCTGGGGACTCACCTTCCTTTTTTCCCTTCTCCAACCTTAGAGCTTGGTCACTTACCTGTACACATGCCCTTGGGGCCTCATCCCTTCACACTCAGTTTAGTGGCTGCTCTGTTGAGAGATGCTCTTGCATATTTTGATTCTGCTTCTGAAAAATGTAGCAACAGTTTCCAAAAGCATCCTTTCTGGACCCAACCATCTCCTTCTTCCCACTATAAGTTTCTGCCATTCCTTACTCCAAAATTGAGTTTTTCTTCTCCTCACATTAGTGCCTTTTGTAATTCAAGCAGTGAACATAAGTCGCCTATCACTTCCACAAAATTCTTTCTTTTCTCTTTCCAGTCTGCAAGCATAGCTGACATATGTGTATAAAATTCTTCTACATATCTAAGGTAATTACTACTACCAGATAACTGGCTCTGGATTCCAAAAAAAATTCCTTAAAAAAAGTCTAACTGTTTAAAAGAACTCTGATGGGAAGTCAGTGTTGAACCATCTCTCTATTGAGACTTTCCTGGTAATCATCAATCAATGATGATGCTTATCTCTTCTACAGCTGCATACAAGTTTTTCTCCGTGCTTTACAAAACCATTTTTTTCCCCTTTGGGTTGGAACCAGGTGTTCAGTTCAACAATGAGCCATCATTTCCAGACAGAAGTTTGCAGACTTTGCCCAGTTTCTGGATATTCATCCAAGCGAAATCACTTCTCATTGCCCTTAAGCAAGTAGATTCATAGATGCTAGGGTCAGAAGGGACCTCAACAGATTATTGAATCCAACCCCCTGGATAGGCAGGAAAGAGTGCTGGGGTATGACTCCAGCCAGATGCCTATCCAGCCTTCTCTTAAAGACCCCCCCCGCCCCCAAGGTAGGGGAGAGCACCACCTCCCTTGGAAGCCCATTCCAAATGTTGACCACCCTTACCATGAAGAAGTTTTTCCTGATATCTAGCCTAAATCTGCTGTCAGTTTGTGACCATTGTTCCTTGTTACCCCAAGAGGTGCCCTGGTGAACAGAGCATCTCCAATACTTTGCTGCATCCCCCTAATGAATTTGTAGGTGGTGGTCACAAGACCACTTCTCAGCCTTCTGTTGCGGAGGCTGAAGGTCCCTCAGTCTCTCCTCATAGGGCTTGTCCTGAAAGCCCCTAACCATATAAGTGGCCCTCCTCTGGACCCTCTTGAGTCTATCAAAATCCTTCTTGAAGTTCGGCACCCAAAACTGGACGCAATCTCCAACTGCAGCGTGACCAATGCCACATAGACGGGGAGTATCGCCTCCTTGACTCTATTTGTCATGCATCTGCTGATGCATGATAAAGTGCAGTTAGCTTTGCTGATGATTTTGTCACAATTATGACTCATGTTCATCTTAGAGGCCACTATGACGTCAAGATCCCTTTCTGCTTCTGTGCTGCTGAGAGGGTCACTTCCCAGCCAGTAGGTGTGCTGGATATTTTTGCACCCTAGGTGCAGCACTCTGCACTTGTCCTTGTTGTACTGCATCCTATTGTATACTGCCCACTATTCTAACCTGTCCAGGTCTGCCTGCAATCGTTCCCTACACTCCAGGGTGTGCACTTCACCCCACAATTTAATATCATCTGTAAACTTGGACAGAATACACTTCATACCCACGTCCAAGTCACAGATGAAGATATTGAAGAGTACAGGTCCAAGGAATTAATACTGCAGGACCCCACTACCCACATCCTTCCAGGTTGATACTGACCCGTCTACTATCACTGTCTGCATGTGACCGCTAAGCCAATTTGCCACCCACCGGACCATGTAAACATCTATGTCACAACCTCTTAATTTATTTATGAGAATAGGATGAGATACCATATCGAAGGCCTTGCTAAAGTCCAAGAAAACAACATCCAACTCTACTCCCATGTCTAAGCATTTTGTGACCCTGTCATAAAACAAAATCAAATTGGTCAGGCATGATCTACCTGCTACATATCCATGTTGGTTTCCCTGCTGCATTATTTTTCCCACTGGACTCCCACAAATATGATCCTTCATAATCTTTTCAAAGACCTTTCCAAGGATGGAGGTGAGACTGACTGGCCTATAATTATTTGGATCCTTCTTCCTCCCCTTCTTGAAAATAGGGGCCACAATGGCCCTTTCCCAGTCCTCCAAGACCTGACCCGAGCACCACGAGTGCTCAAACAGCCGTGCCAGTGGTTCTACTATGACATGGGCCAATTCCTTCAGTACCCTCGGATGCAGCTTGTCTGGGGTTGCTGACTTGAGCACATCCAGTCCATCCAAGTGACTCTGCACCAAGTTAGCATTGACAGTTGGTAGGCTGGTGTCCCTCTGATGCCCATCTAAGAACCCTTTAGGAGACTTATCTTGAGCCCTGTTGAGGAACACTGAGGCAAAAAACTCATTGAAGAGCTCAGCCTTATCCCCCCTCTCTGTCACTAATTGTTCCTCCTTGTTCAATAGGGGTCCTTTGCTGCCCTGCACCTTCCTTTTACTCTCTACATACCTAAAAAAAGACTTTTTGTTGTCTTTAATTTGTGTTGCCAGTCTCAGCTCTGTAGTTCCTTTGGCCTTTCTATCTGTCTCTCTGCAAGCGCGGGCCAAGTAAGTATACTTCTCCTTGGTAGCTTCCCCCTGCTTCCACCACCTATATGCCTTCTTTTTTGCCCTTAGGCTCCCCTGGATTTCCCTGTTTAGCCAAGGAAGTTTTTTGGCTCCTTTCCCCCTTTTCCCTCATACTGGGATAGTCTCCCTCTGTGCCCGAAGGATCGCTTCCTTTAGGAACAACCACCCTTCCTGGACTCCCATCTCGCCAATACTCTTCTTCTGCAGTGTGATGTTGACTAGACTCCTAAGCATACTGAAGTTAGCCTTCCTAAAGTCAAGCACTTCCACCCTACTAGTTATCTTACCCACCCTACGCCATATGGTGAACACAATTGATTGGTGGTCACTGTCCCCAAGGCGATCATGAATCTGCAGCTCCCCTACCAGGTCATCCCCTGTAGCCAACACCAAGTCCAGTAGGGCATTCGCCCTAGTGGGACCGTATACCTCCTGCATTAGGTGAAGATCCTGTACGCAGGTTAAGTACCTATGTGAATGGTTGGATTTGGCTGACTGCTTTTCCCAGCAGATGTCCGGGTAGTTTAGGTCCCCCAGGACAACCACGTCCCTAGACTGTACGGCCTCTGAGAGCTGCCTCAAGAATTCCAAATCTAGCTTTTCCTCTTGGTGTGGTGGCCCCCACCACCAAGTCCCTTTCTCTACGACCTCCATGTATCCTAACCCATAATGCCTCAACTTTCTCCTCCTCTGATCCCATTTTGATTAGGGTAGATGTATAATACTCCTTTACATAGAGAGCAACCCCACCCCCTTTCCTCCCTACTCTGTCCCTTCTGTATAACCTGTAGCCCTCAGAGTGTACTGCCCAGTCATGGGTAGGGTCCCACCAGGTTTCCATTAGCCCCACTAAATCGAAGTTATTATCCACAAGCAGAAGTACAAATTCTTCCTGCTTGTTCCCCATGTGTGACAGCCAGAACCAGAGGGATTAATAAGCAATAAATACATGCTTCTTGGAGGCATTTGGTATTTTGCCTAAACAGGTAACATTAGTTAATATAAAGCTTGTAAGTTTGTAAACTGCAAATGTAACTTGTCTGTCATAAGTTTAACCAAAATGATAAAATTAACTGTTCATGGAACTGACTGGGCCCCATAAGCAAAGCTGTAGCTGTAAGATTAGGAGACCTAACGGTTTTTTGCTCAGGGTTCAGCCTTGATGATAAAATTGGATCTAACTGCCTGGCACAACCAACACATTCCAGGAAAGCATATCCCAAGAAAGCATATTCAAATGAAACTTAAAAGGGGTTGGGGCATAGGTGAGGCAATGTCAATTTCAAACCTAAAGGTGCTGCATTGTAATTTGCTTATTGGATAAACCCGAGTCTGGGTAGTAATCTTTTATGATAATTTTTAAAACCTTTCAATCCCATAGGGTAACAGCTGTAGAGCAACATTGTGAGTGGCTCTGAGGCCAACAGATTAACATAAGACTAAGTATAAAAAGCACATGCATCAGGTAACCAGCAGGAAGGAGGGAACAGAATGGTCATTTCTGTTCCACGGCCGGACCCTGGACTCCCGGTGTGAGTGAGGGTCGGATCCTGATCAAGGGATCTTCGCCGGTAACCCTCTGACAGCATCAATCGGGGACGCCTGACTTCACTGAAATCACTTGACGCGTACCCGGCATTGAGGGACTATCGATAAGTTGCCAACCCATGTCTGTCTATCTTTTGTTTTGAACGGCCCAGTGGTTAATACCCTCACAGTGCCCAGTTGGCCTGCGACAGAATTGATCTATCTATGTGTTGTTGCTATCTGTTGTTATTATTTACTATTAGCTCTTTAATACTGCATTATCTGCTTATCGCATTTATCTTTCTGTTAACTGTTGTGTGTGTGTGTAAGCTATAATAAATTTGCCTTTATTTCACTCCCAACTTTGCCTCCTTGAGCTGAAACTGAATCAAACAGCCCAGCTGGCCTATGATAAAATTGATACACACACAGTGCCCAGCTGGCCTGTGATACCCATGCTCCTGGCATTAGTATAGAGGCACTTGAGCCCCCCAAATGGTGCCTTTGATGCCCTCCCATTCTGATGCCCAAAGGGCCCCTTGGTACTTACCTGGGGTGTACTGCTGCATGTCTTGCAGGTGGTAGGTTCTAGACTCCCTTTATCTCTTGCCTCCCCGTCCCCTGTCGTACTTAGTTTAAAGCCTGACGTAGGAGGTTGGCCAACCTGTAAGAAAAGAGACTCTTATCTTTTGTGGAGAGATGAAGCCCATCACGTCCCAGGAGGTTGCTTGCATGGAAGTGCAGTTTGTGATCCAGGAAGCCAAAACCTGCACGATAGCACCAACTCTGGAGCTGTGGGTTGACTTCCCTGACACGGGTGATGTGACGCCTACTGTGACCGCTGACTGGGAAGATCGACGAGAAGACCACCTGCACCTCCATTTTCTTAAGCCTGGTCCCCAGAGCCCTGTGGTCACTCATGATATGGTTTGGACTACTCTTGGCCGCATCATTTGTTCCTACATGGATGAGGACCATGGGATAGTTGTTGGAGGGCTGGGTGAGGTCAGGAATTCTCACCATGACGGCCATGATCCTGGCTCTGGGCAGGCAGCAGACCTCATGCACCATGGGATCTGGACAACGGATGGGTCCCTCTGTTCCTCTCAGCAAGGAGTTGTCCACAATGATGACGTGGCATCTCTTCTTCTGCTTACCTGGCCAGCCCTCAGCTCACTTGGTGATGGTGGCAGGCCCCTTCAGTGCACTTTCCCCCACCACACACTTCTCCAGTGCAGCCAGGGCCTCATATTTGTTCCCTAGCTGCACTGGGGGAGCTGTCTCTGAGGCCAGAGGCCTGGTCTCTGAGACGATTGTCCTTCACTCACCAGCATCTGCGTCAGGGCATTCCCTCACAGCTTCTCCACCAGGCATCTTGTCCTGCAGAGAATGAAAGTAGCCATCAATCTCTTCTTCAATTGCCCTGATCCCCTGCAGCCTGCTCACCTCTGCCTGGAGTTCCCTCACCTGCCCCTCCAGGGCCTCAATCCGGGCACATGTGGGACAGGCATGGGAACCCCTAGCCCCCACAGGCCTCAGAGGTCCCGCTAGCCAACCCCCGCAGACAGGGGGCCAGGGCACTGCCGACCGCCTCACAGGAGCTCTGGGCCAGAGGCAGCAGCAGGGCAGGGGCCCTGGCTGTGCTCTGTGTCAACACCCCATAGTAGCCCCCCTCCTCATTCACTTACCTGAAGTCTCTGCCAGAAGCTCCCGTGTACCCTTGCCCACAACTGGCCTGTGAACTGCCTGCAAACTGCTCCCCTGTTGGCAGTCCCTGGTCACAGGCTCCCTGGTTGCCTGCGGAGTTTCCTTTTATCCCCTTCTGGGCCTGGGCTGACTCAGGCCCAGGCAGCAATCGTATGGTCAGCAATCCCACAGCAATCAACAGTCAGTCAGCACTGACTCCCAGCTTCTCAGAGCACATACCCACCAAACAAACAGACAGGCAGCTAAAGCAAAGGTACAGGCAGCTGGATCACTTACCTTTCCTGGGCAGGCTGTAGTGCCTGGTCTGGCTTCTCTCCTCCTTCCTCCTTCCTCTTGCCTCCAGCAACTGCCCGCAAACTGCTCCCCTGTTGGCAGTCCCTGTTCTACCTTTGCTCTGAAAATCTTTGAAGCATTTTCATATGACAGGGGCTGTCACAGAATATAGCATGCATTAGCTTTTCCCTCTTTGTCAGCTTTAAGTCTAGTTGTCAAATAGCAAGGATTTCTAAAATATTTTACTATTTCTGCTCTTGCAAACTACATGTCATATGAGCCATTGTCTAATCTAATATATCTTTTTGTATGTCAGTATTGGTAGAGGACTTCCTAATGCAACTTCTGTACTTTGTAGATGCAGATACTAAACTGAGATTGCATGAGGTCATAAAACACCAGTTCATTTTATTGGAATTTGGTTGTGTAGTTCTGATGGATTGAAGGGCAAAAAGAAGCATGACATTCTACATCTTATGTGGCAGTCCCCACATCATTTTGTTGAGTCACCTTGCATTTTTGAAACTACAGAGATTTTTATTTTCCAGACATAAAGGACTTTTTTTCCACAGCCACAAAATAATGCATTTTGTACTGGGGTCATGACAGGAACATTAGAACAGCAGAGGAGACATTGTGAGGAAATCTCAGACCAGGGGATGGAGGAGCCTATAATAACAGTGAGAATTTTAGAAGCAGGAATTTTGAAAACCTTCCACTAGGGGTAGTGGAACTTTCCTCACGTAGCCAAAACAAGCATGCAGTAACTAAGGCATCTGTGCTGAGGATTAATGTAGCGTTGTAGTTAGTCTTCCAGTGGTCTGGCCTTCCCTTTGCTCTGCCTTTCACTTGCTGTCATGGCTTAATTGCTGAACTGCCGTGAGGGCTTATGAGTTAGGTGCTGAACTGCATGTGCAAAAAGAGATAAAAGCTGGAGGATGCCTGTAAATGTGTGGGGAGGCTGCTGCAATGCTCTGTAATTACAGTGCCAGGTTCAATTAAGCGAGTCTGCTGCAGCATGCTAATCAGTGTCCTCCAGGAACCTCTGCATCTCGTGTATCAGTGTTCCTGCACTTCAAAATGGCAGCAGGGTGCTTGTTCAACAAGCTTTAGTTAAAGCACCCCTGCCACCATTTTGAAGTGCGGGGATGCTGATACGTGAGATGCTGCGGGTACTTTAATTTGAGCAGCTCTCAGAGCCACTCTAATTAAAGCTCCCCTACCCCTCCAACATGTGTAAAAATGCCTGGAGAGCCCAGGCACCTATTGATGGGGGTATACTATGTGTAAGAAGGGGAGATAGTTTCCCTCAGTGGCCTTTACTGAACCCTCCACTCCAACCAAGCTGCAAGCTGGTAGAAATGCCTCTGTGCTGGAAATATTTGAAATGTCTGTCCAGGAAAGTAGCAGGAGTGATGGGGACATTCTTTCTGAGTGGGACACTAATTTTCCCAAAACAGAGACTGACCTACACTCTTCTTCCTTTCCCCTTGCCCTGAGATAGTATTCTCAGTATTTCCCCACCCGTCCCCCATGAGAGGCCCTCCAGAGTCTCTAAGGGGAGATGTAGCTTTAGCCAGAGCATCCCAGCCTTGGGTACCAGCCAGTTTGGTTCAGCACCTGGGGCAGCCAGCTGATCCCACACACAGGCTAACACTTGCTGGGGAGAAAAATCTCTCCTAGGTGAAGTTGGGACTGATGGGGCAAGCACCCAGGTATGGGGAACAGTGGCATCTCTCTACAGGGAGGAGAAGAAAGGCAGGCTGTCTTATCACTGGGCCTTGAAGGGCCACACTGAAGGGCCTCTCAAGTGTCTTTATTCAGTAACACCCTAAGGCAGTGCCACAAGGTCATGTGACTATTTGAAACTAGCTCAATAAGGAATTCAGCATTGTGGACAAAGCTGTTGATCAATTACTTCAGTGTGCCATCAGTGAAGTTCTTGTCACTGATCCATCCTACTGTCTTAACGATTAAGAAGATATTATTCAAAGCACATGGTAATACCATTCTGGTTGAAGTCTACATGGATACTGAGTGCTACTTAATCCAGTGTCTCATAATAATTTTGGGTAAAATTCTCTTTCCCTTTGTGAACCTAAATGGCAGCTTTCTAACCATGTGAATGATGTTTTGGCCCTGATGCTCAGGCTGTGATTCTGTTATCATAAGTATATGGGCATAGACTACGAATATGCACTAGGCTACTATTATATTGAATATTCTGGACTTAGGCAACAAGATTCCTGGCCGAGCTTTCGACCGGGCATCAACCTCCTTATTCACATTCTCTGGGGTCCTGCTGCCTCACGGTTATTTCACCTGCCACAACTTGATATTATAGGTATAATGGTTACTCTATGTCACTGGGTTCCTGGGATGGTGTACTCACTCAGACCTCCATGCCTTTGGGGTTCTGTTCTTGAGTCACCATTCAGCAGAGACCCGTGGGGTGATAAACAGCTTTATCTTTATTAGGAACAGGATTCAGCAACTCACATGCTCACAGCTTGCAGGGAGAACTACAACTATCCACCACCACAAACTATACCCACAGGGCTTCAGGGGGAGAGGCTGGGTCATTCTATTGCTGGCCTCTTAAAGGTATATTCCAAATACCACATCTCCCTTCTTTTTGACTCTGGGAGCTCCCTCTTAAATAGTTGAATTTTCATCAGGTGCTACTTTAACATGGAACATTTCAGATCATTGAACCAGAGGTTGCTAGCGCTTGGCTCACTGGTGGGGTCTAGCCTTTACCACTATCCCATTATATAGTCCTTGTATTTCACAGACAATCTCACCACACATCCACTCTTAGTTTGTATGGTGTCATCACATTCTTCTGTGGGTACTGGTGGGTTCTCTGGACTGGGATTAAACTCTTGCTCATGGTGGTCTGGTTCTTCTTCTGAAGCTTGTTCTGCTGCCGTCTTTTGAGGTACATCAACATGTTCTGCTGGTACTGACGAGTAATCCTTTCTTAAGTGTCTTCTCTTCCTCCTGTAGATATTACTGCTGGGGGTTTTTACTACATAAGAGCATGGCTCAGCCCTTTTTGCTGTGACTGATGCTGGTGTCCAACCTGTACTTGTTTGCATCCTTACTTTCTCCTCCTCTCATAGAGGTGGCAGGAATGCAGTTATGCAGTCATAGTGATCCTTTTGGCACCTTTGAAGGTTCCACCACTTGTGGGAGGCATTTGACGGTAGACTAACAGTTAGCACCACCTTTGAAGCAGGGAGGGTACTGTGCAAAAGTCTCCCCATCAGAAGCTACACTGGAGCATACTCAAGACTCAATGGGCATGTTCCTCAGATTGAGTAAAGCCAGATATAGATCAGAGCCATCCTGCAAAGTCTTCTTAAACATTGATTTGATGGTCTGAACTGTGCGTTCAGCCTGAGCATTGGATTGTGGGTAACCTGGGCTAGAATGGGTGATGGTTATGTCCCGGTCAGTCACAAATTGTTTCATCATGTGACTTGTAAATGGCATGTGATCACAGACAATCTCTTTAGGTATGCCATGGAGAACAAACACAGACTTCATTTGGCTACTACCATGCCAGCTGTTTTGTCTGGCAGGTGCAAAACTTCAGGGTACTTGGAGTAATAGTCGACTATAATCAAGTAAGACTGTCCCTGTAGGTCAAAAATGTCTGCTGCCAGTTTTAGCCAAGGCAGGTCTGGGATCTCATGTGAGATCATGGGCTCTTTCTGATTCCTGGGTTGGAGCTCTTGACAAGATGCACAATTTGCAACCCATTGCTCAATGTGGGCATTCATTTTAGGCCAATACACAATTTGTGTAGCTCGCGCTTTCGACCTTTGTATGCCTACATGGGGCGAGTGAAGCAATGTCAACATGTTGGTCCTTGCACTACTTGGAATGATTTTTTTCAGCCCAATCATAAGCAAATCATCCTGAATCCAGATCTGGTCTCTGAGAGGCCCCTACCACTGGCACCCAGCTGTGTCCAAACTGCTGTGTTATTGGTTAACAGTTTAAACAATATAATTAGAGGAAGTTAAATGGATAATTTAAAAAATGATATTTACATCCATAACCCCATCCCATCCAAAAGCTGTGTTCATACATATTGCTTCTTTTCAAGTGACTGTTATTGTCCATCCTAAACGTTTGAACTGAACACAGTAGATAGCTTTCACCTTGGGAAGAAGGGAAAAATAGAAGAATTAATGAACACATTTAATTGTTCTGTCTTGTTAGTTCCTGCTACAGAAAAACAAGAATGAAGAAGTGAATAATAAAATTACAAATATAATGAATGACAAGGTTTGTGGCTAAAGTAACAAATGTCTTATATCTAGGTACAGGAAAGCATGAAGAGAAAATAACAGCTACAAGAGAGACAAGAATTGATGAGGCAGGACTCTCTTTAGATCATTCCAGTAGCTGTGTTGTGTTTGGAAATCTTCCTTCTTCTGTCTCTATAGATGCAAAGAGAAAACCCAGCAGGTCACCAGGTCATGCTGAGACTGTAAATTCTAAAGTAAGGAAGAACCAGGATAGTGTTGAACAGCATTCCACAATGGTGGAAGAAAAGAGATAAGAAAATCCTCCTTTTTACTTTCCCAAGGACATCAATCCCAACTAATTGATACCTTCCAAGTCTACAAGAGATCTTGTTCAGTCTAGTCCCCAAAGTCTCAGTGAAACAACAACATTTAAATAAAACCAATCGGAGAGCATTTTTTATAATATTTGGAGAACTCAGCAAATTCAAGAAGATCTTCCGAGGTCCCTTCCAGCCCTAATGTCTATGAAATCTACTGCCAGCCTGCATTCCCTCTCTCACCCCACTTATGAGTCTCCTCAGCTGGTATAGGTATGTGTTGTCTATGTTGTGCTGTCATGTATAGCCAGAGGGACTTTTGGATAACTGTTTTTGTGTTCTGGGGTGTAAGCAACAAAAGGTCAGGCTGTAGACCTGTCTTGTGCCTCTTTTATCAGTAGCCAACCTGCAAGGTTACTTGTACTCCAGGTAACAAATTATCTGCAGAACAGCACTCCACGATAATTTCAAAAGCATAGTCCAAGCAGAAGTATAGTACAGTCAGTCAGAGGTGCAGTTCAGTAGTCCACTGTTTCCCAAGGAACTTCACAATTTAAACTTTACAGCTTATTTACTATGCATAACCTTTTTAAGAATTCTTAAGATACTGCTACTCTACTGGCTCACACATGTGCATTAAACATTCTCAGAAATATCCATACCTATGTGTGTTGTTACTTCTCCTTCTGCCTAGCAACAGGATAAGCAAGCTCTCTCAGTCTGGAGCCAGAATGATGTCTAATTGAAACCAGGGCAGCTGTCTATCTTGTGGCTAGATGGCCATATCACCCAGCATCTCCCCAGTTCTCTGCACAGGAAAAACATTAAATTTACTATCCCTTCCATTTTTTATTATTGTATGTGAATATTCTTGTTATCTATGCAACTGTCTGGTCTCTTTTTGAATTTTGCTATTTTGAATTGTCCTATGGCTGGGGGTGTGTGTGTGTGTGTGTGTGTGTGTGTGTGTGTGTGTGTGTGATGTTAGTCTTCTTTGTGTCAGAAGCACAGGAGGCCAGACAAGAGGGCTGGATGTGTTAGAAGCACATAAGGCCTCTGACGGACAGTAATGGCCCTCATGACAACTCTAATAGCAGAAATAGTCTTTAATTTCCCTTTCTATTACTCTTTTTAATGTTTTCTTTGTCACTTTCCTTTCCCTGTTGGTTTCTATTTTAGAACTACATTTGGTAGAGCAAGGCTGCATGAGTACCTTTGCAGTACTTGAGGCCTTCCTGCTACAGTCTATTTAGGGAGTTTGGAATTTGTTTGCTTTCTTTTGCAATAGATCTCAAAGATGTATTTATTACCTAAAAGCATAGATGACAGTATAAAGTCACCACTTTCTGGGAAGGGCCATCCAACTGTCATCAGTGCTTATTTACCAACCATGAGAAACCCAGCTGACATCCACATTTTTTTTTTAAGAAGATCAGGAATATACTGTCTCTCAGCTATCAAAGAAGACCAAGCTCCTTATACTGGCTGATTTCAATACTTGTGTTGGGTTATACCATCAAACCTGCTGAGCTATTATTGACAGGCCTGGTATTGGAAAGTGTAGCAACACTAGCTTATTTCTCCTGGGGAAGTTCACTGAAGACAGCCTTTCCTATCATCATTTTTGGCTCCCAAATAATAAAACTTCCTAGCTGCATCTCCATTTTAAACGTTGGCACCTGATTGCCTCATGATAATGTAAACAAAGAAACATTAATTTTGCCAGGATTACCAAGTTAGTGGGAGCTGAATGCTGGACAGACCATGGTCTTATCCTTGTAGAGTTCAGCAGCTCTGTCAGATGCATCTAAAAGACTCAAAGAAAAACCTCTGAAGAAGTTAAACATCAACAGGCTGAAGACTGACACTGTAAAGTAAGAGCACTGTAAAGCAATGGAAATGACACTTAATTATCACCAATACAACTTCTGCTAATGATGAGGCATGTTCAACCTGTTTCAACATCTGTTATCAATTCTCTGGATTCAACAATTTAAAAATATTGACTGGTTTGATAATAATGGTGAGGCTATAAAGAGATTGCTTGATGAAAATCACCATTGATATTTATTTTGGATGAAGAATGAAGCATTGGTAGGCAAGAAACTTACCTTTTACACTGTATATAAGTACTTTTTAATCTAAACTGAGAGCCAGGTGTGACATTTCGTGAAGCAAGAAAGCAGAACAGCTGCAGTCACTCTCTAACCAAAAGAATCATAAGACCAAAAGAACACAGAATCATAGAAAGTTAGGGCTAGAAAGGACCTCAGGAAGTCATCTAGTCCAACCCCCTGCTCAAAACAGGACCATCCCCAGCTAGATCATCCCAGCCAAAGCTTTGTCTAGCCAGGTTTTGAAAACCTTCAAGGATGAAGCGTCCACCACCTCTCTGTGTAACCTGTTCCAGTGTTATAATACCTTCCTAGTGAAAAAATTCTTCCTAGTATCTAACCCAGGGACGAGCAATTATTTCAGGAGGAGGGCCGCTTACTGAGTGCTGTCAAGCCATCGAAGGCCGCATGACAGGCAGCTAAATATTAATTTTCTTAATTTTTAAGGGCCCTGCGGGCCGGATAAAATGGCCTGGCGGGCTGCATCCTGCCTGTGGGCTGCATTTTGCCCACCCCTGATAACCTAAACTTCCCTCTCTGCAACTTGAGACAATTGCTCCTTGTTCTGTCATCTGCTGCCACTTAGAACAGTTTAGCTCCATCCTCTTTCAAACCCCGCTTCAGGTAGTTGAAGACTGCTATTAAATCCCCCTCAGTCTTCTCTTCTCTAGACCAAATAAGCCCAGTTCCCTCAGTCTTTCCTCATAAGTCATGTCCCCCAGCCTTCTCACCATTTTTGTTGCCCTCTGCTGGACTCTCTCCAATTTGTCCGCATCCTTTCTGTAGTGGGGCGCCCAAAACTGAACACAGTACTCCAGATGTGACCTCACCAGTGCAGAATAAAGGGAAATAATCACTTCCCTTGACCTACTGGTAACACACCTACAATGCAGCCCCGTATGCCATTAGCCTTCTTTGCAACAAGGACACACTGTTGGCTCATATTCATCTTATTGTTCACTGTAACCTGCAGGTCCTTTTCTGTAGAGCTGCTGCTCAGCCAGTCAGCCCCCAACCTGTACTGGTGCATGGCATTGTTACATTATAAGTGCAGGACTTTGCATTTGTTCTTGTTAAATCCCATGAGATTCCTTTTGGCCCAATCCTCCAATTAGTCTAAGTCATTTTGAATCCTAGCCCTACCCTCCAGTATATCTACTAGTCCCCTCAGCTTAGTGTCATCTGCAAACTTGCTGAGGGTGCACTTTGTGGCGAGCCAATAGGGGGTGTTTCTGCGCCCGACCACCTTCCAGGCTCTGAGTGCCTCCCTGGGGGCCCTTTCTGGACCACACCCACTAGCCTGGGGGTTCCACTGCCACCACCCAGGGCTGGGCTTTATTCTGGCTCTGCACATCCTGGGAAACACAAGTCTAGTAGCCCTTGAGAGTACTTGATTCACTTCAAGAACTTGGGATGCTTCCCTCAGTCAGAAGCACAATCTCTCTTAGTCACCCGAACCAATGGGACCCCAAGGCATAATTTAGACCCACTCCCAGTAAGTCTCCCACATTAGATACAAAGGAGAACTTTATTGGTTACAAGGAGTAGGTTTGGGATAGGGTACAGGGTAGATCAATATCAGAGAAATCCCATACAGCAAGCTCCCATGGCTGAGTAGCCTTTGATCATGCATCTGAGTTACTGTAAGCTATATATCTAGTTAGATCTCAGGTAGATTACTCACAAGTATCATCCAGAGGCAGGTGGAGATTCCCTCTGGAGGCAGGCAGTTCACTGATTGTGAGTTTCAAGAGAGAGAGCAAGTTTCAGATGGTTCAGCTCTTCTCGCTCTCTGAGCCTTCCTCATGCTTACTGCCCCCTCCTCCTGGACAGTCCTTAACTTATATAGCCCTTGTGACCTCATTTACCTGGTCCAGTGGAGGCCAGCACCTGTTGGCTGTGAGCCAACCAATTTGAAATGCATCACTAGTTGCTGGGCAGACTGGCAGTCTCTAGCCCACCAGGGTGACCAAGCCCCTCACCCAGGTATGTGATACCAGTCACGTAGGCAGAGGGAGCAGGTTTCCCCCCTCCCTCAGGAATGTATCCAGCTCAGGTTACCTAAAGAGAGAGAGTAAGGTGTGTATCCTCTGCTCGGCCCATCCTAACCAAATTGTCACAGAGCAGAGTTAATGGGGAGAAACAGAGGTGGCCTTCTGCTACACACTCCATACCATCTTCCAGGTCATTGATGAAGACATTGAACAAAACCGGCCCCAGGACTGATCCCTGGGGCACTCCACTTGATATCGGATCCCAACTAGACCGAGCCATTGATTACTACCCTCTGAACCTGATGCTCCAGACAGTTTTCTATACACCTTACAGTCCATTCATCTAGCCCATACTTCCTTAGCTTGGCTGCGAGAATGCTGTGGGAAACTGTATCAAAACCTTGCTAAAATCAAGGTACATCACATCCACTGGTCTCCCCACATCCACAGAGCCAGTCACCTCATCATAGAAGGCAATCAGGTTGGTCAGGCATGTTCTTGCGTTCTCAGTAAGGCTAGTATAGCCAGCAATCCTAGACTCCTCTCCCCCTCAGTCTGATTTCCCAGGGGATCCTGCCCATGAGTTTCCTGAGTGAGTCAAAGTCTGCTTTTCTGAAATCCAGGGTCCTTACTATGCAGCTCTCCATCCTTCCTTTTCTCAGGATCCTGAACTCAATCATTTCATGGTCACTGCTGCCCAAATTGCCACCCACTACTACATTACCCACCAATTCTTCCCTGTTTGTGAGCAGCAGGTAAAGAAGAGCATGGCCCCTAGTTGGCTACTTCAGCACTTGCACAAGGAAGTTGTTGCCAGCACTCTCCACAAACTTTCTGGATTGCCTGTGCACTGCTGTATTGCCCTTCCAGCAGATGTCAGGGTGACTGAAGTCCCCCATGAGAACCAGGGCCTGTGATTGGGAAACTTCTGCTATCTGAAGCCTCATCTACCACTTCCTCCTGATCTGGTGGTCTATAGCAGACCCCAACCATGAATAACCCTTTTTGCTCTCCCCTAACCCAGAGACTCTCAACAGGCATATCTCCAGCTTCATACTGGAGCTCTGAGCAATCATATAGCTCTTTAACATAAACTGCAACTTCTCCTCCTCTTCTCCCCTGCCTTTCCTTCCTGAACAGTTTGTACCCATCTATGACAGTGCTCCCGTCATGAGAGCTCCAATCAATTCTCTGTTATGCCTATTACATCATAGTGCTGTGATTGTGCAAGGACTTTCAATCCTTCCTGCTTGTTTCCCAGGCTCTGTGCATTTGTGTACAGGCACTTGAGGTAACTAGTTGATTACCCCAATTCCTCAGGAAGTATGAGAGCACACTTTCCCCTTCTTGCTTGCTCTTCTTCCAGCTCTCCTGCTTCCCTAATTACCTAAGGGCTTTGGTCTCCATCCCCTGGCAAACCTAGTTTAAAGCTCTGAAGTTTGAAGCCCATAGAACATGAAGTTCTATCATGCTTTTTAAACAATTTTGGGTCTTATCCAAGTGCAATCATCCCTGCTAGGAGTTCAGATGGAAGCACCCTATTTATTTATTATTTAGATTTACATCCTGCCCTATCCAGAAAAGGGTCTTAAAAACTTACAGTAATAAACAACCGACAAGAAAAAAACACTCCAGTTGACACCCTAAAACCAGCCCACCCTACTCACTCCTGCTTCTCTGTCTATTACCCAAGAGAGCAAATCCTATGGCCATCCCAGCTGTGCTTCTCAATCCCCAAATATACAAAACCCATTTCTATTTCCCCTGACTCTTTTTTGCCTTCCCACCAAGTCCTACTCCCATGCCCAAAACTCAGATGCGATCCCTTCCAAACCTATACTTCCCTCCCCTACAGAGGGTCTGTGGCTCTGTAGGGCCTGCAGCCTGTCCTGGTCCTTCTTCAGTTCAAGCAGTCCATATGATTTCTAGGCTGTCCCCCAGCTGTCTCTCAGAAGGGATGGGGTTGGAGGAGGGAGTCATGATAACAGTTCAAAGAACCAAATTCTGAAATGGAGGGTTGACCACCCAAACACCTGCTCAGAAAATAATTCAGTATCATGGATGAAGCGGTTGATCAACTACTTCAGTATGTGGCCAATGAAATCCTTGCTACTGATCCTATTAGTAGTATATAGGGTACACCTCTGACAGGTGCCCTGCCCCTAACCCTGCCCTGACCATGCCTCTAGCCCCACTTCTAGTTCTGCCCTCTGGCCACCATCTTGGCCACCATCTTGGGGCTGGAAGTCCCACCCCTAATCCCTGGCCTTCGTCACCAGAAACCCTGCCTCTTCCCCCCCAGAAGTTCTCCATTTTGGGGTGTTTCTGGCCCTGGAACAGGAAGTCCTGCCCCAACACATGCTCTTATGACATCAGAAGACCCACCCCTGACCACCATGTTGGTGGCCACCTTGACCACCATGTTACGTCCTAGAACACCCTGTTCCCATCACATGCTCCTGTGACATAGAAGGGCTGCTCCTTGACTGGGAAATGCCTCCCCCTGAGAATGGTGCAAAACCAATCAGGGCAAGTATAGCAGTTTGGGACCTAGGCAGAAAGTCCCTGGCCTGCCTCTTGTCTAAATCATGTTGGGAAACCCTTCAAATGAGGCCGCATATTTTCTGAGACCATGCTAATACAAACAGAAGCAAATATGGATTCTTACACTTTGGAAGCCTCAGACACTGTTCAGACCACTCTCAGCAGAACTGTGGGTTAGATCTCAGTGGTTGAGACAGATTCCCAGACTCCCAAAACAGATCCGGGCACCGTGGCAGACCCCCAACAGACCTCATCAGAGCCACTGTCAGAGAGCATGGGAGTGGCAGACAAGCTAAACCCCAAGGGCCGTGCTGAGGTACCTAATCTAGATTTTTTTTTTTGGTGGGAGTGGATTTCTATGGTAACAGGGTAGGCCTATGTTAACTATATAATTTCTTTGCAGGTAGATGATGCCTTGATCAAGAGCTTTCAAAACCTACGTGTCCAGCATTTAAATCCACCATACACATGTTGGTGAGAAGGGTACCACAGTTACCAGTCATGCCTTCATGGGAGGTTTTGTTAAAGGAAATTTATTACACTCCTGGGGCAGCGGGGAGTTTTGGTGGGGTGAACTTGCCTTTTGAAGACAAGTCGGTGGGTGAAATATTCAAGGCTTTTAAAAGCATTTTCTCAATGGGTTGTGCGCCTCAAAAACTACAGACTGACCAGGGGAAAGAATTTTTAAATAACCCTTTAAGCAAACTGCTAAAGCAGTATAATATCCACCATTTTGTTACAAATAATGAAGTGAAAGCAGCAGTGGTAGAGCAGTTTAACAGAACATTAAAATGAAAGATGTGGAGGTATTTTACAGCCCACAACACATTTCACTACACTGATGTGTTACCAGAGTTTCTCAAGAGGTATAACCACAGGTTTCACAGAACTAGCCATGCCAGGCCTGTTGATGAGAACTCCTCAAATTCTCTGTGCATGTGGAAAACAATGTATGGAGAATACTTTAAAACAAAAGCAGCAACACCCCTTTTCAGAAAAGGAGACAGGGTTAGGGTTACAGCATGCGTGTTCATCTTGAAAGTGGATTGTTGATGCTTCATCTCAGACAGGCTTCATCTCTCCCCAAAAGGTAAGTGTGTTTTTTCTTCCAGGCTGGCTAATCTTGTATGGTGAGCTTTAAATTAGGTTTGCTGGGTGACGGGGATGCAGAGGAACATGAGGACACTTCACTGTCAAGCCAGGTCATGCACACAGGTAGTACCGAGGTAAGTAACAGGGGCCAGGGCAGGCTTAGGAACAAGGGGGCAGCACGGGCACCTACAGGAGTCCTCAGATGCTTCTACACAAATGCTCAAAGCATGGGGAAAAAGCAGGAGGACCTCATCCTCCTGCTAGCTAGCAAAAACCCAGACCTAGTGGGGCTCACAGAAGCCTGGTGGGACTCTACCCATGACTGGGCAGTGGACATCGAGGGATACAGGCTGTACAGGCGAGACAGAGCAGGGAAAAGAGTGGGGGGTGTAGCGCTATACATCAAAGAGCAATACACGTCCTCGATGATCAGCATGGGGTCAGAGGAGGGGCAAAATGAGGCGCTCTGGGTAAGAATGCAAGGGGGGTGTGGGGAAAAGAACTTGATAGTGGGCATCTACTACAGACCGCTTCACCAGGGGGACGAGCTGGACCTGGAATTCTCAGGTCAGCTCACAGAGGCTGTAAGGACAAGAGAAGTGGTTGTCATGGGTGACCTAAACTATCCAGACATCTTCTGGGAGGAGCAGTCAGCCAGGTCTGACCGCTCATGTAGGTTCCTAGCTGGGATACAGGACCTCCACCTAACCCAGGAGATGCATAGTCCCACCAGGTGAAGTGCCTTGCTGGACTTGGTCCTTGCCACAGGTGACAACCTGGAGAGGGGTCTGTGGGTACTTGACCACCTGGGCGGCAGTGATCATCGCCTGCTGGAATTTACTTTCCAGCGCAGGGTGGTGAAAGCAAGCAGCAAGGCAGAGGTTCTCGGCTTCAGGAGGGCCGACTTCTGTAAGCTAAGAAGATTAGTAGGAGAGGCATTGGGGTCTCAGAGGTTCAATGAGATGGGAGTCCAAGACGCGTGGTTGTTCCTCAAGGAGACAATCCTCTGAGCTCAAAGGGAGTCAGTCCCAAGGCACAGCAAGTGGGGCAGGAGTGCTAAGAAGCCCCCATGGCTTGGCAAAGGCATCCAGGGATGCCTGAGGGCAAAAAAGGAAGCATACAAACAGTGGAAGCAAGGGGCTATCACCAAGGAGGATTACATTGCCATTGCTCAGGACCACAGGGAGGCTGTTAGGAAGGCACAGGCAGAGATGGAGCTAGGGCTAGCGACCAGAATTAAGGATAATAAAAAGTCCTTTTCAAATACATAGGAAGTAAGAAGAAGGCACTGGGTAACGTGGGGCCCCTACAGGATAGGCTTGGCAATTATGGTGATTGCAGCAAATGAAAAAGCTGACCTCTTTAACGAATTCTTTGCCTCCATATTCCTGAACAGGGACCGGAACATTTCCCCTACTAGAATTGCGGATATATCCAGGGGAGGCACTGCCATGCCTAGGGTCAGGGACGACCTAGTTAGGGAACTTTTGGAGAGGCTGGTCGTGTTTAAATCAGCATGTCCAGATGCTATTCACCTGAGGGTGCTGAGGGAATTGGCAGGGGTCATAGCGGGAACCTTGGCACGGCTCTGTGAGTGCTCGTGGGGCACTGGCCAGGTACCAGAGGATTGGAAAGGGGCCAGTCTGGTCCCCATTTACAAGAAGGGGAGAAAGGATATAGGCCAGTCAGTCTTTCCTTGGTCCTTGGGAATACCTTTGAGAAAATTATCAAGGAGCACATCTGCAAGGGGCCAGCAGGGGAGATAATGCTCAGGGGCAACCAACATGGGTTCATTGAGTCCTGCCTGACTAACCTGTTTTTTTTATAATCAGGTCACAAAGTCCCTGGATGGGGGTGTTGGGGTGGATGTCGTCTTCCTGAACTTTAAGAAGGCCTTTGACACGGTTTCCTACCACATTCTCTTAAAAAAAACTAGGTGACTGTGGCATTGATGCCTACACAGTCAGATGAGTGGGAAACTGGCTAGATGGTTGCACCCAGAGAGTGGTGGTGGATGGGTCATTTTCGACCTGGAAGGATGTGGGTAGTGGAGTCCCCCAGGGTTTGGTCCTGGGGCCTGTACTGTTCAACATCTTTATCAGTGATCTGGATGTGGGTGTGGAATGCATGCTGTCCAAATTCACTGATGACACCAAGTTTTGAGGCAAGGTGGGCACGCTGGAGGGGAGGGACAGAATCCAGTTTCTTGTAGTACTTGTGGTTTTCCCACTAGATAGCTCCTCTGTAATGAAGACCAAAAGACACCAGTCAGTGAAGATAATATGTGATCAACAGGAAAAAGTTTGTATATATACATATAGAGTAAAAATAATGAATATATATCTGACAGTGTTCTGAAACAGATTGACCAGCAGAAGGAAATTATTTTCTTGAGAAAAATCAGGTTCTGGTGCCGCTTCTGTCTGAGCCCAGACTGTGCAGATAACGTGGGTGAGGCACAGAGGTGCGCTAACTGTAAACTGCTCTGTTGGTCTTTAGGGTGCTTAGAGAGACGCACACTTCTGGCTTCTGAAAAAAAGACTGTCTGTCTAAAACTTTGTGTTATAAATGTAAATGTGGACAAAACCCATGAAAGCAAAGGGAGGCAATGCAAATCAGGACAACTGTGATAAAACCTTTGACATGCAAAAGGAGCTGGCCTATTATTGCCATCTGGATGCTATGGGTGGATCATGGATGTAGACAATCACCAGTGCTTTATGCCACAGATTACTAAACCTGAAACATAATTTATGATTTCGAATGTATGCAGGAGACTGATATGCACACACCAAATTACATTTTCACGATGGAGTTAACCTTAGAACACCCCTGGGAGGCTAAGACCCAAAAAACAGAACAGGCTTGGGAATTTAAGGGTGAAGAAAGTCTTTCTGACTTTATTAAGGTCTTTATCACTAAAAAGTACCAAGGCTACACCTTCATAGCTCACACTACCAAGGGCTATGATGGCTACTTCATTGTTAGCCAGTTATTAAAGGAAAAAATGGGCAAGAATCTCATCACCCATGGTGGTAACCTCATGTGCATAGAAGTCACCAGCCTAAAAATCCGTTTAATAGATTCTTTAAAATTTCTATTTATGCAACTTAGCAAGCTCACCCAGGCCATGGGATTTGAAGAATGCAAAGGGCATTTCCCACATTTGTTTAACACGAGGGAATATTAGAACTATGTGGGGCCTCTCCCAGAAGCAGAGTACTATGGGGTTGAACGTATGATGCTTGGTGAGAGAAAGCAATTTCTAGAATGGTATCAGGACAACTGTGATAAGACCTTTGACATGCAAAAGGAGCTGGCTTATTATTGTCAGCCAGATGTAAAAATTTTGAAGGAGGCCTGTCTCCTCTACAGGAACAAAATTATGAAAATGACGTGGCAGGTAGAGATGGTGAAAAAGGAGGGTAAACTTGAATGTGTAAATCTCTGTATAGACCCTTTCCAATATATCATGCTGGCTTCTGTCTGTATGGCCATGTACAGATTTATGTTTTTTGAAAGACCAGACCATAGAACTACTTCCCCCAGACAACTACTACAGACAAAGAGATTTTTGACCCCCTCTATTCAGTGGCTCATGTACAGCTTCAAAAAAGAAAATATTCATATTCAGCATGTCTGACAGGATAGGCAATTTCAGGTGCGGGGCTATTTTTTAGATGGCTATGCTATCATTGATGGGAAACCCACAGCCTTCGAATGTAATGGCTGTTTTTTTCCATGGCTGTGTCATCTGCTACAATAAAAGCGAGTGGAACCCATTGACAGGGACAACCTAGGGCTTTCTGAATTATCAGAAGCAGAAGGCTGATTATCTTAAAAGAGTCGGGTTTACCATCAGGGCCATTTGGAAGCATGAGTGGAGGACTTTGTTAGAACAAGATGGGAAGCTCGCAGATTTCTTAAGCAGAACCCTGTTGCCTTCTCCTCTGGTGCCTAAGGATGTTCTTTTTGGGGGGAGAACTAATGCTATCTGTCTCTATTACAAAACTAACCCAGGTGAACAAATTCACTATTATAATTTTACCAGTCTCTCCCCCTTCATAAACAAAGGAATACCCCATCGGGCACCCTGAAATCATTCACAACAATTGTGGCCCCCTGTTGAGCTATTTTAGGTTGGTCAAGGTGAAATTGTACCCACCACGTGGTCTCTTTTTCCTGATGTTACCTGTCAGAGTGAATGGGAAACTTATGTTCCCTTTGTGCTGTGCCTGTGGGGAAACAACCGGCCAAAGTGTACGTACACTGACGAGGAAAGCTCCCTCCTGGGCACCTGGTGCACTCCAGAATTGAACAAAGGTATCACAAAGGGGTACAAAGTAGGTAAAATCTATGAGGTCTGGCATTTTCCTGAGATGACTAACACACTTTTTGGAAAGTATGTAGAACTCCACCTCCGACAGAAACAGGAAGCCTTGGGGTATCCCACTTGGTGTACTGACAAAGAAAAACAAGACCAATACGTGGCTAATTTCTTGCAAAAAGAAGGCATGTCTTTACACCCTGAGCATATTAAACCCAACCCTGCAAAACATCAAATCACAAAATTATTTCTAAATTCTTTGCAGGGTAAATTCGGCCAGAGGACAAACCTCCACAACACCAGTATCATGAGAGAGCCAAAAGACCTCTTTGGCTATCTCTTTTCTCCTGCCTATGACATTTCCTCCTGTGACTTTAACAATGATGAGACAGCCTGCATGTCTTGGAAGCATGCGAAAGAGCGTTACATGCTCTCAGGCAACACTAACATCTCGTATGCACACTTAGAGCTGTACGAGGTGTTAGACAGCCTGCAAGACCAGTGCCTATACTATGACATAGACTGTGATTTTTGTGAGCTGTGAGGGAGACCAGAACCCCCCACTAGGCAATTATTTAGGCAAGCTCACAAGTGAGAACGCAGCAGATGAACATATCATGCAGTTTGCATCAGCAGGTCTGAAAACCTACAGATATAAGCTGTTGGGAGTAAAGATCTTCTTAAAGGTCAAGGGGATTACCCTGAATGTGGCCAGCTGTGAAAAAGTAAATTCTGAGCGCTTGAGAGATCTTGTTCTTGATTATGGAGCAAACTCCACCAAGGTACACCCCTAAAACCATTGCGATACAGCAGAGCTTGATTGTCAGGAATAAACAGCAGTGGACAATCGAAACCAGAACTATTAAGAAAATGGAGAAAGTTGTTTATGACAAAAGGGTCCTCACAGAAAGCTTTAAGCCCACACCAATGGTTTTTTAATATACATATGCACTGGAAGCACCCTTTTTTTATGATTCTTGCAGGGCCTAGCAACTGCAGCAAAAGTTATTTTACGAAAAACCTTCTGGATAATGCTGATAGTCTGTTATGCCTGAGAATATCATGTGGTACTAAAGCTGTTGGCAACCTTTGTGTAAAGAACTAGTTTATAAATACCCTTTTATCAAATTTGTGCAGGGCCTGCCAGACAGTCTTAATGACAACTGGTTGTTTTCTCTGAATAAATATGGTTGTGGTGGATGATTTGATGGACTCTGCTTGTGAGAGTGGTGAAATAGAGAAAGCCTTTACCAAGTACGTACATCACAGGAATCTGAGCATCATGTATATAGTTTAGAATGTTTTCTGTAAAGGGAAAAATAGTCACACTATCACCCTCAACACAAAATACATAGTTCTGTTTAAAAAACCACAGGGATAAGCTATAGGTGATATCCCTGGCAAGGCAGATGTACCTGGGCAAGGCCCATTTCTAGAATCTTTTGAGGATGCCACTAAAAATCCTTACAGGTATCTGCAACACTTCTACCTCTGTCTTTAACACTTAAACACTTCTACCCCAGAGACTTTTAAGTTAAGAGCTGGGCTTTTCCCTCTAGACCAGCTGGTGGTTTACACTTTGAAAAAAGCGGTGTGTGGAAATAAAAAGCGATGATGTAGCAATGGCCTCCTTTTTAGCCTGCAGAATGGGAACACGTCTAACCGTGTGAAGAGAAATTTGTCTCTCTTAAAACTGCTTATTCAATCATCCCCCCAAAAGAGGAAAGCTATACTCTGCTCAGCCTCTGAGGATTTAGTAGCAGCCATTTCAGAAATTGCTCTGAACACCTTAAAAGGAAACATCCCTTTAACACCCCATCAAATCCATATACTGAAAAAGAGATGCAGAATCATAAAAAGCCTAAGTAACAAAAGACTCTCTCTCTCAAAAAGGAAACAGCTGGTGAAACAGTCTGGGGGATTTATCGGACTCCTGTTAAGTTTTGCCATTCCTCTGATCATGGGACTTTTGACTAAGTAGTGATAGAGTATGCAGAAAAAATGTACCTGGTGCCCATCCACCAGCTGGAGCAATTAAGGGCTCCCATATCACTTCAGGAAAATATCAGAACTGAAGTGACCTGCTTATTGGATGCTGAAATGAGAGACATTCTCCAAAGGCCGGGTTTAGCAGAATATGATAAAGTTAAACTGTATGCTGCTGTGCTTCAAAATACCTGGTGCATGTGAAGCAAGGTGATCTGGACAGAGGGAAATTAACCCTGTTTATGCCAGAACAGAACCCCTTAGAAATGGCAAAAACCCTAGAAACAGCAACAAATCCTGACCCCACTGTTCAGGAAGTGCTGGATAACATGCCCACCTGACACAGGAAGAATGCTAAAGCGTTTCTCAGCAAACAGAGCCTGCACAAGCATATTTCTTTTGGGGATGACCAAGGGGGTTTGCATACAAAGGAATGCTCATTAAAGGTTCTAACATGCTTGACTTAGTCCGGGGGGCCCTCCAGACTCTCTCTGCTTCCAGTTAGGGCTGTGTGAAACAGCACTGCTTCATTTCAACTTCCATTTCACCATTTTGATGGGACAGTGTTTCATTTCGAGTTTTGTTTCATTTTGAAAACACTGTTTTGTTTAGTTTCATCAAAACTGTTTCACTGTTTCAAGGCTATTTCGACGTTTTGCCCATAGGCTATAATGAGGAAGCACAAAACTGCCTATTAGGGCTGTGTGAGGCTTCAGACCATGCTTCGGATCCAGAGAAGCTTTGGATGCTTCGGTGCCTGAAGCAGCATGTCTGGATCAAAGCGCTGGCTTTGTTAGGCTTTCTGAAGTGGTTCGGAGCTTCCAAACCGCTTTGGAAAATTTTCAGAGCTGCTTTGGAGATCCAGCCATAGGGTATAATGCAGAATCAATGAAATATCTATAACTTTGTTAGTTTTAGTCTGATTTGGATGAAACTTGCAAGGATGGTAACCTCTGCTGAGAGCATGAAATCTGCCAAGTTTCAGGAAGATTGGTTGGGGGTTTGGGGGTAACTGCACCCCAAATTCTTGAAAGCAAAACTCATGTCACATCTATGTGTTGCACCCCAGGGAGGTGAAAACTGCAGAGGTGGTAGCCCCTGGTGAGGCCACAAAGCCTGCCAAGTTTCAGGAAGATAGGTGCAGGGGTTTGGGGGGAACTGCACCTCAAGCTGCTGACAGGCAAAACTCGTGACATGGGTGCTTGTGCAACTGACTGTGTCTGTCTTGGGGCATTTGATTGTCTGTATTGATTATTTCCTCTCCTTAGTCTGTGGTTTTGTAGGCGTTAATCCATGCTCATTAACTTATGTAGTAGCTAGGTACTGTGTATTAAGTTGGTCCCTGAGTGAATCATGATTAATTGGTAACTGGTAACATGGTAGCTTAGCAGCCAGGCCTGCAGTAGTCCCCCTCCCTGCCCCACCCCAAGACAGACACAGTTGCACAAGCACCCATGTCATGAGTTTTGCCTGTCAGCAGCTAGAGATACAGGGCCCCAGAACCCAGAAGCCCTGCACCTATCTCCTTGACAACTGGCAGGCTTTATGGCTGCAGCAGGGGCTACCATCCCTGTAGCTTTCACTCTGCTGTGCCTTACACACAGTGTCACCCATGTCACGAGTTTTGCTTGTCCGCAGCTTGAGGTGCAGTTTCCCCCAAACCTCTGCACTTATCTCCTTGAAACTTGGCAGGCTTTGTGGCATCAGCAGGGGCCACCATCCCTGCAGTTTTCAGTCTGCTGCGCCTTAACACACACAGGGTCATATATGTTACGAGTTTTGCCTATTAGCCGCCTGAGGTGCAGTTCCCCCTGCTTGAAACTTGGCAGGCTTCATGGCCTACTACCCCTACAGTTTTCACCCCCCTGTGGTGTAACACATACATGTGACATGAGTTTTGCTTTCAAGAATTTGGGGTGCAGTTACTCCCAAGCTCCTGCGCCAATATTCTTGAAGCTTGTCAGGCTTCATGCTCTCAGGAGAGGCTACCACCCCTGCCAGTTTAATCCAAATCAGGCTAAAACCAACAAAGATATAGATATTTTATTGATTCCCCATTATACCCTATGGCCAGATCTCTGAGGTGGCTCCAAAGCTTCAGCTGGATCGAAGCAGTAACCCAATCCAGAGCTCCAGATCAGGTCACTGGCATCTGAAGTGGCCGGATCTGAAGCTGGATCAAATAGCTGCTTACTTGCACAGGCCTACTGCTTATAACTTTGTTATTTGTTGGCAGATTTGGATGAAAACATTAGAAATGATAGCCCCTTATGAGGGCATGAAGCCTGCCAAGTTTCAAGCAGATCAGTGTAGGGGATTCTGGGAAACTGCATCTCAAGCTGCTGACAAGCAAAACTTGTGTCACATGTGTGTGTTAAGGCACAGCAGAATGAAAGCAGCAGGCATGGTAGCCCCTGCTGGGCCATGAAACCTGCCAGCTTTCAAGGAGATAGGAGCAGGGGTTTCTGGGAAACTGCACCTCAGGCTTCTGGCAAGCAAAACTCATAACATGTGTGACTGTGTGTGTGTGTTAAGGCACGCCCTCACTAGCGCTGGGGCCTCTACATGACTCAATAGTGTGTCCCAATGAGGCCTCCTCCTCACCTACAGTCTTAGTCTGGTCCACCACTTTAAATAACAACAGGTAATAATAACTTAGTAGCACAGTAGCATCAGCAGCATCTCAGGCAGCCAAACTGTGACAGAGCCTTTCTCTCCTCTCCTGCAGGAGCTTCTTCTCCAGCAGCTTCCAGAGAACTCTCTCTGCCAGCCCCAGCCCTGGGACTTACATATACCCATGGCCCTGCATCCTTCCAGTCAGGTGCTAAGGGTGTTGGTCTAAGGACATGGCACTAGCAAACAAGGTTCTTTGGGTCAATCACATCTGGTATCTTTTAGCAGACCAACTGAATAGTTACAGAAATATATCTTAGCAAGCTTTTGGGTTGGAAAACCCTTTGTTAGGCTGAGGAAGCACCTGCAGTTGGTGTGTGTGCTGTTCTTGGTTGGAAGGAATGGTAAAGAAGCCAGAGGCTGGCATGCAATGCAGGCAAGAAAGCCAGTCAGTGAAAATGGAAATGGAGGCATCAGGGGGTGAAGGACAGGCTGGGGAAGGGGGGAAGGGGGATGTAGCAGCACAGGTAAAAGTGCAGAGGTACCAGGGGAGCCAGATGTCCGGCAGGTCGCAGTGTGTCAGAATTCCAATGTCTATATTGAATCCATGAGTTTCTGTACCTAGGAGGTTGATGAAGTGCAGTTCATAGGCTCATCTGTGAAAAGTGGTTTGCTCGGGCCCCAGCCCCATCCCAGTACCACTGATGGCCCCAACTGCAGCCAGGCACTGCAGCTGGCCTAGCCCTGTGCAGGCCCCAGGCTCCAGGCTCAGCTGGGCACTGCCAACCACCCCAGCCCGGCTTGGGCACCAGCCCCAACCAGGTGATGGGGGCTCCCATTGTCCTGCCACTACAAGGATTATTAAAACACAGAGAGGTTCAAGGAAGAGGGCCAAGTCCCCTGCTATAAAAGAAGGCAAATACCCCAGCAGTCCCTACCATTCTGACTATGAGGTAAAATTCCTTCCTGATCCCAGCCCAGCACCACTGATGGCCCCAGACCAGGAAAAGCCGAGCACTGGTGTCGTTTGTGATTTCTTTTCCTTGAAGTTGAAGGGTACATTTGACAAAATGTCAGCTTCTAAGAAAGCAAAGTTAGATGTCTGGTCACTTCAGCCTTCTTGGACAGACAGATTTGGATTTATTCAAAAGAAGGATCAAGCTGTTTGTGCTTTATGTTGTGAAAGTGTTGTTTGTAGCACATCAAGTGTTCAACAACATTTTCAAACAAAGCATGAGGAAACCTTTCTTGACAAAGCAGACAGAATTGAATCAATCTCAGGATACATGAAGCAAATCAGTGTTTTTAAATGCTTAAGTGTAAGTAAAATCAAGCCACAGAAGGAAGTTACAAAATTGCACAGTGCAGTGCAAAAAACAGAAAACCATTTACAGATGGGGAATATATAAAAGAAGTTTTCCTCAGCAGTTCGGAGGATTTGTTCAATGATTTGCCAATAAAGACACGATCCTATCTGGAAAAAAAGAACTGCCTGTCTCTGCCAGAACAGTTGAGAGAAGTGTGAGTGAAATGGCAGAAAACATAAATGACAAGCAGATAACTGTATTAAAAGACACAGCAGTGTTTAGCATTGCGCTTGATGAGAGTGTGGATATAAATGATGTTCCACGTTTGGCAGTTGTTGCAAGATATTGTGCTTCTGCTGAAATCTGAGAGGAACTTTGTTGCCTAAAACCCCTTGTGGCAGGGCACTAAGGTGCCTGCTACTTGTAGAGCCGGGATAACTACTCAGGTGCCGGTTACTAGGGCAACCAGAGGGAGCCAGTGACCCACACCTGCTAGCAGTCAGCTGACCAGAAGGGGCAGGTCCTGGTTCCCATTTAAACCCCAGGGCTGGGACCAGGCTGGCAGTTCCTTGCTGGCAGCCAAGAGGGAAGGAGCTCTGCCTTAGTGAGCAAAGAGAGAGCCCCGACTGCACTAGTAACCACTGATATTGGTGAGAGATGGAGCACCCTTGGGGTGGCTTGAATGATGTCCCAGCCAGGCGGCTAGAATTTATGTCATAGCCCAGGGGCTGGTGTTTTGTTTGCTGTTTAACCGGTTGCTTGGGAGAGGCTATAAGGGGATGGAGGAGGCCTCATAGGGGACTCATGGTAGTGTGGGGACCCCAGCCCCAGAGAGGGGGCGGCGACCGAGAAGCACCAGAGAGGGCGTAGCATGGGGAGTGTACCGAGCCCGAGAGCCCAGTAAGGTGCAGAGCGAGACAAGGTTGCAGAGAGCCAGAGCGCCAGTGGGGCGCAGAGCGAGACAGGGCTGCGGACAGCCCGAGTACCAGTGAGACATCGAGTGAGACTAAACAACGTCCATTACATCTGTGAGGTTTGGGGCGTGGTAAAGGAGTGGTTGGAGCCACGCATAGCCCATAAGGCTGGGGTGTACATGAACACCCATTCCAGAAACAGGGCCAATGTATAGCAGGAGAACCGTGTCCAAGAGGACAAAAAGGCAGCCTCCCTATAATATATATAACATCAAAGACATGGCGGGCGAGAATAGAGGGTGCCCTTTAGGCAGCTTGGCATGGTATGGGGGCGCTAGGAGAGAGCACAGCGACCCTTAGGACACCATCCTGCTACACCCCTGCATGGCACAACGAAGGGGGAAGATATCACGAAAATGTTTGTAAACCATTTTGAAGAATGAGGAGGCGACATCAGAAAAATATTTTGTGTGACAACAGATGGTGCTCCTGCCATGGTCAGAAAACAGAAGGGATTTGTAAAGTTACTTAAAGATCAAATCGGCCACCCGACAGTCAAATTTCACTGTATCTTCCAAGAAAACCTGTGTGCTAAAGCTTCTAATTCAGAGCTTAGTAATGTGATGAATACAGTGGTGCAAATTGTGAATTGCCTTGTTGCTCTATCTGCTTTGACTCTCAGACAGTTTCAAGCACTGTTAGAAAAGATGGCAGTGTATATAACGACATTCCACTTCACAGCAACGTCTGGTGGCTAAGTTATGGCAAGGTTTTGATGCACTTTGTAAACTGTTTTGATGAAATCAAGGCAGACAAGGTTCCTTGGGTGAATCTGATATCTTTTATTAGACCAACCCAAATAGTTGGAAAATAATTATTAAGTATGCTTTCGGGTTCAAAACCCCTTCGTCAGGCTAAAGACGTTTCTGCAGTTGGTGTGTGCTCTTCCTGGATGGAATGAAAAGTAAAAAAGCCAGCGGCTGGGCTGGTATGCATACAAGACAGGTAGTCAGTGAAAACGTAGATTGAGGAGTCAATGGGTGAGAGACAGGCAGGGGCGGGGGGTGGGGGGGAGAGAGAGAGAGAAGGGGGATGAAAGTGGAAAGATACCTGGAGAGTCAAATGTCAGGCAGGTTATAATGTGTCATAAATCCAATGTCTATATTTAGTCCATGATTTTTAGTGTTGATGAAATCAAGGCCTTTTTGTTGGAAAAAGGGCAAAGCTACCCTGAACTGGATGATGACAAATGGCTGTGTAAGCTCATGTTCCTAGCTGACATCACCACTCACCTAAATGAACTCAACCTCCGTCTCCAGGGTGAGGGGCAAATAGTTCTGAATCTTTATGAAATCTGGAAGGCATTTCTTGCAAAACTTGCAGTTTTTTCTTGGGATATTCAGACTTCAGCTTTCTGCTACTTCCAACATATAAAGGAGCTATCAACATTTTACACTGTCAGTGTCGATGAGATTGGAATGTACATGCAAGAACTGGAATATGAATTTTCTCAGATTTCAAGATTTCCAGCAATTTGACCCAATGTTTTCTTTTCAAATTAAACCAGAAAACTTCAACGAAAGCAACTTGGATTTGTCTGTATTTCAGTGGATGGATGTTGAAGATCTCAAAATGCAGCTCAATGAGTTAAGAAGCTCAGAATTGTGGGCATCCAAGTTTAGAGATCTGCGGACTGCATTTGAATCTACCAAGACAGATCATGGGGCGTCTATTCTGACCTGCTGGACATCCCTGCCAATGAAATTTAACAGTTTGAAGAAAATTGCATTTGCAGTGCTTTCAGCATTTGGATCCACATACCTGTGTGAACAGGTATTTTCACACATGAAGGCAGTCCTCTGTCCCTCTTGGAGCCAGTTAACAACCGATCACTCAGAAGCCTGTGTGCAGCTTAAAGTGTCCAAATATGAGCCGGACATTGGAAAACTCAGGAAGGAAAAGCAAGGGCAAGGTTCACACTAAACTGGTAGGATCTGCATTTTAATTTAATTTTAAATGAAGCTTCTTAAGCATTTTAAAAACCTTATTTACTTTACATACAACAATAGTTTAATTAAAGATAGCAAGGGACCTTATAACACTAATATGCAGTGTGTCCTGCTATGTACTTCTCCGCCCTCATTTTGTTTTTCTGATATGCCAGCAATCTGGCACCTTTCAGGGTAGACATTGTGGTTTTTTTGGCACTCCAGCCAAAAAACGTTGCCTACCCCTGTCCCAGAGTGACATCCAGCTGGCTGAAAATAGAGGCTAGCAGGTAATTCACTAGCCCCACTGCAGCCACATCATCAAGATCAGTTCTGTTGCCTTTTACATTCTTGCAGCAAAGGTAGAGCAATGTGTTGTTCAAATCTATATTATCTTCACCATTCCCGGCAATGAAAAAGTCAAGGGGGGCAAACTCTGTAATAGCCGACAGTGTGGGGATCTCAACGTACAGACTTTTCTCAATGCTGGTCTGAATGGGGGCTATTTGAAACAAATCCAGTTTGGATTTGGTACACTCTTCAGACCCACCATGAACAAAAGCCATGCTGGTTAAAATATATTTCTTTTCCTTCCAGGAGAGCGCCTCCTCTTTCTCCCAGGCAGCTGCTTTTTGGTCTTTCATGTATGTCTGACCTGGTATCTTAGCTTCTTTCTTTTAAGGGGTTTGGAGGGGGGAGGGAGGGGGGAGGGCTGTGTGTTGGGGGTGTGACACTGCTCTCTTTCTTTTAAGGCTTCTTCTTTTAACATACATGAGACCAGACCCATCCTGATTTTCTGACCTGCCCACCTAATTCAGAATAGCTTGGGGGATGTGACGAATCACATCTTGGGCTATGTTTTGAGCTGTGTTTATAATGTGGGGTTTAATAATCTCCAGACCTCTTTTCAAAAGCAGGATGGCTTTTCTAAAAAGACTGCAGAATATGACCCCCACACTAGCCCCATACATCATAGGCATTCCCTGCTAACCGGGAAGATCATACCCAGCCTGGGTTTTGTAATAATTTCTGTACAAGGTAGGGCCCACATCATTTTTTACCAGCACCATTGTGCTTTTTCTTATTTTAAAAGACCAAAGTCTTCCGGGGGTGCAGGTGAAGCTTAGTAATCACCTTGCCAAAATGAAATAAGACATGTCTGTTGGTGGGGTTTGTCAGTTTGACAAGAGGTACCCTATATACTACTCCTATTGTCTTAAGGACTGAAGAGATATTGCTCTGAACACACTGGGTTCCACTGCCATTCTGGTTAAAGTCTACATATGTTATGAGGATTACATAAATCCAGTATCTTAGAGATTTTGGGGCAGAATTCTCTTTATCTTTGTGCACCAAAAGGCAGCTTTCTAGCTACATACGTAAGTGATGTTTTGGCACTTACTGTGCAGGCTGTGATTTCATTATCCCTGCACCATGGATGCAGATTCCTATGGTTATAGAATGAGCATCTGCACTAGGCAACATGTTGGCTAGTCACATACATGGCTATATATACACACCTATTCTGGACCCAGAGCAGATACTTATGGAATCCCACTTGAGATCTTCTGTCCATTTGACATCAATCCATTTACAGTTAACTTTTCCTTGTGGTTATTCAACACATTATGTATCTGTGTAATTGTAATTTAATTTTATTTAGCCCACATTTTTACAGATTACTAATAGGAGATTGGATCAAAAGCCTCACTAAAGATGAGCATCAATGCAAGGTGTGTGGACTCTCTCCAAACTCATCCACAGCTTGATGTTTACAGCACTTCTTGGGAAGTGAGAAATGTGGCTTTGCTTCCCCTCAGGCTGTGTTCTAGAGCACAAAATTCTCACTCTCTAGGCAAGTGTTCTAAGCACTAGGTATTACACCAAAGCTGGGGATGACTATCATTGCTACCCTGGGTCACTGGAGTTCCTCCTCTCAGGAGAGGGGAGGCTTAATGGGAAGCCTTGACTCAGGCACTCAAGCTCTGAAGAGGAGTCTGAATTCCAGTCCATCTTTTTACTCAGTGCTTCCTACTGACTAGATCGAGGTGGGTCCCTGTTCAGCAAGCAGGGTCTTGGAAGTGCCCTTTGGAGGCACTTCACTCTGCCCATTGATTGTATAGGGAGCTGAGGCACCTAACCCTGCTTCTCTGAATCATGCTTTTGAAGCCACATGCTAATTTTTGGGTGTAAAGAAAGCAAACTTGGAGATGAAACCAAACTTGCCCATGGGACCAATTTGGATTTTGTTCCAGATGCCTAAAAGTTAGACCCAATGAAGTCACAGGATATCCTTATGAACCTTCTTCTGGTTCTGGATAAATAATGCATCTATCTAAAATGAGATGGAAGCCTAAAAGACCAAAGCCTACTTCTTTGGTCCCCAATCACTTCACAACCTTCTTACTCACAGAGAGTTAGAACCTGCATATTCTACTACTCAATAGATCGCCTGAGCCAAGGGCTAGGTATTGCTCAGAGCACCCTCGAATCCATAGCTTGGGAGGCACTGGGCAACCAAGAACAGAATACTAGTGGTTACCCTAGCTTAAAGCCAAAATCTACTGCTAATTCAGCAGTGGCTTTGAAAGGGTTAAAACCAACTCTGACACTGAAGATTGCATTGCACCTCTCCCTCCCTGGGGCCACAAAGAGAAGCAAAGCAGCAGTAGCCATAAGTATTCTTTTGCAGCCATTACTTAGCTGGGGCAGAGCTAGTTCTAGGTTCCAGCTGGAGGTAATCAGACAGAAGCTAGGGTAGATATGCATCTTCATAGACCAGGGGTGCTCAGTCTTTGCCCTGCATGTCAGATCCATCCCACAGGTCTCTCTGGTAGCACCGCTTCCCCACCACCAGGAGAGTCCTGGTGCTGGATTGAGGGTGCAAAGGTAGTACAGACTCCAAGGGCCCATTCCTGATGTTTGGGGGTCAGGAGAGGGTTGTGCCAGGTCTCTTGGGCCCAGTCCTGGTGTACGGGGACCTGGTGCTAGGATGCTGGACCCTAGGGCCTTTTCTGACCCCAGACCACGAAGGAGAGAGAAGTTATAATATAAAAGACAAAGGAGGGGGGGAAGAGAAAGGGGGAAGGGGGAGCAGTGTTCTATCTCTCTCTCTCCTACCTTGTCTTTTGTATTCTAATTTCTCTCACCTTACACTCTGCTTTCTGCACATCCTTTGATAGTATCTGATGAAGTGAACTTCAGCTAACAAAAGCTTGCTCTTGCTCTCTCTTATTTATAAATGTTAGTCTATAAAGGTGCGTAACCACCCTGCTTTCTGGCTGATTTCAAACTAACATGGATAACTACCTCTCTCTGTATTAGACAGTCACACATTAGAGAGAGGCTACACTGGCTATATCAGCTCAGACGAGACAGCAGAGAGCTTTCTGGGCAACAGCCTGTCTTACTGTGCCTCTTGGAACACCTAAACCTGATCTTGGCTGTGAACCTCTGGTTTGAACCCTCCTGCCCATTCCTGATTGCTTCTGTTCCTGTCTTGGGCCTCTCTGTTTGGATCAACTGTGGCCTGTGGACACATGTTCTCTTTGACTTGCAGTTAAGCCTTACATTAAATTGTGGTTTTCAACTTTTTTGGACTCAAGGTACCCCCTCACTGTTCTTGAGACACCTCTCATGGTCTCATGGACTTGATAGACACCTCTCATGGACCCCCATAGTTTTTGTGAATTGAATGTCCCCCACTTAAAAAAATTAAATTATATATCACAGTGCTTACTTCCTTGCACATGGGCTGGGCAGTAGGGCTGGATGCTTGTCCAGGCAGGGACATGCCTGACTCTGGCTCATCTGCCTAGCTTATCTGCCTATCTCCTCACATTTCTCTTATCTTCTCACACCTTTTGTCACTCTTCAAAGAATCTGGTGGCACCCCAGGGTGCCCTGGTACCTTGCTTGAGAATCACTGAATTAAATGCTGCAAGCCAAACACAAACTTTTGGGTAGTCCTTAATAAGGGGGTGTGGCTGGACAACAACTTGGATGCCAATGCATTCAGAGTAGGGGCAAAACAGGGAAGCAGTGATTTCAGGTGCTACCTCAAATAATCAGGGGGGTATGGCTGACTGTGGAGGAAGGAGGCTTGGAGACATGTTTGTTTTTTGTTAAGAATAAAACATTTTATTCAGAAAAGTTTTATTAAAGCAAACCTTTTACTGAAGAAACCAGTGCAAAGCAAAATCTTTTATAACCCCAAAGCAAAACTATATGGTGCTTAAAGTGTAACAGAAAGCCCTCTTTGTACATTTCCCTTCTGGACATTGATATAACAGAAGCCCCTTCTTGCCTGCAACCCCCCCTCCCCCCCCCCAACGCGCCCTTTTTGTGCATTTCTTTTCCAAATATTGCCAAAGACCTAGCACACTCATTGCATTGGGTGTGGCAAGGCACAGATCAAGCCAGAAAGCTGAAGTGGCTTTCTGTAGAAGAAACCTAGAAACTACATCTATGTATCAATTCAGCTCAGTGTCACTAAAGAAAACAAAAGAACTAAAATATCCACTGAGAAGACGGTAAATATATCCTGGTGCTAATTCACTGTCCCCAATAGCCTTTTATCCTCACTAACTCACTTCGCATTTTTATATATTTCTTACAGTGCATTTTCATATTTCATCTGTCTCATCTTTACCATGGCATTTTGTATTTTATATTTTATGATTTTAAACTCTTAAGGACTGTACTCCCTGTAGAATGAAGTTACACCCTGGACACAATTGTAATTGTAAAGTGATAAAATCTTTTGAGTGAATGTGAGTGAATGATGATCATCAGTAGACAATAGGCTAGCCAAAGAAACTCCATTTTCAGCTAATCAAGCTAAAGAATTGATTCTTGAAACTGAGCACTCACCCTATGGAATATTCCCATAACCCATGACAATACAGCCATTAAGTCAAAAAGTCAAGGGTGGACTCCTGAAACTTCAGGTACCAGCAGGCAGAGACTCCTGTGACTGACAGCTGTCATGCACTACTCAAGACCCATGTGGGTCAGCGACCTCCGGACTGGGTAGCTAAGATGATGCTGGGGGATCACACAAATCTGCCAGAAAGGAATAAAAGGCAGTGAAGTGTGACCCTCAGTGGCTCCCTCTCATCCAGCACCTGACCCACCAAGACAGAGGGACAAGCAGGTGACCCCCTTCTGGAGATGACATCACCTTGAAGGAAGGTGACCATCAACAGCAGACTCCAGGGCCTCAGATAGGTAGATATACTGACACCAGTGCTCTCACAATCACTACAACAGGTACTATACACTATATTACATGGGTATGAATGAGTGAGTGCATGTGTGTGCGCTAAGGTGACCAGTACCACCCATAACTCAAAGTTTGCGTTTATGATTGTATTGGTAACTTCACATCTTGTGCAATAAACTAGAATTTATGATGATCCCATGAGTTGGTCCTTTGTAGCCAACAAAAACAGTTGGGGGAGGGGGGAAGTGTGTGTGTGGGGGAGGAAGGGGGCGAGGAGAATGGCGCAACGCTTATTTAGGCCTAGGTTGCATTCCACTCTCACAGTTCCTGAGAGAGGTGGGGATGTCAGCAATGTGATGCCTAGTGTGAAGGGCCAAGAGGTTATAGGTGATGGTAGGGAATCAGAGGGTGTGTCCACACATGCAAGCACGTGCACTTGCATCAGCTCAAATAGAAGTGGTGCAAATTTGAGCTGGGGTTTTTTGCCTCAGCGCACATGCCCAGACATGCACTTTGGTGTGGGGCAAATTGTGCCACTTGGGGCAAAATAACCCTGCCTGGCTCCTCCCGGATCAGCAGCTAGGGGGAGCTAGAGCCCGGGGACAGCACCATTGATATCCCCAGCAGTATAAAAAGCTGTCCTGTCTTGGCCCCATCAGTATAAAAAGCTGCCTTGTCAAGTAGCTCAGGGCTACTCGCTTTCAGGAGCTTCTGGGGTCCAGCCAATTGGCACCTGGAGACACTATCCCTTGTGCCAGCTGGACTGCTGAAGCAGCCCTGAGAGTTCCCTGCACCCTTTACCCACTGCAGCTGTTCTTGGAAGCTGCAAAGTTGACCTTTGTGCAGCACTAGTGCCATGTGTGCCCCTACCCAGTCATCTTAGCAGCTATCGCCCAGAAGATGTTCCAGTTGTAGTGGCCTGCTTTGAACTGTCAAAGCATGTCCTCCTGGCCCCAACTGGCCAGGAGGTCAGCCACAGCCAGCTGGGTCCAAGGTGCCAGCTCTGAGCAGGCAGGGTCCTGCCCCTGGCCTCCTGAGCAGGAATTCTGGTGTTCCCTATTGGAAAACTGAAAAATCCCTGATAAAAAGAATCCCAAAGTCACTCTGTAAAATGCCCCAAAATCCATGTTCCTCCACAACTAAAACAAAAGACAGCTATACAGAGAGAAAGAGAGAGTGAGAGACAGAGAGACAGCGATCAGTTGGGCAATGTTTTATTGATAAATATAGTGTTAAAGCAATTTGGAAACCTACCAGTGTCTCTATCATCATAATAAAGTGAATTCTAAACACGTATATGTTTTGCTGCCCCCCACACGGGCCACAGCCTCCCCCCCCCCAGGGCTACAGCCCCCTACAGGGGCCACAGGTCCCCCATAGGGGTTACAGCCCCCCCAGGGGTTACAGCCCCCTCAACTAGGGCCAAATGGCCCCCGCAGGGGCTACCACCCCTGCTGCAGGGCCCACATGCCCCACCCCCGCTTGATTCCCTCATCCCCCACCAGCTCCTGCATCCCCCTGATGGCCTCCCCACCCAGCCCCACCCCTGCCCACTCCTCGGCCCCACCAAGGCTGCCCCACCTGGGCCCATCTTCTGCTTGCACCCCCAGCCCCCTGATTGCTGCCCCCCCACCCCAGCTTCCAGCACTTAAAAAAAAAAGAAAGAAAAAAAAAGCCTTTACTCACCACAGGAGCAGGGCCTGTGGAGGCTCTGGGGCCTCCTGGCAGAGCCCACCCCCATGTAGCATGAGGCAGCAGGGGGCAGCAGGGCCTGGGCTGGGGCAGTAATCAGAGGGATGCAGCACCTGGCAGGCCTGGTGGGGGCCCCCCATGGCTCCCTCCCCCCTCCTCCAGCCCCTACCCCCACTCCCTACTTACCGGCACAGGAGTCTGGGGTCCTCAGCTCCCTCTGGCTGGCATGCTGCCTGCCCTGCACAGGCAGGCAGCATGCTTCAGCACCAGGGCGAGGGCCAGCCATAGAGATGCTGTGGCTGCTACCACAGCATCTCTGTGGAGGACCCAGCCTCTGGTTGCCTCAAGGTATGGTCCGGGACCGTCCTCTGCCCTGCTTTTTTACACTCCATTTTTTTTGACCCCTAGATATCCCAGGGTCTAATTTTGCCCCCGTGGTGCAAATTTGCAGTGCAGGGAATGTTTTCTCATTGCTGCATGTGCCTCTTGCAGCGTCTCAAGGGATTTTGAGATGCTGCAAGATGCACGTGCATGCTCATCTGGAAGTGCCCAGAGAGTCCATTAGGTAAGTTGCAGGATGGATACATTGGTGGGCTGTTTGGAAGATGCTAAACTAATTTTAGTAGGGCAGGTGTGTAGCAAACAGAGAAGAACATCACGTTTCTCTAGCATTAAGCTGTGCATTGTTATGAGGGTAAGTTCTAGCCTACGTTTATTTAACTTGCTGAGAGTCACTTAGCAAATGACATGGACTATAATGATGTTGTTCTTCATGGATTTAATATGCGTATGGAGCTCAGTATCAACTGGCAGAACACGTTGAGCAAATTAGTGAATAGGAGACATTTATTATTGTAATCAGAACTGACACTGATTGATCACCTTGAGTGACATTTACCTCTCTTATGGCATGTTAATGAAACAAAATGAGTTTCTAAGACAAGTTGTGGAGTAATGAGCCATACAAGACCGTAAATATGATGACAGGCTGGAACTTTAGGGGACAGAATCTCCTGATGAGACAGATTTGAACCATTGTTTCTGCTTATGCACCAGATTGTTTAAAGGACAAATACATTTGCCCTTTAGATACCAAGGGGTAGTGAGAGGCCCCCAGGGTCACCAACAGAGCCCTTGAAGTCTCATTTTAGACATTTTTTCTTGTGACTGTTCCCCTGGAAGAGGAGTGGGGGGTTCAATGTTCTCAGTAAAAGATGCAAGGGCTGCTAAACATGCAGTGCAGCCTTCATGCTGTGTGTTGTGTTCCAAACGGTATCTATTTCTAGTTGCCTTTCACTTCATATGTAGTGGGATATTAATAAAACCCCAATGTATTTTGTTAAATATCTCCCAAGCAAGGTTCTTGTGCATCTGTTTTAGGCTAGCATTTAGTTTTATGGTTTGGATTAGGTGTTCGTGTCTAGTGTTATCCTGAAGCATTAAGAGTTGGGGTCATGTTTACTATTACTTGTGGGGATGAGAGTTGGGGTTTGGGTTAGAATTAGGATAATAGTTGGGTTAGGGTTACTATTCCTATACCACTGTTAAGGTTAGTGTTAGTGGCTAGGTGGTTGTATAGTGTTGTATGTGTGCATTTTTCTAAGAAGCAACGTCTGAAAGCAAGCAGATATGCTGGATGGCTTTTGGGCAGGAGGACATTCTGTACCTGATTTTAATACAAACAAGTTTCCTTCCTGAAAACTTCTATATCAGATATGTAAGAGCAAGAGAGGAAACCAGTGACTAAGGCTAATGAGGCATCACTGCTCCTATATCCTGACAGCCACAATACCATTACAACCCCCTGATGCATGCAGGTTAGCTTGTCATAGACAGAATAATTATTCCAGATGCAGAATAACAACAGGAACAGCTGCAGAACCCTAGAGAAATGAGGAGCTGTTTCATAACTAGCAGTAGTGAAATGGAATTAATAAAGAGAATGTGTGTGACAGGGGCCTGGGGTATGTCAATAATTTATATCTCATAGCAAAGGAAAACAGATAACAGATTTAAAAACAGGCAGTTCCAAGCTATGTCTTTGCTCAGCCAACGTGGAAACTGGATGCATCCAGCACAAGTCAACTAAATCTTCCAGACAAGAACACTGGGCATGCACATTAAATGTCAGTCACCTTGACTGATAAGGACTGTCTGAGGAAAGAGAGGTCAAACAGATATCTGAAATGCTGGATGGACAGATAGAAAGGAAGGGAGAAATAGGAAGAACAGAAGGCTATTTCACTGGTTAGCATATTTGCCTAGGACTCAGAAGACAAGAAACAGTTCTTCCTAGCTGTGTCACAGGTTCCCTATGTGCTTGTGGACTGGCAATGCAGGACTACATCCACAAGGGGGACTTTTGGGTCAGTACTGAGGGCATCTTCACACCTGCCAGGGGTGGAGGAGGGGGCTTTAATTAGAGTGACTCTCAGGAGCTGCTCTAATTAAAGTGCCCACAGAGTCTCATGTTTTCAATGTCCCGCACTTCAAAATGGCAGCAGGGGCACTTTAACTAAAGGTGGTTTGATGAGCTTTAGTTAAAGCACCCTGCTACTATTTTGAAGCATGGTGATGCTGAATACATGTGATGCTGAGGCTGCTGGAGGGTGTTACTTAGCACACTTCAGCAGACTCGATTAATCGATTAATCGAGTCTGCTCCATTGCGTTCTAATTAGAACAGATCGGAGCAGGCATTAGGCATGTGTATAGGTGAAGTGCCTAACATGGAGGTGCCCTGTTGCTAGTGAAATTCACAATGTTGAGTCAGGTAGCACTGAATAAAAGACTTAGTCACCTAAACTCTTACTGTCAAAGTAACAAAGGTGGTACCCAATCCACAAAGCCAAGGATCAGAGCATTCACCCATTCTATGGGAAGCAGAATTACAAATTCTTTCTTGTGTAACTAGGTTTGAACCCAGGTAGGAGCAGTTCCAGAGGGGGTGTAGGGACATGGTCACACTCCTTTGGACCACAATGTAGGAGCAACAGCCAGGGGCTTTTTTTAAGCCCCCCAAAGCAGGTAAGAACCCTCTTCCTTCCTCTCTGTGGTAAGCAGTCTCTCCCCTTCTCTCCCCTGCCCATTACTACTACTGCCCTTGACTGGCTAAGGGGCAGGAGGAACTCTAGAACCATTCTTGCCCTGCTCCAGTTGGGCCATGTAGGAAGCTGGACTCAACTGGGGACAACAGTAATATTGGCAGCAGATGCATTCCTCCTTACCCCATTCCCCCAGGTATTCCCCACCACCCCAGGAGCAAACTGGGGAAAGGGACTTGATAGTGAGTGTCTACTACAGACTGCCTCACCAAGGGGATGAGCTGCACCTGGAATTCTCAAGTCAGCTCATGGAAGCTGTTAAGTCAAGGGATGTGGTTGGTATGGGTGACCTAAACTACCTGGACATTTACTGGGAGGAGCAGTCAGCCAGGTCTGGCTGCTCACTCAGGTTCCTAGATAGGATACAGGACCTCCACCTAACCAAGGAGGTGCATAGTCCCACCTGGGAAAATGCCTTGTTGGACTTGGTCCTTGCTACAGCTGACACCTTGGTGGGGGGTCTGCGGGTACTCAAACACCTGGGCAACAATGATCATTGCTTGCTGGAATTTACTGTCCAGCGCAGGGCAATGAAAGCAAGCAGTGAGGCAAAAGTCCTTGACTTCAGGAGGGCTGACTTCAATGAGCTAAGAAGATTAGTAGGAGAGGCATTGGGGTCTTGGAGCTTCAATGAGATGGGAGTCCAAGATGGGTAGTTGTTCCTCAAGGAGACAATCCTCCAGGCTCGAAGGAAGACAGTCCCATTGCATACCAAGGCGGTTAGGAGTGCTAAAAAGCCTCCATGGCTTGGCAAAGGCATCCAGAAATGCCTGAGGGCAAAAAAGGAGGTGTACAAGCAGTCAAAGCAAGGGGCTATCACCAAGGAGGATTACACCTCTGTTGCTCGTGACTGCAGGGAGGCTGTTAGGAAGGCCAAGGCAAAAATGGAGCTAGGGCTAGTGACCAGAATTAGGGATAACAAAAAGTCCTTTATCAAATACATAGGGAGTAAGGAGAAGGCACCAGGTAATGTATGGCCCCTACAGGACAGACTTGGCAATCCAGTGATTGCAGCAAATGAAATAGCTGACCTCTTTAATGAATTCTTTGCCTCCATATCTCTGAACAGGGACCAGGATATCTCCCCACTGGGATTACGGATGGACCCAGGGGAGGCACCTCCATGCCTAGGGTCAGGGACGACCTAGTTAGGGAAATTTGGAGGGGCTGGACATATTTAAATCAGCAGGTCCAAATGCTCTTCACCCAAGGGTGCTGAGGGAATTGGTGGGGATCATAGCGGGGCCCCTGGCAGATCTGTATGAGCGCTGACACTGCTGATCCCAGACATGACAGCGTAGAGTGCACAGGTAGATGTCTTCTTCCTGTGACTGCGGCATCGATGCCTACACAGTCAGATGGGTGGCAAATTGGCTAGACGGTCGCACCCAGAGAGTGGTGGTGGATGGATCATTTTTGACCTGGAGGGTTGTGGGCAGTGGAGTCCCCCAGGGCTCAGTCCTGGGGCCTGTACTGTTCAACATCTTTATCAGTGACGTGGATGTGGATGTGGATGTGGGTGTAGAAAGCACGCTGTCCAAATTAACTTATAACACTAAGATGTGTGGAGAGATAGGCATGCTGGAGGGGAGGGACAGAGTCCAGCTAGATATAGACAAATTACAGGGGTGGGCAGATGAGAATAGGATGGAATTCAATGCAGACAAGTGCAGGGTACTGCATCTAGGGAGAAGGAACCAGCAACATACCTATAGGCCGGGGAACACCTTTCTTGTCAACACAGAGACAGAAAGGGATCTTGGAGTCATTGTTGACTCCAGAATGGACATGAGCCGCCAATGCGAGGAAGCGGTCAGTAAGGCTAACCACACCTTGTTGTGCATCTACAGATGCATCACAAGCAGGTCCAGGGAGGTAATCTGTCTCCTCTATGCGGTGCTGGTCAGGCTACAGTTGGAGTACTGTGTTCAGTTCTGGGCGCTGCACTTCAAGAGAGATGTGGCCAGCATTGAGAGGGTCCAGAGGAGGGCCACTTGCATGGTTAGAGGGTAGCAGGGCAGGCCCTATGAAGAGAGGCTAAAGGGCCTGAATGTATTCAGCCTCCACAAGAGAAGGCTGAGAAGGGATCAGGTGGCCATTTACAAACTCACCGGGGGGGGCCAGCAGAAATTGGGTGAGACTCTGTTCCCCCCAGGCACCACCGGCTATTACTAGGAATAACGGCCACAAATTGTTAGAAAGAAGGTTCAGGCTGGACATCAGGAAATATTATTTCATGCTTAGGCCTGCCAGGCTCTGGCATGGACTCCCAAGGGAGGGAGGTGTTGCTGTCTCCTACCTTGGGGATCTTCAAGAGCAGGCTGGATAGACCCTATGCACTATGATACTATAATACTATGAAACACAGGGAGTGGGAGCTGGCCTGCTTCCACTGCTGTCCCTGAGCTTGGGACAAAACCCAAACCCACTCCAAATTTAACACTGCAGGGTTAATGTTTGAGTGGGTTTGCTGCTTTTGAAACTTTCTTAGCTTAATCACACATAACAGTTAGAACAGGGGTGGGCAAAATATGGCCCGTGGGGTGGATCCAGCCCACCAGGCCATTCTATCTGTCCTACGGGGCCCCTAAAATTTTTTGAAAATTAATATTTATCTTCCCCTGGCTGCCTGTGAAAGATGACAGGTGACAGAGGCAATAGGACCCAGGGGAAGCCATGGTAGAACCCAGTAGCAGCAAGGCCTGCCCCCCCCCAACCAGAAAACCTTGCCTAGCAGAGGCTTTGGGTCTGGGATCATGAGGCTGTTCATGCCCGCCTGATTCAGGTAAGAAAGGGGAGGAGGCAATCACCCCAGTCCTTGGGGAGAGGCCAGCTCTTGCTGAGTGCTGCTACCATGGCCATGCAACCAGAAGCCATGTGATACAGGAACATCTGAAGGGCAGGAAGGAAAGTGGGGAAAGCAGTGGGTGTGCAGGAGCATGGGGCCCATGCCAGTGTCTGGGAGCCAGCGTTGGCAGAGCCCGGAGTGGGGTGGCAGGAGCATGGGGCATGGGTTGGCAGGGGTCTATGGAGCTGGGCTGGGCTGCACCAGCAGGGAGAGAGGGGAGCTGGCCTGGCTCCACAGAGCCCCTCCTGGCCAGGTCCCTGCAGTGGTGGCTGTGCAGAATAGATTCAGGACAGCCCCGTGTGGGCGTCGAGCGGCTACACCGGGAAGCGCTGGCAGTAGGAGGGAGAGGGGCCATTTTTCCTCTATGCCATAGCAGCAGTTTCTCTCCTGTGCTGCCACTGCTGACCCTGGGGCCCAGCACCAGCTCCAGTCTCACCTGTTGAGGCTGAGTGGCAGCAGTAGCTGGGCAGAAACTGCCACTTGGCATTGGGGAAAGTGGCTCCTCCCCCTTGCTGCTGCCGGACAGTTTTTGGTGTGGCCTCCTGGAGCCCACGCCATGCCAGGCTGCCCTGTGGCTTCATCACTGCCACCTCTGGGCTGCCCAGTATGGCAGTGGTGACAGTGTGGAACAGCCACAGGGTTGCCCATCCAGGTTGCTGCTCAGTCTGGATGGGCAAGCCTGAAGCCAGCATGCTGGTCCCCACTGCTACTGCTGCATGCCCAGGGATGGCAGAACACACCTCAGCTGGGCTGTGTAAGGTGGGCGCAGGGCTCACTGGGCTGTGTGCTGTTGGCGGTGGTGGGGAGGCTCCACAGGGTGCTCGGGCTCTGGGCTACTGTGGGGCGGCAGCGGGTGCTGACCAGCTCAGGTGGGCATGCAGAGTGGGGCTCCCTTGTACACCCCAAATACCCTCAAGCACTTCCTGCAAACTCTACAGCCACACCCTCCCCCACACACAATCACAGACCCCACAAATACCATACCCCCCCACACACATCCAAATATCCCCACAACCCCCCATACCCACCCACCCACATACACACACATGCCCACAGCTCCCCACAAACCCCACATCCACCCACACATACTCCCCGACATCCTGCATACCCCATACAATAGTAAGACTGCATTTTGAGGTATTATGCAATCACTTCTATATGTACAGCACAAACACACAAATCAGGACAAAAATATATATTTTTAATTAAATTAAAATATATTATTATGGGTATTTGATTTTTAGTATATAATTTAGTTTTTTTTCCTGCTCTAAGATGGCAAACACTTTTCCCAAAAGGAGTACTTCCAGGGGCAAGGGGAGGGACTTCCAGTGTCAAAGGTCAGAGGTTAGGGGCGGGACTTCTGGTCCCAAGATGGCAACCAGGGGATGGGGCTCCTGTCAAGAGGTGGGGTTACCCATGCAGCCCTCGACAGCTTGCCAAAACTTGGTAAGCGCCTCTCCCCCCAAACTAATTGCCCATCCCTGTGTTAGAATAAAGCAGCTTCTGCTCTTTTGAAATGTTCTCCTTTTGAAAGGGCTCCAAGTATTGGAGTGTCCACATCCTCAGTTTCACGCTGAGCTGGGAAATGTGGAACAATGCAGAGGAATGTGGTTGAGTGTGGGAGCAGTGGTGACACTGGGAGAATGTGGGGAGGTGAGGAGGACAAAAGGAATAGAGGGAGAGGGGTTTAAAATGGAAGTGAGGGGAGAGGGAATTGTTATCTATAAAGAGAGATAAATGGAGAGGGTGAGGTCTTAGGACAGAAGAAAGTTGTGGGAATTAGAAGTGTTAGGACATGAGGATGGGCATTAAGGAGAATGGGAGTATTAAGGTCTGCAGGGCATGTTAGACCCAAGTTGTTCCTCCTAATCTGTTTTCTGGGAACTTGGGTGCCAGATGATGTCTTCTTTCCCCCTTGTGGTAGTTCTGAGGCCCGCTCTCAAACCCTTGTATATGAGGTCACAACCGTGCAATGAAGGTTTTTGAGGCTGCAGCTCTCTTTCCCCAAATCCTAATATCCTGTAATCAATGATCGTTGCAGGTCTGGCCATATGACTGCAGCATCTGGATGCCTTACAACCTCTAATATATCTGCCCTCACAATACCTCTGTGAGGCTCAGCACTGCTATTATCTCCATTTTATAGATGGGAATTGAGGTACCCAATTGGGCATAGGGACTCTAGGGTGGAGCAGGGAATTAAATCCAGGCCTCTTGAGTCCCAGAACCTAACTACCAGCCTAGCTTCCCTGTAATACTCTTTTCTTACCTAGTTTCTATCCTTCTATTCAGAAAATATACCCAGAGTCTCCATACTAGTCCCATGTACTCTCCTGTATCCTTAACACAGCTTCTCAGCCTTGGGGTCTGTTTTGACACTTGCCTTTTCATGAGGCAGTGGGGGAGAGAAGAGCACTGGCCTATGCTGTCCAGGCAGAGAGAGGGGAGATGATGCAGTGGCAGCGAAGTACTGACTCACACCCAGTGTGTGGTATGGCTGGAGACCTCTTTGCCAAGGATTCTGATGCACTGGAAGGGAGACATGAATGGTACTAAAGGAGTGTTAAGAGCAAAACAAACAAACCAAGCCAAGACAAAAAGAAAAGGAAATTACACCCCCCCCCCAACACAAAAACCTTCTGAAAACCTGGAGATGAAAAGCAAAGATAATCCTCATTCAGCCATCTGAACAATCAGGAAATACAATGGTAAAATCAATAGCTCCCACATGTGAAGTAAAAGGGGAGCTGGCAGGAGTTGGGGAGGGAAGGGCAGACTGTGTGGGCCATCTCTCCACAGCTAAGAAGGCCTGCCAAGAGTGGGGTTGGACCAGGGTGGTGGGATGTACTAGGGACAACCAACTTGCTATACAATTCAACCTATATAAATGAGGAAATGTGTAACACTGTGGGCCTTGGCATGTATATATAGTAGCAGAAGGCACCAAACACCAATGCTAAAATTAATAGATTAATCACATGGAAAGGGGAAGGTGAGGTGAAAATTTTGTGGTTAATATCTATGGGCGTTTGTACATGCCACGGTGTTTGATCATCGTTAATTTTCCATGCCTTAAAAATTTTAACCCAGGATATTGTGGTGTGGCATGTTTGTGTTTGCACGCCATGCTCTTTCGAGTGAATTGTCTCATGTGTCATTCCCCACAGATTCCAGCAGGGGGAGGCAAAATACCAGTCTATCCCCAGTTATGTCTTTTCTAATGAATTACAGCAGGAGGTGTATATAAACTGGCCCTCACAGTCCCTGCCCCCTGCCCCTGCCAGGAGTCTTCTGGTAATGCCCACCCCCCACACTCCTGCCCTGGGCACGATCACCCGAAAATCCTGTTACTTGCACCTGCCTAGACTTGGACCGGTCTGCCAGTAGACAATCCCCATGGTGATCCTGATGACAAGCTGTGTGAATCACCCCCTCCTGTCCCTTTCCGTCCCCCCCATGTTACAAAGTAATGAGAATTTTTATATATGAGTTTTTTTTTTACTATATAAATAACTGATATGATATCAGAACTGTATGGGGTTGAGACTAGCAGGTGGGTGTGTGAGTGTTGCTGCCATGGTTGGTTGGGGACTGTAGCTGATGGTGGTGATGAGCTCTTACTGTTCTGGCTTTTTAGGACTACATTTCTGAGCATTCCCAAGCTGCTGGGGCTTGGAACAGCTTCCATGAGGATGCATGCTGCTTCCCTCACTCCCCTTCCCTGCTCACAGTCTACTGTGAGGGCTGTTGTGAAATGTTTTTGAAATGGTGGGTTGTTGTTGGGCTTGGGGTGGAATATGCCCCTCCCTCAGTCACACTCCTAAGGCGGACCTGTTCACTAGTTCCCCATCTGCCCAACCATTGCTAGCCACCCTCCCCACCACAGCTGGCCCACAAAAGGTATACTTAACCCTTTCAGTCCACCTCCCTTCTCGCCTCCACCCCCCATCCACTACACACCCCTGCAGACAGACACAGATGTTTATGCTGTAAATTGTAAAAGACTTTATTGTAATCAAAAGAAAGAACAAACACTCCTAGTTGCTGTCAGCAATATGTACTGCCAAACAATCCTGCACAAGGGCTGCCCAACCAGCTTCTCCTTGTCCATATGTCCTTGATCCATGAACTGCTGCCCAGCCACATCTCTGTCTGGCCACTGACTGTCATGCTTCTTCAGCACATACTGGGCTGAAAAACTCTCTGCAGTTCTCACAGATGTTGTGCAGATTGCAGGCTGCCACTACAAATGCCATGATATTTTCTGGATTGAGAAAAGCCAGCACGTAAGCACCCTCCAGTGTCCTTTCAGTCAGCCAAATGCACATTCAACGGCCACCCTGCAACTGCTCAGATGGTTGTTGAAAGCCATCTTCTGCAGGTCCATAACATTTCCCCCATAAGGCTTCATGAGCCAGGGCTTTAGGAGGTAGGCAGAATCCACTAATATAACCGGGGGAATGGCAACGCTGAGGATCACTGTCTTGTGGACTCCGGGTGCATAATGTCCTTTTTCCATTCCTGAGGCCGAGGAGCAGGGAGTTTCTGAACATGCACACATCACGCGTGCTGCCGGCCCACAAAAAAATGTTTGAGAGCCATCCCCGGTGGTCCACCATGGCTTGCAGGATCATGGAGGCAAATCCTTTCCAGGTTGTGAAAGACCTACTTCTCCCTGAATGACACAACATTGGGATGTGAGTGCTGTCTAAAGCCCCCACTCAGTTAGGGAACTCCATGTCATTGAAGCCATCTATGACTTCCCGTGGATTCCCCAGGCAGATAAATTTGTTTGCAGTGATGTCCTGCAGCAGTTCGCATACCTTGCGAGTTGCCATCCTGGCTGTGCAGGAAGTCACGCCAAACTGGTTTGCAATGTAGAGGAGACTGGATGGGGTGGCCAGTTTCTTGATGAGCATTGCCACTGTCTTGTCCAGAGGGATGGCCCGATGCATGTTAGTGTCCTGCCTCACAATCTGGGACCCCAGCATTGAGATGATGTGATAAAATGTCTCCCTGGTTATTCAGAACGTCTCCAGCCACTGCTGGTCATTCCAAGTGGTCAACACGATTTGCTCCCACCAGTCTGAGCTGCTCTCACAGGCCCAGACTGTGTGGATGCTGTTTCTGAAGTTTCTCAACACAGCTCAGTCATCTTCCACTACTTCGCATGCCTCTTGGTTTTCCCACTCCTCTGTACATCTCCTTTTTCTTTTTTGCAGTGCTAGGAAAGCTTGGATACATGCTAATGCTGAATACCCTATCATCCTTATTCGGTGGTGCAGCATGTCTTGTAGTGCTCTCAAGGCCAGCTGTAGTTCAATCAGCAGCACTGTCATCACCTCCTCCTCCTCGTCCTCCTCCTCCTGATCACCCATGTCCTCTAGATTCTTCATGTTGGAGAAGTCTTCACTGTGTTCTCCATTTTCCACTTTTCATTCCTCACATGTTTCATCCTGATTCTCCATTTGGCCCCCTCCGTCATCAGCGGGAGGTGGAAGTGGGGAGGGGGTTCAGCTCTGTCTAGCTGCATTAAATAGATGACCACTGCTTTTTCAACAAGTAACCCTGGGGCACTGGGCATTTGCACAGCCTTTGTTGTAAGGAGTGACCTAGAAACCACTATGCAAAGACGAAGCAGAAGAGAATGTTATGTGACGAATGCCCATCTGCAATGATAAGGAGGAGACAGTCTTAGATAAAGGAGGCTTGAAAACAAAAGCAAGAAGCAAAGTACTGGGGTAAAGGGCTCATTAAAATACTAAAAATCACACCCCTAGGTGGGGAAAAAGTATGCTAATGAAACATACATGTATGTAAATGAGATACAAGGCTAAAACACAGGTATAGAGACATGCTCAGTAAAGAACTCCTTGCGTCACTCCTTTATAACCAATCAGCAAACAAAGATGCTTATGAAGGCTTAAAAACTCCTGTATAAAAGATGCTTAGAAATAGTAATCTGGTGTGCTTGTTACGTGAAATTATTCCGCTCGCACCTTTTATTGCTAGCAATAAACTTTCTTTGTACTTTCACCCCTGGTATCTTTATTGGCCTTTGCATACCGGGCACGATCCCAGACTTGAGCTGGGGCTCAACACTGAGATAAGAAGCAGCAGATGTTCTGATGCATCAAGTCTTTCATAGAATCATAGAATCATAGAAGTAGGGTCGGAAGGGACCTTGTAGATCTTCAAGTCTGACCCCCTGCCTGGGCAGGAGAGAAACTGGGCTCATGTGACCCCAGCCATGTAGGCATTGAGCTGCTTCTTAAAGACCCCCAGAGTAGGAGCCAGCACCACTTCCCTTGGAAGTTGGTTCCAGATCCTGGCCACTCTAACTGTGAAGTAGTTCTTCCGGATGTCTAATCTAAACCTACTCTCCAACAACTTGTGGCCGTTATTCTTTGTTATCCCGGGGGGCACTAGGGGAAACAAGGTCTCCCCCAAACCCTTCTGGTCCCCCCTGGTGAGTTTATAGATGGTCACAAGGTCCCCCCTCAGCCTTCTCTTGTGAAGGCTGAACAGGTTCAGGTCCCGTAGCCTCTCATTGTAGGGTCTGCCCTGCTGTCCCTGGATCATGTGGGTGGCCCTCCTCTGGACCCTCTTGATGTTGTCCACATCCCTCTTGAAGTGGGGCGCCCAGAACTGGACACAGTATTCCAGCTGCGGCCTGACCAGTGTCGCGTAGAGGGGGAGGATCACCTCCTTGGCCCTACTTGAGATGCACCTGTGGATGCATGATAGGGTCCAGTTAGCCCTGCCGAGCGTGACCTCGCATTGTCGGCCCATGTTCATCTTGGAGTCAACGATGACTCCAAGATCCCTTTCTGCCTCTGTGCTCTCAAGAAGGGAGTTTCCCATCTTATAAGTGTGTTGCTGGTTACTACTGCCCAAGTGCAGCACCCTGCACTTGTCCGTATTGAAATGCATCCTGTTTTTGTCAGCCCACCCTTGCAACCTATCCAGGTCTTTCTGCAGTCTTTCCCTCCCTACTAGCATGCCCAGCTCACCCCAGATTTTGGTATCATCAGTGAATTTGAACAGGTTGCTTTTCACCCCATCGTCCAAATCGCTGATAAAGAAATTGAACAGCACAGGCCCAAGGACCGAGCCCTGGGGGACTCCGCTGCTCACTTCCCCCCAGGTCAAATATGACCCGTCCACCACCACCCTCTGAGTACGACCCTTCAGCCAATTAGCAATCCGTCTGACCATGTAGGCATCGATGCCACAGTCGCCTAGTTTTTTAATGAGGATGGGGTGAGAGACAGTGTCAAAGGCCTTGCTGAAGTCCAGAAAGACTACATCCACAGCGACACCTGCATCCAATGCTTTTGTGACCTGATTGTAAAAGGCAATCAGGTTGGTCTGACATGACCTGCCCCTAATGAAACCATGCTGGTTGCCCCTCAGCATCACCCCTGATGCTGGCCCATCACAGATGTGCTCCTTGATGATCTTCTCAAAGAGTTTCCCCAGGATTAAGGTAAGACTGACGGGCCTATAGTTGTCCGGGTCCTCCCTCCTTCCTTTTTTAAAGATGGGGACCACATTGGCTATCTTCCAATCATCTGGCACCTGGCCTGAGCACCATGAGCGCTCGTAAAGCCGTGCCAAGGGCCCTGCAATAACCCCTGCTAGCTCCCTCAACACCCTGGGGTGGAGAGCATCCGGACCTGCTGACTTGAACACGTCCAGCCCCTCCAGAAGCACTCTAACCCAGTCCTCCTCAACCTTAGGTCTTGGGGCTTTCCCCTCGAGTCCATCTTGAATCATGGTGGGGGGTCCCAGTCCCTGCACAAGAAAACAGAGGTGAAGAATTTTTTAAAGATGTCTGCCTTCTCTTCTGGTGTGACCACCAGATTGCCCAGGGTATCTTGCAGGGGCCCCACATTTCCCGGCGCCTTCTTCATCCTCCCTATATATTTGAAAAAGGACTTTTTATTATCCTTAATCTTGGATGCTAGTCCTAGCTCTATGTCCACCTTAGCTTTCCTAACAGCCCCCCTACAGGCCCGAGCAGTGGAGGTATACTCTTTTTGGAGATAGTCCCCCCCTTTCACCGGGTGTACGCTGCCTTTTTGGCAACCAGGTATTCCTGGACTTCTTTGGTGATCCAGGAAGGCTTTTGGGCACTCTTGCCCCCCTTGCTTCTTGTTGGGATTGTCACCTCTTGGACCCTGACTATCATCTCTTTAAGGAATGACCACTCATCTTGGGCACTGAGTTCCCCTGCCCTCAAGAACCCCAGTACCTCTCCCACCAATCTCCTCAACTAGTTGAAGTTGGCCCTCTTGAAGTCTAGGGCTACCGCCTTGCTGCAGGCCCTTGACACCCTGCGCTGGATGATGAATTCCAGCAAGCGATGATCGCTATCACCCAGGTGGTCCAGGACCTGGAGCCCCCTTACTAGATCATTGCCTGTGGCCAGGACCAGGTCCAACAGGGCATTTCCTCTGGTGGGACTGTGCACCTCCTGGGTTAAGTGGAGGTCCTGTATCTCAGCCAGGAACCTCCTAGAATGGTCCGACCTGGCTGACTGCTCCTCCCAGCAGTTGTCCGGGTAATTTCGATCACCCATGACAACTACATCCCTTGCCTTAAGTGCCTCTGCAAGCTGGCCCGAGAATTCCCGGTCCAGCTCCTCCCCTTGGTTGCGGGGTCTGTAGTAGACCCCCACCGTTAAATCCCTCTCCCCATGACCCCCTTGTATCTTGACCCAGAGCACCTCAGCTTGCCCCTCCTCTGACCCCATTTTGTTGGCAGAAGATGTGTATTGCTCTTTGACATAAAGCACCACCCCCCTCCCCTTTCCTTCCTTCTCTATCCCGCCTGTAGAGTCTATAGCCCCTAATGCTAACTGCCCAGTCATGGGATGAATCCCACCATGTTTCTGTAAGCCCCACTATGTCTGGGTTTGAACCGGCTATTTTGAGGGCGAGTTCCTCCTGTTTGTTCCCCATACTCCGAGTATTGGTATACAGGCATTTAAGGCCTTGCATAGCTGTGCTTGCCACCCTCCCCCGATTAGGAAGACTATCCGGACCCCTGTTTCTTACCTGGGCACTCCTTGCTTGTGTCACCTGCCTTGCTCGGGTGGCGTCTCCTCATCTTCCTGTGGCCCCCTCCCCCGGAGAAGCTAGTTTAAAGCTCGCCGTACGAGATCAGCCAACCTGAAAGAGAAGACACACTTGCCTTTAGGAGAGAGGTGAAGTCCATCCCACCCCAGCAAGTCCCCCTCCTGAAAGCATGCGTCGTTATCTAGGAACCCAAGGCCCACCTGGCGGCACCAACTCTGTAAGCGCCGGTTGACCTTGCCAATGCAGGCCTCGTGTCGCTGTACCCGCCTACTCACTGGAAGGAGAGAGGAGGATACCACCTGCACCCCCGTCTCCTTAAGCTTGGTCCCCAGAGCCTCAAAGTCCTTCATAATGCGGTTAGGGTTTCCCCTGGCCGCGTCATTTGTTCTCACATGGATGACCACCATGGGGTACTGGTCTGCAGGTTGGACGTAGGCCGGGATCCTCTCTGTGATGTCCCGAACCGGAGCCCCTGGCATGAAGCAGACCTCCCATGTCATGGGGTCAGGCCGGCAGATGGGACCTTCCAGCCCACAGAGGATGGAGTCTCCAATGACGAGGACCCAGCATTTCTTCCTGCTGGTATTTGATCTCTGCCCATTCCTTGTTGTGTGGGGAGTGGCATCGTCCCCGCTGGAGGCCTTTGCACTGTCTTCCTCCGTCACAGCTGCCTTTGTTCAAGACAACTTGTAATCAAGGTTGCAAACATAAGATTTTGCCATAGCCCTCTCCTGTTAATGTAGGACTAGCCAGCTGAATACTTCTGTGAGGTCAGTGAAAACAGGCTGTGCTTTTGCAATAAAATTATTTTATTCAGCAATAACAAAACAGCTTTCATTATGGGACTAACCAGGGTAAGACAGGCCAAAACACAAGGAGGCAGGTGTGATCGATTTTTGCAACATTTCGGGGCACTGAGTGGCCATCTCAGTGGACAATGGCCTTATGTACCCCATGCTCCAGCTGTTCAACAAGTCTTTTGTTGGTGAATGGGGTGCTTCATCACCTTTGGGTGTTGTGAGACACAGGTGATGATGTCACAGTCTTTGGAATGTTCATGGCATGTTTATAAAGTCAACCCCCATATTTTGCCAGGGACCTGTCATGAATCAGAATCACTTGCTGTTGACCATGAACTGCTTTGCCATATCTCAGAAAGCCAAGTCCAGCAGTATGGAGGTGATGGAGCAAGAGGCTGATACCTCCGATGCCCGGGGACCCAACTGGACCCAGAAAGAACTCTAAGACTTATTCAACATTTGTTCCAAGAAAAGCATCATAAACAAGCTGGAAAGTAGGAGGAATAAGCCTGTCTGTGTCTCCATTGCAAAAGAGATGCGGGTGCGAAGGTACAGTTGTGTCTGGACCCAGGTCTGGTGCAAGATCAATGCCCTGAGATCTTCATTTTACCGTGCCAGAGATGTGAACTCTCATTGTGGGGCAGGGCACACAATTGCTCCTTTCTATGACCAACTGTCCGTCATTCTCTCCAAGGATGCAGGCAACACTCTGGGTATGCAGTATTTCGGGACTGGGGTTACTGGGGAGGAGACCACACCAACTGAGGCATCTCCTCCTGCAGATGAAAATGAGGGCGTGTTGCAGATGTACGAAGACTGCTCCTGGCTCCTGTGTGATGGGGCTGCCAAGAAGAACAGGGGTACACCACTGAGTTGACCCCAGTGTCCCCCCTGCCCCCCAAGCCTGATTCCACAGACTAGCACAGATGATGAGGTGCAGGAGGAAGAGAAGCAGAAAGAAATCGATGCGGCTGATGTGGTTTGTTGTGTTCCCAACAACACTCACTCATCAATTTATGTTGCCGAGACCCAAGAAGATCCGCAACTGCTGACTTGTAAGTATCTGTGCCTCTTGCCACTGGCAGGCACTGCTCAGAAACATGCTGGTTGGGTTTGGGAGCCAGGAGGTGGAGAGAGTGGAGAAATTCATGTGTCACTGGAGGTGGGTCACCATGCTCTTTTGGTGGTGGTGGATGAAGGGTATATACCTTCTCTTTTGGGTTTGGATAGATATTTCAGAATGTAACAGACTATTTTTTTTGCTTTAATTGTTTGCAGTTGGCATGGGCAGTGGCAGCTGTGGATGTGGCTGGGAACCAGACATTTGTAAGTTTTGGGCAGTATGAATGGTGCCCCACTCTTGCAGGGTCTGTTTCTGTGCCTGCATGCATTTTCTCCACTGCAGGTAGGGGATGGTGGTGTGCAGTTTCCTCATCTTGGGGGAAGGAAATGTCATGAAACCAGGAAGACTTTTTCTGTTTACCAGCTACTGCACCCAATGGTGGCTGGGAATGTGCTCCTGAACCTCTAATCCCAGCTTGCACTGCAGCTTAGTGTTCAAGAGATAGATGCTGCAGGCAGTGACACTCCCAAGAAAGCTCACTGGAGGTTTTGGCAGATTCATCATGAGCCAAACTGTCATGCGCAGATGCCTGGTGGGATGAACTCCATGAGTCGATGCGCTCCAATGATGCCCTTCTCATGGAAGCGCGAGACCACCTGCGGCAGTTGGTAGACATGTCCGCGGAGTCCCGTGTTGATTACCAGAGGCCACATGACTTGATAAGTGATGTCTTGCAGAAATTGCTAAAGCAACTCTTTAAAAAGCAGGTATCATCCCAGAAAGGGAAAACTAGCTTCACTCGACTTGCGTCTGTCCAGGAGGTAGCCGGGAGCATTGCAAGTGAGCCTGTTCCCCCAAATGCACTGGAGTCAGGGGAGGGCTGTACAACTGCCAATGGGGCCAGGCAGCCACCGCTGCAGTTCAGGGCCGGTTCAGGGTGATGGTGGGGTGAAGGCAAAGAAGGGCAGGTAACCGACTGCTTACAATATCGTGTTCCTTACAATAAAACCTTACATGTTATCCTGGCTTTCTGCATCTGGCTCCATATCTTTGAAGGGAAGAGCTGGCAAAATCCCACCTAACACTGCTGGGTGAGGAATGGGGATTTCATTCATTTTTTAGTTTAATTTCTTTTTTTGTTTTGCCTGCCACTTTTCCTGGGTGCTTCCTGCATGGGGCACGTGTGTGTGTGTGTGTGTGTGTGTGTGTGGGTGGGGAGGGGGGGTAGCAATCTCTTATGCACAGGGCACAGGGCACAGGGCTGCCTGGGTGGTTCGCCCCTCACAAGTTTGGCTGGACAAAACACCAGCAATTTGCCAAGTCATTTGCAAAGGCCCCCACAGAGGCTGATGCCCAGTCTTTTCTGCCTGCCTGGGGGGGAGGGGTGGGCTGGTGGGGTCAGCCTGCACAAGCCTTGCTTGCATTTTCCAAGGTCCCAAGAAAATTGCCTCCCTGTTGCCCCATACTTGGGGTCTGATCACTCAGCTTCTGACTGGTGTTTCACCCTTTTTCTGGTTACTGGCCATGTCCCAACCTTCTGTGACTGGCTAGCTGGCAGTGACCTAGCCCAGGGGTTTTGAAGGGGCAAAAGTTGATTGGAGGACTTGGGATTCCCTTTCCTCACCAATCAGGCCCCAAAGACTCACCCCTCATGTCCCCTGATTGGCCCCTTGGGTCACCTGGAGGGGGATAAAAGGGGCAGCACGGCTGACTCAGGGAAGAGACCAGCGAGGGACCACAAGGAAGGAGCTTCAAAGAGCTGGCAGAAGCTGAGCCAGCGGGGCAGGAGCAGTTGCCCCAGAAGAGCCTGAAGGAGTGCAACCTGCAGGCAGCAGTTGGACCCTCAGCAGCACGGTGTGCAGCCGGCAGGAGAGGCTTCCTGCTGGGCTCCAGGATCCCCTACGAGAGGCTGTGGCCAGCAGGAGAGGCTTCCCGCTCCAGCAAGGATCTGAGCAATGACCTGAGGGGTTCCCAGCTTGGCTTCCAGCTCCTCCAATCAGAGACCAGACAGCTTGACATGAGGCCGGAGCTCCAGGAAGGTCAAGACCCCTAGCAGCTTGGAGCAGTACCAGCACTGCTGTTTGTATGGCAGTGTTCCTGCCTACCATGTGGGAGATCCAAGTCCAAGTCCCAGCTTTGGTGACTTGGGGTGAGTGAGCTAACAAGGAGAAATTCCTCTTGCAGTGGAAAGGGGCCATTGTGTTTTCTCCCTTTTCAGGTACCTAGGCCCTATATTTCTTTGTTCTTTGACATTTTGTATTTTGTGCCTTTTTATATTTCCCCAACTGGTATTGTTTGCTCTGCTGTTTGTGTTTTATATTTTGTTAACCTTGTCTTTTGCCAATGATTGTAAGTGTCTAACCTTTGTTGAATCCTGCCCCTTGGGGCATTGTGGTGTCCATTATACCCCCTGATTATGCTTGTCTTGTTCCCAGTATTGTTCCCTCATTAAAAGGTATATGGTTAAGTCCCCAGTGGTGGTCTGGCTCTGCTCTATAGGGGGAGGGGAGTCCCTACACCTCCCACAGCGCTTGTGCGCCTGCTTTGATCCCTTCAATTGGAGAGGGGGTACCTTTTGGAGTACCACCTGGGTTACACTTCCAAACTCCTCCTTCCTGGTTAGTGGCCATATCTTTAGCTAATGAACAAGCAAGACATAGCTCCCTGTTGCCCCATGGGTGGGCCCTCTTGTCACCCTGCTTTGTCATTGCTTCTGGTTAGGTAAAAATTTCCCTCCATAGGTCCCTACATAGACCCTTAGCAACAAGCTCTCACATGAAAGACTTGCTCACATTGAATGCACATCCTGATGCTGCCATTGCAGCCTGGATTCCCTGTTGCCCCATAGCTGTTTGTTGCTATGTCAAAATACATGCACACACTCACCAATCAAGCGACACCTGTGAATCAAAACTCTTCCCCTCCTCCCTTCCAGGCTAGTTTGCTTGCAATGTTTGCCATGTGTTTTTTAGAAGCAAATGTACATGGGCATGTATATCTAATATTAAATAACTAATTATTGTTATTATTATTCACCACTACTTGACTACCAATGGCATTGTTTATTAAATCACAGCTGTCTATACTGTTTTAGCATTTAGATAGCATTTCAATTTATTGTGCAGCTGGGACCTGCTTTCTGGTTACAGGCCAAATGAATGATGGCTGGAGCCTCTTGGCACCCTGCTTCTTGGTGGGGAAAAATTTCCTCCCTGCCTAGTTCCCTGTTACCTCCCCCCCCCCACCCATGTCTCTGGGCTCTTAACACCCAGGGTAGTGTTTTAAAGACCTGCTTCCTGGTTACTGGCAATGTCCCAAATGAATGCTAGCTGGGGCAACATTACCAGGGGGTAGTATATCACAGGCACAGCACTGGTTTTCTCCTGCATTTCTCATTATTCTCCCTCCTAACTCGCTCTTACCACATGGTTGTGGGCTTTTAGCATGCGGGGTGGGGTTTTAAGGACTGCTTTCAGGTTACTGGCCATGTCCCAGTTTGGAAAGTAAAGTAAACTTTGTGATATAATATTATTGTCTTCACAAATAAAAATGGTTTTCAGCCAGCTCCAGGGCTTGGCTCTCTGTCAATACTCTGTCTCACCAGGCAGGTCAACTACTGAAAGTGCTTTTTAGACCTTCAACCTGTTATTATCAGTCTGTACTATATACACTGTTTTCTATAGTACACTACACAGTAGGGCTGTGTGAAACAGCACCGTTTCATTTCGACTTCTGTTTCACCATTTTGAAGGGACAGTGTTTCATTTTGTCATTTTGTTTCATTTCAAAGCACTGTTTTGTTTAGTTTCATCAAAACTATTTCGCTGTTTTGACGCGTTTCGTCATTTCGCCCATAGGCTATAGTGTGGAATCATGAAAATGCCTATACCTTTGTCATTTCTTGCCTGACTCAGATGAAAATTACAGGGATGGTAGCCCTTTTTGAGGGCATGAACCTTGCTAAGTTTCAAGGAGTGCAGGGGTTTCTGGGAAACTGCAGCTCAAGATGCTAATAAGCAAAATTCATGTGACTTGCTGGCAGAAAGGAGCCTCCTGTCATCCAGAGCACAGATCTGGGGGCCTGTACCCCCGGAAGGGATGTGGGGTTGTGCCAGACTCCCCAGATGTGGGCTTGGGATGATAGGAGGCTGCTGCTGCTGCCTGGAATGGGTGCAGGGCACAGTCTGCGCTCACTGCCAGGAAGACTGGTGCTGCTGCTGGCCCCAGGAAGCAGCGGCAGCCTCCTGTCATCCCGCATGCAGATCTGGGGGCCCACACCTCTGGGAGGGCTGTGGGGCTGTGCCAGATTCCTCTGGGGGGTGCAGGCCCCCAGATCGGCACACAAGATGACAGGAGGCTGCCACTGCCCGTGCTGGTGGAGCCACTCAGAATGCAGCCCGGTGGCAGGAGGCCGGAGAGAGTCAGGGCTGTGCTCCGAGTGGCTCTGCCAGCCCCACAGAGCTCAGTCTGGCAGCGGGAGGTGAAGCACAGCCCTGGCTCTCCCCACTTCCAGCTGCCAGGCTGAGCTCTGTGGGGCTGGTGGTGCAGCCCTGACTCTCCCCTGCCTCCCACCATTGGGCTATGCTCTGACTGGCTCCACCAGCCCCATGGAGCTCAGCCCGGCAGCGGGAGAGCCAATGGCAGAGCCACTCAGAGCGCAGCTTTGGTCAGTGGCTGTCCCCCACTTCCTGCCACCAGGCTCAGCTCTGTGGGGCTGGTGGAGCCACTCGGAGTGAAGCCCTGTGGTGGGAGGCGGGGGAGAGCCAGGGCTGCACTTTGACTGGCTCTGCCAGCCCCATGGAGCTCAGCCCGGTGGGGGGAGGCGGAGCACAGCTCTGGCTCTCCCCTGCCTCCTGCCACTGTGCTGCTTCGAAACTCAAAATGTTTTGAAACTTTCAAAACATTTCGAGTGCTCTCATTTTGTTTCAAAGCTATTTTGAAGCCTTTTGTTTCATTTTGATTTCACTGTTCTGAGCTCAAAACATGTCAAAACAGCTTCAAAACAAAACACTCGTCAAAATTTCTTACAGCCCTACTACACAAGATGCACTATTTAGACATACATACATGAATAGCATCACATTTTATTGTGATTCACCAATCAAAAAATGTGACTTCTTACTTGCTCCTGCTTGGTGTCACAGGTGAGTCAGGGACAGGGGCAGGGCCTGCCTACTTCTTGGGCCTGCCTCCTTGTTAGAGTTGAGGTGAGGGAGGTCCTACCTTTTCTTATTTACATATATGCATGAATAGCACTGCAATTTATCACCAGTGCAAGGCGGGCCTTCCAACCCTCAGACAAGCATACACACAGCTGAAAACAGTCAGTTTCAATATCCAGGATGAAAAGGTGTCTGGTGTCAGGGAGGTGGGAAGAGATGCCTAATGCTTTCCCAGTTGTGGTTGGGGGTAGGGGGCAGTTGGGTTGCAATGTTTGTAATATCTGTTTCACCCCTTGGTTGCTCTGGTGTAAAGAAAAGGGTAAATAAATACATTAATGGATTGTTAAAAGAGAATGATTCCTTTGACTGAATGACTCCCGTCTTTTGTCTTTTGTGAAAGTATTTCTAAACTCTGAGCAGAAATTAGCAAAGCTGTTTCTGAGCTGCTGCTGAGCACCATGAGGATGCTGCCCCTCCCCCCCAACCAGTGACCATGCATGGATGCAGCTGCCCCACCAAGTGCAAGCATTAGCCTGATAATACACAGAAGAGTTTCTAATTGCTGTCTTTTTCAAATGTTAAGGAAGGCTGTCCCATGCCTGCAGAAGTATTGCAGCTTGCTGCTGTGGGTGAGCATGGGGGCAAGTCTTTCTTGCAAAAAAAGGTGCTGCTGGCTGCACTTTCAGGCTTGCCAGGATCTCTGTACATTGGGATGTGTGTGTGTGTGGGGGGGGGGTGTAACTCAAGAACTGGACAAGCATTCAACCTCCCATAACAGTCTACCCTGTAAACTCTTTCCAGTAATGACATGACTCCATAAATGCCCCCAAGCAAGGCACCCCCACGCTGGCGGCCGGTTGTGGTCATCACCTCTCAAAATCCACCACACCCACCCATGGACCACATAATGCCATATGCATGCCAATCTGCCGATGAAAGAAAGCATACCACACCCATATAGACAAAAACATTCAAAAGTTTATTAAAAAAAGGTGGTGTATTTACCTTTAAAAAAAATCAAAATGGCATAAGTAAAAAAAATATTTAACCCTCATCCATTCTCATGAAATTCGACATTGTTGGTCTCTTGGGGTAACTTGTTACCCCACCTGCATGATCAAATGGAACCAGTGACAACAGTATAAATGTACCAAAAACTATTTATTAAACATACAGATTGTTGAAAGAGTATTTATGATGATTTGAATCCAAAATATTATTGAACTAGAATTATGAAGAAAATCTAAACTTTTTGTAGAATTTAAAAATGTGAATAAAGAATTTGCTAAGTCTGCAGTTCACACTGTTTTCAAACTAACAATTACTTCCAAAAACATTTCCTGTTTTAACTAAATATTGCATTCCTTACAAAACAGCAGTGATGTACTGTGGTGCACACAAGCAAATCACTTACAATCTTTGCATAGTTTCCAGGTTTTGCAGTCATCTGTCCTTGGACAAAAAGCAAAACGTCCACTCATACTTGCAGAAGGTTCTACCAAGGTGCATTGCGGTAATTTGTAATTATACCAGTCATACCAGACTCAATGGACTTAGATTATGTGTATCTATCATTCTTCATTTTATTTGTCCTTCGATTAACTGTTCTCCAAGCTCCTGCAAAAAAAAAGCGCCATCTTCTTAAATATAATCTTTGCTTCCAGTTTGCATTTCAGCTGTTTCATCCAGCTTTTTTCACTCCCTTCTATTTTCAGGATGGCTATCATTCCACTTCCTGAATCTTTTTTCTGCCTCTCTGTTTGTTTCTCTTATGATAACAGTCAGGATATCTTGTGAGCGAAACAGGTGGAATGTTTCTACCACCGTGTCTTTATTACTTTCTCTTGTTGGCCCAGCACTTTCATGGACTGTGTCCCTGGTTGGTCTCCAATGATGTATTAGCTGTGGAGTTTTTTCCCCACACTCTGCCATTCCTTCCTCTATAGGTGTCATCATCTGCAATGTTTTTTGGGGGTGGTGGCAATGGTTTTGCTCCACGTCCTTCTGTAGCTCTCCTCAGTCTTCCCTGGTGGCTCTGGGCTGGTCTTCCCTTTCCCATTGGAAGTGTTGGCTTGTGGCCCTTCCCCACGGGAAGTATTCTGCTTGTGGCACCAACTCCTCCTCATCTGAGCTGGATGAAGCTTCTATAGACACATGGTTTTCTTGCTCTGAACAGTCTCTCATGTCTGGAGCAAAGTCAGCATCCTCACTGCCTTGGGATAAGATTTAATCAGTGGATGTTTTGCTGTCATCCCCGGTTACCTATGCAAGACAGGCTTCAGCATTGAATATGTGCTGCCTTCTCATCCTGGACTGCAGAAAAAAAAGAAAAAAATGATTACTGCTGAATGCATATACATAACAATCAAAGACAAGCCTGTCCACCTATGCTGTCACAGAAGCAATTCCGCCCTGCCGTATGGCAGCACAGGTAGCACCCTCTCCTCCTGGGCACAGAAGCCAGACACCAGCATCCCTTTTCAGGCAAGCCAAATGTGGGTGGATGCTGTTTGGAAACCACACATGCAGGGGCTTATTGAGAGCAGGTAAAAGGGGTATGTGGGGTGTCAATCCCTTACCGTTGAAGGGGACTCCATAGTGTACTCTACATTGCAGTATAATGTTGTTCTATTTCTTCTCAGCTGTCCCTTTGTTCCTTGTCCTCACTTCCAACAAAGGCAGGGCAAACTAGCTTGTATGTTATGAAAGGAGCAGGTGAGGCAGAGTTTTGCCATGAGCAAAGAGAGCAGAGGTAGATTTGGGTGTGACAAAGGGGTTTTTTTTTTGGCAAAGGGCAGGGTGTTTTGATGACCTTGCAGCCTGTAAACAAACTGGTTAGCAAAAGGGATTACCACATATTCTGCCAAAGCAGAGTAGAGGATGGCCATCCATTAGTTACCATGGATACCTGAAGTGGACATGAATGAGGTGTGAATGAATGCTGACCTATCAGATGCATCCACCCAAAGTGGCCAAACAGGTCTAGGCCTGTCATTTATACAGAAATTGCATTGGGGTAACAAGTTAACCCAATGGGTTAATATGGGCTTGGGCTAAGTTGTTACCCCATATGGAAAAACACATTCATGCCTGGGGAAACATATTACCCTGGGCAGTTTTTCATCCACAGAGAGCAAACCATTCATGTAAATTGGCTGTTCTTTGGCGATATTGTGCACTGTGGTACCACTGACAATGTCCTAAAAAGAAACATTTTTAGAATTGATTAACTTTAAGATACTGCACAAAATATGTGTCTGGGGCAGGAAATTACCCCGTGAGACTGTCTGAAGGTTAAATACTAAATAAACTAAAGAAAATTTAAAATAAATAGGAATATAGAAAAATAGTATTTCAAAAGGTGGGATTTTCTTCCCCAGCACCTATACAGAGTTGCGTTATTACACTTTATGCACTAACTACATACTATTTCCTATACTATATAATTATATACAATATCTATTGAGCTATACACTATCTATAAATCTACACACTACACACTATTTAACTAAACTATAAACTAGTTTCTATTATAGGAGACTACACAGTATACTTCTTCATGCTTTTTCTGCTTATCACTCTTGGCCCTTTTGCAACCATGAAAGTTTTCTGCAGGGAGAGGGAAGAAAGAAGAAGAGTACAGGGTTTTGGACCACAGTCCAAGAACTGCCCTCTTGCCCTGCAAACCTGCCCTGCACAAGGTCAGTAGGACATTTCTGATATTACCTATATATCTGTCAGGCAGCATCTGCTCGGGCTATTCTTTGTGTTTCTGCACCCCAATAGGGGTAACACCTTGCTGGACCTGGTCCTGGCCACGGGGGATGACCTGGTGAGGGGACTGCAGGTCCTTGACCACTTGGGCAATAGTGATCATCACCTGCTGGATTTCACTATCCAACACAGGCTGTCAAGGGCTTACATCAAGGCTAAAACCCTTGACTTCAGAAGGGCCAACTTCAATGAGCTTAGGAGACTAGTAGGGGAGGCACTGAGGGCCCAGAAGGTAGAGGAGATAGGAGTCCACGAGGGATGGTCGTACCTTAAGGGGGCGATCCTCCAGGCCCAAAGGATAATAGTACCTGAGAGAAGCAAGGGGGGTAAGAGTGCTCAGAAACCCCCTTGGCTCAGCAAGGGCATTCAGGAATGCCTGAGGACTAAAAGGGGGGCATACAACCAGTGGAAGGGAGGAGCTAGATGCCCTCCACCCAAGGGTGTTGAGGGAGCTGGCAGGGGTCATCGGAGACCCCTTGGCCCGGCTGTATGAGCATTTGTGGTCATCTGGCCAGGTGCTGGGGAATTGGAAACTGGCTAATGTGGTCCTAATTTTCAAGAAAGGGAGGAAGGAGGACCCAAGTAACTATAGGCCTGTAAGCCTCACCTCAGTGCTCGGGAAGATCTTGGAGAGAATCATCAAGGAGAACATCTGTGGGGGTCTGCAGGGGAGATCATGCTCAGGGCAATCAGCATGGGTTCATCAAACGCAGGTCCTGCCTGACCAACCTGATTGCCTTTTATGACCAAGTAACTAAATCCTTGGATGATGGTGTCACCATGGACGTAGTCTTTCTAGACTTTAAGAAGGCCTTTGACACTGTCTCTCACCCCATCCTCATCAGTAAATTAAGTGAATGTGGTATTGATGCCTACACAGTTGGATGGGTACAAAATTGGCTGATGGGGCGCACCCAAAGTGTAGTGGTGGATGGGTTGTACTCAGCCTGATGAGATGTGAGCAGTGGAGTACCCCAGGGCTCGGTCCTTGGGCCTGTACTGCTTAACATCTTCATCAGCGACTTGGACAAGGGGGTGGAAAGCACGCTGTCCAAGTTTGCTGATGACGCTAAGATGTGGGGCAAGGTGGACACACTTGAAGGGAGAGAGAGGCTGCAAATAGATTTAGGCAGACTACAAAAGTGGGCAGATGAGAATAGGATGGGGTTCAACATAGACAAATGCAGGGTGCTGCACCTTGGGAGAAGGAATCCACAGCATACATACAGGCTGGGGAGTTCCCTTCTTGAAAGCACAGAGGTGGAAAGGGATCTCGGAGTCATTATTGACTCCAAGATGAACATGAGCCGCCAATGCCAGACCACAGCCAGCAAGGCCAGCCATACCTTGTCATGCATCCAAAGATGCATCTCAAGCCAGTCCAGAGAGGTGATACTCCCCCTCTATGTAACATTGGTCAGGCCACATGGAGTACTGTGTCCAGTACTAAGCGCTGCACTTCAAAAGGGATGTGGCCAGCCTGGAGAGGGTTCGGAGGAGGGCCACCCGCTTGGTGAGAGGGCAGCAGGACAGGCCCTACGAGGAGAGACTGAGGGACCTGAACCTGTTCAGTCTCAGCAAGAGGAGGCTGAGGGGGGACCTGGTGGCTGCCTACAAACTCATCAGGGGAGATCAACAGCAAGTAGGTATAGCCCTTTTCTCCCCAGCACCACCTGGGGTGACAAGGAACAATGGTAATAAGCTGATGGAGAATAGGTTTAGGTTAGAGATCAGAAGGTAATATTTTAGTTAGGGTGGCCAAAATCTGGAACCAACTGCCCAGGGAAGTGGTCCTCGCCCCTACCTTGGGCATATTCAAGAGGAGGTTAGATGATCAACTCTCTGGGGTCTTGTGAACCCAGCATTCATTCCTGTCTGTGGCAGAGGGTCAGGCTAGATGATATGTTCAGGTCCCTCCTGACGCTAGCTACTATGAAACTATAAGGGGAATATCAGTTATAAGAAATAGGAAAGTTTGAAAAATTCAGTGAAGTCTTAGGGGTAGCACACATAAATAGTTGCAAACTTACCATTCTGGTGATGCTGCTGTGCATGAACACCCCCGTGGGTGCAATGGGTTGGGGGGGAAGGGGGCCCAAGGAAGCACATAAACTACAGGTGGTGGTGGTAGAGGTAAGGGCAAAATTACCATGGGGCAGTACATCTCAGGCACAGGCACAAGCATAGTACTGGGTTGCTCCTCCATTTCTCTAGATCCCCCTGTATTATCACTCTGTGCCCCTGCCCATGCCCTGCTGTGCCCTGGGTGCCTGTGGACAGCTGTGGAGCAGGAGGAAGGAGGGTCTGGACCAAGGGTATGAAAAAAAACAAACACATTAAAAACCCCCCCCCACAGCAGCACCTACTGGCTAAAGGCCTGAACTACAGCAATAGCACAGTAGTGCCTGGTGGTAAAGTAATTAGAAGTCTTAGAATAGCTCACTGGTTGTACAAAACAAATCCATGGACAGGGCGGCATAAGCAGGGGTGCTGGAAAATAAATCATGTCTGAGAAGTGTTAATTTAATGCACCAAAAAGACTTTTAAAATGGCAGGAAATCCCGCTTGTGCAAACAAAAATGCAGTTACAGTGGTGTAAATGGGAAATTGCATGGCATGTACAAACACCCTATATATTGCAGGAGATGTTAGGTGAAATGTGGAGAAAGACACACACACACACACACACACACACACACACTAGTCTTGTTAGTGTGTAGTTACTGTATAAGGCAGAGACTTGCCCTTTATAGATTAGACTAACAAAATCAATGATTCATAAGCTTCCTTAAGCAGTGGCTTACTTCATTAGATGCTATTGTTACCCAGGCGGTACTCCAAGATGTACCCCTCTCCAATTGAAGGGATCAGAGCAGGTGCATGAGTGCTGTGGGAGGTCTAGGAACCCTCCTTCCCCTATAGAGCAGAGCCAGATCACCAATGAGGACTTAACCATATACTTTTTAATGAGAAAAACAGTAGTGCGAACATGTATAAACCAAGGGATATAGGGGACACTGCAACACCCCAAGGTGGTGGAATTCAACAAAGGTTAGGCATTTACATTTATAGACATATTCATCCAGTTGACAAAAGACTGGTTTAGCAAAGTAGAAAACACAAACAGCACAACAAACAATACTGGTTGTCGAAATATAAAATGCATAAAATACAAAACTTCAAATAACAAGAGGTTTAGGATATAGGTACCTGGAGGGGGGGAAAGGAAAGACACAATAAGCCCCTTCCACTGCAACAGAAATTGCTTTCTGTCACCTCACTCACTCCTACTTGACCCAGCTGAGACTTGAACTCAGATCTTCTACATGGTAGGCAAAAACTCTACCACACAACTACCAGTACAGCTAGTGACTCAACCTACTAGGAGTTTAGACCAACCAGGAGCCCTCACATCAAGCTGCCTTGCCTCTTGCTGGAGGAGCTGGAAGCAGAACTGGGAACCTCTTGGATCACTGCTCAGATCCTTGCTAGAGCTGGGGAACCTCTCCTGCTGGCTGCAGCCTCTTGTAGGGGGATCCTGGAGCCCAGCAAGGAGCCTCTCCTGTCGGCTGCATGCTGTGCTGCTGAAGGTCCAACTGCTGCCTGCAGGTACCGCTCCTTCAGGCTCCTCTGGGGCAACTGCTCCTACCCCACTGGCTCAGCTCTTTGAAACTCCATCCTCGTCCACTGGCCCAGCTATTATCAGCTCTTTGAAAACTCCTTCCTCGTGGTCCCTTGCTGGTCTCCTCTGAGTGAGCTGTGCTGTCCCTTTTATCTCCCTCCGGGTGACCTGAAGGGCCAATCAGGGGACATGAAGGGTGAGTCTCTGGGGCCTGATTGGTCAGGAAAGGGAGTCCCAAGCCCTCCAATCATTTTTTACCCTTTCAAAACCCCTGGGCCAAATCACCACCAGCTAGCCCGTCACATTATGAAGGGACTGCAGGAAGCTTCTGAATAGAAAACAGTGATGAGAATACAAAGGATAAGGAATGGGATGGAAAGAGAAAGGGAGCTGCTGGAAGAGGCAAGGTCAGTAGGAGAGAGAAAAAAACAAAGCATTTAATCCTTTGAGGGACATAGGGGTCAAAAAGGATAATACAGGTAATGGGATAAGAATCCATGGGTTGGACCATATTTAACACAATCCAGCCTTGGATGATTTTTTGTTCTGCAATTGCCCATTCAAGTTCATTTTTAATGTTTTGTTGTTTAAAAACAGTTACTATGAGGTGAGTGATAGAATGTCCAGGACAGTTAAAGTTTAAAGCCAAGGACATCCTTAAACCCCTGGACCCAATGTTCTGCCCCACCTAACTGCTGATAATCCCTAGGGTAAAAAGACACCTGTGCATGCTTGCATTCCCAGTTTATAGAATTCAGCAATGGAAAGAGGCATATTGGGTCTCTCAAAGTGCATGCATGCTTTTTTCCCCTTGATTACACTTGCTGCAGGGCAGGGAGAAGGCCTCAGGGCTCAATATCAGATGGGCACAGCAACCCAAATCTCCTCACATTATAATCACAGATTTGACAAGTTGTTCCACTGAATCCTTTTGCTATTTCATACAAATACTTTTAACACAGTGCCCAATTCAGAGTTTATGCAGACGCTTCCTGGTGAATATTGCTCCCTTTGGAGGGCAGCATTAAAGGTACCATAGCATGAATGTAGCTTTCTCTAGTTGTTGGGAGTTTATGTTTGAAGTACCTTAACTATTTCCTGGCTTTCAGAAGTTTGTGCATCACTAAACTTATCCTTCTCAAAAGGCATAAGGTATTGCCAGGCAACCTTAACACTGCATTAAGGAAGTTGTTTGGCAGTTCACTCCAGCCCCTGGGATTCAGTGAGTGAGTTGTCTATGGATATGAGGAGCACGGTGTTGTAAAATAGAACTAGAAAAGTCTTCACTCTGTAAGCCAGCCATGGAGAGCGATGATACCTCACTGCATCATCTGCTGAGGTAGAGAATAATTCTTTTGTTTTACTACCTTTTGTAAGGACTGGTTTGTGGGTTAGGCCACTGGGGGAGGGCAAGAGCCAGACCACAGGTCACGTCAGGGTCAGGGTCAGGAACCAGGGACATAATGATCAGATCCAAAGGGAAATCCAGGGGTAGAGTCCAAGTCATAAACAAAGTCAGAAGCTGGTGTTGAAGCCAGGATGAGCCAGGAGTTAGAACCAAAGTCAGGGTATGCTAGGAGGTCAGAGCTGAATTTAGGGTGAACAAAGAGTCAGAAACTGAGTTACCAGATTCAAGAGGAATATCCAAAAAAGCAGGAACAGAGCTGAGTAGGTCAGAAGTCAGAGAACCAGGAGTACAGGGTCAGAGACTTACTTCAGCAGATCTTCAGAAAGAACTCCTGGCTGGCCTGCAGCCTGCTGCCATGGGTGGGATTAGATGGGGAGGCTGCTCTTCCCAGATGCCAGTCAGGAGGCTCAGACAGTGGCTGGATGTATCATTAGCTGAGGTAGTGCTGCCAGTCGAGACCCAGGCAGGTGTGGCCCACTAGGCAATTAGCTCAGGCTGGGTTGCCTGTTAAAGCCCCTGACACTTTTGTTCCTACATCTTCAAATAAACCTTGTTATTAAGAAGGTTATTCTTGTCTGGGTAGGTTTATGAACACACTCCAAAGAGAAAGACATATCAATATCTTTGAAGATGCACAGCAGAAAAGCCTTGTCCTCAAACTCATCATGGTCAGAGTTGTCCTCTCTCCTTGGAAAAATCTGTAGAAAGTGCACATAAGGAAAGTATAAAACTCCCTAAGGAGAAAATGTGGGTGGGCACAGCAGCTGTTGACATTGCCCAGGACCAAGCACCAGGGGATATGTCCAAAGAAAAAAATCTGTACGGCTGTGGAATTGTCTCCTGATGGAAAAGGCAAAACCTAGTTGTATTGGTCTGTTAAAACCAGAATGGACATAGCAGAAGACTGTACACCACAGAGCAACCTTACAGTGACAGGGAAATGGTCTCAGTGATAAAATGTGATTAAGAGAAATATAAAGGCTCTGCAAAGTAAAAGGTGGATTGCTTCTACTTTGTCTCAAAGTATACCACAAGGTATTTGAATGTGTCCCAAAGTGTCTAAGTCGGTAACAGGTTTGTGTCTGAGAGGTGTCAGACATGTCTATTAGAAATTCATTATCTTTGGCCCTCCCAGCTCCACTGTCTCATTGCTATTTTGGGGCCATTCATCACTTCATCTTTTTTATTTCCCAGTTAAACATTTGATTAATTTTCTCTGTTTCACCCAGTCACATTCTTGATCTGTGAGTCCTGAGTTTTTAATCATTTCTGAAAACCTCTGGCATTGCCTAGTGGGTGAAGACACCAATCATTCAAAATGTACTTAGAGCTCAGAAAGCAGCTGTAAAAGTGATGCAGTGCCAATAGCTCCTAGTCTTCATTTACTCAATTCACCAACTGAAGGATGGTATTTCAGATTTCTAGGGCTGGCACCTCCAAATGGATTTGCTGTGTCCTGTCTGCTCTGGGTTATACACCAGGCAGAAACAGTTTGGGTCAAAATTGCCAAAAATGACCAGTGATTTGCAGTACTTCAGCACTTGGGAGATACCCAAATTGAGACATCTTAAAGGGGCTAAGAGCACATTGCTTTCTGAAATACATCTCCCTTCAAGTGTCCAAGCTGAGCACCTCAGATCACTACTCATTTTGGAGAATCTCAGACTGTTTGGCTGGGATTCAGCTGGAGATGTGTTGGAATGAGAACCACAGTACCTGGTTGCTCATTTTCTCTTGTGAAACAGGAAACTGGTTTGCATCAATGAAGTGACCACAAGTGCACAAGGAAGCTAAGATACTGGTTAAGAAGGGGGCATAACTGGCCACTCTTCTTATCTATTCTTTCTTTACCACATGCCTCATGTTCTCCTGTGCCAAAGGCTGGTATTCTCTAGCTTGCCCAAGATATTTAGCAAACATGGCTTACACTGAACAACTGAAAGAGAAATGTGTGTCCTTGGAAGCCAGCTCTGTATGGGATCATGAGAGATACCCCTGGCAGAACCTGTAACCAGTAGGAAACCCCTGGATTTAGTTTTCATTGTAATCCTGCTGTTTGGCCCTGCATTTGGGTTCATGCAGTCTCAGACCCGGCACCCTCAAGAGTCACCCCAAGCCCTCAGCATGTCACCAGATTCTGAGCATTGAAGGTTGAGAGCTGGCCCTCCCTGAGCTTACTCCCAGGATTTCCAGGGGTGCAAACTTATTCACATTATTACTCACTCCCTGATCATTGTATTTTTAATTCAAATTATTGTTATTTGTATTGTACTTTAGTTATAGCTATCTGTAAAATAGTGGAAACAACAAATGAATGAACAATATGTCTTTCTATTATGGAAGGTAAAAAATAATTAAAGAATAATAATGTATTTTTATTTCCTTGGTCTCTTTTAATTTATAAATTTAAGCAGTTTTAATATTAGTAATATTAGTCACTCTTAGCTTAAATATTATCGGTTATAGCCGTATTTGTACTGTCATGTTATATTTGTCACTTATGTAAATTTTAATGGCCAGGCCAGGTGCAGAAACACTCCTGTGCAAAGGATAGTGGTCAGGGAAAGACTGAATTGAGGTGGTGTGACTGCCACAAAGGCAATCAGTCTTCACTAGTGGTTGCAACCATTAGGCATAGAGAAAGTGGAGTTTGTGGCACCCAGTACCAAACCCATGCCATAAGATGGTAACAAGTCATAATGGAGGCCAGGGCATGAGTGGATGAGGATAGTGAGAGAACTATCAAGAGGAACTAACAGTTGCTCCCCTGGTGGCTGCAATCCAGTAGGTGTTGAATTGGATAGGCCTCAACCCTCTACCACACCCGAAACTAAACATAAGAGTGATGGCTCCTGTAAGGGGGCCATAAAGGGGGAGGTTGTTAGCAAAGACCTGGCACAATCATCATTCAAAATGGGAGAAGGTAATGAGACTGTTAATAGGCCCTATGCTATAGCCAATGCTGGGGCTTAATGTCTTTCCCTTCTTCACCCCTGCAGCAGTAGGACATGGAACTCCAGGACTTTAGTCTGAAGGCTCCTGTCTGCCTATGCAACAACGTACTCTTCCTTGGCATGACACTAGAGGCGCCTGTACACATTACAGGGTTTAATCCTCATTAAATTAAATAGATTTATAAAATTTAAAGTTGTTTATTTTAGAGCGTTGCATCAATGTTTGTACATAATAGGCTTTTGAATTAATAAAGCCTGGTGTGCAATTCCCGGTAAATTCAGCAGGGGGAGCTGCTTACCAATCTACCCTGCTGTTGTCTTCCCTACCAATGTTCCCTTTAAGGTGTAGTGATCCATGAGCACACCGCTTCAGTCTGTGAGCATGCTGCTTGTAGTGAAGTTCCCACTGGGTCTGAAAAAGGAGCCTGCCACATAGGCTTAGCTTAGAGTTAGCTTTTCTCTGAGATGGCCTTGAAAAAAGGGCCAGTGCTATTCTGAAGTTTGACCCCAGATTGAAACAGGAAAGTCAAGCAGCAGGAAAAGCCCTGACCTGGATTTCCACAGAGTGTACAGGTTGATGGGGCCAACCTGGGACTGCACCCTGCCCCCACCCTCCTCTCAGGCTGGGGAGAAAGCTCCTTCAGAAGGGGTATATATGCTGAGGTCACTCTCGCTGTGACTTAAAAACACACGAGTGGCTCTGAGTGATTCCCTTGCATCGGAGGGAGTGTGTTCTTGGCTGAGCTGTGCAGGCCAAAGCCTCCTGAATGCTCAGAGGTCAAAGATCCAATGCCAATATATATTTATTCCATCCCCCTTTGCAAATGAACTCCGCCTCTGGATGAATGCCAAAGCAGGCAATTGCTTTCCGCCTACCTCAGGTTGAATCTACCCCAGCCCCCGCCCCACCTCGCCTCAGGGAGGAGCCGCTGGCTACGGGGATGCTGGTGCAGTGAGGAGAGGAGTGGACTGGCCCCCGTGCAGCTGAGTGGTAACTTACTGCTGGTAAGATGTTTTACGCTGGCTCTGGTGCCTCCGCCACGCTTCATGGCCAAAGTTTACGGGAAGCCGCAGACCAGCTCCTCTCTGGGCGGGAACATGATATTAAAAAGTTAGTGTGTGGCAAGATTTTTTATTGCGTGCGGCCGCACACCCATGCAGCTTAGAGGGAACCTTGTTCCCTACTGAATTACAGCAAGGGCCTCATGTAAACCAGTAATACACCACTAATCCCCTCCCTCCTCACTCTCAAAACCTACCTCCAGGGAGCCTCATGCTAGCCCTTCCTTAAGCTATATTATATGCTAAATTGCCAAGGAAAGGGGCAGCCCTGAAAGTGGCAATGGCAATCTTTATACAGAAGAGTTGACCTAGACACTTTTCTTCTACATATTGTCTTAGAGAAACAATTTCTATGTACAACTTGTGTGTGTAACCTTGAGGTGTTCTGTACCCGAGAGATGTGCTCTCTTCCGCATGCAGATTGTTGATTCAGAGAGCTTCGATGATCTGGGCAGTCCCTACCCACTGCAGCAGGGAGCTGGAGCCGGACTCAGAGCTGGTAAATAGGGGTGGGGGAGGGGGGCTAGAAGAGGGGGGAGGGGACCATGGCTGTCCCCCCATGGCTGCCCCGCCCACCCCAGATCCTGCTGCTTAATAAAAAGCCTACACTCATCAGATACTGCCGGGCGGGAGGCAATCCTCGCTGCCCCCCACTGCCCCACACTGTGTAGGGGACTCTGCATGAGCCCCCCAACCCCCCCTGCTCTCCCAGCCCACCCCACCCCCATGGCTGCCACACCGGCCCCAACTATGGCCCTTTAAGAAAAAAACCCCAACCCCCCACACTGGGCTCATCAACACCTGCAGCAGCCTTGGGGCTTCAAGGGGCTCATGGAAGAGTGCCCCCATGTGGTGGGGGGCAGAGAGCATCACCCCCCACTGGGCAGAACTGGTGAGCTCAAGGTTTGTTTGTTTTTTTCGTTAAAGGGCTGGAGCCTTAAAGGGGTGGGCCTGGGTGATTTGGAGATTCAGCAGCAGCTGAATCTCCAAATCGGATTCAGCTGAATCAATTCGGGACAGTGATTTGAATCACTTGTAACCCAGGCGGTACTCTAAGAGGTACCCCCTCTCCAATTGAAGGGATCAAAGCAGGTTCACAAGTGCCGTGGGAGGTGTAGGACCCTCCTCCCCCTATAGAGCAGAGCAAAACCACCACTGGGGACTTAACCATATACCTTTTAATGAGAGAACAATACTGGGAACATAACCAGTATAAACCAGGGGGTATAGGGGACACTACAACACCCCAAGGGGGCAGTATTCAACAAAGGTTAGACACTTACAATCATAGACGTATTCATCCAGTTGACAAAAGACAGGGTTAACCAAAATATAAAACACAAACAGCAGAACAATCAATACTGGTTGGCGAAATATAAAAGGCACAAAATGTCAAAGAACAGAGGGCCTAGGTACCCAGACAGGGAGAACACAATGGTCCCTTTCCACTGCAAGGAGAATTTCTCTGTTAGCTCACGCACCCCCAGTCACTCCACCCGGGACTTGAATCTCCCACCTGGTGTGCAGAAACTCTACCACACAGCCACCAGTGCTGATACTGCTCTAAGCTGCTAGGGATCTTCACCTTTCCAGAGCCCCAGCCTCATGTTGAGCTTCCTGGCCTCTTGCTGGAGGAACTGGAAGCAGGGCTGGGAACCTCTCAGGTCACTACTTAGATCCTTGCTGGAGCTGGGGAGCCTGTCCTACTGGCCGCAGCTTCTCATAGGGGATCCTGGAGCCCAGTGGGGAGCCTCTCTTGCCGGCTGTACACCGCGCTGCTGAGGGTCCAACCGCTGCCTGAAGGTCCCGCTCCTTCAGGCTTTTCTGGGGCAACTGCTCCTGCCCCGCTGGCCCAGCTCTTGCCAGCTCTTTGAAATTTCTTCCTTGTGGTCCCTCACTGGTCTCTCCTGAGTCAGCCATGCTGCCCCTTTTATCCCCCTCCAGGTGACCCAAGGGGCCAATCAGGGGACATGGAGGGTGAGTCTCTGGGGCCTGATTGGTGAGGAAAGGGAATCCCAAATCCTCCCATCATCTTTTACCCCTTCAAAACCCCTGGGCTAAGTCACTGCCAGCTAGCCCGTCACACACTGAATCGAATCACTGTCCCCCTAAATTGTCCAAATCCGAAGTGAATACTAGCTGCTTCGCACAGGCCTAGAGTGCAGGGTCAGTGGTAAGTCAACAGGTCTAAATGGTGACTAGGAGGCTGCTGCAGCCTTCCCCATCCCCACCATATCCACTGTGGGCTGTGTTCTGCTGGGTGGTGGCTGGCCTCAGGCAACTGCGACTGCCACCCCAAACACTTTCCCCCTCACCCCGTCTGCCTATCTGCCCTTGCAGGACAATTGCTCTAGTCTGCTGCTGCACAGCCCTTGGCATCGGCAGTCATGTCACTAGGGGCTGCAGGACAACCCTCATCCTGCTGAGCATCCAAAACCCCCCTGGGGTCCCTCCTCCCCAACACGCCAATGAGCACAGAGCGTTCCACTGCTGCCTGTACTCTGGGCCATGTATGATGAGTCCTTTGTGCAGGCTGAAGGTTGCCCTAGCCACTACACCCTGCGGCTGCTGATCCTGCTGGTGCCCTGTGCACACCTGCGCTCATTGTTTGGGACACTTAGCTATGACAGTATGGGGGGCAAGCCAGGTCTGCCACACAACCTCCACAGAAGGCTGGATGGATACCTGTCACAGTACTACATGACCCTGACCCCTGGTACTGAGGACAACATTGCCTCAGGAGTTGACACCTTCCTTGGCATATGAGGGGTGCACTTGCTCTCACCCACTTCTGGGGAAGGGAAAGGGGATTTTTGACAAGTAAAATGGAACATGAACCTTATCATGCCTGTATGTGTGCTGTGCTGCCCTGTTGTGAGTTGTTGTGACCTAAAGGGGCCAGGGAGGTTCTGTCGTGCCATTCTGCCTTCCCTACAATGAGCTCAGTGCACATTCATACATGCATGTTGGGAGATAAAATAATCCATTATTCATAATGGGTTATTTTACAAGAAATAATGGCCACAAGCTAGCAGAGAGCAGATTTAGACTAGACATTAGGAAGAACTTCTTCACAGTTAGTGGCCAAGGTCTGGAATGGGCTCCCAAGGGAGGTGGTGCTCTCCCCTACCCTGGGGGTCTTCAAGAGGTGGTTGGATATGCATCTAGCTGGGGCCATCTGAACCCAGCACTCTTTCATGCCTATGCAGGGGGTCGGACTCGATGATCTATTGAGGTCCCTTCCGACCCTAGCATCTATGAATCTATAAAGTGGGCAGCCACGCTTAATGGTCCTGCATTACCCCAGTTCTTCCTGTCATCCACATAGCTAACATATTTTTCACAACCCAGTCAGTTATTCATGTGAGCAGAGACCGATGCCTTGTCACATGGGTGACTTGTGTCTAGGTGTCAGTCATGCCATTGCCCAAAAGGGACCCTGTTGGCAACCTTCCTTAGCATACCTGACAGTACTTGGGTCATTTGTTACCTAGGCATATTTCAGGAGCCCTGGTGCCATGAATCTGACTGTGAGGTGACCTTCCTTGTGTAATCCCAGACAGCACAAAGGAAAAAAAGAGTGGCTATTGTGATACATTCAGTCAGAGTCAAGGGAAGATTATGGGGTGAAGGTGCTGTTGTCACCCTGGCCAAGGCAAGGCAGGGGCAAGCAGAAGTGGGGAGAGGGGATGGTGCAAGGATGTGGGTCTGACTGTGCAATTGGGATTGGCAGCAGCACAGGGAAGTGTGCTGACTATGGGCTACTTTCAACCTCTATGGAATGCTTTGAAACATGGGTGACTTGGGGGTAGCCCTTGGGACCCTGTGGGCAACCCTCCTTGGCATACCCATTATTACATGGCTCGTTTTTTACCCACACACTTTTTTGGTGCTTTTTTCAAAAAAGAAATTGCCAGGATGGCACTAGCATGTCTGCACCAAATGATTGTTTTCCACCCAAATTGGAGGGGGGTGAGTGGGGGGGAGGAGAAACTAGGCAGATTTTGGGCACCCTGGTGCCATGAATCTGACTGTGAGGTGACCTTCCTTGTGCAATCCCAGCCAGCACAGGGGAAAAAAACAACCCCATGGCTATGGTGCTGCATTCAGTCAGGGGCAGAGGCAGATTATGGAGTGAAGGGACTGTTGTCATCCTGGCCAGGGCAAGGCAGGGAGAGGCAGTAGGGTGGGGGGGTGAGGATGTGGGTCTGATTGTGACCTGAAACTGTGCAATTGTGACTGGTGGCAGCACAGGGCAGCATGGCAGCTATGGGCTACCTGCAATTTCTACATAGTGCTTTGACACATGGGTGACTTGTGGGTAGCCCTTGGGACCCTGCAGGTGATCCTCCTTGGCATACTCATCAGTACACAGCTCATTTCTTACCTACACACCTTTTTGGTGCTCTTTTGCAAAAAAAAAATTTGCCTGGATGATGCCAGGCTGTCTGCACCAACTGATTTTTTTGCACCAAAATGAGGGTGGGGGGGAAATGAACTTTTCTTGACCCACTGAACTGCAGCCCTATAAACTGAGGGATCAGTGGGCGGGGTACAGGTACGCCATAGTGATCTGAGATGCCTGAGGCTGAGGAGAGAAGACATCAGGCCAGAGACAGAAGACAGCTAACCAGGGCATATAGGACTAGGGCAATATGGCGCTATGAATGTCTTGGATGTCTCCAAGAGGAGCTGCCCAGTGGGGGCAAAACAAGATAGTGCTTGGGTGCAGGCTGAAGTTTAATATGAGCTACTTTCTGACATGGAGCTGCAAGAGCTCATCATGACGGAGGAGCAACAGGGACATTGATCTCCTAAACCAGTGCATCAAGCCATTGGGAACTGGCATCTGACATGAGAAATGACACCTGAGATTAGGATGGGCTGTGTTGGGGGGAGGAGAGGAGCGGGGTGAGTGATTGCAGTCAACTGACATGATACTTGGGGGGGTGGCTGCTTACTTCAACTGACAACTAACTAGACAGGTGAGCGTGGGATTTGAATGTTGTGCAGGAAGATGAAGTGCAACACAAAGCATGGAGGCTCTGCTTGCCAGTGAATACTTTTCAGGCATTCAGAGCCTGAACTCTCAACAATTTAGGCAGGGAGGCTGGCAGGCAGGCAGGCCCTTCTTGGTGGTTTTTCCAGAAACCTTCTTACGCGCACATCTAATCCCACCCCCACAGTCCTTCCTTCCTGTTCTCAGCTCTGATTGATAGACAGCCGCTGCTGCCGCTGCCGACACTGCCACTGAAGAAGAAAATCAGACCACGTACAAAGCCTGAGAACGGTGCCTGGACACGTGATCACTACCTGACTAGTATGGTTGAGGCATGTCAGTATTAAATTACAGTGGTCCTACAACTGCCTTCCATAAAAACTATTAATTGTGGACGCATGGTAAAGTCCAATAAATCAAGTGGTTAGTAACCCATAGGCGGTGATTGCATGGTAAATCTGATAAATCTCGTGGTTAGGTCCTGATCACTGTAACTGTTTCAGTTGGTTGGTTGCATGGTGTGTGTGTGTGTGTGTGTCGGGGGGGTGGGGTGGGGTGGGGTGGGGGGGGATTCTAGGTCTGTCTACCTGCCCGCTGCCTCTGCTCTCTGCCCCACTGGCCATGGGGTGCCCTCCCTGCTTGCACGTAAAGGCCGATAAATGTTAACGTGGTTTGCTCCTGATCACTTTTCCCCACATGTAACTGTGCCAGTTGGTATGATAGTGGGTGGAGGGGGTGGCAGGTGTAAGTCTAGGTTTGTCTGTCTGCCGGCTACCTTTGCTCTCTGCCCCAATGGCCTTGGGGTCCCCTCTCTGCTTTTCCCCAAATGTAACTGTGTCATTTCATAGATTTCATAGACATTTGGGCTGGAAGGGACCCCAGAGGATCATCGAGTCCAGCCCTGTGCCCAGGGGCAGGAAGTCAGCAGGGATCATAGGATCCCAGCAAGAGAAACATTCAAAAGTGTCTTGAAGGCGTTCAAAGTGGGTGCTTGAACCGCCTTCAGTGGCAGTCTATTCCAAACCTTGGGGGCTCGGACAGTAAAGAAGTTCTTCCTTGCGTCCAGCCTGAAACGGTCGCAGAGGAGTTTGTGACCATTCTCGGGCCAGGTGCATGCATGGCGTCACTTGGTTCCATGGGTTTACTAAGCTGAAGACTGCTTACTGCTTGCAAATTGTTTACTTTGAAAGTTCTGTAATGGTTGGGTTGTTATTTATGTAAGTTAGGGTGAATAAATCATTAAAGGTTAATTATGTAGAAGAGAATGATCTGTCTCCTTTTTTCAATGTGTGTGCTATCCTCACTTGCAAATAAACAGTTGTTTGAAACAGCAGGGAAGGTTGTTTAACCAATACTGGAAAACCCATGCAGCAACACATGGCACATGGGGGGCAGGGGGAGTGGGCAGGGGTTGTTATCTAATAAAAGCCTAGGACTCCAGACTAGCTTAGGGATTGACATGACACCTCATTTGATGAGTGACAGAAAGGCTTTATTTACTACAAGTATTCAAAGTCAATTGAGCCCAAACTAAAGCAAAGTCCAGTAATTAGCTATAAGGTGATTTCTCACCAAACAGGCGACAAGAGAGATGGTCTGTTTCTTCCAGCTTCTCGAGATAGCTGGGGTACAGCAGCAGTTGGAGTCAGAGAGATTTCTCACTCTTGAAGTGCACACTGTTAGCTGTTTTCACTTTGTTCTGATAACCTTAGTCCAGCATCTTAAAAGCATTCTTTTAGTTGTACAAATCAAGAAAGAGTCCCAGACAGTAATTGACAGCAAAATCCTGTTAGTCAAACTGCTTGTTATTGGTTGTCAGAAAGTTCCAATTTGAAAGAATTACCTTCCTCAGTGACAAGAGGTTATCCATTTCTACTAACTTTGGAACATATCAAGGAACTGATTAACAACCAGGAAAAACACAAGGTTTTGGGGAAAGTCCTTGGAAAATCAAGGGAATCTCTAGCCTAAACAGAAGTAAGACAAGAGGAGACATCTTTCACATATGGAGAAGGTCTCTTCCTGTACATAACATGAGTTAATTGCAAGAGAAATATTTACCATACTAATTAATCAAGGATAGACATTTCACACAGTTACATGCCAGAGAACTGGGAGCCTGCTTGAAATCATCATGAATATAGTAAGATAAGCAGGAAGGGATACCTCATTATTTCTTCTCATATGGCCTAGCCGTGAACTCGTATCTCCTTTTACTATGCAGTTAGCATCAGCATTTTGTATTTTAACTTTTGTGAATAGGCCCCAGCTTAGCATGAGTTTCAGAGTTATCAGGGGTGGATTAAGACTCTTTGGGGCCCTGGGCCTGGGCCACCCCCTACAGCTTAGGCTGCATCCCCCAAACCCGTGCCCTGCCCTGCATCTGTGGGCTCCATTCCCAGCCTGCACTGCAGGAGCAGTAGCTGGATCAGAACACACTACCCCCCAGGCCTGGGGTAGGAGCCATAGCTGCCTCCATCTGCAGGTCCATGCTGGAGCCGGCACTGGGGGTCTAGAGCCGCTCAGTCCAGCTGTAGCGGTACCCAGCAAATGGCACCCAGTAGCCATGGCCTGCTGTGTTGTGCATGCCCAGCCTGGCCTGGCCACTGGTTTCATCCACGCTGCAGCCGGAGCCTGGGTCCAGCTGGTCCATGTACTAATCTGTCTATGGGGGAGTGGGGGTGGGGTTCACTGTCAGGGCCAGGAGTGCCATCATGAGTTAGGGCCAGCAGGATGTGGTGAGACTGTACAATTGTGACTGGTGCAGAAGCACAAGGGACCCTGGTGGCTATGGGCAGGCTGCATTCAGTGCTAGGCGTAGGTGGGCACCAGCTGCTATCTCGCTTGCTGCCATCAGTCTAAATGGGGGCTGGGTAACCTTGTGCAATCATGAATGGTGAGACAGCCAGCACAAAAATAACAAAAAGGGGCAGTTATGGGCTGTGTGCCATTTAGCTGTGTCTGACTGAAAGGGAAATGAAAGCCATCTATGGTGACACCCCCCCCGGCCCCTTATGTACACAAGTGGTTCATTCTTGGACTGAACCTGGGTAGGTTAATTGGTAACCGTGCCATTCTCAGTTAAGGGCTGCCAGATACCCTGGCTCTGTTTGACTGTGGGGTGACCTTGTGCAATCGCAAATGGTAAGGCAGGGAACCGGCACATGGTACATGTTAAAAAAAAAAGCAGTAGCTATGGGCTGCGTTCAGTCAGGGGCAGGGGCAGGTAAGGGGTTAACAGCACATTGTCACCCTGTCCAGGGCATGGCTGGGGCATGAGTGGTGGGGTGTCTGTCCATGGGTGCCCATACAGGAGAATGAACACTAACGCATGTTGGGCTCAGTGGACCGCTGCATCTGCTGTGCTACACCTGGCATTAGGGAAAAACACATTACACCTAATGATTGAAAAGGGGCAGCTGCAATTTGAAGTGACATCTGGTGGACAAAGGGGCTCATAACACATCTGTCGCAGGGCACCTCCATGTTCTGCTCCTAGAGAGTGGAAACTGCCGGGAAAGAGCCCTGGCAGGGAATAAGGAGCACAGCTGTGGGTTGCCAGGGGCAACCAGGAGGTCAGCTGACCGGAATGGGCAGGGCCTGGCCCTCATAAAGCCCAGGGGCTGAGGCCAGGCTAGCAGTTCCCTGTCAGCAGCCAGAGAGGCAGGAGTTCCCAAAGCAAAGATGCAAGAAGCAGTCTGACTGCAGGTACAGCTTCAGCTGAGTAAAGGGGGCACCTCTAAGATGTCTGAGCAATGTGGTTATAGCCAGGCGGTTTATGGTTAAGTTGTAGCCAAGAGGCTTGTTTTTGCTTTGTTGTTATTTATTACGCCGGTGGTTTGGGTGAGGCTATTAGGGGTTGGAGGAGACCTCATAGGGACCCACAGTGGTGTGGGGGCCCCAGCACCAGTGAGGGTGCAGCATACTCAGAGGGACCCACAGTAGTGTGGGGACCCCAGTGCCAGTAAGGGCGCAGCGTACGGGGTGAATAGACCCCAGCCCCAGAGAGGGGCGGTTGAGGAGCCCCAGTGTGGGCGTGGTGAGCCCCTGAGGAAGGGCGTAGCAGTGCGGCGAGCCCCGGAGACAGGCGGCTTGACTGAGAAGTCCCCTAGTGGGCACAGAAGTCCCCAGGAGAGGGGCGGCTTTACCGAGAAGGCCCGCAGTGGGCACAGAGAGCCCCGGGAAAGGGTCAGCATTATAGATAAGGCTCAGTGTCGGCACAGAGAGCCCCAGGAAAGGGGCGGCATTAGAGAGAGAGCGCCCCAAGAGAGGGGCGGTATTCTTGAGAAGGCCCAGAGCGGGCACGGAGAGCCCCAGGAGGGGGCAGCAGTACTTAAGAAAGCCCCGGAGAGAGGGTGGCAGTGGAGAGAGGGGCGTGAGAGTAGACTGAGAGACCGAACAACGTCTAGTCCAACTGCGAAGCTTGGGGCATGGTACAAGGAGTGGTTGGAGCCACGCATAGCCCATAAGGCTAGGGTGCCTGGGAAGCGCCCATCATACAGTGAGACCCACGGAGAGTCTGGGAAACCACGGGGACGGAGGTTCCAACGAACAGTGTCCAAGAGGGCGTAAGGCAGCCTCCCAAACTTACGTAAACATCAAAGACTTGGCGGGCGAGAATTGGAGGGTGCCCTTGGACCGGCTTGGCACGGGGGAAAGGGGCCTTAAGGAGATCACGGCCCTCCTGGAGAACCCCCACCCGTGACAACATGTTTGAGTGTCTTTGTGTTTACGCATAACGAATCCATGGACACAACACTTTAATTCGTGGTGAGCCAAACTGAAATATGTCAGAGGCGTTTAACCTTAATGCACAAGAAAGACTTTTAAAGTGTCTGTAAAATGCTCTGGTTCAAACAGCCATGCTGTTGGAACATAATAAGAAAGGGCAAAAAACATGACGTGTACAAATGCCCTAGAAACTAGTTTGCGTTGGTGAAGCAGGTACAAAGGACTCTGGGTCCATAAGGAAGCTATGTTGAAAAAGGCAGTTAGGTGGGGAGGATGCTGGTACTGGTCTGAAGCTAGATGCAAATGTGAAGGCACTGATCCTCTGCAAAAACTTCCTTGTTTCACTTCCAGACAGTTCAGAATATTTGAACTAGTGCCAGGCGCATATGTCTTGATAGGACAGTTCATCAGGCTCTATGTAGGATGGAAAATCCTCTCTATAAGCAGGAACTGATTGTAAGGGCAGTACTAGCACTAGGGTATTAAGATATGGCATCTATTCATTGCCCTGGGCTCCTGCTGGCCACTATAGTTCCGTAGTTGGTAGGGTCGGAAGGTACCTGAGCAGATCACCAAGTCTGACCCCCTGCCATGGCAGGAAAGAATGCTGGAGTCAAATGACCCCAGCTAGGTGTCTATCCAGCCTCCTTTTGAAGACCCCCAGTAGGAGTGAGCACCACTTTCCTTGGAAGTTGATTCCAGATCCTAGCTGCCCTGACTGTGTAGTGCCTCCTGATATCTAGCCTGAATCTACTGTCTTTCAACTTATGGCTGTTAGTCCTTGTTACTCCCAGTAGTGCTTGGGGGAACAGGGACTTACCCATTGCCTGCTGGTCCCCCTTGGCCAGTTTATAGATGGACACCAGATCCCCTCTCGGCCTTCTCTTGTGGAGGTGGAACAGGTTCAGGTCTTGTAGCCTCTCCTCATAGGGCCTGCTCTGCTGACCCCTGATCATGCGGGTGGCCCTCCTCTGGACCCTCTCGACGTTGTCCACATCCCTTCTGAAGTGCGGCGCCCAGAACTGGATGCAGTACTCCAACTGTCGTCTGACCGGTGTCACATAGAGGGGGAGGATCACCTCCTTGGACCTGCTCATGATGCATTGTGATGCATCTCTGGCACCTCACCAGAGCACAATGAGTAAAAGCTGTGCCAGGGGTCCTGCAATGACCTCTGCTAATTTCCTCAGCACTCTAGGGTGGAGATCGTCAGGGTCTGCTGATTCTTGAATACATCCAGTCCCACCAGAAGTTCCCTAACTAGGTCCTCACTGACCCTGGGCCTGGCTGCAATGATCCCAGGGGAGGTGGGGATCCTGGTGGGGGGGATGACCTGGTCCCTGCTCAGAAAAATGGAGGCAAATAAATTGTTAAATAGGCTAGCTTTGTCATCTGGTGAGACCACCAGATTTCCAAGCGTGTCCTGCAGAGGCCCCACATTACCTGGAACCTTCTTTTTTACCCCCTATGTATTTAAAAAAGGATTTTTTTTGTTATCCTTGATCTGGGTTGCTAGTCCCAGTTCCATCTCTGCCTTGGCCTTCCTGACTGTCCCCCTACAGCCCCAAGCAATGGAGGTACAGTCCTCCCTGGTGACTGCCCCTCCCTTCCATTGGGTGTATGCCCCCTTTTTAGCTTTGAGATGTTCCTGGATGCTTTTGGTGAGCCATGGGGGCTTTTGAGCACTCTTGCCTCCTTTGATCCGTGCTGGGATTGTCACCCTTTGGGCTTGGAGGATCGTTTCCTTCAGGAACAACCACTCTTCTTAGACTCCCAACTCCCCACCCCTTCAGGACTTCAGTGAGATCTTGAAGTCCAGGGCTGCTGTCTTACTGCAGGCCTTTGTCATCCTGTGCTGGATGGTGAATTCCAGTAGGCAATGATCGCTATCGCCCAGGTGATCAAGCACCCGCAGTCCCCTTACCAGGTTGTCGCTTGTGGCCAGGACCAGGTCTAACAAGGCATTTCCCCTGGTGGGACCATGCAACTTCTGGGTTAGATGGAGGTCCTGTAACATGGCTAGGAACCTACATGAGTAGTCACACCTAGCTGACTGCTCTTCCCAGCAAATGTCTGGATAGTTTAGGTCACCCATGATGACCACATCCTTTGACTTTTCAGGTCAGCTCACAGAGACAGTTAATTCCCGGCCTAGCTCTTCTCCCTGGCTGGGTGGTCTGTAGTAGACCCCCACCGTTAAGTCCTTTTCCCCCCTGACCCCCTTGTATTCTAACCCAGAGCACTTCAGTCTGCCCCTCCTCTGACCCTGTGCTGCTCGTTGAGGATGTGAATTGTTCTTTGACATAAAGTGCCACACCCCCACCTTTCCTCTCTCTTCTATCCCTCCTGTACAGCCTATAGCCCTTGATGTTCACTGCCCAGTCATGCGCTGGATCCCACCATGTTTCGGTGAGCCCCACTATGTCTGGGTTTGTGTTAGCTAGCAGGAGGGCAAGTTCCTCCTGCTTGTTCCCCATACTATGAGCATTAGTGTAGAGGCATTTAAGGACTCCTGAAGGTGTATGCACTGCCCCGCTAATCGCAGGACTATCCGGGTTTCTTACTTGGGTATTTTTTGTGCTGGTAGTCAGTCTTGGCTGGGCTGTTCTTGTGGGTGACACTTGTTTTGGTGTTCCGAGGCTCCTTCCGACCTCATCCTCCCCTTGCCCCAACGAGCCTAGTTTAAAGCCCGCTGGAGGAGATCAGCCAACCTGAAAGAGAACACATGCTTACCTTTGGGGGAGAAGTGAAGCCCATCCCGCCCGAGCATGTCTCTCGTCTTGAAGTATGGATCATGTTGGCCCTGCTGACCCACTGTGGGGACCACCACTTGGCCCAGGGCAGTCTCAGCCCTGGCAGTCCCACTGTGCTATGCGACTGCCAGGCCTGTCTTCCCGCAGTGTCCCAGACCTCCAGCTACTGCACTGCTGCTGTCTGGACCTTGGCAGAATACCACCAATGTGCTCCTGGACACCACCACAGGGGTTGTTCATGCACTTCTAGACCTTCAGCCCTACCACCTGGCCAGCCAGGACTAGTGGTTGCACATCACCCAGACCACCTGGAATGACAAGCAGTGGCTTGAGTCCTTTCAGATGACCTGGGCCACCTTTTAGGACCTCCTGGAGCAGCTCCACCCACACCTGGAGCAGCAGACCACCACCATATAGCCACCCCTCCCTGCAGACACCTGAATGGCAGTCACTCTGCTCCAGCTGGCCATGTCTGCCAGCCTTTGCTATGTCAGCCATCTCTCTGGCATGGGCAAGGTGACTGCTAGGGAGGGTGTACTGGAGGTGTGTGGTGCCCTCCAGGATGTGCTCCTTATGCATGCATACATGCACACTGTGCTCCTTATGCATGAACCCCTGGCAGTAATGGTGGGGTTCTGCACCCTGGGCACCCAGTGCATTGGGGCCCTGGAAAGAACCCACAGCCCTATAATCTGCCTGCCCCACAGTGTCAGCTCCTACTACAGCTGGTGGGGCTTCCATTCCATTGTGCTCCAGGTCATCATAAACCACTGCAGTACCTTCACCAACATGAGTGCTGGCTGGGCAGGCCGTGTCCGTGATATCCATGTGTTCTGCAACTCCACCCTGCCAGCCCTCATGGAGAGCAGATACTTTGTGCCAGAGGTGCTGGACCTCCACCTTGGTGAGGTGGTGGTCCTGCCCCTCTTCACTGGGGACCCCACCTACCTGCTTCTTCCCTGGCTCATGCAGCCTGACACTGGCCGGTTCAACCCCTGCCAGGCACACCTAAACTGGTGTCAGGGCTGGACCTGCACCCTGGTGGAGTGCACCGTTGGCCAACTCAAGGGACACTGGCAGACCCTCACCACTGCCTCAGGGTGACTGTAGCCATCATCCCCTGGGTCATCATCACAGCCTGTGTGCTGGTAACATCTGCAAGGCCTGGGAGATGCTCATCAGTTACACATGGGTGGAGAAGGCACAGTGGGTGCAGGATGCCTGGCATGGGAGTGCCAGCTGTAGCAGCAGCGACAAAGATGGACCCCTTCCACCAAGGCCCTGGGCAAGCTGCACACCCACCAGCAGGGGCCAGGGTACTGGGTGCAAGAAGTGCTGGCCAACCACTTCCTGAACTTCCTGCTGTAGTCTACCTCTGTACCATGGACCTCTGCACCATCATCAGTACCATGTTCACTGCAGACAGTTCTCAGAAAAGCAATTTATTCCCCAACACAGACATTTCCTTCCCCCTCCCTTCACTCTCCTGCTCCCCACAGAGCCTCTCTTTTTCCTCCTTCCCTGCTGAGCCTCTCCACCACCTGCCCCACCCACCACATCATCTTCCCTGAGCAGACTATTTACAGTGCATGCTGTGCGTGTGCCCTCTCCAGGTGGGGGGCCATTACATGGGGACCCCTAAGGGGTGGACCCTGGGGACAGGTACCCAGCACTCCAGCCTTTGGCTGCTCCCCTGTGGGTGCACATACTGTGGTGAGTCTGGTGGGTGGAGGTTCACCTGCAGGTGATGTTGGGCACTACTCTGCCAGCGTGCCTATCTCCACCTCCTGCAGTCTGTAGGATGGGCCAGCAGGCCCTGCACATGGTCCTGGCTCCACTGCAGGCAGCTCCTACTCCAGGGCCCCATGGAGCTGGGTGAGTGGTGGGGCTGGGCCCAGACAGGGGAATGGGCCCAGGCACGGAGGCTGGGTGGCAGAGGGCCTGGGATAGGAACCAGGCTTCCTCGCTGGTGAGACTGTCACTGCAACTTAGCCCAGAGTGGAGGGGCCTGGTGGTGGGCGGCTGCCAGGGGGCAGGTGGGGCTAGGGCTGGCGGCAGGGTACTGGATGGCGTGAAGATAGCCACCAAGGCCAGGACAGTGTCCAGCCCATGGCAATCCTCCTCTGTTGCTGTAACTGCCCTGGTCACCAGGATAGCCTGCTGCTCTAGGGCCTCCACGTACCACTATTCCAGGGCCAGGAACCTCTCCCAGAACTGTTGGGCTGCCCAGTGCCTTGCTTCCTCATGCCAGTCCCCAGTGTCCTCATGGGCAACATCCTCCACCCCCCAAGCCCATGAGTCTACCAGGTGCTCCTCAGCCATGATGACCAGGTGATCAAGCAGCCAGGTCAGGTCCTGTGTTCAGTGCTGCTGGGGCTGGTGCATCAGCAGGGCCCCAGTCAAGGCTGCTGGTGACCCTGATGGTGCCTCCTGGCTACCAAATGCTGCCTCTCCCCCACGTGCACTGCAGGACCTACAAAGCCAGGAGAAAGAGTTGTTTGTGAGAGTTTGCAACATTTCTGCAATAAGATGCTCTGTACCAGGAGGCTGTGCACTGCCCAGCCTCAGACTGGGGGTGTGTGCATGCACAGGTGCCCAGGCACCATGGTAAATCAGCTGGGTAGGCCTAGACCCAAGCACCTGATAGCTGAGGCTCTCCCCTCCCCTGTGCAACTCCGCTCAGTCAGCAGGAGCAAGTGGGCCACTGGGTGCTGCTTGCAGGCAGTTTGCCTCCCCAACCCTGATCCCCAGGATGGGATAGGCCTGGCTACTAGAAGCACCTGTTGCCATGGCTCTAGAGGCACTTCCTCCCCCCCCCCCCCCCCCCCCAGTTCCCCTCCTGTAGGCTAGTCTGTAGTCTGTGCTGCTGCTAAGCCCATGGTGCCAAAGCATGGGAGGTAAGGGGCTCACAGCCAACCGACACAGAGCTGGTGGTATCCATGCTCTCCCTCCTGGGGGCCTGTCAAGAGAGGTGCCCTTGGACCTGCACTCCCCACATGCCAGCACCGTGCCCCAAGTGTAACCCCTGCTGCGAGTGTCCTGGGTATACCATGAGGAGCTGTTTCTGTGTACAGAGTGGTGCCCAACCCGCTACATCCTGTGCAGAGGGCAAACCTGCCCTGCCTCGTAACCTCTGCTGCTACCTGGAGGGCTACTTGTGGCTGCACTACAAGTCCCTGACACACACAGCTGAGGAAGACATCATCGCCAGCATTGACATGTTCTCGGTGTGTGATAGGCCTGTGCTCACCTAGCTGTGGGGGCATAGGATGCTTAATAAATTTTACACTGTCTCCTGACTCCCTGAATGCTGGGGGCGGGCAGCTCTGGGGGAGCATAGGTGGGCCAGACAGGGAGGGGGGGCAGGGGCTGGGAGGGACCTCTTCCTACTGTGGGGCTTACCAGGTGGCTGTGGCAGGCATACCTGGTGGCCCGAGTTAGTTCCTGCTGGCGGTGAGGATGGGTGTATCTTAGTGGTGTCCTGGGACACAGCAGTATGGTGTCCAGCTGCCCAGGTGGGAGCCCCCTCCAGGGAGAAGCTGGAGCTGTTGGCAGCCAGTGGTACCATGGCCAGCCTGGCCTTGTGGGTGGGGCTGACCACATGGAGTTGGTGAGGCTGGTGCTGGGCAGGGGTCCCAGAGATGCTGGAGGAGGCCAGGGGCAGGGAGCTCAGAGGGACAGACTCCTAATGGGCTGAGGGGCTCTCCCCTGGCAACAAGTCATCACAGGTGCCAGGCCACAGTGGAGGCTTGGGAAAGCCACCTGTGCTGGAGTAGACAGCATAGCTCAGGCTGGGTCCCAGGGTGTGAGGATATCATCCAGCTGTTGCATAAAGGGCATGGGCTTGTGGTCAACCCCCCAACCAGTGGTTGTGGTTGGTGACAGTGATACACTGTACCTGCAAGGCCTTGACCTTTATGCAGCACTGGCACACTGACTGGTCATGCCCATGCTCCCACATGCAGCTGGCAGGCACTCGTGGATGTGTGCATTAGAGCGCCTATGCTGTGCAAACTGTGTGAGGACCTTGGCCTTGCCCCACAGTGCGATGAGGTCTGCAGTCTCCTCCTGGGACCAGTTGGGAACCCAAGGGGCAGGGAGTGGCATCAGGGAAGATGCCAGTGTGGCTTCCTCAATGGTTTTCTGGGCCTCTGCATGGCAGTCCTGGTGCTGGCGGGCCTGGGCAGCTGCCTGCAGCACCCAGCACAGGAGCATAGCATGAGACAGGTAGGTGCACGGTGACGGTGTGCTCACCAGTGGTGGGGTCTGGGTAGGCTGCTGCAGCTGGCCTGGAGATAGCTGGAGTGGGACCTGGTGGCCAGAGACTGACTGCAGGTGTCCCAGGTTGCTGTTGGGCCTGGCAGATGTCTGCAGCACTCAATGCAGTGTGACAGCATGGGCCTGCCAGTCACATGTGCCATGGTGCCAGGAACCAGCGCTGGAGCCTAGGCAGGATGCTGCAGCTACTGTGGGGCCTCTTCAGGGTTATGCAGTGGCCTGTGGCTGGCTGTAGGTGCCCCTGGGCCCTGGTGCCCCTGCAGACTTGCTCTTAGTGAATTCATGCTGGTGGTTCCTGATCACCTTGTTTTCCTCTAGGTTCTTCACAGTAGATTCTTTGAGGAATTCCTCCCTGAGGAAAACAGGTGTATTCCCCATGGTCTTTTCAGTACTTGGCTTCTGTAACAATCAAGGGCGCAAACAATGTCAGCAAACAGCTTTTTGGTGATTATGTCTCCTGTCTATTGGGGTACATGCTGGAGGCCCATTTCAGATGGGTCACCAATCAGCTATCAGAAACAATGTTCACTCTACAGCAACCCAAGATAGATTTAGTTCAGACAGTGGGAGCACAATAACTCCGTATCTCACTCTGACTTGTCTCCACCCTCCAGTCTATGCTAGAAACGGGTCCAGAAAACTTGGATCTGGATTTGCAGTCCATGGTTCTAGTCTGTTTCTAATCTAAAATTTTAATATATTGATGTGACCATAAATGGCTGAGAAAAAGTCGTATACAATGCAGCAATATATTTAATTATATATAGTCTAGTTTGTATGTAACATATATTTTAAAGGCATACTAAATTACCAGCATATTTTTTGCATGGCTTTATGTAAATATTTATAGCGCCCAGGGGGTGACTTCCCATACTGGAAATAAATAGTGTTATTTTTCAATAGTGAAATACATATTTCTAGAGCAGAAATGAATTATTTATTTCCATGGAATACAAAATGTGTCCAACATCAAAGTGCTTTTCAGAACAGCAGTTTCAGCTGTGACTGCATCTGTCTTGGATCTCTCGCATAAGCTTTTCTAAACAAGCAGGCTTTCTTCTCTAGCACTTTCCCGGATAGTAGGATGGTTGTGTTCCATAATGCTTGTGCTGTGGCTGAAAGCGAAAACCATCACAGTGCTGCTTTTGGCTGCTTGCACTTTGTGGCGAATAGCTCTGGCCAGCCTGTAGGTGACATCGTTCAGCCATGTTAGAAGTGATGAGCGTGTGTCTCAGAAATTGAAGACTAGGTTTTGAGAAGAATTTGGCCCAAACTGAATAGGAAAATATTTCTCTTTGTTTGCTGTGAACTCTGGCACCAATCACTGACTGAGGTCTTTTCCAAAACCCTTAACCCAGTTTGCTTCTCCTCCCCCTCAAGCTTGGCTGCTTCTGTTTGTTTCTCTTTCAGCAGAATCCCCCAGGTCTTTTCTGCAGCAATACTAGGTCTCTGTCTCCTCTTTTGCCTAATTTCCTCTCCTCTTTTACATTTTCCTAGGAAGCTGATGGCCAGAGTTCCTGCACAGCACATGCACTAGGCATCCTGGCTTCCTTGGGAAACCTGGCCCTGAGTGTTGTCATCTGCTACTTTTGCCCTGTGCTTCCACTTCCAAATGAATAAGTCTACTGGATTCCAAGGGAATTGGGTTAAGTTGGTGGCAGGTAGCTGCTCCCCTCAGCCTTCCTAGTTGCCACTTTAAGGACTGAAAGAAGATTCAGCACTTGAGGGTCCTTTTTAACCAGGAGCAGTGCAAAGGCACAACATGAAAAATATTCACCTGAGGTTGTTGCCTCTCCCCCTGCCTTGTGGCTTGCAGGAGCACAAACAGCAGCAAGCAGAGAGCCAGGCAGTCTTATGAAAAGCAAGGCATATTGGCAATCATAGTACACATATACTAACTTTCTGACAGTTAAGCCAACTTAGCTTTTTTAAGTCAACTTAACTAGCAGGCAGTATGTGGAGCAGAGTCAACTTAAATACAGTGTAAGATAATACACGTCTGAGATGTATTATCTTGAATCACATTAGTTAAGTTGACTTAGCTCAAAAGATGGTTGGCAGGCCTCTACCTGATGTCATTTAATATGGAGAAATGTAAAGTACTTCATCCGGGGAGAAAAAATCCATAACACATTTACAGGCTCAGCACCACAAGTGAATGAGACCTGGGTGTTGTGATGGACAACAAAATGAACATGAGCCACCAATGCGATGCTGTAGCTGGCAGAGCTAATCAAACACTGGTATGCATCTACCGAGGCATCTCAAGCAAGGCTCAAGATGTCATCCTCTCATTCTGCTCATCCTTGGTGATACCGCAATTGGAGTACTTTGTCCAGTTCTGGATGCCACACTTCAGGAAGGATATGGAGAAGCTCAAGAGAGTCCAAAGGAGGGACGCACACGATTAGAGGCCTGGAGAGCAGGTAACATGAAGAGAGGCTGAAAGACTTGGGACTGTTCAGCCTGGAGAAGAGAACACTCAGAGGGGACTTAGTGGCAGCCTATAAGTATATCAGGGGAGTACATCAGGGCCTGGGGGAGCAACTATTCACCAAGACCACCCAGGGGAGGACTAGAAATAATGGGCACAAAATGATTGAAGATCGCTTCAGACTAGATATAAGAAAAAGTCTTCTTTATACGTCAAGTACCGAGGGGTTGGAATAGGCTCCCCCCAGAGGTGGTACAGTCACGTACTCTGGCGATCTTCAAAAAGTGTCTTGATGCCCATCTTGCTAGGGTCATCTGACCCCAACAGTCTTTCCTGCCCAAGTGCAGGGGGGCTGGACCCAATGATCTGTAAGGTCCCTTCCAGGCCCTGACAACTATGAAACTATCAAACTATGTGTGCCACCATGTCAAGTAGCTGTATGTGTGCATGCTCTAAAGTGGCTTAAGTTGACTTAGTTAAATTGCCTTACTTTAAGTCAACTTAATATGTGTGTGTGCACCCATAGTTCTCTAGGCTGGCATTGGAGGTTGCTGCTGCTCCTGCTTTTATGGGATGTGGTCTATGTCATCTCATTGATGCCAGGGCTTTTTGGGAAACTTATGACAAAGCAATGTTTCCCTGTCTTTCCCAATTCATCCAAATTGAAATAGTGAGGAGCCTATCCAGGAGCCCCACAAAGTTCCTCCAAAAATCAGACAGGATTCTATTGAAAGCCACTCAGATTTCCTACCTGCTCACCTGTCCAACTCCTTAGCAACCCATGGTGGACTGATCCAGGGCCCAGGGGTTCCAGGGCTTTCAAAATATGGGTATCTGGAGATATTTGGATGTCAAGGGTCTGCATCACTGGACAGCATGACATAGGGATGGATCCCAAGCAATACCTAGCATATCCAGAGGCCTCTGCTTTGGGGCAACTTGTCAAGCAGACTAAAGCAGAGCTGAAAGCCTTGTGCATACAAGCTTCCAGGCTCCCAGGTCAAGCTGGGATTCTAGTATCCTGGCTTCCCTTTAGCTCAGGAAAGATCATTAAATTTTTAAATGATTGAAAAGAAACATTTAGAGATTTTCAAATATTTTTGCCTTTCCATTTCATAGATAATTTTTGGGACTTTGCTTTTGTTCAGAATGGATTGAACAAAAACCAATTCCAGGAACTCAAAATCTTTTGTAAATCAGCATTCTTGCTCTGTGTTCAACTCAAACTGATGTAATTGAGGAATTTTTCCCTTTATTCACTAGATAGCAGTCCTGTCCCCCGAGCAGTGGCGATGTGTAGGAAGTGCACGGGGGTGGATGTGCACCCCCTGACAGCCAGTGTTCCTGGGCAGGAGGGACAGGCGGGAGCACTGGTGCCCCCCCTGAGAGTGCCACCAGAGAGTGGGGGCACCAGGAGAAGCGGTCCCCCCATGGCTGATCATGCTTATGCGGAAGTGCCAGCAGTGCACCCAGAAGTGCCAGTGGCATGCTGCTGCCACTTGTGGGTTGGTGGGACTGGCTGTGGGGGGACCCTCCCCCCCAGTCACTGACTGTTCACTGAGGGGGCAAGTTCCCCCCCACCCCCCACACCTCTGGAGGCAGCAGTTGCCCATGCCCCTGAGCTGCACTGTGCTCCTTCGACTGGGTGCCAATAGATTTTTCTCTCTCTGCTATATCCATTAATTGTGGAAACTCAATAACAGAAGAGAGCAAGAAGGATATAGAATAAAGTACTCTGTATCAAAGCATGCAACTTTCACAAATAGATAATCAGCAATAGCTAATGGGAGGCAGAGAAAAAAAGCGACATCCATCTCACACATCAGAGATATCACATCTCAACAGTTACTGCCTATAGCCTCTCAGTCAATAATAATTTGAAAATTGGAATTTGGGAAAATCATACATTTTAACATTGAGGCTAGAAAGAGATAAGGCAGATCACATACAGTTGATTTTCAGAAGCCTGACAAGTAGGAGTTTGAGCTAATCCACATCAGATGACTCAGTACCGAAGTCATTTTTCCTCCTAGCAAAATTGGACAAGCTTTCTAAGCTAACCTTCCCCCATACTCTCAATTGTGATTGGTTACAAGTTTAACCCCTCATGTGCCACTCAGTGATAACTCCTCATTCTTGAAGGACTTCCCAGGGTGCAGGATCAAAAGTAGTCAAGCCAAGTGTGTCCTGGTCAAGGGAAATTCCAGGGAGGGGAGAAAGAGGGAATGAGGTGGTGTAGTTATCCCTGGCCCACCCCTACTCTTGATGCCTGCTCCCCTCCAACTATAAAACCACCTGCAAAGGAGGGACAACAGCATTTGGGCAGCAGTGATAGCGTCCATTGACATCACAGCTCATTGCCACCCCCCTGCTTCCTGCTCATCTCTCTCTATGGCACAGGTGTTAACGACCCTCTCTCCTTTTTAATGGCTTTTGATGGTCCATCATTCAAACTGTCCTTTCCTTTGCAGTTTTGCTGTCTTAGCCATCCCTGGTAATATCGCTCTTCTATTTCACAGCCCTGCAGACTGTTCTTAGTTTTAGCTATAACCTTAACTCTGGTGTAAATATGATTGATTGTGAAGTATTGGAAGTACTGTCAAGATGCTCAAGAAGACTAAATTTTGTTTTATGCTTCTGAATAAGAGATGTACACATAACTATAATGAGTACAGGAGTAAAGACAGTATCTTTTGACTATTTTCTGACTAGTTTATTGTGTTTTAAAAAAAACCCTTGTGTATAATCTAGTAAATTTGTACGTTCCAGTAATTATGTTTGTTTCTTATTTGATCTTAAACTGAACAATTTAGTGCTAGCCCCCCTACTAACAAATTAATAAAGCATCTATTTTCTCTTTAACTCAAGAAAAATACATATTATGCTATATGTGATAATCAGGGATCTGGATTTTCCATATGCTGCAGAAAAATACGTATGTTCTCTTTTGAAGGAGAAAAACTTGGAAAACTGTGGGTTCACCCTTGTAGGTTGGCAGCTGCCCAGGCTGCAGGGAACTTCTTGGGGCTGGTGGGGGGAAGGGGAAGGCAATGGGAGGCAGTGGGTGACACGTGCGTGTGCATGTGCACACGCACATCACCAGAGTGAGAGCAGGACAGTGAGTCCGTTTGCCAGCATGGAGCTTTCCCACATCATGGCTGGGGGCTGTGGACTGAGCCACCCTGTGCCATGGAGCCGACCCATTGCCTTGGCATCCTTTGCCGCCTTCTGTGCCTGTCAGCTGGTATGCACAAAGAGGCAGTTGTGGGGAGACATGGAGTGGGGGAGACATGGGGCAAGAGTGTCCAGGGGGGCACTGGGTGGTGCCAGGTGTCCCCATCCCCAGTCCAGGGGCTTGGGCTCAATATTGGTAGGCTTCCCCCAACCCCCAGGCCCATGCACACAGGTGTGCTCAGGAAGCACTCTTCCTGCTTCCCCCAGCTGCCAGGCTCTTCCCCTTCCCTGCCAGCCTGCCTTGCACCACTCCCCACTCCCATTCTGTTTTTTTTCTTTTGATTGCACACCTGACAGATGTGTGGGAGGGTGGGCCCGGGGGGGGGGGGGGGGGGGGGGGGTGTGAAGCAGCCTGTTAGTTTGATCCAGTTCTGTAGCATTTATTTAAGATAGGTACTTCAGTGGAGCTTTTTGTTGCTTTTATCTAAAGCCGATTCAATCAGTTATTAGATGAAAGTTGCAAAAAGCTCCACTGAAGCTCACAAGTTATACAGACATTGGGCAAGCCCTGTTCAACTAACACACTGTCTCTTCTTACCATGTGCTGTGCTCAGCATGGGGGCCTGCCAAGTTGAAAGTAATGCATGAACAATGCTGCTGGCCACCTCGGAGGACTGAGTGGGCAGGTAGTGCAGACCCTGCCCTCACTAAGGCATGGCTCCCAGTTTTCGTTTGTTCCTGTAAATATATCAATAAAACATTGTGTTCAGCTGATTTTATATATATAGTGGAATTTCATTTTATTCATGGAAAAATATGGATTTGGGTTTTTTTTAAATCAGAGAATTTATGATTTTTAAACAGAGGAAAACAGGATCCCTGGTGATAAAGCACAAATGCGATCTTTACCTCCACCCTTTTAAAATCCTAGATCTGCCCATGGTCTTGGTACAACATTTGCTGAAGATCCTAAGGAACTTAGGAGCCTCAGTGCCATTGGGCTTACAGGGTACAGCCACAGCTCATTGCCTCACAGCTGGTGGCTCCCAGCCAAGAAGAGGCAGGCAGAGACAGTTCCACAACAAGATCTCAGATGCCTTTCTCTGTTCCCTTCGGAGTATGTCAAACCTGGGATCAATATTGTCAACATTGTCAATACAGATGGTAGCTTCAATATGAGGAAACTGAGCATGGGAAGAAGTGTTTTTTGTTTATCATTTGAAATGCAAAAATAAATATTAAAAATGCAGAAGTAAGCATGTAGTATATATCCATGCAGCATGCATGTGCACATATATCCATAAAAGAATCAATAAATATTTTAACAAGCCTAGGACTTCAGACTCTTTGCCTAAATCCAGCTGGGGGCTAATTGTTTTATCTGAATGAGGGACAGTTTTTATTCTTCATTCTGAGCCTCAGGACTCTCTCCATTACTTTCAATCATGTTTTGTCTGGGAATTTTCTGTCCATAAGAAAGATCCAACAGTCCCATCAGCAGCCATACAAACAACCTCTCCACCACTGCCATGACCTGGGGGAATACGTGTGTTGGGAGGCATCCCAGGCACAAGACCGATAGTATGATCTCATTGGCTGACAGTACCTTTGGCTTCTGGTCTGAGTGCCGAGGGTTTGGAACAGGCTCCCCACAGAGGTGGTACAGTCATCCACCCTAACGATCTTCAAAACGTGTCTTGACACCCATCTTGCTTGGGTCAGCTGATCCCAGCAGTCTTTCCTGCCCAAGTGCAGGGGGCTGGACCCAATGATCTGTAAGATTCCTTCCATTCCCTAACATCTATGAAACTAGTGACCATTATGATGGAGAGGTTTGTCCACCACAGAACTAGGGAAGGCTTTAGCAGGTTTCACAAAGGTCAGACAGACATCAGGGGACGAGGACTTTGCCCTCTGTACCAAAAAGTACTGGGTTATATTAGCTCCCAAGAGGTGAAAATGAGCAGATCCATTTTCCAACCTATTGAATCATTTGGTCCCCTTCACCTTGCTTTAGAATGACTCATCTTAGTTTCTTTTATCCCCTGACTACATGACCCACTCCTGGTTGTCTGTAGTTTCAGTTCCTGAACAATTCATGAGCACCTGACCGAGTGTCCAATGCTGTCTGCATGGGAGCTGGTGATAGCAAAGGCAAGGAACTCACCACACATGACGTAGTGATCAAACGCTCTTTAATGTAGTGTCACCATGCTCCTTCCCCTTCAGAGGGGTGTATCATGCTGTTTCATAGATGCTAGGGTCAGAAGGAACCTCAATAGATCATCGAGTCTGACCCCCTGCATAGGCAGGAAAGAGTGCTGGGTCTAGATGACCCCAGCTAGATGCTTATCTAACCTCCTCTTGAAGACCCCCAGGGTAGGGGAGAGCACCACCTCCCTTGGGAGCCCGTTCCAGACCTTGGCCACTCGAACTGTGAAGAAGTTCTTCCTAATGTCCAGTCTAAATCTGCTCTCTGCTAGCTTGTGGCCATTATTTCTTGTAACCCCCAGGGGCGCCTTGGTGAGTAGAGCCTCACCAATTCCCTTCTGCACCCCCATGATGAATTTATAGGCAGCCACAAGGTCGCCTCTCGACCTTCTCTTGCGGAGGCTGAAGAGGTCCAGGTGCCCCAGTCTCTCCTCATAGGGCTTGGCCTACAAGCCCTTAACCATATGAGTGGCCCTTCTCTGGACCCTCTCCAGGTTATCCACATCCCTCTTGAAGTGTGGCGCCCAAAACTGCATGCAGTATTCCAACTGCAGTCTGACCAGTGCCCGATAGAGGGGAAGTATCACCTCCTTGGATCTGTTCGTCATGCATCAGCTGATGCATGATAAAGTGCCATTAGCTTTTCTGATGGCTTTGTCACACTGCCGGCTCATGTTCATCTTGAGTCCACTAGGACTCCAAGATCCCTTTCCACTTCCGTGCCACCAAGCAGGTCATTCCATAGGCAGTAGGTATGCTGGATATTTTTCCTCCCTAGGTGTAGCACTTTGCATTTCTCCTTGTTGAACTGCATTCTGTTGTTTTCCACCCACATGTCCAACCTGTCCAGGTCTGCTTGTAGTTGTTCCCTGCCCTCCAGCATGTCCATTTCTCCCCACAGTTGTGTGTCATCCGCAAACTTGGACAGAGTACACTTTACTCTCTCCTCCAAGTCGCTGATGAAGACATTGAAGAGTATCGGTCCAAGGACCGAGCCCTGTGGGACCCCACTGCCCACACCCTTCCAGGTCGATACCGACCCATCCACTATAACTCTCTGGGTATGACCCCCTAGCCAATTCGCCACCCACCAGACTGTGTAGTTATCCAAGTCACAGCCTCTTAACTTGTTCACCAGTATGGGGTGGGATACCGTATCGAAGGCCTTCCTGAAGTCTAAGTATACGACATCAGCCCCTACTCTTGCGTCCAGGCATTTTGTAACCTGGTCATAAAAAGAGACTAGATTAGTCAGGCATGATCTACCTGCTACGAACCCATGCTGGTTTCCCCTCAGCATAATTTGTCCTGCCGGGCTCTCGCAAATGTGAGCCTTGATAATTTTTTCGAAGACTTTGCCTAGGATGGAGGTGAGACTGACTGGTCTATAGTTGCCTGGGTCCTCCTTCCTCCCCTTGTTGAAAATGGGGACCACATTGGCCCTTTTCCAGTCCTCCGGGACCTGGCCCATGCACCACAAATGCTCAAATATTACTGCCAGTGGCTGTGCAATGACGTCCGCCAGTGCCTTCAGTACACTCAGATGGAGCTCATCTGGGCATGCCGACTTAAAGGCATCCAGTTCTTCCAAGTGCCTCTGCACCATCTCAGGGTCTACGCATGGCAGCCTGGTGCCTTGGTGCTGCCTCTCTACAATCTCAGTGAGAGCCTTGTCCTTTCCCTCACTTAAGAACACTGAGGCAAAGAACTTGTTGAGGAGTTCAGCCTTGTCCCCCCTGTCCGTCACCAATTGCTTTTGCCCATTTAGTAGAGGTGCTAATCCACCCTGGGCCTTCCTTTTACTCCCTATATATCTAAAAAACAATTTTTTGTTATCCTTTACTTGGGATGCCATCCTCAGCTCCATGGTAGCTTTGGCCTGTCTAACTGCCTCCCTACAAGTGCGAGCAGAGGAGGTATTCTCCTCTTTGGTAGTCTCTCCCCGTTTCCACTTTTTATATGCTCCCCTTTTAGTCAGCAGACTGCCCTGGATTTCTCTCGTCAGCCAAGGAAGCCTCCTGGCCCCTTTCCCTCTTTTTCCTCGCACTGGGAGTCTCCCTCTGTGCCCAAAGGATCATTTCCTTAAGGCACAGCCATCCTTCCTGGGCTCCCATCTTATCAAAACTCCTACTCTGCAGTGCATCCTTGACTAATTGCCTCAGTTAATTGAAATCAGCTTTCCTAAAGTCTAGCACTTTCATCCTACTAGTTACCTTACCCACTTGATGCCTTATGGTGAATTCTATTATTAGGTGATCACTGTCCCCAAGGTGACTACCAATCTGTAGGTCCCCTACCATATCATCCCCTGTTGCCAATACCAGGTCCAGTAAGGCATTCCCCCTAGTGGGACCGTGCACCTCCTGTGTCAGGTGGATGTCCTGTACGCAGAACAGGAATGTGCATGAACGGTGGGACTTTGCTGTCTGTGTCTCCCAGCAGATGTCTGGGTAGTTTAGGTCCCCCATGACTACCGCCTCCTTAGTTTTTATGGTCTCCGAGAGCTGCCTCAGGAACCCCGAATCTAGTTCTTCCCCTTGGTGTGGGGGTCTGTAGTAGACCCCTACCACCAAATCCCTTTCTCCTTGCCCCCCATGTAACTTAACCCACAATCCTTCTACATCCTCATCCTTCGGTTCTGTCTTGATGAGGGTCGAAGTATATTGCTCATTGACATAGAGCACAACCCCTCCCTCTTTCTTCCCCACCCTGTACTTTCTGTACAGCCTATAACCCTCAATATGTACCGCCCAGTCGTGGGAAGAATCCCACCAGGTTTCAGATAGCCCTACTAAGTCGTAGGTGTTTTCTGCAAGCAGGAGTGCTAGTTCATCCTGCTTGTTCCCCATGCTCCTAGCATGTTGCCAGCTGCCATTTCCAGATGTGCTTTGAGGCTTCACGGAGGGCAGAGGTTTGGGTAGGATGGTATGCTTTGACATTGACTAGTGAGACTTGATTTTGTGATAGCCCAAGGATGGATCTAAATTGGCTTTAAATCCACGATTCTGCTTTGGGTCCCTCCTTGAATTTTTCTTTGCCTTTTTTCTCGAATTAGACAGAACCACAGTACAGACATTTCTTCCCCCTTTTTCCAAGCTATTTTCAAGGAACTTGCTATGATAGAATCATAGACAAAGCAGAAATGCATGAGCATGAACTCAGAATTATGGGTAAGTAACATTCCACTGTAACTTACCTATAGTGTTACCACTTTAACAAAATGTATCTACCAGGTAAGACTAAGTACAGGGGTAAGCTCATGATTTTGTAGCAGATGAATCAAGCCCCTAGAGATGAATTGGAAAGCTTCATTTTCAAAAAACCCTATGCTATTGAAGGTGATGCTTGAACATGGATCTGGAGTCCTCAATGCCCCATGCTTGGACCTGCAGAGGCACACGTCAGCATGGGTCCCTGTGTGGAGGCATAGGGCACTGGTGATTACCCAACTGCTGCACCATACCCTCACCCTCTAACTCCACAAGTGGGAAAGCCAGGCAGGTTCTAGAGCAGGGGCGGGCAATTATTTTGGGCAGAGGGCTGCTTACTGAGTTTCAGCAAGCTGCGTGACAGGCAGCACAGGGCAGATTAATATTAATTCTCTAAATTTTTTAGGGGTCCCGTGGGCCAGATAGAATGGCCTGGTGGGCCGCATCTGACCCCCGGGCTGCATTTTGCCCACCCCTGTTCTAGAGGATTTGAGGGGCTCAATCCTATTGCAAGTGCACAGGATCAGGCATCTCAAGTTTTCCTAGGGTGGTAGGAGAGTGTGGGCAGCTGTGGGCTGCCTGCCCTGTCCCTCCACAGAGCAAATAGATGTTGGCAGCAATAAAGTGGTACATTTTTTTAGTATTTTTTGTCACACCATGAATGTGGCACAACAAAAGATAGGGATGTTGTTTATTTGCCCAGCTCCACTATTCCAAGGGGATGTTACAGAGTGCTCTAGCACTTCCTTCTACTAGGAATGGAGCTTTCAGTTTTCACTCTGTGAATGGTTCTAGTTTTGCCTTTATGAAGACAAGCAAGATGGGTTGTAGGAACTAGCAGGTTCAGTACCTACAGGCCCTTCCAACTGGCTTTAAAATCCTAACCGAAGAGCTAATTGGTCACCCACTTCCACTCCAGCACCAAGAGTCTCTACCATTTAGCCACTGACATGATGTAATTAGAGTGTCTAGCAGCACACGCAAAGAGGAGAGAATATTCTTCATATACAAAAATTCCTTGGGGATTCTAGAGCTGTAGGTACCTGTTGATAACACACCTGTCTCATTGGTAGACTGTCCAGGTGTTCATAGCACAATTTGCACAGAGCTGTTTTTCCTCTGGGGAGGAGGCTGAAGGCTGCACCATGAGGTGCTGTGCTCTGCATACTATGAGAGAGGAAGAAAGGTCCCTGCTTCCCATGGCCTTCTCTAATTTTTCCTGGGTCTCCCCTTACCCCACATAGTCACTATGGGGCAGACTATCTCCACTGTTCATCCTTCAGGCTTGTCCCTGTCCCATCCTCTTCTCCTGCTTCACAGTCTCCATGATCCTGCAGGGAAGTTATTCAGACCTATAACTCCCTGTAGGGCTGTTCCTCCTATGGTAACTGTAGTGGAAGTAGAGGCCCATGCCAGGTGTAAACTGATTTAGTAGGGCACTGTCCCGACTACACACCAGTTTCTTCTCTTGTTACTGATGGGGGAGCTTTCCCTAACAAGATGAGTCCCTCTGAGGACATACCCTTAGTCCCCTATCTGTCTTAGATCTTTGTGGGAAATCACTTATCATGACTCTGTCCCCAGCTCAGTTCTTCCAACAGTAACAATGATGGCAATCCTGGAACAGACAGGGTTCAGACAGCAGCTGGTATTTTCAGACAGGCTCCAAGCAGCACAGCATAGTGGTGCAGATACTAGTGTACTGGGCAACCCTGGGTTCCTACAGATTATACTAGCAAGGAACTGCACTGGGGCCTATGCAACTCAAGGTATATCCATCCACTTTTGTGGCAAGCCCAAGACCAGCAGTGAGAAACAAGTCCTGCCAGTGCCCTTCTGCTCTGCACACACTGCCTGCAGAACAATGTCACGTGGTCCATTTCTGGACATGATCCAGGAATGCTCTGCAAAGCAGCACTGTACATGGCCAGCAGCACTTTTAGGAGGACCACATGTCATTGTTTCAATAGGCGTGGAGCAGGAGCAAGAAGGTAGGGTTTGTTCTTTGTCCCCTGAAAACCTGCCCCTCTCCTTCCTTTTTCTCTACTCCAGCTGGAATGAAAGACCATAAAAGGAGGGTGAATAAGGTGAGACTAAAGTGCAATCATGGGGTCCCTTGAGTGGTTCAGGGTTTGAAGGTGAAATCAGGAGAAGGATGTGGGAATTAAGAGGAAGTGGGAGGAACTTCCCAGTTGGATGCTGCCTGTAGCAGGAGCGATATCAGGGTCACTGTGCTCTCCCCTGTCCCCTCCTTTACTGTGCCAAGCTTCAGACTTGCACCCTCCTATTCTCTCCTGCCACGACTTTGATGGTACGAGTTCTTTATAGGGAGGCTACCTTTCCTTTTGCTTGGCTACAGTTCTCCTGCTTCTAGTGTTCCGTGTACCCAAGCCTTGCAAGCTATGCGGGTACCACACTGTCTTGGCCTACACTCTTCTGGCGCTCGGGCCCTCCGTGGCCCTGTCTCTCACAGGGCTCTTCTCTGCAGTGTCGCCCTCTCACAGGGCTCTTCTCCGCACGCCACCCTCTCACAGGGCTCTTCTCCGCACGCCACCCTCTCACAGGGCTCTTCTCCGCACGCCCACTGGGGCTTCTCAATAATGCTGCCCCTTTCCTGGGGCTCTCTACGCCCCCACTGGGGCTGGGGTCCTCACTCTGCCGTGAGTCTCCTATTAGGCCTCCTCCATCCCCTTATAGCCTCACCCAAACCACTGGCGTAACAATAGCAAACACAAACAACAACATAAACACAAGCCCCTGGGCTACAATGCAAACATAAGCCTCTAGCTATAACTAGGCTTAGGCCTACCGGGGTCTCTCTCCTACTACGGTGACCAATGCTGTTCTGGCATTCAGGTTCTCTCTCTTCTGGCCGGGAGCTCCTTCATCCTTAGCTGTTGGTAAGGAACTGCCTCTGGCCTCCTGCCTGTGCTTTATATAGAGGCCAGGCCCTGCCCCTTTCTTCAGCTGGCTAGACAGGTGTAAGCCATTGGCTCCCTTTTGTCGCCTTAGCTACCGGCACCTGAAGGGTTATCCCAGCACTTCTAGTAGCAGGCACCCTAGTGCCCTGCTACACATCTCCCTGCCCACGATTCCAACTCACCGGGCTGGGTCTTGGTTCTTATCTGCTGTTCCTCTTCCATCTTAGCTCTCTCTCAAGTCTAGGCTCTGGTTCTTTGATCCCATCAGCACACAGAGGCGGAGGTTTTAAGGTGCCTCCCACTCGCCTTTTACCCCAAAGTGCACCACGTGATATTTTATGGGATGTACCCTGCCGCAGGCAGTCCCCCCACACTAGCCAACCTTGGGCAGATACGCTCCCTGTTGGTAGAGCTTCGGCCTGACTTGCGGGGTTTTTTCTCCCTCTCACCTCTGGCTCACCTACATTCTACGCTTGTCCACCCTAGTCTCTTCCCTAGGGCGAGTTGTGGGGTTCCTTGTCTCCCAAGGCCTTTTTGGAGCTCCTGAAGTTTCTCCCATATCTCCCACTGCCTCCTCAACACCTTCTGAGTATCCTCTTCTTTCCAGAACTCTATCTTGCCCCTGCCCGTGGACCTTCCTCCTGGTCCTGTATACACCTTGACATAAGCTACACTCCCCACTTTCTCTTCAATGAGGTTTCTTAACATCCACCATCTGACCTGTTTAGGGAGCCCATTTACATAAATCTGAGGTCTCTTCTCAGGTTCTGATCCCCCTTTTGGTGGTAGTTCTCTCCTCCTTGCCTGTTGACCTTTTTCCCCCCCCATTTTCTTTAAAAGGTTCCACTGGTTTCCTTTTCCTGGGGTCCCTCTTTGACCCGCATGGCCCTAGGTCTCGGGCTGCCTGTGTACATTTTTGGCAGACAAAGCAGGAAGCTTCCTTCCTTGGGGTCCTGCGTTTACCTTTCCCCGTTGTCCCAGCCTCTACCAGGCCTGCTTCCCTTGGCTGCCACTTACTGAGATTTATGCTGGTTCTCTTGTCTCTCAGTTGTAACAGTTCCTTCAGCTGATGTTTTAGCTGGCTCATCTCCTTTGCATGTTCCTTCTGCCATTGTTCCCATCTCTGGTTCCAACATTCTATCAGAGCCGGCAGGGCATCCTTCTGTAGAGTCACTGGCTCTTTCTCTACAGCTCCCTCTTCCCTGGTACTTCCTTCAGACAGTCCTGGCTCAGCCTCTTCCCTAGGTTCTTCTGGGCCTAGGTCTCTGGGGAACTTCCCTAGCTCCATATGCTTTGGGTTCTTATTACCAGGTGGTTTCTAGCTGAGCCTCTACTTCCTTCAGGGCTCCTTTTACTACTTCCACCTCTTGGTATTGTTCCTGGTGTTCCCACTTGGCCATCATCACATACTCTGCTAACTGAGTTCCTAGTGCCTCCAACCTTTCCCAAACTGTCTCTGTGAACTCTCTGGTTTGTGATTCCTGTCTTTCATCTGGCCTCTCAACCTCCCCCAGGTTCTGGATCTTTATAGCCATCTGCTCATTGGCTTCTTGCAATCTTTTTCTCTCTGTGTCCAGGCTCTGGATTTCTTGCCTCATCTTTTGCACTTCCCTCTGTAGCTGCTCCTTCTCTTCCCTCATCCCCTTTTCCTTTGCTAGGCTATCTTCTATAAGGGCTTTTAGAGACTGTATCTGTTGTTCCAGTTTTTCTTTTTCCCCTTCCATGCTCTTTAACTGGGTCTGTAGCTGCTCATTTTCTCTCTCCTTAATTTTTAGTTCCTCTTCCAGAGACTGCATTTGTTTTCCCAACATTTCATAACTTGCACCAAAATTTTTCATTTGTTCCACCTGGTGCATGAGAATTTTGACTGTCTCTCTGGCCTGGGTATGGCTTTTAGACAGCTGGTCCCGCAACTCCTGTGTAAGATCTTCTGCACACACACTTTTTTGTTGCCAACTGTTCAGCTCCTCTTGCAACTCTCCTATCCAGTCCTCCTGGCTATGTGCTTCCTTCTGAAGGACTCCTATTAGGCCTCTGGCTACTTCCAATTCCTTTAGCAGCTTCTTTTGTTTTTCTGCCTGTCTGGTGTCAGCTTGCTGAGACCTTTCCTCCTCTGCTATCATTTCCTCCTTCAGCTTTTTCAGTTTCTCTTCTCTCTCCCGGCCCCTCTGAGCCTCCTGGGCAATGAGCCATTCGACTGCCTGTGTCTTTTCTGTTTCCATTGCCACTAGGCACCTAATCTCTTTTGATTCTCCCTCTTTCTTGCCAGACTGCACCCGAAGCTTTAATGCAGCTACTTGTGTTTCTGCTCTCTCGTTTTGGGCTTTTGCCATTCCTAGCTCCCACTTCAACCGGTCCACCTTCTCCTCCATCTCATCCATCCTTAGTTGCCAGTTAAGCTTTTCCTGTCTCTGGTCTCCCATGCTTCCTAACTTTCTGGGTTGGGCCTCAGTCTTACTCTGTGAGACTCCTGGCAATGGGCTTACTCCTTCTGCCCCCCTCACAAGCTGTGGCCCCCCCTACCTTTTTTATAAATCCTTTCCTGATTGTATTCTGGCCCACAGGTTTGTTCTTCTTCTTTCTTTGTGCACAGAAGAGCCTTTTCCGGCCAATGCACCACTGTAGCAGGAGCGATGTCATGGTCGTGGTGCTCTCTCGTCGCCTCCTTTACTGTGCCAAGCTTCGGACTTGCACCCTCCTATTCTTGCCCGCCACGACTTTGATAGTACGAGTTCTTTATAGGGAGGCTACCTTTCTTTTGCTTGGCTACAGTTCTCCTGCTTCTAGTGTTCTGTGTACCCAAGCCTTGTGGGCTATGCGGGTACCACACTGTCTTGGCCTACACTCCTCTGGCGCTCGGGCCCTCCGTGGCCCCATCTCTCACAGGGGCCTTCTCCGCTCCCCCACTTGAGCTTCTCAATAATGCTGCCCCTCTCCTGGGCTCTCCGTGCCCACACTGGGGCTTCTCAATAATGCTGCCCCTTTCCTGGGGCTCTCTATGCCTCCACTGGGGCTGGGGTCCTCACTCTGCCGTGAGTCCCCTATGAGGCCTCCTCCATTCCCTTATAGCCTCACCCAAACCACCCGTATAACAATAGCAAACACAAACAACAACATAAACACAAGCCCCTGGGCTACAACGCAAACATAAGCCTCCAGCTATAACTAGGCTCAGGCCTACTGGGTTTTCTCTCCTACCGCGGTGACCAGTGCTACTCTGGCACTCAGGTTCTTGCTCTTCTAGTCAGGAGCTCCTTCATCCTTAGGTGTTGGTAGGGAACTGCCTCTGGCCTCCTGCCTGTGCTCCAGGCCAGGCCCTGCCCCTTTCTTCAGCTGGCTAGGCAGGTGTAAACCATTAGCTCCGTTTTGTCGCCTCAGCTACCAGCACCTGAAGGGTTATCCCAGCACTTCTAGTAGCAGGCACCCTAGTGCCTTGCTACACTGCCATTAAGGAGAAACTGCAGCCACCTCCTACAAGCCTTGTCTGTGAATAGGTCAGAGGCCCCTCTGTTTGTGGGGACTCACAGGGTACATCTACACTGTGGTGGAAATGTGCTTTGGCCAGAATATCCCTGAGCAACCTCCCTACCCAGTTCCTTACTTCATCTGTGAAGACACTCCAAATTGTTCCTCTTTGGTTGCTTTCAAGCTCTCCTTTCCACTATCTTGGGAACAACCTAGAGTTGTTTCAACAACATTTTTCCAGATACAGAGTGTTCAAGTCGGAGAGGGTGGGTGGGGTGTTCTCAGAACTGTTCCAGCTGCATGGAGTCACTGCTGCTGAAGTATAGACATGCTCTCAAACGCCAGTACTCCAGCTTGGTAGATGAAGGATTGCCCCTCACTGGCAGCTACAGGTAGGAAGTTCAGTGCCTGGAGACTGGGCAGGAATGGAGCTGGCTCACTAATCAGGGGCTGGTTTTACCAAGCACTGGGCTTCCCATTTTCACCAGACCTACACTAGGACAAACCCAGAGACCTCCCAAATGAGATATCAGCTGGGAGTTTCCATGGAGAGCAGTAATTCAGTCAAATCTGCTGTGCTTCAATCACCCAGACCCTGGCAACTCAGTAAAATACTTTCACCATGATTTGAAATATCAGAGGAAGCAAATGCAGCTTTTTAAAATGGAAGTGAAGTGTCAGACATTCTTTATAAGCCCAGCCCCGGTGATCAGATGGCTGAGCACTGTAAGATAGAATAACCTGTCCTGTAATGAATATAGTTCTTGGCAACACCCCCTCACTAAACAATAGCCTTAGCCAGGGGATATTTCCTCTTAGATGAAAAAGGACCAAATCAATGTTCATGCATCCATTGATGACAGAAATACACCTATGAGGCTTCACTGAGCCTGGAGATGGGAAATGATCGTGATTTGCCAAGTGAAATTATGGCAGCTAGAATGTTACCCAATGACAGCTGTGAGTCAATAAGCAAACCCCTCCTCCACTTACGGTTCTGCTTTGGAACAGAACAGTGACAGCTGGCATACAAGGTTTTTAACATTAAATGGAAAAAGCAGTCAGTGGAACTGGAAGGAGCAATATTGCCAGTGTATGTGAGCTCATGGATGCGTGGGTTCAGACCTGCTCATCCATATCCATGGGTCTATAACAGAACTGCTCTGCAGTTACTATACTTGGTACCTTACCAGTGAACCGTGTTTAATGGTTAGATCACTAGGCTGAAAGGTCTACCTGACTTAACTCCTGGCTCACAGTGGGCACATCTACATGTTCATTAATGTGCTGTAATTGTGGCATATTAAGTTAGTACCTGTAATAACTTAAATCTACTAAGGCAACTGGACTAAATCTACTTTGCATTAGCACAATTTTTGCCAGCCACACATTAGTCCAACGAGCATTAAGTATCTCATGTAGATGTGCCTAGTGTGAACTGAGTCAAATAACTTATGGTGGCATTCCATTTCCTTTTGTGCATCTGCATGACAGCTTTCTAGCCATATAAATGCTATTTTTTGCACTTCTGTGAAGATAAAATTTCAATTTCCTCTGCAGTCTGAACACACGTATGAGCACATGAACTAAGCATGTGCACCAGGCTACACACTGGCTGGGCAGGTATGCAGTATGCACATATGCCCATTCTGGATGTACAGATGCATCAAAGACAAAAAGACACAGCTGGCCAGAAAACCATCACTAACAGCTCACCACTCAGGTGATGGGGCTAACACATGGGAGGCCCTCCCTTCTTCTCCTACCCTCTTTTTTCCTAGACTTCCCACCAAGTATGTACCTGGCATGGGGTCCACCTCCTAAGGAGAGCCATGGTGTCCCCTAGCATCCACTCTAATCCTGTCCCACCCATTCTAATTTCCCAGGCCACTGACCTATGCTCATCTGCCATGCCTTGATATCCAACTAATAAATGTGGGAGGCTGCTCTCAGAGACCAGGGTAAGCCTTGGGTACTTTACTCTACCTTGCTCATTCCTGGGCAGCTGTGTTCTGACCCTTAATCCCTGCCTGAGCAAGAAGTTTCTGTCTTGCTGCTCCAGGCCCATGAGTCTTGCCTCACTCTGCCTGTGGGTTCCAATTAAGCCCAGCTAAGCACAGGCTTAGTGGCCCTAATCATGGCCTCCTGGTCCTAATCACTTTAGGGGCACTAATTGTGCCCTCCAGCCACACCCATAGCCATGCCTATGCTTCACATGCCTTACTCTTCTAGAATCTTTCATCCTACCTGGGCTGTAGCCTGTGGCGTGCACAGTAGATGGCACTACTATGTAGAGCCACCCGCCTCACTGTACCAGGCCCAAAACCCTGCTTCAGGAGTCTCCATCAGGGAGCCTACAGCTGACTGTCCCACTTCCTGGACAACAGCTGCCCACAGTAATATTTCTTTCAGCCAAGATAATATCAGGTAGGGCTGTGCAAGGCTTTGGACAGAGCTTCGGTTCCAGAAAAGCTTTGGATGCTTCAGGGTCCAAAGCAGCACATCTGGGTTGAAGCACTGGCCTCGTTAGGCTTCCCGAAGCAGTTCGGAGCTTCCGAAGCGCTTTGGAGCTGCCTCCGAGATCTGGCCATAGGGTATAATGGGAAACAATAAAATATCTATAACTTTGTTGTTTGTTGTCCAATTTGGATGAGTTTCAGTGCTGGTAGACTCTGTGGAGAGCATGAAGTCTGTCAAGTTTCAAGGAGCCTGGTACAAGGGTTTGGGGGGAACTGCACCCCAAATTCTTGAAAGCAAAACTCATGTCACGTCTATGTGTTACAACACAGGGGTGGAATGAGGAACTGCAGGTCAAAACTGCAGGGGTGGTAGCTCTTGCTGAAGCCACAAAGCCTGCCAAGTTTCAAGAAGATCTTGAAACTCAGAGACCAGAGTAAGCAGGGGTTAGCGGGGAACTGTACCTCAAGCTGTGGACAAGCAAAACTCGTGACATGGGTGACCCTGTGTGTGTTAAGGCACAGCGGGGTGACAGCTGCAGGGATGGTGGCCCCTGCTGAGGCCACAAAGCCTGCCAGCTGTCAAGGAGATAGGTGCAGGGGGGTTCTGGGGCCCTGCACCCCTAACTGCTGACAGGCAAAACTTGTGCCATGGGTGCTTGTGGGACTGACTGTCTCCGTCTTCCAAATCGGACAAAAAAACCCCAACGTTATAGATGTTTCATTGATTCCCTCATTATACCCTATGGCTGGATCTCTGAGGCAGCTCTGAAGCTTCAGAGCCGCTTTGGCTGGATCGAGGCAGAAACCCAGTCCAGAGCTCCGGATTGGATCGCTGCCATCCGAAGCTGAGTCAAATCGCTGCCGACTCGCACAGTCCTAGCATGAGGTAGAACTGTGGGAAAATGAAGAGACAAACTCCACCGGCTAAGCTGGGAACAGAAAGCTTCACTTCCCCCCTCCCCTGTAACACAGCAAGGCAAGCTGTAACCCAACACCTTTATTGCTGGGGGTAGGGGTGGAATGAGGAAGTCAGAATACACTTTGAGCAAACATAAGCAACTAGAGTCTTATATAATTTGGGTATAATAACCCTTTTAAGACACAACTGGCCAAGACATAATTACTAACTCCTGGCCAGTTTCCAGGTTTTTACTTACAGAAAAATCACCAGGCAGAAGCCTGACGCATTTGCTTGCTGCTGTCAAAATCCCCACCAGAAGAAAGAGTGTGCTCTCCCAGCCCCACTAGGACTTTTATCTGGCCAGGTCACCTGATTCACCAGCCCAAAGCAAGAAGAAAGCGACAAGGAAGAGAGGGGTCACCTGGACTGACCCAAGTGAGGGGCAGGGAGAGGGGGAGAGGATTTCTTCACACAGCCCACTGGGCCCTTGGCCCTAGCAAGGTTGTCTTTAATTGCAAACTTCCCCTAGGCTCCTAGCCCTGTCTGAGCATCATGCTCCTGGTATACACTTTCCCTCTCAACTTCAGCTCACTCTGCCAACTGGACCTCTGGTTGTAGCAGGTATCCACCCATTAACTGGACCTCTGGCCATGTCTCAGCTCCAGCTCCCATAGTCCACTGGGCCCTAGACCAGTGCAGGGCTTTATCTGGGCTTCACCCCTTTTTAGGCCTGGAGTACTTCACAGGCATCTAACCAAAACATGAACTCCAAAGGTAGACAACTATAACACAAAACATTTAACTTTCAGAGGTGTTCAGCAGAACTCTTCTCTCTAGCAGAATCAAGGCTAGCCGGAGCCCCTACCCCTAGATCCTTTCTCCTCCCCTAATTACCTGACCTGGACCTTCTGGTTACAGGGCCCAGGTGCAGCTACTTATCTTCTTCAGCAGCCTCATCTTCCCCTGCCTGTCAACTGAAGACTGGCCCTTTCAATGCTGTTTGTCTCTGGTGTTCTTTGCAGGTAGTCTTCTTGCTAGCTGCACTTGCTATGCTGGATTTACTTTACAGTCCTGGGATTGCTCATTTACCTAATTTTGAACAGTCTGCCCCAGCAGCTTTTTTCCTTGTACACTGCACTCCCCCAGCCTGTTTCCTGCCTCTGTGTCATTACAGTAGCTGGGGTAGGAGTCCACTGCTACACCTGGGCAGTAACTTACTGAGCAGGCACAATCTGCAGGCGCGCACACATCCACAATGTAGAAGAAATCAAATTGTTACCTTTGCATAAAGGTACTTACATGGCTAGAAAACTGCCATTTAGATGTCCAAAGGGAAGTAGAATTTTGCCCATAATTTCTTTTAATGTTAATTACTCCAGTTGTAACAGTTGTAAGCAACAGGATGGTGACACTGGCCCCTTTTTAATCTTTCTGACACAGCCTGCAGGTTCTTTCTTCTTGGCCCTGTCTCCTGCCTTTGTGGGTCTCCAGATTCCTCCAGAGTCAAACATGGCTCTTGCACATTTGTAGGAATACTGGGATATATCAGTCTCCTAGGTCATGATATGGGTACTCATTGTACCATCCTGGTAAAGGTGCAGAACAAAACTTTAAGGGAATGATTGGTGCAGAGCCAGCATCCCCCCCCCCCCCCCCGGGTTGCTAAGCCCTGAAGGAATTGTTCAAGTCACAGAACTTTTTGTTCTATTTAGAATAGAATGGGCCAGCAAAGCCAGCTGGGCTCCTACAGCACTGAGGGGGATTTTGCTGCCTCACCCTAACTCAGTCCCAACAGGTGCTACGCTAACACTCTTTTCTCTGGAACACTGGAACAATGTTGGCACAAGAAAGTGTTGATGAGGTGGGTGCTGTGAAAAGCAATAAATAACAGAGGACATAGCCAGATGGCCTGAAGCAGCACTGGTGTAGAGAGGGGCACAGGAGCTTGGGAAGTAGCCACAAATGCCTCCATGATGCTTTTGGGTCCCTGCTCTTCTGCCATTTGTCATTTCCCAGTTCTGAGAGTTTGCTTCTTTGACAATGAGTTGATGGAGTTTTATCTAGGGCTCAGGGCGGCTGCTGCTTGCTGTGTCAGTATGCAAAACTTAAGAAATATTTTTGCTAATTGCCTCTAAACTCTGGTATAATTTGCTGTTGTTTGGTTTTATTATATTTGATTTTGTTTTGTGCAATTTGATCTCTTGCTTTCATTGTGCTGTTATGAAGCACTGTGACACAAATGGGCCCATGTACTCACAGCGGGGAAAAACCCCCAAACCTTCAACAACACAAGAAGCCCCTTCAGGCATCAGATACTTTAGTCATAGGTACATCTTTGCCAAGCTTAAACTCTTGAGAGAACAAATATAAGTAATCCAGCAGTGAATCCACACTGTGGTAGGCTAGCGAGCACATTCCGACATGTACAGCTGTTTGGGGGGGAGGGGGAATAGTGACATGGGCAAGATCGGGTGATTGAAATTACTGGTAGGTCAAACATTTCTAAAGGTCTCCAGCCTAGCTCCCTTGCCACAGGTCCATCACACGCCACACAGCTACTTCCTGTCTGTCCCATTGCCACCCTTATAAGCAAATTCCTACTTCCCAGTCCCTTCTCCAACACCCGAAAACTCCCTCCTGACAGCCCCCGCCTTTCCTCTGTAAAAGCTAGGAGCTGAGGGAATAATGTGTTACTACTCGTTTATTTGATGCATTCTGCTTGTTTTCCCACACATGAATTAGCCACAGAAAGCATTTGTCATTTCAGTTTTGCCACCTCATTTCTTTGCACAACTTTAGATATGTGGCATTTGCATGGATGTGTGGCATTTGAATCGACGCATATATGCTTACAACAGTGGCATATTGGCTTCCTGCCAATTTGAGACAGAGAGTCATGATGTGCTCATTAGTTCTGGTGAACAGGAGACACCTCAAGTCACTGGAGAAGTACCATTAATGTTCCCTGCAGAAGATCATTCAGATCAGTGGGAAGACAGGCACACCAACATTAATGTCCTCTTGCAAGCAAACACTGCAAGCACTGAGGTGATGATCATCTGACATTAATTTCACAGGGCCAGTTGCATCATCCAGATGTGAACTCCAGACTCCTAAGCAAGTTTTATTCTCCCAGCTCAGTCAAGGCATACGCTCAAGAGGAGGGCAGAGAAAGTGCTTCAAGGACGTCTTCAAGGTCAACTTGAAAAAATGACACATCAACATCAGTTCATGGGAGACTATGCCCAGGACTGCCCCAAATGGAGGATGAGTCTGCTGCAAGGATTTCAGTACTTTGATACCTTATGATGACAACAGGAGATGGAAAAGTGGGAGCAGCAGAAACTGTCATGGACCAAACCAAGAATCCAGGGCCACCCACCTCACACAGAAGCACATGGCTGAATTGGAACAGAACCTGTTAATCTCAGATTGGCTTTATCAGTCATCTTCAGGCCCACAGATAAGGCAATCGTGGAAGACAGCTGTCCTCAACTGAGAGTGATTGCCAATACTATGGGTATGGAGTAGAAGTCAGTCCCTGCCCCTGAGAGTTTGCCGGAGATATGGAGATCAGGTATGACTGCCTAATGTGGATCACAGTAAGTGCTGGAAATAAACAAGGTAAGAGTAATAGGAGGACAAAGGTATATACAGTGTCCAGGAGAAATGTGAAGTGCAAGAGGAACCTTAACTGTTGTAGCTTTCACTTCCTCTAGCCTTACCTGTGACTCTTCTCAGTTGTGGACGTAGTGCTGCAAGTTCCCCATTTTCCACATGGAAAACTATGGAATCATAGGAAGAACCTCCAGGCTAGAGCTAGACATTCATAAAGCCTGAGCTTGAACTGATTCAATCTTTGCAGGTTAGTTTAACCTGGCTAGGCTAAACCGGTTTGTAATTGTACAGACATCCTCTCTGGACTGAGGAAATTCAGACACATGCCTGCAGTAGCTCAGGCTAGAAGCTGGGAGGCACTAGAGCAACCCTACCTTCCCTTTTATAGTGCTGAGCTGAGGGGGCATGGCCAGGCTCCAGCAGGATGCTCTGATTAGGGAGTGTTCCCCCTCCCCCCCAATTGATAACACAGCATTTCATAGATTTCATAAACATTAGGGCTAAAAGGAACCTCATAAGATCATCGGGTCCAGCCCCCTGTGCAAGGGGCAGGAAGTCGTCTAGGGTCAAAGGATCTCAGCAAGATAAGCATTCAAATGTTTCTTAAAAGTGTCCAGAGTAGGTGCTTGCTAGGGGGAGTCTGTTCCAGGCCTTGGGGGCTCAGACAGTACAGAAATTTTTCCTTATGTCCAGCCTAAAATGGTCTTGCAGGAGTTTGTGACTGTTGGAGCTTGTCATCCCTTGGAGTGCTCTCGTGAACAGGCATTCCCCCAGATCCTGCTGCACACCCCTTATGTACTTATAGGCTGCCACCAAGTCACCCCTGAGCCTGCGCTTCTCCAGGCTGAAGAGTCCCATAGCTCACAGCCTCTTTTCATAAAGCCTGTTCTCATGGCCTCTGATCATGTATGTGGCTCTCCTCTGGACTCTTTCAAGCTTCTCCACGTCCTCCCTGAATTGTGGAGGCCAGAATTGGATGCAGTACTCCAGCTGCGGCCTCACCAAGGCCGAGTACGTCAGGAGGATGACATCCTGGGTCTTGCTCGAGATATATTGGTAGATGCAAGCCACAGTTTTATTCGCTTTGCCAGCTGTGGTATCGCATTGGTGGCTCATGTTCATCTTGTGGTCAGTCATGACCCCCTGTGGTGCTAGTGAGTGTAGCATTGCTGAGCCTATAAGCGTGATGTACAACCCCATCAGAAAACAAAGACTCTCTCATTAGTTAAACCTCTTCTTAAACAGCTTTTTCCAAGGAAGGAATGGAGGGACATTACCAGCTACCTGTTGATTAGCTCCAAAAAGCCCTAAGTGGACACTGTCCTGTTTGCCTTACACAGACACCTCTCAGCATTAGCTAGCATACCACATGCTGGCTACAGCCCATGCTGTGGGAGGGAGGAAGGGTGGGGGTCCCTGCTTGAGCGGAGGGAAGGGAGGGGGTGGGGGAGTTGGAGTAGGGGGAAGCCAGGCAGCTGCTGTTGTGCCTGCAAGTCTCTGCCAGAGCTCCAGCCAGGGAGCAGAGGGGAGGGCCAGCCCAGCTCTTTGGAGCAGAGAGCCCAGCCCAGAGAGCATGCTGGGATGCTGGGAAACTCTGGTTTAACTTAAAACCAGGAAGGAGTCTGAGATAGGCATTGCATAAACTGGTTTGATCCAAATCAGTTAAGTTTGGTACTACATTCAACCAGGTTTATCTCAAACTGGTTTCAGCCATTTTTAAACTGGTTTACATGCACTGAATGTCTGTTCTGTTAAATCAGTTTCTGATCACTTAAACTGGTTTGTTTGTAATGTCTGTCCCAAGCCACAATGTCATCTAATCTATGTCCCTGCTTATGGCAGGATCATCTTGCCATGGCTTTTTCTTGTGTAATATGTGAGCAACCTGCCCCCTTCCCTTTGTGGCTCCTGACCTGCCTGCCCCTAAAGCAACAACAGATGAGCTAGGAATTAAGACCTTGGCCTCTCACTAAAAGACCTGGGTGGGTTCAGTTCTTTGCTTTTCAGAAGACTTCTGTAGGACCCTTCATCTTTCTGAGCCCCAGTTCCCCCATCTGTATAATGGGAATTATTTTAATTTTGCTTGCTGTCACAGAGGTATTATATAGGTATACTCAGCAGTTTTTGCAAGTGTTGGGTACTAAGGGCCAGATTCTATTCCTCCTATTGGGTGTGTAAGCACACTGAGGTCTCTACATTAAATCCTATTCCACCTGCACAAGCCCCTGAAATATAGTGAATGCAAAAGGCAGGTGTGTTCTCCTGTTCCTGACTGCTCTTTTTGGACTCAGTCATAAGGGTTACATGATGGTTCATTACAAAAGTAGATGTGTGTGCAGATGCCTGTCCAAAAATGCTTACTCCAGATTATTTTACACCAGAGCAAATCTAGGCCAGAGTAAATGCATGTGTAGATGCACCAAGTAAGACTCTCACATAGAGGATAGGTATAGCAATACTGGGCAAAGAATAGATGCTTCCTCCCCAGATATCCCCAAACAGCCAACTGGCCATGACCTCTTCACTGTTTCTCTGTCCCAATATGGTAGTATCTGCCTCTTCCACTGAAAAATGGCATGGAGCCCTGGATCACTGTAACAAGTTGCCTTCCCCAGCGGCATTTTTTTTTCTTCTTATTTGCCATCTGCCACCTATGAGAGGTGCTCTTGCAGTCCCTTAATACTTCTTTTCTATCTTTTGTTGCATATCCTGCTTTTACTTTCCTGCCATATCTTGATGTCAATATTATTTAGATGTTCTTTCAAGTGGGAGACTGCCTATTGTACTTCTGTGTTGGGGTCCTCAGCCACCATGGGCCTTGCCCCCCGACTTTCTCTAGTTAGGCCTACCAGTCTAAACCCACCAGACAGGGTTTGACTCCAAGGTTCTAGCTCCTTAACCCTCTCTGGGCCTATGGCCCTCCTTTTGCTTTTGATCTGAAGCTCAGGCTTTCTGGCCCAGAGGCATGTTGGCAGGACACAAAACTAGATAGCCACAAGTTCAAGGCTAGGTAACAGCCTAGAACTCCTACTGCCTATGGCCACCCTTTCTTTCAGCCCAGACTACTAGCCAAGATTTCCCCACTAGGACCTAGTTTAGAAGTCCTGCACCCAGATCTGAGATGCTGGCCCTACATGGCTGCACACCCCTGTGCACTAGGCCCCTTGGCCTTTTAAGACTGCACCCAAAGCACTAATGAGGTCTCCTCCTCTCCTACAGCCTCAACCACAAACCAACAATCTATTCATCAAAAAAAATATAAACAGTAAGTCCACGGGCTGTAACTACAAACAAATAAAAATTAAAGAAGGCAGTGTGCCAGCTTACATTATTTCATGGCTCTGTGCTTCTGCTCCCCATTGTCTGTTGCGCTTCTCCTTGTGGTGCTACTGCCACTTCTCTGAGAGCCCTTGGAAATTCCCCTCACAGCAGCCAGACAGGCAGCCAAGCCTCTCTGTGGAGCTCTTGAGCACAAACTCCTTCCCCTTTGGCTGCTGCCCCAAACTGCCGCCAAGCCCAGGGATTTAAAGTTCTGGCTTGCCCCCTTCTGATCTCCTGCACCTCCGTTACAAGCCCCTCAGAACATTCAGTGGACATCCTCCTTATCGGGCCAAAGCAGTGGCAGACAGTTCCTCTGCAAGAGTCAAAATACCCCAGCCAATGCAGAGCAGGCTTAGCAGCAAGATACAAACTGAGCACAAATGTGTGGCAGGGAACTGGGGAAGTGGCAAAGGACTGGCAGGGTTTGTGAGCCCATGGTAGAACCACAACACTTTTGGGGATTTAATGCAGAAATGCACCCTGTGTGAGTGGTTTCTGGGTTTCAGCTCTGTGCCATTTTGCAAAGTATAGAAGCTGTTTACAGCCACCGGCTGCAGACCCCTGGCTATTTCGTTCCAGTTTTAGCAACTCCTGCTTTTAGTTCTGGACATGAATGCCGCATACCCCCAGAGGTTGGGAGGGCATGGCGAGCTCCTGCAGGTGGCAGCGGCGCTATTGGTGGTGGGAGTGTGCCGGCAGTGAGCAGTGAACTCCCGCACTGTCAGCGGTGGGGGGGGGTGGCAAGTGCCAACCAGTGGTCTGCAACCACTCGCAGACATCACCGGCAGTGTCGGCAACAGCCAGTGGCGACTGGGGACTGCCCACAGATGCTGCTGGTGGTGTCAGCGACGAGGTGTGGGGATGGCAAGCGGCAACTGCCAGCAGGCACTGCTGGCAATGTCAGCAGTGCCTTTTTGCAGGGGGTGCGCTGCCAAGCTCAGGGGGTGCATGAACACCCACATGCACCCCCTACATGTTGCCTATGGTTCTGGAGGTGCTTATGGTAGTCCCTGGCATATCAGTCATGAGGGCAGCAGGCAGGTGACCTTTAACAGAGCAAAGTGACATGGAGGAGCATCCAGTCATAGAAGGAAAGAAGGCAAAGACAGCCAGGAGTGTATGAATCATTGGAATTCTGCTATGTCTTCTTGGAACCAGAGCCCTTGATATAGGAGGGGAAGTTGTCTTGGGCTTCCATTTGCTTAGGGTCTGCTGAATGCCCTCTCCCCTCAGGTCATACCCCACAAACCAGGGAGCTGCATCAGATTTTTGCTTCTCTTTTACAAAATCTGTCCAGGTTCTGCTGTGGCATTGTAAGCATTATGCATAATCAACATTAGCCCTTTTTTCCTGTCATGATGGAACTTGCAGTTTACAGAGAGAGAGAAGTGACCTCTTTGTGCTGTGATATACATATTAAGAAGGTATTGTAAAGCTGATGAAACACTCCTGCACTGTTACTTAATACAGTCATTTGGTATCAGGCACCAGGAAAAACACAGCTACAAGGGCAAACTGAGGGAAAAAAAAAATGGTAGGAAATGGATGGAGCTGTGATTCCTTTTGTTGGAAAATCAATAAGTCAGTGGGTCTTGCAGTCCATTTGGCATTCTTATCCTACTTATAAATCCAAGCAGGAGACAGGCAACAAAGGGAGTGGGTGGCATTTCAGAGAGAGACAAATGCTGGATTCTGTCAACATAAAAAAACACAGGACATTTAAAGGTAACAGTTGCATAGCATTGCCCTGTGCTGTTACTCAGCCTTCTGCTTAAGAAAGCAGGAGGCCAGTCCAGGCCCTGCAAGTCTGTCTGCCTGCACTGAGTAAGCAGGACCCATTAAAACTCTGCAGGTGAAATAATGCTTTTTTGTCTGCAATGGCCTCCTGCACAAAGGACAGTTTGTGCACAAGGAGGTAGGGGTTCTCAGGCTTCCTGAAAGAGGCACTGAGACAGAGGCAGGGTAAAGCAATGGGGTGCCTGGGGCAGCAATGACATACGGAGGGAGCAGCAACTTCCAGCTGCTGCTGTCACCAGCATGATTGTGCCGCTGACAGTAACTCTTACTTTTTGCTCTCCCTTTCCCAAGGTCAGTGTCTGGGATAGCTTCCATTAGTAGTAGTTACACTACTGCACCAAGACACCTATATCTGGCTTTTGGAACACGCTAATTTAGGTCCAGACTTGGCATAGCATCAACTCTGTGGGTTCTCCAGGGCTCAAGCACTCACCAAAAAAAATCAGTGGGTTCTCAGCACCAAGGGAGCTGCTTGCAGATGTTAAAAAAAATTGCGTTAGCAGAAGGAACAGTGGGTGACTTCAACCTGGCTCTGCAGCATCTGTAAAGATTGGGTACTTCAGCAAGGCTTTTAGGTACTTTTAATCAGCTATTATATAAAAGTCCCTAAAAAGGCCTACTAAAGCACCTGATCTTTACAGACGCTGAAGAGCTGGCCAGAAGTAATGAAGTAATATATTGCCTCTTCTGGGCATGTGTGGGCTCTGCATGGGAACATACTGAGTTAAAAGTAAAGAGCCGGGGTTTTTTTGTTTGTTTGTTGTGGGTTTTTTTTAAATGTCTGCAAGCACCCACTGGCAAAAAAAAGAAAAGTCAGTACCTATGAGCTTTGGAAAATTTTGGCTCAAGTGTCTAAGAACCATCATTAGTCCAACAGGATTCCCAGACCGTGAGTGAGGACACATGGCATACATCATTGTAAGAGCATGTGATTTAAAAGGCGTTCATATCATGTGTGTTATAAGAGGAGCTGATGACTGCTGGGCCAATTGTTGCTATGCTGAAACGTCAAAAGCAACCCAAATCAGTCTGAAGACAGTACATCAAATGCCTTCAGACCCCTAGACACTGCAAAGCCCTCCAAACATCTCTCAGAAAGAAACTTACCAAATTTAGGATTGAAAATGATGACACTCAGGTTGAGGAAGAGTGGCAAGCTCTAAAGGAGATCATCCATGAGGATTGCACAGAATCAGTTGGCTTTATCACCCAATGCCATCAGGACTGGTTTGATGAAAACAATGCTGAGATCAAAGCCCTTCTCAATTGGAAGAGGAAAGTTTTCTGTTACGGGCAAAATCATCTTATGTCCAGTCAGAATTAGGAAACTTTATGACAGCTTAAAGTTGAAGCCAAGAGGAAGATTTAAGAAATCAAAAACAAATAGAAGAGAAGGTAAAAGAAATCCAACAATTTTTTGACAATCATGACATGGAGGTTCTTCAGTACAATCAAACATGTGTACGGATCAAGCTCTTGTGGACTCACCCCACTTAGAACTAAGGATGGCAGTACACTCCATCAAAAACCACAGGAAGGAGCACTAACAAAGCTCCTGAACTGAGAATCGATGGTGATGGATGAACCATAGAATCCATCCTACAGCATCTGTTAAGGGAAGCACTTACCAGTCCACCAACCTCTGAAGAAGTCCACCAGGTGATAAGACTGATGAAGAACAACAAAGCATCTGGCCCTAATGGCATACCAGCTGAGGTCTTCCCAGTCAGTGGGGAAACTATGACCAACAAGCTCCTCATGCTGTTTCTCAAAACTTGGAACACTCAGGAAATTCCCTCTGATCCAAGGAATGTCAATACCGGCGTTTTTAAAAAAGGAGATGTCTGACTTTGGAAACTATTGAGGTATTGCCCTCCTCTCCATCATTGGGAAATTCCTTGATCAAATTCTGTGGAATCAACTGCTCCCTCTTGCTGATGAAATCTTTCCTGAGCATCAGTGAGGCTTCAGACCATTGAGAGGCACCATGGACATGATTTTTGCAGCCTGGCAGATCCAGGAAAAATACTAAGAACAACACCAGAAATTGTATATGGTCCTTATTGATTTGACCAAAGCCTTTGACTCTGTTAACCATGAGGCTCTGTGGAAGATCTTGTTGAAGTTTGGCTGCCCAAGGAAATTTATCACCATCCTAAATCTTCTTCATGACCAGATGACTGCCTCCATCCTATGCAGTGGCCCTGCTATGGAGCCCTTTGCCATTTAAACTATTGTCAAGCAGAGCTGAATGATTACACCAATTCTGTTTTCCAACTTTCTTGTGGTCACCAAGATGCTTATCCATGACTCTCTGCCATGTGAACCTCAGGGTTACAGTGGACAATAAGTTGAATATGAGTCAACAATGTTCACTTGTTGCCAAGAAGGTTCACAGCATACTGGGTTGCATTAGTAGAAGCATTGCCAGCAGATTGAGGGAAGTAATTATACCCCTCTATTCTGTACTGGTGGGGCCATATCTGGAGTACTGTGTCCAGTTTTGGGCCCCTACTATAGAAAGGATGTGGACAAGTTGGAAAGAGTCCAGCAGCAACAAAAATGGTTAAGGGGCTAGGGCACATGACTTCTGAGGAGAGACTGAGGGAACTGGATTTTATTTAGTCTGTGAAAGAGAAGACTGAGGGAGGATTTGATAGCAGCTTTTAACTACCTGAAGGGTTGGTCCAAAGAGGATGGAGCTAGACTGTTCTCAGTGGTGGCAGATGACAGAACATGGAGCAATGGTCTCAAGTTGCAGCAAGGAAAGCTTAGGTTGGACATTACAAAAAAACTTTCTCACTAGGAGGGTGGTGAAGCATGGGAACAGGTTACCTAGCGAGGTGTTGGAATCTCCATCTTCAGAGGTTTTTAAGGCAGGCTTGACAAATGGGGATGTTCCAACTTTGAGCAGGGGGTTGGACTACATAATCTTCTGAGGTCCCTTCCAACACTAATTTTCTATGATTCTATGGTATCAGCATCGAATACAGGATGGCTGGTAACCTTTTCAATCTCTTCTGCCTTCGTGCCAAAACCAAAAATACTTCGGTCTTGATTGTGGAACTTAAGTTCTGATGATTGTACTGTCATTGCACATATTGAGGAGGACCTACAAATGACCCATAACCGCTTCTCTCAAGCATACCAGTTTGTGGGTCTGACTCAACATGAGAAAACAAAGGTGCTTCATCAGCCTGTTCTGGGTCAATCAACTCCACCTCTCCGCCCCCCCCCCCCCCCTCCGGAAAAGATGCTCATTGATGGACATGAGCTGGAGCATGTTGAACACTTTGCATACCTTGGCAGTCATCTCTCAGAGGAGGCCAACATCAATTAGGAGGTGCAGTATAGGATCCGATGTGCCAGCTCTGCCTTTGGAAGACTAAATCATCATGTGTGCAATGTTCACAACATCAGAACTCAAACAAAGCTATTACTATTATAAGGCTGTGGTAATCCTAACTCTTCTCTATGGCTGTGAAGCTTGGGTGACCTACAGGGACAACTTGAAAAGCTTTGAATGCTGTCACCAGCACTACCTTTGGACAATCCTTGGCATAAGTGAGAAGATAGTCACACAAATGCCAGTGTCCTCACTGACAGTGGTTCTCAACCTTTTTTGGACCAGGACCCAACTGTAAACATTGATGGCCAGTCCCAACCCAGTGCCCCTCACTCCCAACCCACTGCCCACTGCCCCCTGCCCCTGGGCCCCAGACCCCCAGTGTGTGGGGCAGGAGGTATGTGTGTGGGGCAGGGGGATGATATGGGGCATGGGTGGCCCCAAGCAGCCCCTCGCAAGCTGGAACTCTGCCAGCCTGCAAAGGAAAAGCCACAGTTTCCCATGTCTTTCTCTTTCAAAGGAAAATTCACTTTTAAAGTTTGTTGATGCATTTTTAAATTTGTTTGCAACCCGTTCGTATATTCTTGTGACCCATTTTTGGGTTATGACCCCTTGGTTGAGAAATGCTCCTCACCGGCACTTAAGACAACCAATATGGAAACATTGATTATTCAACATCAGCTGCAGTGGACAGGACATTGTGTGTGCATGCCTGATGTATGTTTACAAAAACACCTGCTATATTTCCAACTCATCCAAGGACAAAGGACACATGGGGGCCAGGAGAAATGCTTCAAGGACACCCTTAAGGTGAACATTAAGAAGTGCGGCATTGACATCACAGATTGGAAAAAACTTGCCTGGGACAGGGCTACATGGTGACACCTTGTGAGGAAAGGTACATCTTCCTTTGAGGAAAAGTATCTCACTCTGAAGGCAGAAAAATGACAGACTGGAAGGAAAGGAAACAAGACCAAGAAGTCTTGTTCAACTCTCTCATTAACCATCATCTCGTTCAACTTTCTCATTAATCGTCATCTATGGCGTTTTCCAGAGAGTCTATTACTCTAGGATCAGCCTTTGTAGCCATCAATGAACTCATCTCCAACCCTTTACTTGAGCCATGGGAGTGATCATCCTTGACTGTGAAGGATTGCCACTGCCATGGACTATGGATTAGTTTACTTGGATGTTACTCTATAGTAAATTTATTTCACAGTAAGGAGAGTACAGTGACTTGTTCTTCTAACCCAGCTCCTTGCAGTTGGTGCTGTTAAAGTCCTTGGCCAGTAGATCTTGAAAGACCACATGCACTTAGTGAACCATTACTCCAGTATGTAATTGATTAAGGGAAGAGTCTGATATGTTCTATATAGTAAATTTCCCATGCTGTAAAGTTACTGCACATCTTTCAAGGGATTACTTTACCCTGGATTTAAGTGATTTACTAGGTAGTAGGGCTGCGAGTTATGTATCTGCTTCACATTTACTACATAGTAAGCATGTCTATTTCCACACCCTGTGTTTTGCTTTAACAGCTGCAGGGTAGATACCCCAAGTAGCTAAAGATACTAGGTTCTATGCAGAATCTCCAATGAGTTTTTCTCTTCTGTTCAAAACCATCTCAGGGTATGTTTGTGATCTAGGGTATGTTTGAACCAGCTGCTTGTCTTCTATGGGTGTGGCCAGTAGTCATTTTAATCTGCAATTTAAATATTTGGTTCACCCTCCAGTTCTGCTTATTGGTAACACAACTAAGGATTCTTTATTTACTCTCTGGTTTTTATTATACAAAATAGGCCTGTGTGAATAGGGTCCTATTCGATTTGGATTTGGCTGAATGGACTCAATATAGATTAGACAGTGGCATTCTGATACATTGCAACCTGCCAGACATCTGACTCCTCAGGTACCTCAGCACTTTTACCTGTGCTGCTACATCCCCCTTCCCCCTCCCACCCCAGCCTGACACACAAACTGCAGGTACTTACTCAACCTGACAAAGGATTTTTCATCCCAAAAGCTGGCATCCCAGGCAGCTAAGCTGAGCTCACCTGGAGCCTCACAACTCCACTGCAACTGGCAAGCCTCAGGCCTGTCAAAGACGTGACAGGTCTGGGCTTTCCCCAGCCAGGACTGTGCATGTGTGTGGTAGCCGGAGGTTACGGTGCCTCCTAGCCACCTTTGACCAGGGGATCCTTGGTCCTGGCATTTACGGGGATGCCGTGCTGCCAGCAGTCCCACCAGGCCTCCCTGACCCTGACAGAGTGCAGTTTTAGTGGTTATGACCAGGACCAGGGGCTTCTTCTTTCCCCATAGCCCCAGCCAATAGCTCCAAGTTTGTCCTGTCACTCATCAGGGACATGTTTTTCTCCTGCTGGCTGGTGATGCAGTGAGTGCCCCCTCCAGCTCTGAGAGTGGGGCAGTAACGCTAACTGGTGAAAAAAAATCAAATGGAAATAGGTGCAGATGGAGTGAGGAGGGTGGCACTCAGCCTGTCTGCAGGTGGAGCTTGGGGAACCCCAGCAGCGGGAGGTTCACCTACAAGAACAGCAGCTGCTCCACCAACATAGGATCCAAGCAGGTATGGTGAAGTGTCACAACATCCCCAGCAATGCTGAACACCATCTCACTTGGAAGACTGGTTGATGGACAGGACAGGTGTTGCCGGGCAACTCTGGATAGATCCTGCCCCATCTGGCTGTGGATTGCCCAGTAGGACAAGGGGTCACAATACAGCAGCTCCAAGTCCTCGGTGAAATAGGTAGCCACCAAACCCTTGGCACTACCTACCCGAGGCTGAGGTCTGGTGCATTTGGACCCCAGCATTGAAGCCATGCCCTTGTCCCACATTGGCAGCAACTGGCATGGAGGAGACTGGCTGGTGCCAGTGCCGGTGCTGGGAGTGCTGGCACAGGAAAGTGGATCCTCCTCTTCCACACCTCCTTGCCTCTGCCTTTCTGCCTCTCTGACTCTGTTGACCAGCACCTACGTCCAGTGATCAAGCATTTTGGTGCTGCCAGTGCACAAGCTCCCCTTCACCCTTGGGTCACACATGCCCACCAGGATATGGACTGTACTGGACCACAAGGGATCCAGCCATCTCCTGATGCTCTCCTTCAGCCACCTCACCAGTGCCTGCACATCTGGTGACAGCAGCTTGCCCCAGCCAGGAACCTTGATCCCCTGGAATTTCTCCATTTGTTTTTCCAGTTCCCTCAGTATGGGGATAACCTGGCTAAGGAGGGCATTGGCAATGCTGAAGGTCTCGACGGCCTCGAGGAAGGGCTTGAAGACCACCAAGATCTGGGAAATGGTACCCCACTCAGCTCTGTTAAGGGGACCACTGATCCTGATCTCCCTGAGCAAGGTCATTTCACAGATGGCCTTCTGTTGCTCCACCAGCCTTCCCAGCAACAGGTATGTGGAGTTCCACCGAGTCTCCACGTCCTGCATGATTTTGTGCTGTGGGATGCTCAGCTCTGCCTGTTTCTCCCACAGCATCTTGCCCTGCTTGATGCTGCGGTGGAAGTAGCCCACCACCTTCCTGCATTTTAAAATAAGCTGTCTGGTAGTGCTAGTGGCGGTGTCATCACCAGCAGCCCTGTCCCCCTCCAAGGCATCCCTGACTATGAGGTGCAGCCTGTGTGCCATACAGCAGATGCCAAGAAAATTGGCATCAATGATGGCCTTGACCATATTGGCCCTGTTGTCAGTGACCATGAACCCGTGGGTGAGCTCGCCCTGCCCAACAAGCACCCCTGTACCATGTGGTACATGGCCACCATAATCTTCCTTGCCGTGTGCGACTCATCCAGCACCTTGGCTTGGAGAAGAGCCCACGATGGCCTGACTGATTGCACCAATGCCCTGTGAGTGAAAGGTAGGCATGATTGCCACCCTGGTTGCTCCAGATGTCCGAGGTGAAGTATAAGGCTACCTGCGGCCCTGCCTTGTGCAGCTCATCCTGCAAGTAGTCCCTGCATGCCTCATACAGGGAGGGCACCACTGTCCTGGTAAAGGTGGTGTATGTGGGCACTTAGTAAGATGGAACCACAAGCGCCTGAACCCTGGCCACTCAACTAAGGAGAAGGACTGGCTATCCAGAGCAAGCATCTCCCCAGTGCTTTGGGTGATCTCGTTCACCTTGGGCATGCACCTCACTTTGTCTGCAGCTTTCCCTCACCACTCCAGGGTGGCCTGCCTCTGCTTTGGGGGGAGGGGAGCTTTTGAGTGAGAGGGAGACTTCCCTTTGGGCATGCTCACACTAGTGCTAGGCTGAGCAGGAAGAAGGGAAAGGGGGTCCTGCCTCCTGAGTTGCAGAAGCTTTGCTGCAGTGGTGAAGTGTTTCACCTTCTTGCCCCAGCTGATCTGCCTTTGGCAGGGCTGGCATATAGCAAACCTGGGATCATCTGCCACCTCAGACTGATCCTGCACTACACTACTCCCCCACTTCTGAGTTGAGGGTGGGAATCCTGCCTTATTCCCCTCCTCAGCAGGCTGAAGCACAACAGCAGGAGGAGCTGACTCAGCTGAGCCATTTGCCTGAGCCTCCACAACTTCCACAACCACAACCTCAACCTCTTCTGAGGTGCTTTCTGGAGAAGGAGACCTGGGTCTAGGGGAACTCTGAGGGGTGTGGAGCACAAAGTCATATTTCTCCTTGGTCCCCATAATTGCTTTAGAAAGGGTGCCAAGGTCCCCTGGTTCCAGCTCCAGCTCCTCCTTTGGAAGTGGGAGGCTCATGCTGGGAGATGAAATTGGGGTGGAGGAGATGGTTATTCTGCTGCTGGTGCCTATTTCTGGAGTTAGGGGAGGTGGTGCAGGTACAGGGACATCAGGTACTGCTCCCTCCTCCTTGCTTCCACTGGCAGCAGAAGCCTCATGGCTGCTAGGGAGGAGGATGGATCTATGTTTGGGGGAGGGGGGCAGAACTTGTAGCTCTAGCCCTCCCTTTAGCCCCTCTCCCTCCTCTGCCAGAAGACCTGGCACCTGCCTTCCCAACATGGTTCATATTAATCTTTCCTGTGCTGGAAAATGTGTGTGTGTGATTTCTTCTGCGTTGTGTTTTCTTTACTCTGTGTTGTGTGTGGACTCTGCTATGATGATTATTGCTTATTAATAACTATATATAGTGTCTTCTGTGATGTGATATATGAATTAGGAATATGAATGTGTGACTTCTTCTTCTTCTTCCTCTGTGATGTGTTTCTTTCCTGTACTGTTCTGTGTTGTGTACCTAAAATACTGTATCTTCTTCTTCTTCTAGGACTCTGAGTTCTGTGTTGTGTGTGTTAATTTCAGTCTGAATCTGTATCTGACTTCTTCTTCTGTGTTGTCTTTAGTCTGTATGTAAACTAATTATAACAAATAATATTAATAACTAATAACTATATATAATCTCTTCTTCTTCTATGAATATCTGACTTCTTCTATGATGTGTGTGAGTGTGTGTAATATGTGCTTCCCTGCACAGTGATGGATCACACTGCCAGGGAAAACACTGAGCTTTCTCTTTAAAAAGTATTGGGAAAAAAAAGGCAAGAAATATAAATTGAAAGAAATGAATTGGATAAATAAAGTAGAGGGCTTCTAAGCTAAGCTAAGCTAAGCTATATCCTATCCAATCCTTTCTAAGAGCAAAAAGGAGCAGGTGACTGACTAGGAAGCCAAGCCAGTCCAGTACATTTCAGATGCTGTTGCTCATTCAGGTGAAACAGCTCACAAAAGGCACAGAAAGCCTGCAAACAGAGGCATTTATGCTGTTTCTATGTCCCTCCCCCAGAAACCATCATTGGAAGGGGACTCAGGGAGAGACCACACTCACTGGCTAGCTAGAGATATCAGTCCTTCCCCCCCTGCTCCCCCTCCCTCTTCTAAGTTTATGTTTCCCCTGAAATACCACCTCCGAATCTTCAAATCTTTTCTGAATCAATTCAGAGGCTCCAAATCGATTCAGAAAGTTTTAAGCTTCTAGCAATTCGATTAGGATTTGGAGATTCGGACTCCGAATTGGGCCAAATCTTCTCCAAATTCAATTGTGAACTGAAGCTTATAACAGCCCTATTACAAAGCACCCCCTTAATCTTTTTACTGGCAGATTTTTCTTGAGATGAGAGCTGAAATTTCTCTGTGATTGCCTGTTGAGCTCTCACCAGAAATGTATGTTTTATAGTTTCACTGTAGTTGGACATTTGTTGTTGTCTCTGACTGAAGTCACAGTGAAAACAACTTGGGAAACTGATTTCAGTCCAATGATAACATAACTAGGATTTTTTCCCTCCTTCCCTCACCACCCCGAATCTAGCATTACTGTAGTCTGTGTTTTGTTCGGAGTTTCAGGACTTGTTACTGATATTTGTGTGTTTCACAGTTATTTCCTGGAATGTGCCTGTCAATCCTTCCTATGTCAATCCTTCCTAAGGCTTGTTAGCTTCAAGATGATTTATTATGCAAGCACAATGCTTACCAAATGGAAGCATTGTCTTTTTTTCTTTCCCTGTGTGTGAATTGCTGGCATTTTATTTGTATACCCTTCTTAATGTTTGCATACTGATTGGTACTTATCTGTTACCATTTATTTTTTATTAGCTTGTGATGGAATTAGCACATCATTCATTAAGAACATGAACATAAACACCAAGTACAAAGAATGTAGAAAATTAACATGTAATACTCTGACAAATGACAACTATATTCCACTTCCATTTAGTTCATGACATTTATGAGGATAATAGTATTTCTCTAATTCTCTAATTTCTCTATAATTTTTTATTCTCCTAATGAATGAATTAGAAACACAGAACATATCACATAAAACATAGAAGGATCTTCTTCTCTAAATTACCTATGCCCTGTTAGAATCATAGAAAAGTAGGGTTGGAAGGGACCAGGAGGTCATCTAGTCCAACTCGCTACTTAAGGCAGGGTGATCTCCATCTAAATAATTCTAAACATCTGCTTGTCTAGATGCTGGCAACTTTTCAAGAATGGCAGGACAAACAAATGCAGCTCGATCTAAGCAGGCCACTGCTTATGACCTGACCATTGCTGCTACTACTGCTTACCTTGCTGCTGAATTGCTGCTGATGTCTAGACTCTGGAGGCCATGTAAAATCTCTTGGTTAGATGGATCTGGCCCACAGACATAGGTTGCTGACCCCTATTCTTTAAAATTTTTTGAAAATCCCTCTTGTACAAATATCAGGTGCAGTATCTGAAACATCAAAACCACTTTAACTTGTTCAGGTACAGCAGGAAGATGAGCAGATTTAGACTGGACATTAGGAAGAACTTCTTCACAGTTAGAGTGGCCAAGGTCTGGAACGGGCTCCCAAGGGAGGTGGTACTCTCCCCTACCCTGGGGGTCTTCAAGAAGAGATTGGATATGCATCTAGCTGGGGTCATCTAGACCCAGCACTCTTTCCTGCCTATGCAGGGGGTCGGACTCGATGATCTATTGAGGCCCCTTCTGACCCTAACATCTATGAATCTATGAGGGCACTGTCATGCCACTCCAAAGAGAGGAAGTGGTTGTTAAATATGCTTTAGAAATCCATGGAAAAGAACCATGTCTCCCACTATAGAGGAAGGCAAAATTGACCCCCCCGGGGCCTCTCCTCCAGTCAACACTGTGAAATTGGCTCTTCGAACTGTGATCAAGCCATGAAAATTGCTTTTTCTCGCTGTGAGTTAGGTAGGTCCCTAATCGTTAAACATGTAGTCAGGTTTTGCTCAAACTGGTTTTGTCTTGGTTTAACTCCATTGGCATCAATAGAGGCTTTTCAGGGCTTATACAGAGGGCACTGAGCAAAACTATCATCTGAGCAGAGAGTCTAGTTCAATGACTCATTGGACATTTTTCACAATGGAATATTTAAAAATGCCCAATAAGTTTGTAGTCTTTTACCTCCTGCTGTATACAGCAATGTGGGAGGCAACTATGTTGAGTGTCTATTGGAAAACCCCTGAGGTGACAGCTGAGCAACTTTAGGGAGGCTAGCAGTCAATGTCATTAACTCCCAGCAACCATCTCAGTGGGGCAGCAAGGGTGGGTTACTCTGCAGTTTGTGTTGGCTACAAATGTCCAACTCAGGATCCTTAAAATTCTGGTTTATTAGGTGGATTGAAACACTGTAATGAGTTAAATCATAAACCTTGGGGCTGGCCCCCCCCCCCCACACACACATGTACACACATACACACACACAGTAGCAAGCTACAGAGTCAGGTATACCTATCCTACAAGCGCTGGAGTCTGCCGTCGATGGCCAATCGAGGCTTCTTTCAGCGTGGTGTTATCCTCCAGAAGGGGGTCGCCGGCTGGTCCTTCTGGCTGGACAGGTCTGGTCGAGTTGGAGATCAAGAAGGCGCCACTGAGGGTCACTTTTCACTGCCTTTTATCTGTCCTTGGTACACTTTGGTGACTCCCCAGTTTTCAGGTTTGCCCAATCCAGGGGTCATTGACCCTTGTGGGACTTCCCCCCCCGCTCGGTGGCTACTGGATGGCATCTGTCAGCCCCAGGGGTCGTCCGCAAGAACGTGCAGGTTTGGGAGTCCATTGATGAATTTAGAATAGGGCTCCGGGAGTGGTCGATCTGGAGATACTCAGCCCAAAAGTTGGTCCCTGGCATCGATTAACTCAGGCCCGGGCTTCTAGCCCTTGATCAGTGACGTTTAGAGATTTCCCGGTTGTTACGTTGTCTTCTATTGAGTTTTTCCCTTGGTTGATCTGCAGCTTCCAGGTGATAATTACTGTCTGCTACTATGTTACACATTCAATCACGTTACACATTCAATCACTGATTCACTCCCTCTTTCAGAGGCCAGCCTGATACAGGGAAGGGCAGTTTGATTCCTGCCCTTGTTAACATTGTTACAATGTATAACTTACTTATGAAACTACATTCAGTTGAAAGTTGAAAGGTGAGGAGTATAAAATATAAGCTACAAATGCCATGGCACACAAATAGATAAAAATACCAAAATACAAGGGGAGATACAAAATGCACACATACAAATTTTAAAACACAATTCCTTATCTTAAAGTGAAAGAGAGAGGAAGGAAGAAAAAGTAGAAAAAGAGAAACATATCCAAAGAGGGGAGAGCAAATGCAGGCAAGAGGAAAGGGGGCTTTCTACTACATTTGTAGCTGATAACTTAACAGGGCTGCATGTTATTCAGATACCTCCATGGGAATAGGAATGAAATAACAGCCATGCATGCCTCTATTACCTTCCTCTCTTGCCTGCTGATCCCCCAGAATTATACTGAAATTAGGACAACTGATAGTGAAGGGTGGGAGTTAAGAAAATCTGCACAACGGCATGCAAATGCCTTCTTCCTTCCATCTCTCTATACCATAACATTCATGGAGAGAAAGTGCTGTACCTTCCAGCCCTAGACCCAGTCAATAACATCTCACTGGCATTAGCTGACTCACTGCTCATTACTCTCTTGGAGAGAAAATGATCTTTGGAGAAGATTTTAGATTGGCCAGACACAAGCTCCTCAGAACCCCTCTGGTGATACAGGGTAGTCCAGAACTCATGGGTTGTTAGCTTTCCATTGCAAGTTCAGTATTCACTTCCAGCTGCCACAGTGGAGTTTCTAAGCTTCCAGGAACCTGCCCCACAAGTCCAGTCTTTGCCCCTTATTCCCTGGAGAGGTTGTGAACTGATTCCCTGCCCCTCATGCTCCTGTCTGATGGCTTGCAAAGTTGGTCTGTGGACATATACTTCAGCCCAGATATACATTACCAAAACAGCCCCCTCGTGTGCTTATCTTATGTCAGGGTGAAGTTACATGGTACACTTAAACTACACTAAGGGCACTTAAAATGTGAGTGTTCACATACTAAAGCTTGTTAACTTGTGCTATATGCCCTCTGAGCATCTCAGAGTTACACCACTTTAGGCAAGGGTTAATTCTGAGCCATGCGACCTAGCTTGTGTTAGGATAACTTCAGTTTGATCCACCGAGATAAAATGAGCAATTTGCAGTCCTCCAGCATCCCAAGATGCATTACTTCCAGCCCCATCCCATGCCCCACCCAGAACAGGGCTAGAGCCTGTCCTGGATCCTAACTGCTTGCCAGCCCTCTGGTGGCAAGTCAAAGCTGTGCAGGCAAAAAATGGTATTAACCCATAATGTATGCTCACAGCATATTCTAACTTTAACACCAGCTTTAAGCCCAGACAGACAGTACATATCACGCCCCTCCCTGGTACAGGTACATCCTACCTTCTTACAGCTCATTGCCTATGCATACACCAGTCTAGACACAAGCATACTTCTAGTATAGCTTAGACAAACAGACTTCATTTCAGCTTACATGAATCCCACCTTTTCTCATACTCACATACAAACATTGAATACACACACTTACAGCCAGTATTCACCCATTCCCATAACCAGTATTTACAGAGGTATTACACTTGCACACACACACAATTACAGAGCCCAGTTTGACTTCATGAACAGCTAAAATCCCAAACCCAACAGCAACAGCATAAAGTTGAGAAAAAAGAACCCCCCACATGTCACTCAGCAGAGGTTTGTTGTTTTTTTTCCCTCTCCAAATGCAGAATAAATGCTTACCCATTTCTCCAAGTGGTTGCTAAGTCTCCCCTTGCTGACTGGCCCCTCAGGCCCCCCCTTCTCTCTCTCTCTTTGCCTAACTGAACACATTAGCTCCAGAATTAATTGACACACAGAATGGATGTCTTTTTGTTTTTAAAAAGGCTTTATGATTTTTTCCCAGTAGCAGCTCAGTGACTTGAATACAGGCAATTTCTCCTTTATTGGAAGAAAATTAGCCCATCAGGAGAGACATATTCTTACCCTATCACTTTAGGTAACCTGAGCTGGATACATTCCTGAGGGAGGGGGAAAACCTGCTCCGTCTACCTACATGACTAGTATCACATACCTGGGTGAGGGGCTTCCTTCCTGGTGGGCTAGAGTCTGCCTGGCAACTAGTGATGTATTGCAAATTGGTTGGTTCACAGCCAACAGGTGCTGGCCTGCATTGGACCAGGTAAATGAGGTCACAAGGGCTATATAAGTTAAGGACTGCCTGGGAGGAGGGGGTAGCAGCCATGAGGGATACTCAGGATTAAAGAAGAGCTGAACCATCTGAAACGTGCTCTCTCTCAAAACTTATGGTCAAGGAACTGCCTGCCTCCAGAGGGAATCTCCAGCTGCCTCTGGATGATACTTGTGAGTAAGCTACCTGAGATCTAACTAGATATATAGCTTGCAGTAACTCAGATGCGTGATCAAAGACTACCCCAGCCACAGGAGTTTGCTCTATGGGATTTCTCTGAAATTGCTCTACCTTGTACCTGATTCTAACCCTACCCTCTGTAACCAATAAAATTCTCCTTTGTATCTAGTGTGGGAGACTTATTGAGGGGTGGGTTTAATTATGCCCAGGAGGCCCCTTGGGTCTGTGTACTAAGGGAGACTATCCTTTTTGGCCCCCAACTTGGGGAAGTGCCCCAAGTTCTTGTATTGGGTCGAGTACCCATAGGACTACTAGGCCTGTGTTTCCCCAAGGACACAAGACCCAGACTGTCTCTTCTCGGGGTGGTGGTAGCACACGTTACCCCTGGACTCTGTGATGGGGCTCGAAAGGGGGTCTGCCAGGGCTTAGGTACCCCTGGAGAGACATGTGGTGTCTGGAAGGTGGGTGGGCATAGTGAGGTGGGAGGCTCAACGCAAGAGCTCCCCCTACTGGCCTGCAACAGAGCAGGGAAGTATTTTAGCAAAAACAATCTAAGAGGGAGTAGGGTATGGACTATTCCTGCTTGAGATCTCACTCTTGAGAAGTTCCACCCTTTCCATTCCTGAGCTTAGCCTAGGGGCTCTGTCTAGTAGTTTACAGCATGCATGCATGTACATATAAGATTCAGTGCACCTGCTGAAGCCTCCTCAGTGCATTTTACTCTTGGGCCTGCAAGGAAAGTGAGGAACATCAGCTGACCTGCAATTAGATCTGGCTGGTTTTTTGAAGGAGTTAATTGGGAGATGCATGTGGATAAATTGCCCCCCAAGTCTGCCTCACTGCTCCAAACAGTGCCCCCCCCCCCCCCCTTACAGCCTTTGTGACTGTATGGAGAAATTCCTGAGGGAGAGGAGGGAGCTTGCTTGTCCTCTGCCTTGTGTAACCCTAAGCTCTTATCTGAGGGTGCTGATGTTTTTTTTTAACTGACCAGTCGGCATCAGCTGTGGTCTGAAGATACCTGATTGTGGGTAGGTCCAGGTGGTGAGGTTAGAAAGGTTATAAATAAGGTTGCTCCATCTTGGGAGGGAGGCTGACATTTTAAGACACACACACAGAGGGATGGCCCTCTGGAGCACTCTCATCCTCTGGATGTGGAAGTGAGTAATTTACTAGAACCTAACTAGAAACTTAGTTTAATGTACTCTAGCCATGTATCAAAAAGCTTCCAAGCTGCTTGTATTTGCTCAGGCTTATTCTTGTGATACTCCTTGGACTTGTACGCCTCCCCATGCATATCCTTTCTACCCAATAAAGCTATTTATAGCCAGCCTTGTACATTCTTGAGAGGGATTGGGGAGGATTTTTTTTTTTTTTTGTTCCCTTTGGTCAGCTGGCTACTTTCTAAGCTTTAGACTATAAGAAGCACCCAGATGTATCCTTCTGGGCTTAAGCAACCCTTAGGTCTATGGAGTCTGTATCACAGGCGGCACAGGGCCCAGACAAAGACCAGTGTCTGGGTGATGGCAGTGTTAGCTCAGGCTTGCAGGTGTGCTCCAAGAAGTGGGTTAGCCAGACATAGGCACCCCAGGGGTGGCACTCGAAGCTTGGCTTTTGGTGGGGTGCAGTGAGGCAGGTGGCTCTACACAGGAGCACCCCCTACTGGCCTGCAACCACACAGGCAGACTTCTGGTACAAAAAACAACATTCCTGCTGACTAGGAAATTGCTATTCAAGTATAGCCTTTGGTAATGACTCCACAAATCACCCCAGAGCAATATTGTTAATCTCCATCTAACTGCCAGCTTGACAGCATTAACGAGCTTTCAACTTAGCCTAGAGCTTTTAAAAAATCAGCTCCTACCTACTGGTAATAACCAATAATATTAATTCAATAACATCCTCCATATTAATGTCCCCTCCTGAAGGTCAAGTTGGTAATAAAGTCACATGATAGAATTAATGTTAATATTAAAATTAATTACCTGCCATTTGATGTGTATTAATGATTTGATTATAACACTCTTTATAGCCATAACAGAGGGCCATTGACTGATATATTCCCCTTCTTTATAAATTTAATTAAAAATAAAGCACATTAAGCCATTTATTCACAAATCTCACACACCACAATCCAATCTTCATATGGTGTGAACAATCTACACTGTTTATTAAGTGTCATATTGGTAATTGTGGTCTCTTGCATAGGGTAAATCAGGTTTCAAGAATGGGCTGTGATCTACAGTGGCACTCATGTCCTAGCAGCAGTTATTAGCTGTGATTACAAATAGGCCACAGTTAAGCAGAGTGGATGGCGTGAAGGGAGAGTCAGACAACAGCATCAAAGATTTTGGGGCTGATTCATAAGACTTTTGAGCTATAGAGGACATTAAAAGACTTGTATATGTGAATGCTTTTTGATACAGCCCTGGACACATTAATACTGGATAGCCTTTACAAAACAGCTATTGATTTGTAATTTAGATGGCAAATAAAGGCACTGTCACACTCCAGAAGGCAAATGTGAGAGACTGAGGAACAGCAGGAGCAGGGAAGAGAAGTCTTGTGCTACTGGCAATTACAGAAAACACCCAAACTTCTTTGGATATTTGTTATGTTTGTATACAGGACTGTTTTTCACAATTTTTTTTTTTTCCCATGAGTCAGGTTCCTCTAAAGTGTAAGATTAAATATGGCAAGATTAAAACAATTTAAAAAGCAACCAAAGTTGAGGTTCTCTTTGTCAGTGAAAGGTACTTCGAGGCATTCAGACCCTGGCAGTGACAGCCAACCAGTGGTTGCTGACCCTGTGAAACGGTTACATGCACCAAGATAAAGCTCCTGTCTCTTTTAAAATTTGTAGTTGTTTTAAAAAAAAAAAAAAAAATCTATTGCTATAAAATTTTCTCATGAAATGCTTTGTTTTTACTTTTTCCCCCAGTCAATACTTCTAAATTTTTCACTTCCAAGTGGCATTTTTCATTTAAAAAATGGTTGAAAAGAAAAGGTGGGGTGGGGCAAGAGGGGAGGAGAGAAAAAGAAAAGAAAAAAAGGCAGCAGTTGCTGCAGCAGAACAGAATACAGGGTCTGGCTCCCCCTCCTTCACAGTTGGCATGACTAGAATGGAGTCCATGGGGTGGGGGGTACAGACTGAGGGCTTGGGCTGCCTGGCATGCTGCCCTCCCCTTGGGGCCTCCAGGGCATAGCAGGTGGGATCTGGTATGGTAGGGCAGAGTGGGGTTGGGTGGAAAAGCTCGGTGCTGCTGAGAGCTCCCTGCTGCCATGGCGAGGTGCCCCCCGCCCACCCAGCAGCAATGAGGGGTACAACTCCATGCCACTGCCCCCACTGTTGCTGGACAGGCAGGGGGCACTGTCAGGGCAGTGCAGGGCTTGCAGTGGGAAGGAACTTCCTTACCTGGCCCTGCCCTGCCCTGCCCTGCCACACTGGGTCCCACCCACTGGGCCCCAGAGGCCCCAGGGGGAGGGCAGCTGCATGGGGAGCCTGAGCCCTTATCCCATGTATACAGCTTGGGGGCACATGCCCCTCTGTTCTCCCCCCAGGAGTGTGTGCAGTGGTGGGGAGCCAGCCTCCCCTGCCCCCCAGATGAGCCACTTGCAGCTCCATCCCACTCCCTGCTGGGGCCTTGTGGCCATGCGTTCTGGCCCTGGGACCCAAGCCCCACACACTGCCCTGGCTAGGCAGCAGCCCCAGCCCTGCCCAACTCCCTCCCTCCCTCCCTATGGGGGTCTCCATCCTTCCTTCCCCCCCCCCCCCCCCCCCCGTCAGACGTACCTGTGGAAGCTGCTCTCCAGGCTGCCTGGAGGCCATATGCATGTATGAGCATGCACTTGGTACCCTCTGCCTGATTGCCTTCCTCCTGCTCCCCTCAAATCCTTGCAGCCTAGAATTCTGCCAGCCTGCAGATTCATAGATGTTAGGGTCAGAAGGGACCTCAATAGATCATCAAACATAGGCAGGAAAGTGTGCTGGGTTCAGATGACCCCAGCCAGATGCCTATCTAGCCTCCTCTTGTAGACCCCCAGGGTAGGGAAGAGCACCACCTCCCTTGGGAGCCCATTCCAGATTTTGGCCACTCTAACTGTGAAGAAGTTCTTTGTAATGTCCAGTCTAAATTTGCTCTCTGCTAGCTTGTGGCCACTATTTCTTGTGACCCCCAGGGGCGCCTTGGTGAGCAGAGCTTTGCCAATTCCCTTCTGTGCCCCCATGATGAATTTATAGGCAGCCACAAGGTCGTCTCTCAACCTTCTCTTGTGAAGGCTGAAGAGGTCCAGGTGCTCTAGTCTCTCCTCATAGGGCTTGGCCTGCAAGCCCTTAACCATATGAGTGGCCCTTCTCTGGACCCTCTCAGGTTATCCACATCCCTCTTGAAGTGTGGCGCCCAAAATTGAACGCAGTACCCCAACTGTGGTTGGACCAGTGCCTGATAGAGGGGAAGTATCATCTCCTTGGTTCTGTTTGTCATGCATCTACTGATGCACGATAAAGTGCAGGTAGCTTTGCTGATGACTTCATCACACTGATGACTCATGTTCATCTTGGAGTCCACTAGGACTCCAAGTTCCCTTTCTGCTTCTGTGCTACTGAGTAATTTCTTAGGCAGTAAGTGTGCTGGACATTTTTCCTCCCTAGGTGCAGCACTTTGCATTTCTCCTTGTTGAATTGCATTCTATTGTTTTCTGCCCATTTGTCCAACCTGTCCAGGTCTGCCTGTAGTTGTTCCCTGCCCTCCGGCGTGTCCGCTTCTCCCCACAGTTTTGTATCATCCGCAAACTTGGACAGAGTACACTTCACTCCCTCGTCCAAGTCGCTGATGAAGACATTGAAGAGTATCAGTCCAAGGACCGAGCCCTGCGGGACCCCACTGCCCACGCCCTTCCAGGTTGATACTGACCCATCCACAACCACTGTCTGGGTACAACCCTCTAGCCAATTTGCCACCCGCCGGACTGCGTAATCATCCAAGTCACGGCCTCTTAATTTGCTCACCAGTATGGGGTGGGATACCATATCGAAGGCCTTCCTGAAGTCCAAGTAAATGATGTCTACCCCTACTCCTGTGTCCAGGTGTTTTGTAACCTGGTCATAAAAAGAGACTAGATTAGTCTGGCATGATCTACCTGCTATGAACCCGTGCTGGTTTCCCCTCAGCATAATTTTTCCTGCTGGGCTCTCACATATATGAGTCTTAATAATCTTTTCAAAGACTTTACCAAGGATGGAGGTGAGACTGACTGGCCTGTAGTTGCTTGAATCCTCCTTCCTCCCCTTCTCGAAAATAGGGACCACATTGGCCCTTTTCCAGTCCTCTGGGACCTGGCCCATGCACCATGAATGCTCAAATAGTTTTGCCAGTGGCTGTGCAATGACATCAGCCAGTGCCTTCAGTACTCTTGGATGGAGCTCATCTGGGCTTGTCGACTTAAACTCATCCAGTCCTTCCAAGTGACACTGCAACATCTCAGGGTCAACGCTTGGTAGTCTGGCAGTCTGCTGTTGCCTCTCTACAATCCCATTGTGAGACTTGTCTTGCCCCTCATTTAGGAACACTGAGGCAAAGAACTCATTGAGGAGTTCAGCCTTGTCCCCCTGTCTGTCACCAATTGCTTTTGCCCATTTAGTAGGGGTCTTATTCCTCCCTGGGCCTTCCTTTTACTCCTTGGATATCTGAAAAACAATTTTTTGTTATCCTTAACTTGAGATGCCATCCTCAGCTCCATGGTAGCTTCGGCCCGTTTAACTGCCTCCCCACAAGTGCGAGCAGAGGAGGTATTCTCTTCTTCCCGTTTCCACTGTTTATATGCCCCCTTTTTGCCCTTGGGCTGCTCTGGATTTCTCTGGTCAGCCAAGGAAGCCTCTTGGCCCCTTTTCCCCCGCATCGGGATTTTCTCCCTCTGTGCCCGAAGGATTGCTTCCTTAAGGCACAGCCACCCTTCCTGGGCTCCCATCTCACCCAATCTCTTACTCTGCAGTGCGTCGTTGACTAAACGCCTGAGTTTGCTGAAGTCAGCCTTCCTAAAATCTAGCACTTCCACCCTACTAGTTACCTTTCCCACTCTATACCTTGTGGTAAATTCTATTATTTGGTGGTCACTGTCCCCCAGGTGACCACTGATCTGTAAGTCCCCTACCATGTCATCCCCCACTGCCAGTACCAGATCCAGTAAGGCATTCCCCGTAGTGGGACCATGTACCTCCTGTGTCAGGTGGAGGTCCTGTGCACAGGATAGGAACCGGCATGAACGGTGGGAGTTTGCTGTCTGCGTCTCTCAGCAGATGTCAGGGTAGTTTAGGTCCCCCATGACTACCGCTTCCTTAGTCTTTATGGTCTCTGAGAGCTGCCTCGGGAGTTCCAAATCTAGTTCTTCCCCTTGGTGTTGGGGTCTGTAGCATACCCCTACCACCAAATCTCTTTCCCCTTGACCTCCATGTATCCTAACCCACAATCCTTCTATTTTTCTCCTCCCCCAATTCCATTTTGATAAGGGTTGATGTATAATGCTCCTTGACATAGAGTGCAACCCCTCCCCCTCTCCTCCCCACTCTATCCTTTCTGTACAGCTCAATGTGTACCACCCAGTTGTGGGTAGAGTCCCACCAGGTTTCTGTTAACCCCACTAAGTTGTAAGTGTTTTCTGCAAGCAGGAGTGCTAGTTCATCCTGCTTATTCCCCATGCTCCTAGCATTAGTGTATAGGCACTTGAGCCCTGTGACTGGTGTCTTTGTCGCCCCCCAGCTCTGACGTTCAATGGGCCCCTTATTGCTTACCTGCTTATTGCTTACCTGTGCTGTACTGCTGGAAGGAGATCAGCCAACCTGTTGGAGAAAAGACTTTTACCTTTCGCTGAGAGGTGAAGTCCATCGTGCCCCAGGAAGTCCCTTGCCAGTAAGTGTGGGTCGTGGTCCAGGAAGCCAAATCCTGCACTATGGCATCAACTTCTGAGCCGCAGGTTGACCTCTCTGCTGCAGGCGCTGTAATGCTTAGTGCGACCTCTGACTAGGAGGACGGATGAGAAGACCACCTGCACCCGTCTCCCTAAGCCTGGCCCCCAGAGCCCTGTAGTCACCCATGACACGGTCAGGACTACTCCTGGCTGCGTCATTGGTTCCTACATGGATGAGGACCATGGGATAGTAGTCCAAAGGCCAGATCAGGTCAGGAGTCCTTGTCGTGACATCCTGGATCTTGGCCTCTGGCAGGCAACACACCTCACACGCCATGGCATCTAGGCAGCAGATGTTTCCCTCTGCTCCTCTCAGTAGGGAGTTGTCCACTACGATGACCCATCTCCTCTTCCTCTGGTAGCTTGTCTGGCCCTCAGCTTGCTCGGGGATGGATTGGGGCACCTTCCGTGTCATTTCCTCCACTGCACTCTCCTCCAGTGCAGCCAGGGCTTCATATCTGTTTCCCCAACTGCACCAGTGGATCCATTTCTGCAGCAAGCGGCCTGGTCCTGGAGGTGACTGTTGTCCATCCTTCTGTATCAACTTTGGGGCTTCTGCAGTCCGCTCCTCTGCCTGGTGTCTGGCTCTGCAGAGAAAGGAAGTACCCATCAATCTCCTCCTCAATTGCCCTGATCCTCCTCAACCTGCTCACCTCTGTCTGGAGTACCACAGATAGCTGTGCAGAAGTGGAAAATCTATGCGTTTCTCTGTTAAAATGAAAAATCTGTATTTTTCTTGGTTAAAAGGGAAAATCCACATACTTTTTCATGGGAAATGGAAAACCCAGATCCCTGTTGATCACCACCTCGGAGGCAGGATTTGCCTCTTGCTGAGCAATGGCCTGATAGAAACTAGTTGCTCCTGCAGTGTGGTCTGCAGCAGACACTGTCTCAAAGACAGCCATGCCATACAAATCAAGTGCCAAGGACTGTGGTTGAGAGAGCATCTGATCAGGGGTGGGGGAGCAGAACACTAGTTCACTGGCAGCACGTAAGGGAAAGCCATGGCTTAGCTTATTCTGTACCTATCTCTCGGTGTGTTGTGCTGGGCACCTGGGGGAATTGCTAGGGAGCCATCCATGCTCTCCTTTGAGGGAAGCTGTGCAAGCAAACCTTTCTTCAGATAGCAGTGCTGTGCCATTCTGGGATTTACTCTGCCTGTAATGTGACTTAATTGTCCCTATATATTCATCCAGGGCAGTGACTAGATATATAGCGGCCCCCAGGGCACTTGTACACATAATGGAGTTTAATCCTCATAAAATTAAATAGGTTTATTAAATTTAAAATTGTTTATTTTAGAACGTTGCATCAATGTTTGTATGTAATAGCCTTTACAATGAATTAAGCTCAGTGCACAATTCCCACTAAATTCCAGCAGGGGGATCTGCATAACAATCCACTCCACTGATCTCTTTGAGTGCTGGCAAACCAACAGTCCCCTAACTCCTGAAACACACACCTCCCCCTTCCAAGATGTAGGTGTGTACAGGGAGCTTCATGCCAAGCTGTGGTCACCTGCACAGTCATCTGCCCTCTGCCACTCTCATAGCCCTGGACTCCCCAGGTCCAAACAGACTAGGTCCAAAAGTTTCCTCGGGTCCAAAGTGAGAGACATTATATTAAATTAAATTATTTTTCAGTGTGACAGCATTCCCCTCCACCTGAAGCTGTTCTGCAGTTATTTACCAGAATGACTGATTCTGCCAGTTTTTCCTGCCCCCTGTGGGTCCCTCTGTCAGCTGCTGTTAATTTGCTGATAATTGACCATATTCTGCCTTCAACCTCATGCAGGGGGAGGCGGCGAAACCAGGTTTTGATCAAGGCAAATTACAGGTGGGGGATGGATTTTGGTTTTCCCCCTGTATGTGTTTCATTTAACCTGCCATGTTGAAACTTTACCCCTGCTTCCCTCCTGTCTGCTTGCTGCCAACTGCAGCACCCATCCCAGAGCTGAAGAACTGATAGACCACAAAACGAGCATGAGCCACCAATGCGATGCCGTAGCTGGCAGAGCTAATCAAACACTGGCATGCATCTACTGAGGCATCTTGAGCAAGGCTAAGGATGTCATCCTCCCACTCTACTCAGCCTTGGTGAGATTGCAGCTCAAGCTGGAGTACTGCGTCCAGTTCTAGGCGCTGCATTTCAGGAAGGAGGTGGAGAAGCTTGAGAGAGTCCAAAGGAGGGCCACGCATATGATCAGAGGCTAGAGACCAGGTCTTATGGGGAGAGGCTGAAAGACTTAAGACTGTTCAGCCTGGAAAAGAGAACTTGGGGGCAGTCGGTAAGTATATCAGGGGCATACATCAAGTCATGGGGGAGCATTTATTCACCAATGCCCCCCAGGGGAGGACAAGAAACAATGGGCACAAACTGATGGAAGATTGCCTTTAGAAAAACTTCTTTCCAAGTTGAGTGCCGAAGATTTGGAACGGGGACTGCCCAGACATGGTACAGTCACCCACCCTGGCGATCTTTAAAAGGCATCTTGACACCTACCTTGTTGGGGTCATCTGACCCCAGCAGTCTTTCCTGCCCAAGTGCAGGGGGGCTGGGTCCAATGATCTGTAAAGTCCTTTCCAGCCCCTAACAACTATGAAACTCAAGGGGCTAAAAGTAATATTGGAGCATATTTAGTGGAACTGGATGCAGCTCATGATCTGTTGGGCCTGATCCCATAAGGTGTGAAGCAGTTTCTAGTCCTGTGAAAATCAGGGAAAGTTGAGGAGTCTCAGCATCTTCACAGATCAGGCCTGTTATAAATATCTGTTACAGAATCAGTTCTGTGGCTCTAGCAGTGAGTCAGCACAGGCTTTGCTCTTCTTAGTTAAAAGGATATATCAAAGTAAACAGCAATGCAAGTAGCAATGTATGTCTACAGTGCTAACTGCAATGCCATATAGAGATGCACAGGCTAGCTATAAATGAAGTAATCAGGGCAGTGTATCGGCTTACAGCAGGGGCAGGCAAAATACAGCCCATGGGCTGCATCCATCCTGCCAGGCCACTCTATCTGGCCTGCAGGGCACCTAAGAAGTTTAGAAAATTAATATGTATCTGTTCCTGGCTGCCTATCAAAGATGACAGGAGCCAGGGGCAATGGGACCCATGGGAAGCTGGCAGGAGTTGGGTAGAAGGCCCAGCTCCACCCCCCCTCTGCCCCCCCCCCCCAGAAGCCTCTGCCTGCAGTTGCTTTCCCTGCACGTGGCTGCTCCAGCACCACGTGGCCCCTGGCTGCATCACTGGACCAAGTACCCCAGGGCCATGCCAGTACACCAGGGCCAGGAGAGGGAGTACCAGGGCCTTAGTCTATAAGGTGCCACACTGCCCCGCCTTCTGCCTAAGGTTCAGACTAATATGGCTAACTACGTCTCTCTGTAAATGAAGTAGCTCAGATCTTGGAACGTGTCTTCTTTTTTAGTGAGGTATGAGCCCTCCCTGAGCTCCGAAAGAGCCCTGTCTGAGCTCCATACTGCTGCAGTATGACTGCTTCCAGTACCCAGGTTAGCTCATTTACAACTAGCTTGACTATTTTTGCACTATTATGCAAGCTGCAATTTAGAAATATCAAAAGGAAAGAAAAGTAATACAAAAAGTCCTTGGCATGTTATATCTTTGAAGTCAGAGGCAGGTGTGAGTCAGTGAACCTATGTGCATGCCAAAGATGGGAGGTAATTTTATTATCCTTATTCTAGAAGTGAAGAATCTTGAGAGAGGAATTCCTTCTGAGGATGCAGAGTGACAAGTTACTCTGGGCATGTCTGCTGTGTCTCCAGGGCAAGCCTGAGAGCAACACTGAGAAGAGGACCTTGCTCACTCATTCCTGCTGTTCTGAGATCTCCAAGTTAGAAAAGAAGCTGTGAAAATGTAAATAGGTGGACGTTTGGAAGACAATAAGTAAAAATAGGAGGCGGTTGGGGAAGAGAGAGAAAAGTGTGAAAGAATGCAACAGCTTCAGCTAAGGGCTGGTTACTTGGTGTGGCAAAGACAAGCTTGGGAGATTTCTGGCCTGTCCTGGTTTATTTCAACTTCTAACTGAAACACACTTGTAATCATTAAAGCACCCACTGATATATATCTTAAGGACTATATTCCCTCAGAGAGCACTTTCTTTCTAACAGTTATTATCCAGCCAGAGACCTTTAGTTGTTATTTAATCAAAAACTTCATGAGGTTCATCAAAGAAAAACTTCAATATCTATCCAAGAAATATGTTGAAAAATAGGTTTTATTATTTTAAAGCAGAACTTATTTTTCTTGCTTTCTGGCTGTTTTTGAAGGAGTTCTTTATATGCAAAATTCATTAATTTAACTACAACTGCTTCATTTCTCACCCTTCCTGGGCTAGCCAGTAGGAACTAAACCAGTAGATAATGCCTGAACTTCCAATTGTATTAATGTGCATGAACCCTGCTGCATTACTCAAGAGTTCATATGCGCAAAAGACTCTGTCCATGTAGATATGATTACAGGTTTGGGGATGAGAGAGGCATGGGTGTCTATGCAGGTAGGTGAGCAGAAGATTGATTCATGTTGGGCTGAGTTGCTACACCTGGTGTCTGAAAATAAACATTTACACAGAAATACAGCAAATTGCCGGCATCCTCTTTGTCTGCAATCTGCAAATCAAAGGGATATCTGGTAGACAAAGGGGTGAAATACACAAAAGTTGCAGCACCACTTGGTGAACAACGGGGCTTATTACAGGTCTTTGAGTGCATGTCTGTTTACATGATACTGAAGTGGCTTTGGGAGGGAGAGATAAATGAAAGGGTGAACTGAAGAACAGACAGTTTCCTTGCCTGATGCAGGAATGTCACTTCCATTTACAGGCTAAGATCCAGATCCTATTCTACCTATTGGGTGTCTAAATGGACTTAGGTGCCTAAGTATGTTCCTATTCTACCCCATTTAAGTTCTAAAAATCCATTAGTGCATCTGCTTTTGTAACGCCTGTGAGTGGGGGGGGGGGGGGAAGAGTGGGGCAAGAGCAAAGCCCCAGGAAACCCAAACAAGGTATACTCACCCCAGGTGCAGTGGAAAGCTCAGCTGGAATGAGGAACATGCTGCTGCATTTCCAAAGCATGAGCTCCCAGGGGATTGGTGGAAGGAAGGCATGAAAGGGTATTTCCAGCCCCAGGGAGGGGCAGTTAAGAGAGGACCACAGCCAGTGAAATGAGGTGATGCTGGAAGTCCCCCATGTCAACAGCAGCCCCTGGCCAGCAGCGGGAGAGGGAAGCAGATACTCTAGTCAGAGTGCTTAGAGGACAACTTAAGCTGTGGGACATGTGGAGTCAAAAATCACTCGGAGATGGTCAGGAGAGGATTTAAGTGGCGGGGTCACTAAGAAGTGGTTTGTGAGTTTCTATGGGCATGGTCCCACTGCTGTTTTTTTTTTTTTTTTTTTTCTCTCTTCTGTTTTGGGGGATTGTCCTCCCTCTCCCAGTGCTGAATAAAGTGGCTAGAAGGAGAACTCCCCACTTGGAAGGTGCTTGGAGGTCCTGAACTGGAGGAGGCAAGCCAGGGGAAGAATCCAGTGGAATGGTTTTTATTAATTTTTTGTTTGATGAATGACATCATCCTTAAAATGGCTGACCTGGATTGATTGACCCAGGAACCAAAACGCCAATTAAATCGATGCCTCCCAATTGTTCATTTAATTATTTGATCAGGATCCCAAAATGGACTGGGTCAGGCCAATTAACCCAGGAATGGGAGGCGTCTTAAGTTAACTTTTTTTTTTTTTTTTTAGTACTTCCTTGATTATCTGATGGAGTCCTTAAGGGACTGACCTGGACTGATTAACCCAGGAACCTGGGAGGAATTAATTTAAGGTCCTTGGCCTGGTGAACTTTAGATGGACTGATCTTAGTTGATAGGCCTATGAACCAAAGTCTGATTGACTTAAAATGGTCTCAGGGGGCTCAAGTGAATGGATCTAAACTCACATGCATCCATTTGGCCTCCCAGCACTTAACTGCTAGCAGCATTGGGGCAATACAAGATCTGGGCCCTGACATGTGCCATCCAGGAAATGGTTAGGGTGGGGTGTGAGGGGAAGTGAAGCCCCACAAAAAAAGCTCTCCAAGAGGACCTACTGGGATTCCTGCCAACCAATACATCCAGTTCCCAATAATTAAAGGACATCGGGATGTGGCAGGTGAGAAAAGAACATTGGAGGTTGGTGATGGCAGTACTGTCCAGTGCCCCAATGGCGTATTCTGGTACGGCATTGGGTAGGCATGAGCCACAGCCCAAGGTTCCCTCTAACCTGCATACATGCATGGCCATACACAAAAAAACAAAAACAAACAAACAAAAAAACTTGCAGCACACTAACTTTTTAATGCTGTGCGGCCACCCAGAGAGGAGCTGGGCTGCAGCTTCCTGGAAACCTGGAGTGCCGCAGAGGCACCAGAGCTGGCGCAGGACACTTACTGGCAGTAAGTTACTGCTCAGCTGTGCTCCACTTCTCATTGTCCTGGCATCCCCGTGGGGAGGGAGAGTGGTGTGGGGCAGGTAGTGGCTTCTCCATGAAGTGAGGCGGGGGTGGGGACAGGGGCTGGGGCAGAGCTGGGCACTGTGTGGGCTCCTCTGGCTCCGGGGAACTGCTCCACTCTCCAGCCCCTTCAGGTGAAGTTTGCCCCAAGCCCCAACACCATGTGCCTACTTGCCAGCATCAGGATGCACATGGCTCCACACCACTTCCAAAGGCTATGGAGGCAATGTTGATCATTTTTGAAAGAGTGGTGAAATCTGCCAGATGGGGAAGAGATGTAGCTAGACATGTAATTGTGACATTTCTCAATAATACATTTCCTAGTGTTTGATCCAGTCTTGATTTAAATGTCCCAGACAACTGGACTATATATAGCAATGTACTATTCCATTTATTCTATTCTGTTCTTATATACCTTCAGTGTTTCACAGTACCTGAGAGCTTTACAGAGTATATTAAATGGTGTGATTTATGTCTGTCATATGCAATCCATTCTCTCCTACATACTCTCCTCAGGTGGAGAATTATACGTAAACTTTTCTGTTTTGGTAGAGTTTTATATTTTAATTTTTTATTGTATACTTTGTACAATATTGGAGTAACAGTACTGGAGAACAACTATTGCAAACGAGAGGCATGCACAAAAAAATCTACTTAAAACTATGCAGGTGGAAAAGAGCTGCTTATATCTGAAGACATAAATAAAATAATTTTGATTATATAGGGGTGTGTGTGTGTGTGTGTGTGTGTGTATACATACACTTAGTTAGTATTTTAAGACTCTTTTCTCCCAAATAATGTTGTGAGAATAACTTGTTCAGTGCGCTGGAAGGGGGAGGCGGGACCAATTCAGGAATAGACCGAAGCAGCATGCTCACAGACCAAAGCAGCGCGCTCACGGATCACTATGCCTAAGAGGGAACATTGCCATAGCCATACAGCACCTATCTCTGAGAACACCCCATCTTCTTACCCTTAAGAGTGAGTTGCAGAGAGGAGAACCCACCCACGTTTTGGATCCACCCACCTTAGGCATTAACAGTTTTTCAGGGACTCAAGTAGGGTGCGATAGAATAACACTTAAGTGCTTTAGTTTGCTTACTCACCTATTAGGTAGAGCAGAATCTGGTCCCTGGCATCTCTGGCAATCAATGCCCAGCACTTGCTGAAGTATTCTAAAGACCCTCCACTCAGACATCTCTACAGAGATGTGCTTGGGACTTACTTTTAAACCATTGTTATAGACAGAATATAAGATAGCACCTTTAATCCCCAGATATTCTAAAAAGCACAATTGCGCACACAAATCTCCGTGGCCTTGTCTATGCATAGAACTGTTATCACTTTAACTATATCAGTCTCTATTTAATGAAAAACAGCTGCCCATTGAAGATGCAGATATACCTGTAGAAATGTGCTTTATGCCAGAATAAATATTCCTGTAAGAAAAAGGCATAAATATTTCCAGTATAAGACTCCTTTATATCATTATAACTTCATTCAAATTGGGCATTTCAAGGAATTCATTTTTCAGTAGTTAAATCACTTTTTGTTTAAAAAAAAAAAAATTATACTGATACAGGCATGCAAATCTAATAAGACAATTTTTGTAATGTTCTCAAGAGTTTTAGACTTAAGGCATCCTTTGTCACACTTGAGGCACCCCTTGGAAAATGCCAGCTTTGCTTTCACTTGTTTTTTGACTACAGAAAAATAATAGGGTAATTCCTCTGTTGCAAATAACTCAGAAAGACCACAGCAAGTCGGAATTCTTGAACACTATGGATTTCTATTTGAAATCTCTGCTGTAATGCAACTATCTCTGGGGTACAGCAGAGCATCCATCAATGCTACACCACAATGGGCTGTGGAATCAAACTGAATGTGCAAGCTGACATTATTACCAAGGCTGCAAATGTGCTGGGCCCTGAGGTATACAGTCATACCCCTGCAAAAATAGCTATGGTTTGATTGATAAGGTCTAATGATCACATGTACAGCTTTCTCTCCTCTACTTAAAGGCCCCATTAGCAGTGCAGAGCTCTATTAGTTTCTATATGAGCCTTGGGTCAGTCTGTGGCTCTGGCAAGAAGAGCCTCTTCTGGAATCACGTGGCGTAAGTTGATGGGTTCCCTATCCAAACACTGCTATAGCTCAATCTGTGGGTTCTGATAAGACAGGGTGGGCCATTATTTTGGGTGGAGGGCCACTTAGCGAGTTTTGGCAAGCTGTTGAGGGCCGCATGGGTAACTCTACCCTTTGACAGGTGCCCTACTCCCTAGTTGTCATCTTGGGACTGGAAGTCCCTCCTCTTGTCCCTGAGCCAGAGGCAAATAAATATTAATTAAAAAAAAAAAAAAATTTCTAGGGGTCCTGTGGGCCTGATAGAATGGCCTTGCAGGCTGGATGTGGCCCGCAGGCCATATTTTGCCCACCCCTGTGACGAGCAGCTAGGTTATCGTAGGGTGGAAAGGGACTTCATGGGTTGTCTAGTCCAACTGCATGTACAAATGCAAGATCAGCTATTCCTAAAGCAGCCCACACAAATGATCCAGCCTCTTTTTGGAAATCTCCACTGAAAGAGATTCTACAGGTTCTTTGGGAAGCATCTCCTATGGACTAAGGTCTAGACTAAAGCCTGTCTTTAATTTCATTTTTTTCAATCAACCCTAATGAATGAGGTAACCCTTATATAAATTCCCTTCTGGAGCTGGGTCTATGCATTGATCTTGGTACACCCTGGATGCATCTACATGAGATGGTAAATATGCAGGTAGATTATTTCTATTGCACGTTAGTGTGGTAGGCAAAAACCACGTTAATTCATTAATGCACAGTAGAGTTAGTCTTTTGTGTGATGCTAATGAACAGTAGCTTGTGCCAGTGCTACTATGCAGTAGTGCTCATTATGGCACATTAAGTTAGTACCTATTATTACAGGTACTAAACTTAATGCACCATAATTATGGAGCATTAATGAACATGTAGATGTGCCCCCTGTGTACAAACATCACAGGATATGCTGGCCCTTCTAGCATCCCAATGTGACATATATTTTCTTCCCTGTTTTTCTATTGACCTGTAAAAAGGTCTGGATTTTAAAATGAGTTCAGAAGATCAATCAAGCAGGAAAACCAGATTTCTGTTGATTTTCCTGCTTGCCCAGTAACCTACATTCTCCCTGTTTAGACCCAGCCAGCATTTGCTGTTTAAACCATTTACAGTCTCTTAGGACTTTTGAAGGCATATTGTCCCCAGACTTTTCTTCTCCTTAGAATTCTAAGTTGGAAAATGACCCCCCTGCTTCCCGTGTCCCACCTGCATCACTGCCTCTTTCAGATTAATTACACATGTTGCTGCTGTTTTCTTGTTGGAGATGAATGTCTTGTGCATTTAATTCCTCCAGGGGATGGTAGAATCACTTGAGACCAATTTTTTCCCTCATGTACTTAATGGGGCTTTTGCTTGAAAGTAGTTGTAAAATTTCAGTGGCTCTTCTACCACAATATTTTGTTTCCTGGCTGCAACTTAAAATTTCTGCCTCATTCTACACATTGGTCATTAACCTAAGTCCCAATTCTTACTGCATTTGCTTGAAATGTGTAGGAAGTTGAGTTGACATCACTGGATGATTATTGTCTGTGAACTAAACACATCAAAATACCTTGTTTCATAATTTCTAGGGTCAGAAGGGACCTGAATAGATCATCAAGTATGAGCCCCTGCCCTGGGCAAGAATGAGTGCTGGGATCATAATACCACAGCCAGAAATATATCCAACCTCCTCTTGAAGACCCCCAAGGTAGGAGAGCACCACCTCCCTTGGGAGCCCATTCCAGAGCTTGGCAGCCCTAACTGTAAAGTAATGTCTCCTGATACCTAGCCTGAACCTGCTCTCAATCAGCTTGTGGCTATTATTCCTTGTTATCCCAGGTGGTGCCCGGGGGAACAGAGCCTCACCTATTTTCCACTGGTCCCCCCTGGTGAGTTTATAGGTGGTCACCAGATCCGTTCTCAGTCTTCTCTTGTGGAGACTGAATAGATTCAGGCACTTCAGTCTATCCTTGTAGGTCCTGGCCTTTTGCCCCCTGATCATGTGAGTGGCCCTTCTCTGGACCCTCTCAAGGTTAGCCACATCCCTCTTGAAGTGCAGCACCCAGAACTGGATGCAGTACTCCAACTGTGGCCTGATTAGCACCACATAGAGGGGGAGGATTACCTCCCTGCACCTGCTTGTGATGCATCTGTAGATGTATTGCAAGGTGTAGTTAGCCTTACTGACCACTTCCTCACATTGGGAGCTCATGTCTATCCTGGAGTCAACAATGACTCCAAGATCCCTTTTAACCATTGTGTTGTTGAGAAGAGTATTCCCCAGCCTATGGGTATGTTGCAGGTTCCATCTCCCTAGATGCAGCACCTTGCATTTGTCTGCATTGAATTCCACTCTATTCCCATTTGCCCACCTCTGTAACTTGTCTAGATCTAGTTGGATTCTGTACCACCCCTCCAGTTCTCCCCACATCTTTGTCATCAGCGAATTTGGACAGCGTGCTTTCCACGCCAACCTCCAAGTCCCCAATAAATATGCTGAATAGCACAGGCCTGAGGACCGAGCCCTGGGGAACTCCACTGCCCACATCCCTCCAGGTCAAAAACAACTCATCCACCACCACTCTCTGAGCGTGACCATCTAGCGAATTTGCCACCCATCTGACTGTGTAGGCATCAATGCCGTAATTGCCTAGCTTTTTTATGAGAATGGGGTGAGAAACAGTGTCAAAAGCCTTCTTGAAGTCCAGGTAGACGACACCTACTTCAACGCCTGCATCAAAGGACTTTGTGACCTGGCTGTAGAAGGAAACAAGGCTAGTCAGGCAGGATCTGCCCACAATGAACCCGTGTTGGTTGCCCCTGAGCATTACCTCCCATGCTGGGCCCCTGCAGATGTGCTCCTTGATAATTTTCTCAAAGGTCTTCCCAAGGACCGAAGTGAAACTAATTGGTCTATAGTTACCTGGGTCCTTCTTTCTCCCCTTCTTGTAAATTGGCCCTTTTCCAGTCCTCTGGAACCTGGCCAGAGCACCACAAGTGCTCATACAGCTATGCCAGGGGCCCTGCTATGACCTCTGCCAATTCCCTCAGTACCCTCTGATGAAAAGCATCCAGACCTGCTGATTTAAACCTGTCTAGCCCCTCCAAAAGTTCCATAACTAAATCATCCCTAACCCTAGACATGGCGTCTCGTCCCCTGAGCCTGTCCGTAATCCTAGGGGGGAAGTTGTCCCGGTCCCTGCTAAGGAAAATGGAGGCAAAGAACTCGTTGAAGAGATCAGCTGTTTCCTTTGCTTAAATCACCAGATTGCTAAGCCTGTCCTGTAGGGGCCCTATGTTCCCTGGTGCCGCATCCTTGTTCCCTATATGTTTGAAAAAGGACTTTTTGTTATCCTTAATTCTGGTTGCCAGCCCTAGTTCCGTCTCTGCCTTGGCCTTCCTAATTGCCTCCCTGCAATCACGAGCAACGGAGGTGTAATCCTCCTTGGTGATTGCCCCTTGCTTCCACTGACTATATGCCACCTTGTTTGCCCTCAGGTCCTCCTGGATGCCTTCACTGAGCCGAGGGGGCTTTTTAGCACTCTTGCCCCTTTTGGTTTGCAATGGGACTGACTCCCTCTCAGCTCAGAGGATCGTCTCCTTAAGGAACAACCATCCGTCCTGGACTCCCGTCTCATTGAGTCTCTGAGTCCCCAATGTCTCTCTTACTAATCTCCTTAGCTCATTGATGCCTACCTGGCTGGGGTCATTTGAGCCCAGTTTTCCTCTTGCCCAGGCAGGAGGTCGGACTTGAAGATCTACAAGGTCCCTTCTGACCCTACAGCTATGAATCTATGATTCTATGATATGATAGAACTTGGCCATCCTGAAGTGAAGGACTTTTGCCTTACTGCTTGCTTTCACCACCCTGTGTCAGATAGTAAATTCCAGCAGACGATGGTCACTAATGCCTAGAAAGTCGAGCCTAGGTAATTGTGTGCTAGTCTGTAACCCTGTGAGGACTATCTTCTTTATGAATGCCTTCATGAAGACTGCAGTATTAGCCTGGCCTGTGACCAGACTATTTTTTTTCCAAAAGACTAATTTTTACAAAAGATCTTGTAGTTTTTGGTAGAAGGGACCATGATAGATCAGGGAGGAGTCAGGGAGCACAGCAGTAGATAGGGCAGGGAGCAGAAAGCAGAGTAGGAGATCAGACAGGGGCATGGATAGGAAGCAGAGGAGGAGATTGGGAAGGGGGCACAGAGTAGGGAGCAGAAAACAGAGCAAAAGTTTGGGAAGAGGAAGAGGAGGAGCAGACTAGCACTTGGGGAGGGCATGGGGCTAATTTGTGGTATGCCTGCCAAAAAGGTTACTCCCCAGTCAAGGCGCTATTGATCAGTAACTGATGCTCTTTTCTTTCACAGCAACCCAATATTCCACTCCCTGTGAGCTTTCAAGTATCTTAAGTTTTGAGCTTCTCATGCTCTCTCTTTTTTTTTACTATAGCTTCCCTTTTCTGAGACCAGCTTGGGTATCCTGCAAAATCTGTGAACTCAGCTGCTGCATTCCTGTTGTGCTGGGCATGCATGCCACAGCCAAAAATCATCTGTCAGTGAAAAGCCACTCTGCTATTCATGGTACTTTGTTCTGACCTTACCCTTTTTGCCCTCATTGCATGAGAAGCAGAATGTTCTGTCAAGTCTTCTGGCACTCTTTTCTCAGTTACTTGGCTCCATTTCTCTAAACAAAATGCTTTTCATAAGTTGTGCTTGCCACAGTGCTAAAAATCCACCAGAATTCAAGAGAAGAGACTGAGCTTTCTTTTAGAATTTGGACATATGCCTACTCTCTTTCAGATGCTTACAATAGAAATGGGCTCATTTTTCTGCCAAGCCTCAGCAGCTTGGTTTCAATAGGAATTCCAAACATTCCCCAATCTGCACCCAAGAAAAGTCCCTTTTATGTGTGGTGATTGCAGGCTATTTTAGGAGCCCACCTAAGAGGAAAAAAATGCTGTATAACTAAAACTAGTAAAGGGTTTATTCATGGGTGGAGAATGCAACTACAAAGCTTTTGTCAGAAAGTACAGGAAGCTTTTGGGTACAGAAAGGAAACTGGGTACTTCTCTGGCATGTAGAAGACCTAGGGTCTTTCTGTTGTGGAGCTGGGAGTGGAGCCTAGGCCTCCCACCTCCCAGTTGTGTATGCTAACCACCAGATTATAGAACCAGCAGCATCTGGGTAAAATGCTTATCTGGGGTGTGGGAGACCCAAACTGGCTTCATTGGGTACTTGCACACATGATTTGACCACGTACACATGATGAAAAGTGACAAAAAAATTGCCACTTGTCTAGCATAGTGGTGTTACCATGTACACGTGCACACTGTTGGGTTTTTTTTTGTTGTTTTTTTGTACCACAATTTATTTGAACCTGGCAACTTAGACCACCTCCAATGTATTTTAGTTAATTTGTGGCCAATTGTTCTGACAGAGGTTCCCAACTCCCGGGCTGCAGCTTGGTACCGGACCATGAAGGATTGGCTGCCGATCTGCAGGAGGGTTGGCTGCTGGACTGGAAGTCCGGAAGTGACTGGCATACTGCGAACCAGCGGCCAACCCTTTTTTATACTCAGTACAAAAAAGGGTTGGCTGCCAGTCAGCAGTATGTCGGTCATTTCTGGTCTGCAGTATGCTGGTCCACAGTTTGCCAGTCCCTGGTCGCTTCCAGTCTGCGGTCACTTCTGGTCCACAGATCGCTGGTCCATGGTTAAAAAGGTGGGAACCACTGTTCTATGACACTTAATTTTATCATGGCAAACCCACCATGTGTACATGTCACATACAAGTCAACTCATCGCTTTACATGTTCTGATGGCCCTTGGCCACCAGGTGCCACTGCAATTCACTGGTAATTCCATGTAATGTTCAGTTTGTCGTGTGTCTTGTGTAATGAATGCTTTATCACAGCAGGTGTTGCTGCAGAACCTAACATGGATCAATGTTCTGCTTACAGATCAATCCTACCTTAATAAGTTCATTAATTTAAAGTTGTTTTTTTTTTTAATGCAAGCTGATTCTGTTAGTTGTCTCAAAATTTACTCACAGCTATGATGTGTGTTGGTGTCTTGAGGACTGGGGAGCTTGAACTGTGCCAGACAGCCTGCCGCACAGGACCCCCATTTTTAATGGAAAATCCTCTGCGGGAAACCAGTTGGCATTGCTCAGTGAAACATATTTGCAATGGTGCCTACTGTGTACTTCTGGTGTCCAGTTCAATGCTGCTGACCCCTGTCTTAATAATTACTCTTAACACTGCTAGACCCTGTTCTCCCTCTCACTGTTTCCTGGTCCAAACTATCACACGGCACTGTTTTTGTGCAGCCTTTTTCTCAGTGCTGAAAAACAGGCTTCACTCAGCAATACAGATTTGAAAATAGCCCCTGATGTTGGGTTCTACTAGGTACCACTGGCATCCAGTTCAATACTGCTGACCCCTGTCTTACTTGCTCCTCTTGATTCTTTTAGACCTAGGCATCCCTCTCACTGTTTCCTGATCTTGCCCACCCAGTTATATCTCAAGATTAAAAATTCCCAATACCTGATTTGCAATGTTTCTTACCACCCCCTGCTTTTTATAGATGCCATCCATGGTAACATGTTGTCTGCTTATCAGAACACTTCTATACCCAAGCCACAATTTAAGGCTTTGTAAATTACTGTGTATTACTTTGTGTACACTCAATTTTTTTAAGCATTCCCATTATCACAGCCACAGCTATGCCCCACATCCCAATGCTGAAATTCCATGCTGTATGCCCTGGGGTGGCCATCAGGGCTGAAGCCCCCCCCCAACACATCACACATGAACCATTTCCCCAACCGGTCAAGGGACAACCACAGATAGCCAACAGCTGCCAGCCGCAAGGCATTTGCCAATGTGTGCATTGCTTGTAAACACAGAAATGTACAAGAATAAGATTTTATCATCTTCTTAAATTAATGTCACATTCTGAAGTATTACTCTGCATCAGAAAAAGTTGCCCAGAAATGGTGGTTCTGCAGGGGAAGAGAAGAGATCGTGGTTTCTTCCCTCCCCTTACAGCATATTTCCCAAGCTGTATGTCCCTAAGTCTTCTGTGAAAATACCTATGCACTTGGTGCCACTAAACATCCATCAGCAGGGTCAATGTATCTGAGGTCAAGCAATACACAGTTGCAGGGTAATTGGGGGAGAGACATAGCATTTAGCCTGACATGTTCACACCCACATCAAGCAATTATTTAATTGTCTCCCCTATTACCATATCCCCAATCTCCCCCCAATGGAAAACTTACCAACAGCTCAGCTTCTGCCCCTGGCTCATGTTCCCATCCTTGCTGGTGGGGCTGGTGTGCTTCAGGGAAGTAGGAGAGGGATAGGGTAAATCCACACCACAATGGGTGGCTGAAAAATTACCACAGTGGGTTGCAGGAGCATTATGAGGATATAATTGTGGAAGGGGTCCTCTTGACCCATCCTGACCTAGCAGTCCTTCTCACTTTCTCATCCCCTCTCCTGACCAGCACCCTGTTTTTGTAAGCAGTTAGCCCATTGCTGAGAACTGGTGTGCACTCGGTGTGAGGCATTTGCACATATTCCCCAACTTTTGCCTCCCCGGGGTCCCCCAAAATGTAAAGTTACCTGCAGGAGAAGCATGCCTTAATGGTTCCCCCTGACACTACTGAACCTTGCTGTACCTGTCACTGTATTCTCGGCAGAACCCCTCATTCTTGTGCCAAACCCAGATATTTTCTATGCCCCACGTCTGGTTATGCGAGTGTGCACAGGCATCTGGGGGAAAGGATGGTTTCCTGAGGTCTCCCCAGCCTGCACACCCTTTTTGCAAGCAGATCACTCATTTCTGAAAACTGGGGTGCACACAATGATCCAGAATCACTAATGCGCAGTACAGTTGGAGCTCCCTCATGTACCCTGAAGTGTAAATTTCCCTACAGGCAAAGCATGCCTTACATGGTCCTCTTGAAACTTCCTGACCTAGGAAAACTTTTCACTTTCTCTTCCTCTCTATCAACCAGCACCCAGTCTTTTCAAGTGGGTCCCCTATTGCTGAGAAATGGGGTTCATTCAGCACTAGGTATTCACATTCGGTCTCTGACTTTCAGGTCTCAGGGGTCCCCCAAAGTGTATCATGGCATGCATGCTAGCCATGCAATAATGGGTCCTGCACACACTGCTGAACCTTGCTGTACCTGTCACTGTTTCCTCGTCTGCTCGACTCAGACTGTCCCTGAAGTGATCCCGATGAACACTTTGATTTGACGCCAAAAATTGCTACTCTCCTGTGCAATATGTTTGGTCTTTTAACTTGGCACAGGTGCTAGGGGAGTGGGGCGGGGTCTGAACTTTAATGTGAGAGGTCAGCTCAAGTTCTATAAATTGCACACGCTGCACTTTTGGGCCGACGTGCAAGTGAGTGGACACCACCACGTAGGTCTAGGTCTGCATGGACCTTCACTGACATGAAGAGCCTCATTTGTGTTTTGGGGCACCCTGAGGTTGTGCATCAATTTGAAATGAGCCTGAGAGCCAACTGGCACATTTACATTGATGTCACCAGCAGAATGTCAGAGCGTGGTCACAACAGGAGCACGGAACAGGAAAGATGCTGCAGGCCAAGTTCTGTAGGGATGTTTCCAAGGCACAGTGCCTGGGCACACCTGTTCATCACGTACTTCATTACCGGTATCTAAATCCACTTATGGAGGTAATGGATTGATGTGGAATGCACCCCACTGGGACCACCAGGGTATCCTCTCCTGAGGCCAGTTCCAGTGCGCTCAGCTTTCCAGCCATGCTGGCCACATGTGCTGCTGTTAGCAACTCTAGTTTACAACAAAGCACAGGGTGCAGGGACATGTCACATGCTAATTCTGAACAGCAGGAGGAGAGACCAGGGATCTCCACCTCCATACCAGGTATAAGAAAGCAGTGACCAATGCTTGGTAAACTGTTAATTACATTGAAAGCTCATTACAGTTGTCTGTGAGCTTTGAGGGCATGGGGGTTAACTGGCCCAGTTATGCCTATGTAGCCAAATTCTTTACAGACAATCAGGGACTGCTCCCTTCCCCTCAACAGGTATACAGTTTCATCGCCTCTTGGTAAAACCTCTGTATGCTGACCTGAGGTTTCACAAAGTCAGTCACTTGCATGTTGCATACTGCACTAAAATTTTGTCTGTTTACCAGATTTGTTTTACTTTTTTTCCTGTCATATTCATTTCCAGTTCTGAGTGCAACCCCCTGCCGAGGACTATTAGGCAGACAAACAAGGGACCTGGTGTAAAAACAGATAGGTTGAGGAAAAGCCTTAATGAATGCATGAACTGGATCAAGGAACTAGTTAGACAGGTTCGACAGTCTGTAGGTAGTGTTATGGGTGTCATTTGTAGAAGCAGCCATGCATATGCAAGGAGACATACAGAACATTGCGATGTTCATCAGGTGCTCTCAGGTGTACTGGTCACTGTTCTGGTGCTGATGGTCTTTGGGGTGGGGCCATCTGGCCATCATGCAGCTTCTCGTGGCAATCCACTGCCACAGGTCTCATGTATTCAACCACTCACAATTGAGAGACCTCAGTTGAGCTCCAGTTAGAGACTGCCTTGCTGTTTTGACTAATCTTTTTTATGAGGTTCTAATCTTAAAGTTTTATTTTGTAGTTTTGCTACCTTTTTTTTCCTTCACTGGCTAATTCACTGGCAAAAATAGTTTTGCTAGCAGCACTAGCTCAACAGTAGCATTATTTCAGTTAAGAACAATGACTGATACTTAATTATTAGGGCTGTGCAAAACAGCACCGTTTCGTTTAGACTTCCATTTTGCTATTTTGACAGGACAGTGTTTTGTTTTGAGTTTTGTTTCATTTCAAAAGCACCATTCCCTTTTGTTTAGTCAAAACTGTTTCACTGTTTCAACACTGTTTCAACTTTTCTCCCATAATGGGGAAGCACAAAACTGCCTATAACTTTGTAATTTCTTGCCTGTTTCAGATGAAACTTGCAGGGATGGTAGCCCCTTCTGAGGCCATGAATCCTGCCAAGTTTCAAGGAGATAGGTACAGGGGTTTCTGGGAATCTGCACCCCAGGCTGCTGACAAGGAAATTCGTGACGTGCAACTGTGTGTGTGTGTGTGTGTGTGTGTGTGTTAAGACGCAGCGGGGTGAAAACTGCAGGCATGGTAGCCCCTTCTGAAGCCATGAAGCCTTCCAGCTGTCAAGGAGATAGGTGCAGGGAGTTCTGGGAAACTGCACCTCAAACTGTTCAGAGCAAAACGTGTGATACTTGTAAATGTGAAGGCATAGAAAAATCTCAGTTCAAACAGTGCTTTTTATGCTGTTTTTTTGTCCCTCCCCCAGAGCACTGGGACCTCAGGGAAGGATCACAGTCACTGGCCAGCTACACCTGTCAATATTAGAACAGTCTTTCCCCCTCTTCTACCTCCCTCTCCTTATTTCATAGACATTAAGGCTGGAAGGGACCTCGGAAGATTATCGTTTCCAGCCCCCTGCCCCAGGGACAGGAAGTCAGCTAGGGTCAAAGGATCCCAGCAAGATAGAGGTCCAGATGTTTCTTAAAGGAGTCCAGAGTACCCTCTGGAGGCAGTCTATTCCAGGCCTTGGGGACTTTGACAGTAAAGAAGTTTTTCCTTATGTCCAGCATGAAACAGTCTTGGAGGAGTTTGTGACCGTTTGACCTTCTTATCCGCTGGGGTGCTCTGGTGAACAGGCATTCCCGCAGATCCTGATGGGGGAATCTCTCTTTAGCTGCAAGCAAGCCCAGCTTCAAAACTTAAAACGTTTTGAAACTTTTGAAACATTTCAACTGCCCTCGTTTTGTTTTGAGGCTGTTTTGAAACCTTTCATTTTGGTTCAATTTCACAGTTTTGAGCTTGAAATGAGTCATGCAGTGTTGAAATGAAACAGCCAGAGAAATTTCGCACAGCCCTATTCATTGTATTCTTGTTCTGTTCTCACTTCGTATTACCGTTTCATGTAAATTCAGTTTACTGTTGTCATTCACATATTTCTAACTTCAGACATACAGTCATTGTTTAAATAGGAGTAGATGTGCATTTTGGTATGTGCATTTTTTGGTCTGTAGTCATAGTTTTTATGCTTGGGCATTGGATGACACTTTGTGTCTGTGAACCTCACTTGTGATTACTGGCCAGGAAAAAAAATCACTAGCTATGTTCAGTCATTGTGAACAGTATTTGACCAGTGAATGAGACACAATTACAAACAACACCACTGAGTATCATTGAAGCTTAATGTAAAGAATGGCATCGGTCTCTGTTGCGTGCCCTACCTGGTAAAGCTGTGGTATTGCTCAATACCCCAGACACAGAAGTACCCCAAGGCTGTGCTGCCTTACCCCTATGTCCAGATATTTACCATGAATAGGGAATACATGGAGGGCTTTTGTGGAAGTGTGCAATATTGCACAGATAAAATGATCCATAATGGGGGCTGCAGCTGTTCATCACCTCAGATTGGTGCAAAGCAGTTTGGGGAAGGTGGCCAGTGAGGAAGGTAAGCTTTAAGGGGGGTGCCAAGGTATTTAGGCAACTGCAGGACAATTCACCTTCCCTCTGATTCATTTAGTGGGTGCCCATCAACACACTTTGGCCACTGCAAGCCTGGCCTCCTGGCTCTCCAAAAGGAGACAAGGCTTGTATGTGAGGCAAATGCCTTGCCCCCACCCACCCCTCTCTACAGGTTGAATGATCCAGAGCTAACATGCAGTCATGGGAAAGCCCATGATTTCCTGGATGGGGTCAGGGGGTAGGGGGGTCCACTGGACAATTAGGATAAGGGGCTGGCCACTTCCCTGCCATCACCACAGGTGCCTTCTTTGCGTAGACACCAGTGGGACAGCAAGCCCTCTTGCCACCAATGTGCCCTGAGCATCCCCCTGCAGCATGTATCCTGGTCAGTTTGAGATGATTTGTTTCAGCAGGCAGCCCCAGTGACTCTGCTCTCCTCCTATTCGTCCTGCTAGTGCTCTGGGCACACCTGAGATCATGGATCAGAACACTGAGCTATGATCACATTGGGAGCAAGCCTGGGCTTCTACAAAATCTCTGTAGATGCCTGGAATTATATCCGTTGCAGAGGTACATGCACCTGCCCTCCACCACCGAGGACGAGATAGCTATAGGTATTGACACCTTCCTGGGGGCTTGATGGGGACATTGAAAGCACAGCCGATCATCCAGGGGCTGCTAAATAAACAAATGCTTGTAGTTTCCCTCCCATCTGTCTACTTGCATAGGGGGTGCTAACGGGATGGGGGGGGGGGCAGGGCTGACTAGACAGCTGCACACATTCCCTTTTTATGAATTAGCCAGTGAAGGAAAAAATTGCAATTTTATTCTAAAAGTTTATTTTAATGTCAGTTAAATGAACCATAAGAGAAGAGATACTAACAGCTAGAAACATGTAACCATTACTTGCCCTTGCACATGACTCGCCCCCACTTTGCACCCTATACCATGAGCTTAATCAGTGTCTTCCTATGGATGAGACATCAAAGAAGCAATGCTACTCAAAACTGATAACCAAAGCTGATAACTGTTGAGCTAGCAGCCCCTTTCCCCCCACCCTCAGACACCCACTTCACCCATTGTCAGAAGTTTTAATTTTGCTTTCGTATGTAAGATACATGCATTCACTATACACTGCTAGTAACTGATAAGGACCCATTATCCCTCATTTTCCCCCACCACCTACACCAAAAAGTTTTCTTGGGGTTAATAATAAAACCATGATTAAGTACAGGCATAGAGCCCAACACCAGTCATTTTCCCTTCCCATGTTGCACTGTGCAAATGTGACTGTCTGACTTGAATAACTTTTTGCTTTGAGTCTTTGGTCAATTCACTTAAGCATGAGAACCTGATACCCAATAGTGGATACTCTTCCCACCCCAGCCCTGCTCTGTATCCTCCTCCCCTTCATCCTTAAAGCATAATAGGGCTATCCTTCTGCAGTTAGAGGAGGGGTTCCCATCATTTGCACCCACAGACACTATCAGTTAGTTATTCTCAATGCTGCCCTTATTGAGGCACTTAAGCATCTCTTGTCTCAACTTTCCTTCTTGACCCTGGCTACACAAAGAAATATATAGCTATCTCTACAAATTCTTTTGCGCTGGTCATGAGCTTTCTGAAATTGTCTTTCTTCCTGAGTTCCAGCCATCCAAAGACCTGGCATATGTCATCACCCAAGTGATCACCAGTCATCACTGGCATTTGGCACATGGCCACCAAAACCTCCATCATGCCTTCCCTTGACCATCACTGGTGGTGGCATTACTCACACATTTGCTCTGCTCCAGTGCATGCTGGTGTCCGAGTTTTGTGTGTCTTTGCTACAACCGCAGTGGTAGAGGTAGCTTGTAAGAAGGTCAAAGAAAAACCATTCCCTGTAAGTGTCACCACCAAAGGAACTGCTCCCTTCCCTCCAACCATTGCATGCAGAACTGAGAGCAAGGAGTGGACATAGTGCCCCCTTACAGTCACCCCATCCCTCATTCCCACACTATGATGCAAGGAAATTTTACTAGCCTGAACCTTTCTAATGTTCCTTTTCCCTATAACTTGCAAGTTACAGGTCATATTTCTTGGGGTGTCTCCTGCACAGAACAGACAGATTTGTCTTGCAAGCTTATAACTTCTTGGCTCAGTGTAATGGTGGAGTCGGAGGCATCCTTCTCCTCCTCTTCCTCCCCTGCTCCTCCTTCTCTTCTCTCATATTGAGGAAATTTTATGGGGAGACTACAGTCATGTTCAGGATAACTTCTTGATCCAGGTTCTCCATCTCCTGTGGCAGCTCCAAACATTCTGCATCCAACTGGGAATGCTTGAAGGGAGTTTGAGCATTGGCTACCACACTTCCAGCCTCATTATCAGGACAGCCTGTATACTGGCCCTAGGGTGGTGACTCTGTGGCCATCTCCAGCACACCCATCACACTGAATGACCTCAGGCAAGTGTCTCCAGTGTCCTTCATTAGAATGGTCACCAACTTGTCATAGAAGGGGATTACTTTGCATGCCACCCCAGAACAAGAATGATTGTCTTTGGCATGATGTAAAGCACATTTTAGGGACTTGATCTTACTATGACAATGTTCCCAGTCATGATTGTAGCCCCATTACTTCATTTATTCAGCAATGGATGCGTAAAACAGATTATTTTGTCTATTTTTCAGCTGCATGAGCACCTTCCTTTCACCCCAAATATCAATCAAGGCCTCAGCTTCAGCATGAGCCCAGTTGGGGCTCCAGTTTTTAGAAGTATTTGGCTGCTCCTCCAAGCTCAATGGATATTGCCTTTTCTTTTTATCCTCCATTGCCTAATTTTGGCGGGTGAGCTGTGATGCTCAGAGAGACCATTTGCAGTGCCTGATACTTTATGACCTGGTCTCAGCTTATGTGTCCTCTATGCCAAAACTTCTTTACCTCTTATAAAGTTATGCATACCTATACAGATGTGATCTGTGCCTTAATCAGGCAGTCATGCCACTGTGATCCTTTTTGAGTCAAGACGGTGCCATTGATAACCATAGTCTGAAACTAATTGTCGGCCTGATTATCCAAAATGGTGCCAAAGGCTTGTGCTGGTAAAACCCAGATTTTGAATGGAACTTCACTGAAAGCCATTGCTGCTTGGTCATCAATTGGCCCATGCTCCTAGCACCCTTGATGGAATTGTTTCCGCATGCTTTCTATGTTCTAACAGTACCTATTGTTAAGGTGGGTGAAGGGGACACGTGCTACCACTGAGCCAGACTACTCAGAATCTGGGGTGAGCATCCAAATATTGAATGTTGAGCACCCCCAAAGTTAGGTGGTTGAGGGCATGCCACGGTAAGAGGGGGGACCCCAAGAGTGAGGTACGGCTCTGATGCTGGCTGAGCAACAGAGCTAGGCAGTCTAAGTGTGGGGCAAAGCCTGGGATTGCCAGGTGACCCCTTGTACCCTGACCTATCAGAATGCAGGGAGAGCAGCCAAAACTTGACTGTTAAGTGAGGGAGGACCCCCCCGACAAGGGTGGGGCTGGGCTCTGATGCTGGCTGAGCAACAGTGCCAGACAGTCTAGGTGTGGGGCAAAGCCTGGGATTGCCAGGTAACTAGGTCTGTATCCAGATCTGTCAGAATTTGGGGAGAGCAGCTGAAACTTGACTGTTGAGCACCCCCAAAGTTAGGTAAGCGTGGTCATGCCACAGCGAGAGGGGGGATCCTGAGAGCGGGGCTGGGCTCTGATGCTGGCTGAGCAACAGAGCCAGGCAGTCTAGGTGTGGGGCAAAGCCCGGGATTACCTGGTGAACCTGTGAAAGAACTCCATCCCAGCCTCTTCTCTTAGGTTTTTTTTTTTTCTCCTTTCTCTTTCTTTGTCTTTTCACGTGCCTGTCAACCTGGTTGCCTTGGCAACTGGGTTGCTGCATACATGACCACAGAACATGGGGGCAGAGGCTTAAGCTTATGTCACTCCAGTAGGTAACTGTGATGTTTTTCAAATTGATAGGCTGGCATCAAATAACACCTGTCCCTGACTGGACCCAGGTGGTGAGGTCAGGAGGGCTATTTAAGAGGGTCTCTCCAGGAAGAAGGAGGTTGGACATTTTAGAACATGCATACACAGAAGCGTGGACCTCTGCAGCTCTGTGTCTCAGACTCAGGATGCATAAGTGAGTAACTCAACAGAAACTTAACTAGGAACTTAGTTGACTGTAATCTACTTGCATATCAAAAGGATGACAAGCTACTTAGATTTGCTCAAGGTCGGTTTTCTTTCTATATTTTGCTATTGGTATTCCTTCCCCACCCTATCCCTCTTTGATCAATACATCTATCTCCTTTAGCACAGCTCACTGTGTGTCTGTGAGAGGGAAGGGACCCACTAAGGTGGGCTCAGCTATTTTACTTTTCTCTCCCAAGTGGGGCTGCTGGTAAATGCTTCAGGCTAATAGAAGCACCCCAGAATCCCAAGGTCTACATTACAGGGTCTGTGTTTCCTGGGTGGCACAGAGCCCAGACAGACTTGAGGTGGCAGTGGTACCCCAGGCTTACAGATGTGCTCCAGGAATGGGTTCGGCCAGGCATGAGGCACCCGAGGAAAGGTGCTCAGAACTTGTTTTTTGGCCGGGCACAGTGAGGCGGGCAGCTCAGCTCAGGAGGATCTCCTACTGGCCCGCCACAGCCTCTTGTAGCCAGATCTGTCAACATTTGGGTAGAGCAGCCAAAACTTGACTGCTGAGCACCCTCAAAGTTAGGTGAGTGAGGGTATGCTAAGGTAAGAGGTGGGAACCCCAAGACCAGGGCTGGACTCTGATACTGGATGAGCTACAGAGCCAGGCAGTCTAGGTGTGGGGAAAAACCTGGGATTGCCAGGTGACCCCAGTACCCAGACCCATCAGAATTTGGGCTGAGCACCCAAACCTGATGCTGGTTGCTGACACCAAACTCAGGGACCATTTGCAAATGTCTACTGCTTTGTGGACCCCATTATTCTTTGATGAAGGAGCTGCATGAAAAAAGAGGTTACAGGGTAGGGGTACTCAAGAAACCCTTCTAACCACCAAAATGCATTTAAGATGCATTTAAAAGATGCAGACAGGGGCAAGCAGGGCATGGTAGGGCATTAGATATGTAAGCAAACAGTGGTAGGGGAGCTACTGTGAGAAATTGCTGGGCCACACACATTCTGGCTGCTGCAGATGGAGAGTGTGCTCAGTGGGACAAAGTAAGACCTTCTTCTACTTTGCTGTTAAGGTTGATTGAAATTGTGTTGCTGAGTTTTTTTCAGGAAATTAAACAAAATTTTTGGTTTAGCCAATGCACTGATGAGATGCATTTGATTATGTTGGAACTGGGGCGGGGGAGGGTGGGGGGAGTGTTTCCATGGTGGATGGGAGGGGAAAGGTGGTTGCTTGAGGCAGACACAGCTGAATTCTTTGCTTTGTTGTGTTGGGTGGAGGGGGGCAAGGAAGGGGAACAAAAGGACATCTGGCCTTTCTGGAGACTCTGGCCATTGGCCATCTGGATGAGTGGGGGTTCCAGCATCTCCAAAGGTGGTCAGAGAGGTAGGAGGTTGTTTGGGTGGCTTCCTGTGGTTTATTTAAATATGATCCAATGGGAAAACAGGAGGTTTGGAGGGGTGGTGAGTAATGAAATCCCAGAGGGGGAAAAATGCATGTGTGGGGTGGGTGGGTTGGTGGGGGGGGGGAGGCAGGCATTGGGGTCAGTGCTATTGCTTGCAGGGGCACTGGGGACAGGAGAGGCTGACCATGTAGAGGACGAGTGCATGGCCAGCTGCCTCAAATGGAAGGGCAGTGTAGCAACAGCCCATGAGGGGGAAGAACCTGCCTGCAGATACTGGTGGGAGCAGCGGTGGGGGAAGGTAGGGGAGTGGACATGGAGCACGCGGAAAATGTGGGCAGTCACCCATACATATTCAGCCCTTTAGCAAACCTAACATGAAATCTATCTGGGCAGCCCAAGTCTCAAACTGGGCTCCACAGCAGAAAGGTGTCTGGTCAGCAACCCCAAGGTTTGGTCAATGATGGCATTACATGACAAAAGGGGTGACTCCTTGGACAAATATGGGATGCAACCCCTGCAGCTTTTCCTAGATTCATAGATGCTAGGGTCAGAAGGGACCTCAATAGATCATCGAGTCCGACCCCCTGCATAAGCAGGAAAGAGTGCTGGGTCTAGCTGACCCCAGCTAGATACTCATCTAACTTCCTCTTGAAGACCCCCAGGGTAGGGGAGAGCACCACCTCCCTTGGGAGCCCGTTCCAGACCTTGGCCACTCTAACTGTGAAGAAGTTCCTCCTAATGTCCAATCTAAATCTGCTCTCTGCTAGCTTGTGGCCATTATTTCTTGTAACCCCCGGGGGTGCCTTGGTGAATAAATACTCACCAATTCCCTTCTGTGTCCCCGTGATGAACTTATAGGCAGCCACAAGGTCGCCTCTCAACCTTCTCTTGCGGAGGCTGAAAAGGTCCAGTTTCTCTAGTCTCTCCTCGTAGGGCTTGGTCTGCAGGCCCTTAACCATGTGAGTGGCCCTTCTCTGGACCCTCTCCAGGTTATCCACATCCCTCTTGAATTGCGGCGCCCAGAATTGCACGCAGTACTCCAACTGCGGTCTGACCAGCGCCCGATAGAGGGGAAGTATCACCTCCTTGGACCTATTCGTCATGCATCTGCTGATGCACGATAAAGTGCCATTGGCTTTTTTGATGGCTTCGTCACACTGCCGACTCATGTTCATCTTGGAGTCCACTAGGACTCCAAGATCCCTTTCCACTTCCGTGCCACCCAGCAGGTCATTCCCTAGGCAGTAGGTGTGCTGGACATTTTTCCTCCCTAGGTGCAGCACTTTGCATTTCTCCTTGTTGAACTGCATCCTGTTGTTTTCTGCCCACTTGTCCAACCTGTCCAGATCTGCTTGCAGCTGTTCCCTGCCCTCCAGCGTGTCTACTTCTCCCCATAGCTTTGTGTCACCTGCAAACTTGGACAGAGTACATTTCACTCCCTCGTCCAAGTCGCTGATGAAGATATTAAAGAGTATCGGTCCAAGGACCAAGCCCTGTGGGACCCCACTGCCCAGTGACAGGATAAACATATGTAAAGGCCTTTTGGCCCCATCCCTCCACCGGATGCAGCCCTTCAAGAGCAGCTCAGCTGCATGCATCTGCTATGCTCCAGCCAGCTGGGCGGGGAGTGGGAGGAGGAGCAGGGAGAAGGGACAAGTGTGTGGGGCGGTGGGGAACCACTACAAAGGGCTGAAGCAGTGTGAGGCTCCATTCTTCCCACCTCCTCCCCAGACCAAAAGCCCCAGAGTGGTGCAGACTGTCAGCACTGGTCTGTTCCCTCTACCTCTACCAGAAAACTCCAAGCAAATGTCCTGGGTGCCTTAGAACCTGGCAGTCAAATGTGCCACAGGACCCAGGGGACCACTCCCAGCCAGAGCACCCAGCTTTGAGTGCCAGAGTACCCCTAGTCCCCTGCGCACTGCCCTCACTTACTTGTGACTGCCCATGCTTTCCCAGGGAGCAGGCAGGGAACGGTTAACCTGCCCAGGTGCTGCCACCACTGCTGCTATCTGGGCCACAAAAGCAGCAGCCTGGCAGCAGGGCCAGTTGGGCACACAGTGGCGGGTAGCACAAGGGGCAGGAGGGAGTCCCAGGGGTGGGGGAGATCCCAGAAGGTGGGGGGGGGGGGATTCTTACCTTCTAGTCCTCTGCTGGCCTGCATGCGTGACTGCTCTGAGCATGAGCTAGCGCTGACACCCATCAGCACATGTACAGTTCAGTGTAACATGTAACAAGGCCCCCAGAGAGCTAAACCAAGTCTCCTACTTCCTTAACTATTGGGTTCAGGGGCAATGCATAGGGGGTGCATGCGGGTGCATGTGCACCTCCTGAGCATAGTGGTGCACCCCTTACAAAAAGGTGTCGCCAACACTGTTAGCAGTGCCTGCAGGCACTCACCGCTCGCCACCCAACTACCAACACCGCTGGCAGTGTCTGCAGGCAGTCCACAATCACCGCTGGCTGCCACTGGTGGCCGCCCAGCCCTGGTCAGCACTCGCCACCCCACCCCCTCACTGCTGACAGCACTGGGAGCATCTGTGGGAGCTCCCGCTTATTGTTGCTGTGCTCCCACTACCACTGTGCCCCCCAAGCTGCCAGGGGCAAAAGGGTCTTGTGAGGGTCTTGTAAAGTGTGTGGTCATGCTTGTGTACCCCACCAGCTAGCCTAATCCAAGTTCGGGGTTTGCAGCGGAAAGGTATCTGGTCAGTGCTTCAAAAGTTTTGTCAGTGAAGGAATTACATGCCAAAAGAGGTTGACCCCTTTGGACCTTGTGCAGGTCTGGTAAAATGTGTGTAGTTGTGTATGTGAGCCTGTCAGTCAGCCTAGTCCAAATCAGGGTTTGCAGTGGGTGGGGGAAATGGTCAGCACCCCAAAAGTTTTGTAGGTGAAGGCAGGAAAAAGGTATCCGATGACTGAGTGGGTGAGAAAAGTGGTAAACATGTAGGTATCAGACAACACACCTTTTGTAAGAAGAAGCTTTCACAGTAACACGTGATCATTCTTGGAATACAAAAATGGAACGAGCATGAGTTTTATCATGCTAATAAATGTAATTGCTAGCCCTATCTAAACAATGACCTACCCTAGTGCATGCAGGCAACTGCTCTTGCTTGTTCCCCCCGCAGCCACCCTTCTCCCCCAAAACACTACACTGCCAGGGACTGCTGTGTTATAGTCAGAAACAAACAGGGACTAGATCGCTGGGACCCCCAAAATAAAACACCCCCAAACTTCCTACCATACAATGTGGGCTGGAAGGCCAGCAACACAGATTTTGAACACTACCCAAAACACCCACAAAGTTGCTCATGCCGGCTACGTGCTGTGTTCAGGGAGAAAATAAATGGAGAGCCACACAGAGGATTTGAACAATATGTTTATTCCAGTAAAATTTATATATTTTTAAAAGGATAATAATTACAAAAAATTAAAAATATTAGAAATAATGATTAACTTTAAAGTCAGAAGACAGAATACATTGCTTACAGTAGGCATGCCAATGTATAACATGATGAAAAACTTGTTACAATTAAGTAAAATATATCACTTAATTAAACTAGATGGCACATGTGACGTCACAAATGCCCCCTGCTGTAATTTAGTAGTAAGAGATTAGCAGGATAGAGTTGTTATGCAGCTCTCTCTCGTGTATTTTATTTGTAATAGCACATTGAGCAATTGTGAGTTTTTGGACATGTCACGTGCAAAATAGGTACTGGAAACATCGTGTCACATTGAGGGACACAGAAAGACATGAAGAATAGATTGATTGAAAAACAAACAAACAAACCCAAACAAACTCATGCCCGTGTACAAGTGCTCACAGTCTTCAAATCAGGCCCCTCACACAGCTGGTGAATATTGTAGCCACTTGGGTCTTAGGTTTTCTTATTCTGATTCTCTCCATCCCCATTCACAATTTTGAAGAGGCTCCGTTTTGCCCTAATGAAGAACAGGAAAAAAATTTAAAATCTTGAAAGTTTTTATGTAACGAGGAAAAAGATTCCTCTCTCAGCTTCAGTGGTAATTTAAACCACCACTGAATAAATCCTGGCCACTTCAATCCTGCCATTTCTCACTCAGTCTAAACCCACAGACATGAATGACACATGCCCCCAGAGGTTGGGGAGGGCGGGGCATGGCAACCACCCACAGGCAGTAGTTGTAGTCTCAGTGGCAGGGGCACAGCAGTGGCAAGCGGGGACCGCATGCAGGTGGCCACGGTCACATCATCAGCGAGGGCAGGCCAAGCGGAGACTGGCTGCAGGCAGCTGCAGGCGGCCACAGTGGTGAGACGGGGGGGGGGGGGGGCAGTGGTGAGCGGCAGGTGGTGAGCTGGGACCGCCTGCAGCTGTCGTCCACACTGTTGCTGGTGGTGAGCAGCAAGTGGGGACTGCCCCCAGCTGTGTCAGCAGCAAAAGGGAGCAGGGGGCCACGACCGCCCACAGAAGCCAGTGGTGGCCAATCTCAGGAGGGGTGCGTGCCCCTCCTACGCCCACAGAACTTCCTAACTCCACTCAACTTCAACTTCCCATCCTAAACTTTGCATATTTATTTTTTAATTAAAGACAAGCATAGTACTGGAGTAGGAGATTATAAAATCCTATTCCCTTATCAAAGGGCCCAGTCCCAACATTCTGTAATTCTAACAGAGGATGTGCTGTTTCTTATTTAAGGAAACAAGTATAAATGCTTGCTGACAAACACGACAGGGAAATGTGCAAATTAGCATAGCTATATACCCTCACAGAAATGCAAAACACCAGCCAAACCACAAAGATTATGTTTTCCCTTTCATACATAAAAATATCTTACTAATTAATCAACATTTCACATTAGCTGGAATCTACACAGCTCCACATATGCCAATACACCCTGGGACTCATGAGCTGTCAAACTCCTAATTCTAATTAAAGATGGAGCATATTGTTTGCAACAATATACAATTATTTCTGAATATAAGGCTGAGGTGTATGCAGCTATGCCTCTCTCTTTCCTCCTCCATGCACCTTTATTCATGCTCTCTATCAATGCACCCCTATTTGTTTTTAAGTAGTGTGTAAAGATTTTCTTGGCCAATACTGACAGCCGATGATTAACAAACCATATCGACTGATGCTGATCTGATAACTGATATTTAGTAACAGTGCAAGACATTTTAAACTACTGCCATAAATAAACCTTTGTGTTTGTTTGTTTTGCATTTATAAACACACACATCTCCTGCCTGGGCCAGCCCTCAATGAGGAAGGCAGCGACTCACTTATTCCCATGCACATCGCTCCCTTGCCATTGGCTCCTACCCGCAGCCCCACTCCCTGCACAGCCCATGCTGCTGTCTTCAATGGGTGGGGCAGACCCTTATGTGGACAGTGGTGCCAGGCACATTTGGAGCCCCAGAGCATGCCACTGCCTCAGTGCCAGTGGGCCCTGTGCAGCTAAGCTCCCACAGACACTGGGGAGAAGCCGCTTTTGCAAAGGTGTCTAGTGAAGTGGGATGTCCCTTGAGCAGCACCTTACCCTGCCCACCCGCAGCTCAATGCCTCCGTAGCAGCCCTGGCACTCCAGTCCCTGATGCACATGTGGTGTTGCCATGGCAGCAGGAGCCAGTAACAGTCCCTTTGTTGCTAAGTGTGGTGCCCTGTGACTACTCCCTGGCGCCCCCTCCCACTACTTACCAGGTCTGCTGTGGGCTCAGGCTGGTGGCAAGGTGAGGGGACTGGACTATACTCACCAGGGTGCTTCAGGAACACAGCCATAATTAGCAGCTACAATGACCAAAAACTGATACCTGATAACGTCATTTCTCCTTGTATCGGTGCCAATCCAATAGTCCACCAATATATTGGTGCACCCTTAAAAAAAAGTTTACAATAGCCACCATAATGACAAACTCACATGAGTAGTTGTTAAATGGCAAAGGAACATGTGGCATGAATGAAGTGGCTGTATCCATCCATTATTCATTTCCAAATGTTCATACTTTTGAGGATTCTGTGCGGTATAACAGCATTCTAGAGGAATTATATCCAGAGCCAGAAGAAAATTTTCAACAGAAACTATTTAAGCAAAAAATGTGGCGATACCAAAATATTTCTCAATTTTCTGTAGATTTCACCAACTATTTCCCCCCCTGCCCCGCAAAACTTCTGCTCAGTTTTTGTTTGCAACTTTCCTTTGCCTTTATTCTAGACAAATTGTGGAGGCTAAAAAGCCTTGAAATCTAGATCAAACAATTTCCAGTTCCAAATGGCATGTTTTTCAGCTCTGCAATTCACCAAAAGTTTCAGAACATTTCCCCCCCTCCCTCCCCTTTTTTTCCCTCCATTTTTCAAAATTGCCTACCAACCAAACTTCTCTTTTTTCGTTCTGGGTGTTAGAGGGACTCCAGCATACATACACTCCACCATAGTTACTTCTCAAATGAAGAAGCACATTTTGCCCCTCAGTTACAATCTAGTTCACTGAGTCTATTATATGCTGCTAAACAAGAATAGAGGTATTAATCTAACCCCCCAGTGTATTCACACATCTTTTGGGGCACAAACCTTTACACAGCAATTGCCTAGTATGGTCTTAGAATGAAGGAGAATACAGAATCCAAGTAGGGGCATCATTACAGCCACTGGAATTCAAAACAGACCTGCAGGGACTGAACTGACTGTTACATTTCTGTACTAAACAGAGAAAAACAAACTTGGAGAATAAAACAAGTTTTAAATTAAAGAAGGTGACTGTAAGGAAAAAAAAAAGAGAGTACAGTGTGCACCCCTTTTGAAACATGCTACTTCAGCTTTGGAAACAAAATGGCTGCTGAAATCTTTACATTGTGAAACTTCTTCGGAAAATGAAAAATAAAATGTACTGTCATGCTTCCACGGTGTTGCACTCTATCATGCTTCATAGACTGCTTGTGTTTCATGTCCCATGCACAAGATTGCTTAATAGCAATCATTTTTAGTGATTACTGCCTACAACCATCTTTTGCCAGGCCAGAACCTTACGCCATGATATGACTGGATTACTTAACATGAGTCTCTGGATTAAGAGAAATGAGAGGGTGTTATTAGCATTAGAGAACAACTCCTGGAAGAAAGTGAGACCCCCCTGCCCCCCCCCCCCATGCCAAATAGCATTTTGCCTCCTTCTCCATCTCTATACTTCTTACTTAACTTACCTGTTAGTTCTGAAAAACCCTCTCAGGCTTCCTTTTTCTTGGTCCAAAGTGAGACTAGGATTCCTCTGTGAGAAGAAGAGAGATGGCTGCCTGCTTTCCTGGAGAGTGTCAGGCCTTGTTACCCAGGGTTCATTAAGACATAAGAAAACAGCTTTTTTTTTTTTGCCATAAAACATTTTGGAAACCCCCTTTCCTTCCTTCCTTCCCCGAAGCAGTTTTCATGTGGACAATGCACAAAACAGATCCCATGTGCCCTGGCCAGCTCAGTGGAAGCCATTTGCTTTCGGCTTCCCCCAGGCAAAGGTCTCTGAAGGGAACTCACAGCATTAGGCTCTGGGGCAGCTGCAGTTTTCAGATGGAGATTTATGGAGCTTGCTGCTATTGTAACACACATCATGCTCTGACAGAGCTCCTGGTGTAAGCTTGAAGTGTGGGTGACCTGAATTTGTGTGTGCTAGTCAGACAGGAAAGGGCAGAGAATTAGGGGAGAACTGAGGAAGATCATTGTGTGGGGAAGTGAGCTTGTGGGTTGGAAGAAAGGAAGAGCAGGTGACTTAATAGTTCTATAGTGTTTAAGACCAACAGGGGCCATTTACTTTGACACCATCTACAAACCATTTTGTTTCACTCAAGCTAAAAGACTTTAATTAGACTAAAGCATTTCAGGCCCTGGAAAACAAAATTGTATACCTCTGATAGAGAAGAGGAGAGACTGACACGATAAAACTTGAAGCCCCTATGCTGGCAGGGACTTGGTTAAGGGAGATGTGCCCAGATGATGTCAGCAAGTGATCCCCACCTTATTTTCCTTTCCCCCAACCCACACAACACATGCCTACTCTCCTGAGAGCTGCCAATGTGCTGGCTTTTAATCTACCCAACACGAGTCCTGCTAAGGCCATGAAATACAAATTTTTGTAATCAAAGAATCATGAGGTACTCATTAAAAACCTTGGAATAATCTATGCTGCAGCTACATAACTGCCCTTCCTAATCATGTCTGGATCTGTAATCTTTTCAGAAAAGACCATGTGTGCATTTTGTAGCGAAGGGAAGATGGAGCAATAGTGAGAGACCAAGGGAGAGGAGGCAGGGGTGCATATGGATTGTAAAAGAAGGGAAGGAGGTATATGTATTCGTTGGGGAGAGGGAGCAGAAACAAGTGGGTTGGAGGTTGGAAAAGGGGGGCAGGGGGTGTGGGTTCATGTATGCATGCTGGGAAAGTATGTGAGATGGAGGAAGTGGGTATGAGGGGTTGGTATAGGAGAGGCAGTGCTAGGTGCATCTTGGCAGACACTTTGAAAGGAGGAGGGAAAGGGAGATGGTACAGAGCGGACAAAATATGTGGGAGGGTGAAGGGGGGGGAAATGATGATGGTGAGGTGTACTGTGGAGGACAGAAGGAGAAGGCAGAGAGAGGAGTTGGGATATGTACAAAGGGAGAGGGGAGAATGGCGTGAGGTCATATACCTAGCTCAACTCATCTGGGATTAGGTTGAGATATCCCTCCCACACACCCTTAGAAAACCATTTCACTGCTGAACTAACCCATGGCTGAATGCTTTTTTCCCCACAGATCAAAAGCTAGGACTTAAGCCTGCTGTGCTACACCAACTCCCTCACCCCCACCCCACACGCACACTATCACTTTGTGCCAGGTACAATTTTAGTCTGTTTACCCCAGCAGGTGCCTGTTGCATAGGGAAGAATAGGAAAGCTCTTGTAGTGAGCCAGTGCTTCCAGTTTCACCCTGGCTTTCCCTGGGAGAGACCTGGGGGTTCTCCAAAGGGCCCTGCCATGTGGAACTGGGGTGATTTTTCAACTAGTCTTGTTGCAGACCTGGAAATGAGGTGGCTGGGGTGGCACAATTAGTCATGTTGCTTGTTCCTTTCCAAACAGCCTAGCCAATCCAGTTTGATACCTAAAATCATATTAAGGAAGGCAAGCTGTCTGGCCAAGGAAATCTTGATCAGAACAAAAAGGAATTGGTTTCCCAGAGTCACAGAAAGAATCACAAACACAATTTCTATACCATTTTGGCTTCAGAGGGGTTATTTCTTCCAGATTAAGTACAGTAAGAATTTTGGCAGTAACTCTCTATTGGCTAGGGGTGGGAAAAGTATCTACTAAATCAGAAACGTGCAAAAATCTTTCATGTTAATGGTTGGGTTCAATATTAACACAAACATATGCAGGTGTTAGTGCATTTAGATAGTGCCTGACTGCCTGTGAGAGCAGGTCGTCCTCACTGTAGAGAGTGAACACATCATTAATGAGAGCAGCATGATGTATGCTCAGGTTTGTAGGAGAAATCTTTTGCCTACTATGTCACTCAAACACCTCAGTTGGCAAAACTTTCTTTTTCCCTGGAGAAATCTGACCCTGCTAGGTGTCATGGGTCAAGTCTACACATGGTAAAATTCTTTGGAGTTGGAAAATGTGGCAAAGTGGGTCTCCTCACCTAGCCACAGTGCTAGGTTCCCCACTTGCCATTAGGCATGCCACGCACCTGATCGCCTGCCATGCCTTGTTCTTAATTAATTAATAGTTGTTAATTAAGGTGGGAGGCTGCCCATTTTATGCCCCAATGCCAGGGGGGCGCTATCTGCAGGTCCAAATGTCCCCTACACCACAGCCCATGCCTCGCAGATGGCATTCCGATGTTTACAGTGCTCCCAGCCTACAGCCGGACCAAGCTTAGGCTGCACCATCAGGCCTCAGTCGCACATATTCATACCGCTCTCCTCTCACTAGGGCCTCTCTCACTCTACCCTCTCTCACAGAGTCTCTTTCATACATCAACGACTCATCCTGCCTTGCTCCCTCTTGGAGCAGGCCCCTTAGGCCATAGGCTTAGCTAGTTCATCCCTTGGGTGGCAGACGTACCATCTTTTGGGCCTCTCCTGAGACCCTCGCCTGGGTAGTGGCTAGCCAATTACCCGTCCGGGTCTAAGCTTGCTCTAGCCCCTTTCAGGGAGCAACTCTATATACATAAACATGCTGGGCACTCAGCCCTCTGGTTTTCCTTCCCCCCCCCCCGCACTGGGGCTGTTCATCTCTGTCCCTTTCTGGGGCCACCTGTCACCAAGGTGTTCTTATCCCCTCACTTGGGGCTATTCATCTCTGCCCCCCTCACTCAGGGCTACTCGCCACCTCCTCTCTTGGGGCTACTCATCCCTGTCCTCTTCACTCGGGGCTCCACACCACCCTATCACCTAGGGCTCCAGATCTGTTCCCCCCTCACCTGGAGCTACCCCTTCATTGGGGTCCTCATTTCCACCCCCCTCACTGGGGCTTTACACTGCCCCCTCACTTGGGGCCATGGGTCTTCACTCCCCGGTGGGCTCAGGTGTCCATAGCAGTGCCTGGCCCCCTAACTACCTCTGGTGTTACTTAACCCACCTGAAGATAAGGGCTAGGGTTAAGGTGCCCCTACCCACCTTACATCGGGGTGATAACTGGCCTGGCATTTCCTGGGGGCTACCGTGCCACTGAGAGCCCCACCAGGTCACCTACTCCCAGCAGGGTGCAGTTTTAGGTCATGCCCAGAACCAGGAGCCTCCAGTCCATTCCCTACAGCTGCTGCCCTTACCTCCAGAATGTTATGGAGCCTTGCAGCCAGATGATGCTACTGCCTCCTTTGCCAGCAGGAAACTGATCTGTTTATATGGGTGGCCAGAGATCTAAAATGGTTGCCGCAATCAAGCACCTGCTGGCTGCTTGGCTCTGGTCTTAAAGTGGCAGGCACCAACAGTGCCCTGCCACACACCTTCCCCCTTAAAATGGTACCTGGGGAAGGTTTTCCCCAGCTGCTCCTCCAAAGCAGGCTTCCCTTGGAGCCTGTGAGAGCCCTCAAGTGGTGAGCCACCCCCAAAGGTGCTCCGCCACACACCTTCCCCCTTAGAATGAGATCTGCGGGGCTTCACTTGGCTGCCTTCCCTGCTGGGCTCGGCCCCAGCCTACTGCAGCCCCTGCCATGTGGCAAGTACCCCAAAGGTGCTCTAACACACAAAATGAAGAGATCATGATGATGTCCTAATACATGCTGCACATGGCTCTGTTTGAAGGTGAAAATGCACCCGAGATCGGAGCTATGACTCCAGAAAATGCAGGGTTTCCCCACAGAGTACAGGGGTTCCTCTCAGAAGAGAGAGGGTCTGTCTATGACTGTCCAAGCAAGTGTGACTAGGAATAACAAGGATATGCTAACCTGAACAACAGTGTGTGTTTTAAAAGATATGGTCTGACCAGGGACTCATCTCCCATGACAGAAGCCAGCACTTGAGTCCTTAAAACTGGGTTGGACAAAGTCTTGTAGATGATGGTGGGAACAAACAATTCTGGGGCTCCCATGACAACACTTGTCATATAGAGATGGTATTGAATGAGTTAGAAAGTGGAAGATGAAGAAAATGGATAAGAAGTGTTAGATGACAGAGCAGGTTAAGAGACTCATCCCATTTCTTTCTGTCCCTTAATTCACTACGCTGTTCTCAAGTCATTATCTATCTATCAAAAGACTTGTCTGCACACAGAAGTCTAATTCCAAAATGGGTTAATAAAAGTGATACAACTTTTCTGTATGGACTGGCTTATATTGGTATAAAAACTCTTTAAGCTTGGGTTGTGCCTTATCATGAGTTGGGATCTCAGGGGTGGCCATTATGCCCCTTGGTGGCTCCAGCTCTGCCTCAAGGGCACCTTCTTGTCTCACCTGCTACGTATTGATGATAAATAATAGATAGAGAGACTGCCCACAGGCCTTTGCATGGCCCTAGTCCCGTGGAACCCCTAGTAGTCCTCAGGCCCCGTCCTGGGCCTCACTCCACAGCTATGCCACATGGGGCACCTCAAGCCTTATGGGCTAACTGCATCGCTCCAAATCCTCCCCTACACCATGCCCAATGCCTCGTGGATGTTACAAGGATGCTGTTCCCTCTGTTTGGGCCTTGGCCTCTGCCCCTTTTATCTTGCTTGGCCTTTTAGCTAGGCCCACTACGTCAGACCTAGCTCTGAGGCCCTACCTCTTGTTTGTCTCTTCAGTCAATGGACCCCTGGCCTCTGTCTGCTGGACCCAGACTCCTGTGTGGTCATGCCCCTCTGGTGCTGGGCCCCCAGCCCGTGTGGCCCCACCCCTCTGGTACCAGGCCCCAGTCCCTGTGTGGCCCTATGTGCTTAATGTAGCCCTGTGCCCATTCTGGGCTCAACAATCTCTCATGACTGCGCCCCTCTCGGGTGCTGACATCTTGGTCTTTGTGTAGCTGTGCCTCACTAAGGCATCAGGTCCCTGACCCCAGTGTGGCTCTGCAGCCTTGTACTATGCCCTTCTCCAGACTCAACCAAAGCTCAAGCCTTGAATCTACTCCTGACAGGGCTCGAGATGATCATATGCTCTTTTTGGGCAGTAATGGGACTTCCATAAGGGACTTCCCTTACAGTCCCATCCCAAACCACCAGATTAAACATTAACATAAGCCATAAGCCCCTGGTCTATAACAAAAAACAAACATATAATAGAAACAGCCCTCCACCTCTTTAAAAGAGCAAGACTTCCTTTCTTCCAGCAGGTATACCTGCCAGCCTTGGCTATACTCAGGCCTTGACACTCAACCCCCTTGACTCTCAGACCCTCTGAACCCAGCTTAGCCCTTCTAGGCATATGGACCACTGGCATGCCCCTCAAACCCTCTAGGGGCTAACATAAAGCAAGAGCCACTTGCCTGCAAATCAGTCTTTCTCTGCTCAGGGAACTCACCCCTGTTTCTAGGCCTGCAGAGTTCTTTAGCTCAATCCAGGTACCTTTAGGAGCCCTGCAGCCAGGAGTTCCTCACCTTGTAGCTGGTGGGGAAAAGACTACCTGACCCAGACCAGCTCTGGGCTTATATAGCTCAAACTTGATCCGTCTTCCAGTCAGGTGAGTCCCTCATTAGCTTCCCCTGACACCTGCTGGCAAGGTCTTAGGCTGCTCTTCCTCTTAAAGGAGCAGGCACATCCCAGTGCCCTGTAATATGCCTTTAGAACAGGGGCAGGCAATTATTTCAGGTGCAGTGCCACTTACTGAGTTTTGGTGAGCTGTTGAGGGCTGCATGGGTAACCCTGCCCCTTGACAGTTGCCCTGCTTCCAGTCAGCATATTGGAACTGGGCATCCTGCCCCCACCAACCCCTGACCTTTGCCACTGGAAGTCCTTCCCCTTGCCCGGAAGCATTCCTTTTGGGAGGGAGGGTGCTGCAATCTTGAAACCAGAAAAAAAACCCATATCATATTTTAAAAAATCTACTATATCTTATTTTAATTTTATTTTAAAATAACTTTGTACTGATATATGTGTTTGTGAAGTGTATTGAGAGGTGATTGCTTAATAGCTCAAAATACAGTCCTACTGTATATTGTGTGTGGACAGTAAGGGGGTGTATGTGGAGACTATAGTTGGGGGAGTGTGTGTGTTTTGTGTGTGGGAATGGTAGGTGGGTATGGAGGGGTATAGGGTATGTGGTTGGGGTGGGGGCTATGGAGTTATGGTGGGTGGGGAGGGAGACAGAGAGATGGGGCCAGGCCACTGGCTCTGTCATGTGCGGCTCTTGAACACTGTGCAAGAGCCTCATGCAATGAAGACGCTGTGCCCAGGCTCCGCACCCCTTCCACCCCACCCTGGGTCTCCGCTGGCCCCAGGACACTGGCATTGGCTCCATGCTCCCACCCACCACCATCACTCCCCTGCTATTTCCCTACTTATCCTTCTGCATGCCTGCCTGCCATTGCTGCCTTTGCTTCCCAGCTCCCACTGCCACCAGTCCCCCACCTGCCACCACTTCCCACAGCCCCTGCTGTTCCCCCCACCACTCCCCATGCTGCCTCCACTTTCCACAGGCCCCCCGCTATCTCCCCCACTGTCCCTATGCCACTGCTGTTTTCTGCAGCCCCCAATACTCCCTGCACTGCTGCTGCTTCCCACAGCCCCTTGGCTGCTCCCCTTGCTTCTCCCCATGCCATTGCCACTTCCTGTGGCCTGCAGCTGCTCCCCATGTTTCTCCCCATGCTTCTGCCACTTCCCACAGCCTCCCCACCACCTGTGCTCCCCCCCCCCCGCATGCCACTTACCATGCCCCCCCCCCCCCCCACAAGCACTACCCTCTGTTAGGGTGCCTAATAGATGGAAAAGAAACTGGCCTTTAGACTCCTAAGTTTGATTCTAGTCTACCCTGCTTGAGGAGATACAGCACCTTGAAAATCCCACCTCAAATTATAAGATTGGACCTGGGGAAAAATATGTGAAGACAGAAGCTTTAGATGAAATGTAGCTTCACAGGAATTCTTCTCAATGCTTATTGATCGGCTGGCTCTGATTTCCCAGAAAGACATGATCTGTCATGATGTGTAATAGCTCCCCACTGAAGCATCTTATTGTAACAGCACCTAGGAATCTAATAGGTTGTCATATCATATTCTGCTTCTGAAAAGTGCTATAATCACCCCAAAAAGTACTGTAGTATATTGTGCCCCAGAAGTATCTATGGTTTAGTAATGCACTGCCTACCCTGCAGTACTGTACTCTTCAAAGCTGGCCATAACCTACAGTAATGCATGAGTTGTTAGGCAAAATTTTTCTCCCCAGAGGCTAGTTATAATTCCTTCCCCCCTCCCCCCTCCCACCCGCTATAAACTGGTTTGTAATGCCTTGTTAGTGACATTTAATTTACTAGCTCACTGTTTACTGCCATGGAGAATTACTTTGATTAATCACAACTGCTGCTATTACCTTATGTAATAAAAAAAAATGAAATAAAGACTCCTAAGTGATTCATTGAGAATAAATTCCTCCCCTGATTCCCATGAAAGAGATTTCTGTAATCTTGATGGCATTGCTTCCTTCAGCTCATTTAGCTTAATCTGTAATCCCTGCTGAGGGAAGTTTTTTAGCTTTTGGAGAGTAAGACCCTGCTTTTAGGGCTGGGAAAGAACAAATGGGTGTTGCAAGGCCAGTGAACTCTTAAGAACTCTGGCAGCTGTTGGTGAAGCTGCTTGCATGATACTGGGAGTGTCAAGATTACTTCATCACTCAGTGGAAACCCTGAAAAATATGTTTCCCGTATCTGTAATAGGTGCTGATCCTGTGCTGGCTATGCAGGCAGCAGGATGGTTTGGACCTCTTCAGAAGAGGAATCTACCAGGTAAAGGACTAGCACCTAGTTCTCTGCTATACAGGAGTACAGGTTGAAGCAGGGGCAGGCAATTATTTTGGGCAGAGGGCCGCTTAGCGAGTTTTGGCAAGCTGTCGAAAGCTGCACCCCCTGGTCGCTGTCTTGGGACTGGAAGTCCCACCCCTGACCTATAACCCTTGCCACCAGAAGAAGTCCCTCCTCTTGCCCCTGGAAGTATTCCTTCGGAGAAGAGGGTTTCCTATGTTAGAGCCGGAAAAAATACAAATTGTGTACTAAAAATCAAATACTCATAATATTATATTTTAATTCAATTACAATATATATATTTTGTTCTGATATGTGTGTGTTTGTGCTTTATATGCAGAAGTGATTGAGTAATAGCCCCAAATGCAGTCTTACTCTCGTATAGTGTGTGGGGTGTGCAGAGGTGTCAGGGGATATGGGTGGGTGGGTGGGTGGGTGGGTGGATGTGGGGTTTGTGGGGAGGTGTGTGTGTGTGTGTGTGTGTGTGTGTGTGTGTGTGTGGTATTTGTGGGATGTATGATTGTGTCTGGGGGAGGGTGTGGCTGTGGGGTTTACAAGAAGGGTTGCAAGAGGGCCCTTGCTGCCCGAAGCCTCATGGCCGCGTTTGTATTCATAGACATAGTTTTCATAGATACCAGGGCTGGAAGGGACCTCGGAAGATCTCGAGTCCAGCCCCCTGCCCAAAGGGCAGGAAGACAGCTGGGGTCATAGGATCCCAGCAAGATAAGCATCCAAATTTCTCTTGAAGGTGTTCAATGTAGGTGCTTGAACCACTTCCGATGGCAAGCTATTCCAGACCTTGGGGGCTCAGACAGTAAAGAAATTCTTCCTTATGTCCAGCCTGAAACGGTCTTGCAGTAGTTTATAACCATTCAACCTCATCATCCCCTGGGGCGCTGTGGTGAACAAATGTTCCCCCAGATACTGGTGGTCACCTCTGATAAACTTATTGGTGGCCATCAGATCACCCCTGAGCCTGTGCTTTTCCAGGCTACAGAGTCCTATAGCTCTCAGCCTGTCATTGTAAGATCTGTTTTCCTGACCTCTGATCATGTGCATGGCTCTTCTCTGGACTCTCTCAAGCTCCTCCACATCCTTTTTGAATTGTGGGGCCCAAAACTGGACCTAGTACTCCAGCTGCAGCCTCACTGAGGCTGAGTACAAGGGGAGAATGACGTCCTGGGATTTGCTTGAGAAGCATCTATGGATGCAAGCCAGCGTTCTGCTCACTTTACTAGCCGCAGCATCATATTGAAGGTTCATGTTCATCTTGTGGTCAATTATGATCCCCCAGTCTCTTTCTTCTGTAGTGCTAGGCAGTGTAGCACTGCTGAACCTATAAGGATGCTGCAGGTTTTTCCTCCCAAGGTGGAGAACCTTGCATTTTTCAGTGTTAAACACCATCAGGTTCTCATCCGCCCACTTCTTGAGCCTGTCGAGGTCAGCCTGGATCACTCTCCTGTCTTCAGGTGTGGATGCTTTGCCCCAAAGTTTGGTGTCATCGGTGAACTTGGCCAGTCTGCTTCTGACTCCAATGTCCACATCATTAATGAAGATGTTGAACAGTATGGGTCCAAAGACAGAGCCTTGGGGGACCACACTGGTCACAGGACACCATGATGATTGACTTTGTTCAACTATCACCCTCTGGGTCCGACCATGGAGCCAATTTCCCAGCCAGCGGATTGTGGTGGACCAAAGGCCACAGTTGGCCATTTTCGCCAAGAGATGATCATGGGATACCAGATCGAAGGCTTTTCTGAAGTCAAGATATATGACATCAATCTCTTCTCCTTGTCCAGGTGATAAGTCACCTGGTCGTAGAAGGAAATGAGATTGGTCAAACAAGACCTCCCCGCAACAAACCCATGCTGGCTATCCCTTAAGATGTTGGCGTCGGCCAGTCCATTAAGGATGGCCTCTTATTAAACTTTTCTAAGACCTTCCCCGGGATAGATGTAGTTTGCCAGATCCACTTTCCTCCCTTTCTTGAAGATAGGCACTACTTTGGCCTTCTTCCAGTCTTCGGGCACTACACCAGAGCACCAGGAGTTATAATCCTATTGCCCCCAGGAGGCCGAGGGTTGCTGGGGAAGGGCCTGTCAGGCTCATGGGGTGGGGAGCAGTGCAGGGGGCTCCCAGAGCCACTGGGGGCAGCACAAACCAGTGGGGATGTGGCCTGGGATGTGGGCAGCCCAGGGAGGTGGCATGGAAATTGCATCATGGGCCTGAAGCTTGGGGCGGCAAAGGCCTGGTTGCCCCCACTCATGGGCAGCCCAGGGTTAGCCACCACCCTGGGAGGAAGGCTCAGTCCCCCCCACCCTTTAGAGGCCCAGCGGCCTGGCAGCAGCTCACCCTCCAGTCCTGGGACAGGTGGGGAGGCTGCGCCAGGAGCTGGAGCAGAGCCGCGGCTGCTTTTCTGCTTTAGAAACTCCTGCGGATTCTAGGAGGCTGGGGGCCCTGAGGAAACTCCTGGCTGGCCCTGGGGGCAGTGCAGTGGGCTGCCTGAGGTCACTGGGGATGGCATGTGGCCCGGGACGTGGGAAGCCTAGGGATGTGGTGCAGAAGTTACATACTGCGCCTGAGGCTTGGGATGGCAATGGCCTGGCTGCCCCCCCACCTTCCACAGGCAGCCCTGGCAGGTGCCACCACCCCTTGGGGAAGGCCCAGCCCTGGCCCTCCCTGCAGGGGCCTAGAGGCCTGGAAGCAGCTCGCCCCCCAGCCCCAGGATGTGTGGGAGGCTGCACCAGGAGCTGGACAGGAGCTGCAGATGCTTTTTTGCTCTAAAAGCTCCTGAGGCCTCTCTGAGCTTCCTGTGCCCTGAGCTGGGACCCTGCCAGGTTGTGGCTCCCCCAGAAGCCTTGGAAGGTGACCCATGGTGCCCCCAGGGGCTGGCCAGGAGCTTCTCTGGGGCTCCTGGGCTGATCACGGCCGCAGGAGCTTCTGGAGCAGAAAAATGGCTGTGGCTGGTGCAGCCTCCCCACCCATCCTGGGGCCAGGGAGTGAGCTACTGCTAGGCCCCTGTGGGGTGGGGGCACCCAGGCCTTCTCCCCAGAGTGGTGGAACCCACCAGAGTCTTCCCTGGTGGAGGCAGCCAGGCCATTAACACCCCAAGCCTCAGGGGCGGGATGCAAGCTTTGTGCCACCTCCCCATGCCCCGGGCCATGTCCGCTCTGAGTTGTGCCACCCCCAGTGACCCCAGGAACCCCCCATGCTTCCCCCAGGGCTGGACAGGGGGTTTGGGAGCCAGCAACAGCCAGGTGGTGCCCCAGGACCAGTGTCAGCAGGGCCCAGAGCAGGGTGGCAGGAGCCCAGAGCACAGCTGGCCGGGCTCTATGGAGCCAGACTGGGCTGCTCCAGCAGGGAGAGAGGGAAGCCACCCCACTCTGGGCTCCACCAGTGCTAGCTCCCATGCACCCCCTCACTCCCAACCCCCCCGCCCTAGCCCTGTGGCCAGGCAGGAACCAGCACATACAGCCCCAACCCCCTCTACCTAAGTTTCCCACTCTTGTACAGGTGGAAACAGCCCCATGGTCCCTCCAGCTGTGGGGGTGGTGCAGGGTGGCCCTGTCTTCCAGGGGCCTGCTGTGACTTCCCCTGGGTCCTACTGTCCCTGGCTCCTGTCACTTTTGACAGGAACCAGAGGCAAATAAATATTAATTTTAAAAAAATGTTTAGGGGCCCCATGGGTGGGACAGAATGGGCTTGCGGGCCAGATTCGGCTTGTGGACCATATTTTGCCCAACCCTGTGTTGAAGGGAAGATTTTCCTTGTGATTAGAAAGGATTCAAAGTATTAAATGGGCTGGAGATTTTCAGCCCCACCTCTCTGGCTATGGCTATTGCATGTAGTGAGAGGTGGTGTCCTTCCTTGAGTTTTGGAGTTGCATTAGGGTTTGGGATGCAAGCACCATTGCAGTGTTATAGTATTTCAGATCTGGGTGATTTTCATGCCATTCACCACAGGTGTAGCTCAATGAGTCAGGTAAGCCTGAACCAACTTTGCTGGTATTTGTTTTGTGTCCCTGGGGGTCTTCAAAAGGAGGCCAGATAATCACCTAGCCCGGGTCATTTGACCCCAGCATTCTATACTGCCCATGGCAGGGGGGCAGACTTGATGATCTGCTTAGGTCCCTTCCGACCCTACCAACTATACTGTGCTGGTACATTTCATGATGATAAACACCACAATGGGTCTGTGTAACAGGGGACCTGTACTGGTTCCTGTTTGAGAGAAGAAACCATGACAACATACTTATCAAAGACAAATGCATGGCCTGTGTTCTAGAAGCTCTAGATTTGGAGAAGATTATAAGTGATGGGCAGTTCTGGAAAGAGCAAGAACAAGAACCATTTTTTTGCCATATCTTCAATAAGGGATTGGCCAAACATGAAAGGGAAATAGTAAGGTAAGGGATGGTGTGTTATTCTGGGTAGAGCATGGGCAGGGGACTGAGAGGGAAATGTTACAGGTTTGGGGACCACAAAAGTATTGGCAGTCACTCCTGTAGATGGCTCATAACCTCCACTTGAGAGGACATCTGGGGCATGATAAGACAGAAGCCCACCTTAAGTCATGGGCCCAGTTAATTATGAAGTGCGAAAGATGGAACCTACTAACAGACTGCAGGTCTACCACATCAATCTTCTAATGAAATGGCATGGGTTGGAGGGATGGTATACACCCACAGATAAGACTCTAAGGAGCTTGATTGAGATGAAGGCATGGTCTTGGAAAGCAAGGACAGCAGGGGGCCTGAGATTGGGACTGATCTATCTGTAACTCAAAAGGTCTGGCTATAAAGGCTAGTGAAGGAATTCCAAGACATATTTGATGAGAGACCTGGGATGGCAAGTGGGGTAGTACATAGTATAATTACACCCTTGGGTTGCATTGTAAGAGATCATTGAAGGAGGCTTCTCAAGCACTTGTTCAAATCTGTGGAGAGAGAACTAGGATAGCTGTGGGTACAGGAGATCATAGAAGAGTCCAGGAGCCTATGGAGGAACCCAATGGTCATAGTGCCTAAGCCAGGTGGCACGATCCAATTATGCATGTATTATAGGAAAGTCAACACAGTTTTCATGTTTGCTGCCTTCCCTATGCCACATATAGAGGACATGCTAGAAAAAATAGGCCAGGCTCATTTTATATCAATTCTGGATTTAACAAAGGAGTATTGGTAAATCCCCATGGTGGCTGCTGATAAAGAAAAGACCGCTGGGACCCCATGGGGACTTTTCCCCATCACCTTCACATCCCTGATCAATTTTTCCCCTATTGGTTAGAACAAGATCCCATATGGATGATCTCCTGGTTGTATCCTCAGTTTTCTGGTACAGAAATTTGTCCTCTACACAAGTTAGGAAATTGGTCAACATTTTATGTTTGGCTGTATTATTCTTCCTGCAGATATCTGGAAAGTTAAAGAGTCTTTTTGCAGCCTCGTGGCTGGGCAGAGTGCTGTCTTACAGAAAAATGTTTTTGCAAAGGAGGAGGGGGATGAGTTTTGGCTTTCAGTCCTTGCATTCCAGAACAGGAGCATTGCTGGGAACAGGGCAGCACTAGAGCAAGTGAGGTGATTAGCCCCAGGCTCCTTCTATTGCCACTGCCTCCAGGAGGGCTACCCCAGCCCCAGGCAGTCACTCCCAATACATAGAACACAGAGTTCTGGGCTTATGTGGTAGCTGAACATAGTACTTCTTGCACCCACAGCAAGAATCCCACTGCTTGACCAGCACCCACCTCTAGACATCCGTTTTTTTCCTTAGTGGGGCCCTTGGCAGGGCTGAAAACCACAAGAGCTGATCACAGCCTTGTGGCACAGGCAATGAGGCAGTTTAAAATTTTTTCTGTTCACAGATGAGGGTGATCTATGAATGGTTCAGAGTTGGGCTGGAGGCTCCCATGTGCAGCAGACCTGGAGCTGGACCAGCTCAATAAACCCAAGGCTCAGAGCCAGTTTGGGGGCTCCCTGTCTGCATGAGGGGCACATTGGTTCCAGCACCTTCTCCCCTAATTGGAATGACATTGTGATGCTTGATTCTTTCTTGAAGCCAGGAGGACAGGGGGCTCTAGTGCTGCCCTGTTCCTGTATGAGTGCCCTGTCTCCTCTGGCCCCTTGTAGTGAGACATTTGGTAGTGCTGCATATAAGGTCTCTCAGTACATTGTAGCACTACACAGCATCTTTTGGCCCCCTAGTATCCAAAAGTGTTCTACTCCCTTTCCTCCAGAGGTGGATAGTCACTGAGGTGGAACTTGGAGAAGTACAGCCTGCTTACTCCCCATTTTATCTCCGGCAGCTGTGGGTAGCCCCCAGTCATGGCAGGAAAGGGTGAGCAGACAGGTTGTCAGTGACCACTAGGGAGTCCCAGTCTCTGCTGCCTGCTTTCCCATATCAGGTCATACTGAATGTCTATTGTCACACTCTCTTTCTGTCTCTGTTTCTTTCCTTAGCCCCAGTCCAGTTCAGGGGGCCCAGGCAGGTTTTTCCCATCTCGGAGCAAAACTATCTGGCCTGCTGTTTCCCCCACAACACCACAGGATGAGTCCTTGATATGTCACACCAACCACCGGGTGCTGTAGGCCTCACTGATACATTGATTAATACAAATGTTGATCTGTGCATGTACAGCTTGTTGGCTACAAATGTCCAACTCGGGATCCTTAAAATTCTAGTTTATTAGGCAGATTGAAACACTGTAATCATAAACCTTGGGGCTGGTCCCCACACACACGCACACACACATGCACACATACACTCACACACACACACACACAGTAGCAGGCTACAGAGTCAGGTATACCTATCCTACAAGCGCTGGAGTCTGTCATTGAGGCTTCTTTCAGCGTGGTATTATCTTCCAGAAGGGGGTCGTCGGCTGGTCCTTCTGGCTGGACAGGTCTGGTCGAGTTGGAGATCAAGAGGGCACCACTGAGGGTCACTTTTCACTGCCTTTTATCTGTCCTTAGCAGACTTTGGTGACTCCCCAGTTTTCAGGTTTGCCCAATCCAGGGGTCGTTGACCCTCGTGGGACTTCCCCCCCTCGGTGGCTACTGGATGGCAACTGTCAGCCCCAGGGGTCGTCCGCATGTATGTGCAGGTTTGGGAGTCCGTTGATGAATTTTGAATAGGGCTCTGGGAGCAGTCGATCTGGAGATACTCAGCCCAAAAGTAGGTCCCTGGCGTTGATTAACTCAGGCCAGGGCTTCTAGTCCTTGATCAGTGAGGTTTAGAGATTTCCTGGTTGTTACATTGTCTTCTATTGAGTTCTCCCCTTGGTTGATCTGCAGCTTCCCAGGTGTTAATTGCTGCCTGCTTCCATGTTACACATTCAATCACTGATTCACTCCCTCTTTCAGGGGCCAGCCGGATACAGGGAAGGGCAGTTTGATTCCTGCCCTTGTTAACATTGTTACAATGTATAATTTACTTATGAAACTAAACACATTCAGTTGAAAGTTGAAAGGTGAGGAGTATAAAATATAAGCTACAAATGCCATGGCACACAAATAGATAAAAATACCAAACTACAAGGGGAGATACAAAATGCAAACGTACAAATTTTAAAACACAATTCCTTATCTTAAAGTGAAAGAGAGAGGAAGGAAGAAAAGGTAGAAAAAGAGAAACATATCCAAAGAGGGGAGAGCAAATGCAGGCAAGAGGAAAAGGGGGCTTTCTGCTACATTATTCCCCCCCTTGACATCGGCCTTACACAAGGGTGATGTCACTATATTGTTTGAACACCATTGTTCAGCTATATAGACAGGAGGTGTGTCATCTTCAGCTGGTTTGAAGTTAAAACAAAACTTAGGCAGTTAAAAGATATTGAAAGAGTAAAGCCTTGGGGGGCGGAGAGAGAAAAAAACATAACGAGGTTGATTTGCACAGTTACAATGGTATAGTTGTCTCTTTGCTTATTAAAATATGACTTTGAATGCAGTTTTTTACACACATCTTGTTATACTGATATTCTAAATAGCATTTAAATCCTTAAGAGAAGTACAGAGAAAAAACAAAACAAAACCCAAAAACCAAAGTACACAGGACCCTTAATAAATATCCTTTTGCTAACCAAGTGGAATATAAAACCTTTTGAGAATTGCTGCTCTTGTTTCAAATATCAGAACAACTTTCCAGTCCAACCGGACAGAAGTGTTCTGGTCTGGGATCCACAGACAGGTTCAATTTTTAGAGGGGGTATTACCAATTACCCTTATTATATCTTTATGATATCATATGTATTTAAACTGTGACAACTTAAAACAAACCAGACAAACAAACACAAAACATATAACAAGACAACACAAACAGACAAGACAATTTTTGCCATGGCTGTGATGAGGAAGATGCTGCTGATGGTAGTGAGGCCTCATGGTTTGTCGGTCACCTTTGACTACACCGTGGCTTCTGCAAAAGAAAACAAACACACACAAACCTGCCAAGGAAAACTCCTTGCAGTGGCTGATTATTCATATTTACAAAGTGCAATGCTGACATGTGCAGTGGCAGTGCACACATCATTTTCCATTCTTTGGGTGCTTTTCTTTTATAGTGAAAAAGTGGAGCAGTTACCTACAGGAGGGTGGCTGTCACAAGTCAAAGACTTCTCTGGCCTTTTCCTGCCTCAACATCGAGGTGGGCACTGATCAGCCCATCCAATGCGTATTTTCCAATGGCTCAGAGCCATTCCTTCCTGCTAGCCAAGAGGGGTGGCCGGCAGGATTAAAAGACTGGTTACCCTGTTCCTCGAGGGTCAGGTGGTTGGTGGCTCACTTTTTTTTTTTTTTTTTTCTTTTCTCTTCTCCAAGCTGGGTCACTGGGATGCTCTCCTCATGACACAAAGAATCCTATTAACAAGGCTAGATTCAGGGTTAGATCTATTCTGCCCCCTTAAACAGTTTCTTGGGACACATGTACCCATTTTCCTGATTTAGGTCCCATTTCCTCCCAAATACATTTAGTGCAGCTCCGGTGTTCAGGAGTGCACTGGTATGCCCTTGAGTTCCCACTGTAACAGGTATTTGGGGTCTCCCTCCTGGATCCCAATTGAGGGTCCCCAATTTCTCCCATGAGCCAGGGCTTTGCTCAGGGGTCCCATTATGGGGTCTCCGTCAGTGCTCTTCAGAGACCGGGGCTGAGGCTGCTACCCTGTTAGAAAGGGGAGGTGCTGCTCCCTCCCCGGTCAGCTCTGCCATTCTGATAAGCAGCTCGGCTAGAGGCTTTCCATGCCATCTCCCTTTCGGTTCCCCATGCTGCATTAAAAACTTCCACACTGTTGACCGAATCCCATTTTCCCCCTCTCTTTCCTTTGATACCCTGGGGTTAACCCAGTGTGGGCTGGGGCAATAATTTGGGCCCCCAGCCCCCCATCAGTTTTGGGGTAGGCACTTTCATTAGAATAGGTAACCATATAATTCGGTGTGTCATTAAGCTTTTCTCTGAACTGGGTGGCTGCAATCGCCCCCCCTTGACATCCAATTAACCTCTCTGCATCCTGAGCCCGGGCTAGGACTTCTCCCAGCACATATCTCCCGGTCTCTCGGAGCGGCCCCATCAGTCCAATTATGGGCTGATGCATGCCTTCCTGTACCTCCTTCCAAAACCCAGGAGGGTAATCTATACTTCTTATGTCCAATGTCTGTTTGTTCTCCTTGTCTAGGGGCAGAACTGTCCCTGACAGCAATCCCAACATAACACACTGGATCACATAGTCCCTAACAGGTTCCCCAGGTGTCTGGTGGCTAGCCCCAAACTGTCCCTTAAATGTCTTTCTTCCCAAACTGATCCCCAAACCCACTATGCTCCGGAGAATATTGTCTCCCCCAAAGCTGTCCTCCTGATTCATAGCTGCCTGAATCTCTGGGGTGGCGCAAGCCCTTAGTAGGCGGTGCCATTCCCGGACACTCAGAGTTTCACACTCCACTACATTCAGGGATTTCTGCAACCACTGTCCCAAATTCCTAATGTTAGCAGATCCCAGGGTCTTGCCCAGGGCTGCTAGATCAGCTCCGCTGAGGGGGACCATTACCTGTGTGGTTTCTGTGGGTTTTCCCTAAGCATCCCAAGTGACTGAGGTCCATGTGATTCTGCTCACCTCAGGCACCAGGGTCCTTTCCTGATCAGACTTAGGGTCTTCAGGAGAGGGCTCCCCTGCATCCTCTGGATCTCCCCATATCTCCCCACCCCAAATCTCTCCTGGATTGAAGGGGATGTCTGGATCCCTGGCTTGGTCTCCCCGGATGACAGCTGCTACTTGCAGGCTGTGCTCCTGGAGTTCCTTTTTTAAACGGTTAATGGTATTTAGACAGGGGCCATGGTTGACCTTGGCCCCCTTCTCAGCTTGGTCTTTAGCCATTGTTTTTACCAATTTTCGCAAGGCTTCTCGGCTAGCCTTTTCTTGGTCCAATAATTCCAATTGTTGGGCATTGTCTTGATTTATTTTTCTCAATTGCTCATTTTCATTTTCCAAGTTCCGAGACAACCCCTTTAGAGTCTGATTACTGGTTTCCAATTGAATACACCTATCTTTTAGAATTTGGATTAGCTCCTCCTTTTCCTCAATTTCAGAGGCTCGCTGAGCTTTTTCCTCAACTGCTGTTTTTACAGCATGCCATAGCAGCCAGACCAAGGCACTGTGTTGCCTTTGAACCGAGGGTTTTTCACAAAGGCAAAATCTTTCAAATTGGGATTCAATGTCCCCTATGGAAAAACCTGGGGTGCACCCATCCTCCCTCCCTGGGCTGGGTCCACCCTTCAGAATCTCCCTATGGAGAGGAGAAATTTCCTCCCTCCGTACCCACTTATCTTCTTGGCCTCCTGCTCCAACCTTAGGGTTTTTTTTCCTGAACAAAGACATTTTCCTCAACATGCCTCAAGCCTGTCAGTTTCCTTGATCCCTCGCGCTCCCAACTCTGCCTCTGCGCCTGCAGTTCTACAACCAAATCCCTTCCTTGAGATATGCTCACCCCTTAGTTGACAACTAAATCCAGACCCTCCTTGAGTCTGCCCACCCCCTTGGGTGAGTCTAAATCCTAGTCCACCCCCTTGGGTGACTTCTAAGTCCAGACCCTCTTTGAGTCTGCCCACCCCCTTGGGTGAGTCTAAATCCTAGTCCACCCCCTTGGGTGACTACTAAATCCAGACCCTCCTTGAGTCTGCCCACCCCCTTGGGTGAGTCTAAATCCTAATCCACCCCCTTGGGTGACTATTGCCCACCCACTTCTGTGGACGTGGGTTCTATCTGGAGACACAGTCTCCCCAGTTACCAATCAGCTAATAATCCTAGAATAATGCCCGCATTCTCCACCAAATAATGTTGGCTACAAATGTCCAGCTCGGGATCCTTAAAATTCTAGTTTATTAGGCGGATTGAAACACTGTAATCATAAACCTTGGGGCTGGTCCCCCCACACACATGCACACATACACATACACACACACAGTAGCAGGCTACAGAGTCAGGTATACCTATCCTACAAGCATTGGAGTCTGTCATTGAGGCTTCTTTCAGCGTGGTGTTATCTTCCAGAAGGGGGTCGCCGGCTGGTCCTTCTGGCTGGACAGGTCTGGTCGAGTTGGAGATCAAGAGGGCGCCACTGAGGGTCACTTTTCACTGCCTTTTATCTGTCCTTAGCAGACTTTGGTGACTCCCCAGTTTTCAGGTTTGCCCAATCCAGGGGTCGTTGACCCTCGTGGGACTTCCCCCCCTCGGTGGCTACTGGATGGCATCTGTCAGCCCCAGGGGTCGTCCGCATGTACATGCAGGTTTGGGAGTCCGTTGATGAATTTTGAATAGGGCTCTGGGAGCAGTTGATCTGGAGATACTCAGCCCAAAAGTTGGTCCCTGGCGTTGATTAACTCAGGCCAGGGCTTCTAGCCCTTGATCAGTGACGTTTAGAGATTTCCCGGTTGTTACATTGTCTTCTATTGAGTTCTTCCCTTGGTTGATCTGCAGCTTCCCAGGTGTTAATTGCTGCCTGCTTCCATGTTACACATTCAATCACGTTACACATTCAATCACTGATTCACTCACTCTTTCAGAGGCCAGCCTGATACAGGGAAGGGCAGTTTGATTCCTGCCCTTGTTAACATTGTTACAATGTATAATTTACTTATGAAACTAAACACATTCAGTTGAAAGTTGAAAGGTGAGGAGTATAAAATATAAGCTACAAATGCCATGGCACACAAACAGATAAAAATACCAAACTACAAGAGGAGATGCAAAATGCACACACACAAATTTTAAAACACAATTCCTTATCTTAAAGTGAAAGAGAGAGGAAGGAAGAAAAGGTAGAAAAAGAGAAACATATCCAAAGAGGGGAGAGCAAATGCAGGCAAGAGGAAAAGGGGGCTTTCTGCTACAAGCTCATAAAAAGGCTTTCTAAGAGCAATGACTGAAGCAAACCTCATCAAAGTCTGACATTGTGCTTGTGACTAGGCCTGTACAAGTAGGCAGCTATTTGATCCGCCTTCGGATCTGGCCTCTTGAGATGCCAGAGATCCAATCTGGAGCTCCGGACTGGGTTTCTGCTTTGATCCGGCTGAAGTGGCTCCGAAACTTCGGAGCCGCCTTGGAAATCTGGCCATAGAGTATAATGGGGAATCAATGTAATATCTATAACTTTGTTATATTTTGTCTGATTTGGATGAAACATGCAGAGCTGATAGCCTCAGCTGAGAACATAAAGCCTACCAAGTTTCAAGCCGATCGGTTTATGGGTTTGGGGGGAACACCACCCCAAATTCTTGAAAGCAAAATTCATGTCATGTGTATGTGTTACACCATAAGGGGGTGAAAACTTCAGGAGTTGTAGCCCTTGCTGAGGCCACAAAATATGCCAAGTTTCAAGAAGATAGGTGCAGGGATTTGGGGGAACTGCACCTCAAGCTGCAGACAAGCAAAACTCATGACATGGGTGACTCTGTGTGTGTTAAGGTGCAGCAGGTGAAAGTTGCAGGGATGGTAGCCCCTGCTGCAGCCACAAAGCCTGCCAGTTGTCAAGGGATAGGTGCAGGGCTTCTGGGTTCTGGGGCCCAGAACCTCTATTTGCTGACAGGCAAAACTCGTGTCACGTGTGCTTGTGCCTGTCTTGGGGGCAGAGGGGGGGGGAGGGGAAGAGGAGGGATTACTGCAGGCCTGGCTGCTAAGTTACTGTGTTACCAGGTACCAATCAAACATGATTCACTCAGGGACCTGCTCAATGCACAGTAGCTAGCTAATGTTGCCAGTTAATTAGCAACAATTAACACCTACAAAACCACAGACTAAGGAGAGAAAATAATAAATACAGACAATCAACTGCCCCAAGACAGACACAGTCAGTTGCACAAGCACCCATGTCACAAGTTTTGCTTGTCAGCACCTAGGGGTGCAGGACCCCAGAACCCGGAACCCCTGCACCTATCTCCTTGACACCTGGCAGGCATCGTGGCCACAGCAGGGGCCACCACCCCTACAGCTTTCAGCCTGCTGCGCCTTAGCACGCACAGTGTCACCCATGTCACGAGTTTTCCTTGTCTGCAGCTTGAGGTGCAGTTACCTCAAACCCCTGCACCTATCTTCTTGAAACTTATCAGGCTTTGTGGCCTCACTAGGGGCCATCACTCCTGCAGTTTTCACCCCCCTGTGGTGTAACACATACACATGACATGTTTTGCTTTCAAGAATTTGGGATGCAGTTCCCCCTGAACCCCTACACCAATCTTCTTGAAACTTGGCAGGCTTCACGGTTTCAGCAGAGGCTACCATCTCTGCAAGTTTCATCCAAATCAGATGCAAAAACAACAAAGTTATAGGTATTTCATTGTTTCCCCATTATACTCTATGGACGAATTGCTGAATCGGCTCCGGATCTTTTCCAAAGCGATTCGGAAGCTCTGAATCGATTCAGAAAGCCTAAAGCTTCCAGAGATTGAATTCAGATTAATACATTCAGCCTGTGAATCATCCAAATCATCTCCGAATCTGAATCATGATCTGAAGCTTTGCACAGCCCTACTTGTAACATTAGGCTTAACGGACCTTTGAAAAAACCGATTGTTGAAGTTGATTGTTTTCCTGATGCCAAAAAATCCACACACACAATAATGACAGGAGGTGCACAGATTAAGGGAGTTCAGTGATATTGATGTTTGTTATATAAGTATCTGAGGTATATGGAATTGTTTTGATCCATGCATAAGAAGGACTGGAAAGTTCTGGAACTGTGTACTAGTCCTAGTGGGCACTGTTTGTAAATTGTGCCTGTATCTTACCAGAGGTATCCAGAGCTAACACCTTGTCACTCTTTGGACTAATGTGTGAGTGAACTGGTGTTTTGTAGGTAACAAACCTGGCAAAGTCTGTGCAATTGAAGTGAGCTTGTGGTCATTCTGGGTGCATCCCCATGAGTGCGCACATGCAGGGGCATGCGTTTTTCATAGGACAAATAGCAGCGGCACATATTTGTGCCACTGCTATTTATCCCCAGGCACACCCCTATGCTCCTGCACTGGCATGCAGCATGAAACCAAGATGGGGTAGGGGAGGCTAGGGCCAGCACCTGTGCTGTCCCCAGTATCCTTACTTGAGGTTCTGGGTGCCTCCCAGGACAGCAGCAGCTCTAGTTTCTGGAGGCGCACGCTACTGCCATGTGCATTGCACCACTTTTTTTAGTGGTGGTTTTTTTTTTTTAACACTGGAATATCCTGGTGTCAAAAAACCAACTGTGCTGCAAGTTAGCAGTGTGGTGCAAGGGTGCATGTGTGCTGTGTACAGCTTGCAATGCCTCAAACGGGTTTGAGGTGCTGCAAACTGCACATGTGCACTCATGGGGATGCATCCTCTGAATATAACATCACAGTCTCCAAGGGAACATGCACTGCCTGCAGCTGCAGCAGCACAGACAATACCCTGACAGAGTGCTCTAATACAGACAGCTACACCAACCAAGAGAACAGAGGAAAAACAGGCACTGGGGAGAGAAGGGAAAACAGGCACAGGGAGAAAAAGGCAAAGGGCTCATTACTGGAGGGCCAGCACAGACCACAGGAAAATCTTTTCTTGCTGGGGACCCACTCTTTAGCAAGCTGGACCACAGCCTCTGCCCCAGAGCACTGTACCAACTGTAGGCCATAAAACCCTACTCAGGACAAAGCAGAGATCTCTGGGTTTGTTCAGCATTTGAATTGCCAAACTCTTGTACCCAAAGCCAGAACAATGAGGCATTTGTAGATAACATGGGGGTTTAATTCTCCCTAAATTGAAGCATTGTTTTTTTAAAAACACTGCTTCAATTTAGGGCGAAGTAAACCCCTGTGTCATGTACACCTGTGTCCGCTTGATCTTTACCTGCCTCTTCAGTGGCGGGGAGGAGAGAGTGAAATGCTGGTGGGCAGAGCAGTTCTTCAGCTGTGGTCGTGAGGGAGCTGGTGTTTCCCTCCACAGCAGCGGTGTCCCCCCAGGTGGCACCTTTCCGCAGGCACCCAGCTCGGGTAGTTCCAGGGGGCACCACAACCGTGGAGGGAAGCACCAGGCCACACACAGCTCAGGCAGGCAAGCTCTGGTGGGTGGGAAAGATCAGGCTTGCCACTTTTTCTTTTTCTTTTCTTTTGTGGAGCCTGCCTTCCTGGGCTGCTGCCGGGCTGTCTGCATGAGCTGCCTGTACAGCCCCTGAGCTGCATGGAGCCTGTGGCTGTAGGGTAGGAAACTAAAACTCCTCAGAAGTGTTTTGCTTTGCAGCTCCCCGAAGTCATTTACTGTATCTCAAAGTCACAGCCAAATGTGCTACAGTGGCTGAAATTAATGTGCAATACACTGCCAAAAGTGCAAACAGCAATGCCATTAAAATGGTGCAAAAGGCATTTAACCCACTTTAAACCTGCTTTAAAGTGTCATCTACAAATGCCTACAAATACAGCATTCTGTAAGCTTTTGGGATCAAAGTCCCTTTGTCAGGCTCTGGGAAAAGTGTAGAAGGTACAAGATGGTAAAAAGTCCCCATAGGTAGGAAATACACTTCATTTTTGCACAGAGGGAGCTGAAGATGGCAGGCTGTCCCTCTGGGTCCATGAGAGTATGTGAGCTGGGTTGAGTAGCTCTTTGATGTGTTGATCAGGTCGAATTCCTTCCCTAGACCTTCTGGGTCCGCTGCTGAGCATGCTGGGGACCCCTTCCCCTACATTCCCATGGGATGCTTTATCCACCCCACCATATCAGCATTCACGAGCCACCTGGTACCTTGAGATATGTAGAAAAAATATATAAAGCTGTGTTTATGTCCAAATCATTGAATCTCTCTGAATTGAATAGGAGGCTTCCAATTCGATTTGGAAAGATTAATGGATCTCCTGATTTGATTCAGATTCAGAGATTTGGCCACCAAATTGAGCTGAATCTCCGCGGAATCGAATCAGTGACCAAAGCTTTGCACAGCCCTACTAATTGTGTGTAAAGACCTCTCACAGGGAGCTAAAATGAATGAGCAACAAATATGGGATGGGTACTGGTGGTGGCTGGGAGCTGGGAGTGGTGAGGGAAGGTGTTTTGGGGGATCTATGGATGTTTATACATGTACTCTGGGGGGTGGGGCATTTTAATTAGAGCAGCTCCAAGAGCCACTCTAATTAAATCGTCCAAAGCATCTCATGTATCAGCATCCCTGCACGTAAAAATGGCAGCATGGGTGCTTTAAGTAAAGCTTATTGAATGATCTTTAGTTAAAGTGCCCCTGCTGCCATTTTTAGGCATAGGGATGCTGATACATGAGACATTGGAGTCTGCTGGAGCACGGTAATTACCATGTTCCAGCAGAATCACTTAATCAAGTCTACTCCAACATGCTGTAATTACAGTGTATCAGAGCATGGAAGCAGCCTCACTGCTCACGTATAAGCACCCTACTGCCTCTGCCCTGGGAAGAAAGCCCCAGCTCATGGGGACCTGGTCTGGATCCCTGCCTTGTTCTCCATCCCAGCCCTCTAGACCCACTTCCAGATCCATCCATGACCTGGCTAGCTAGCATGTGCTCTGCAGGCTGTTTGTACAGGGTGCACCTGTGAGTGTGGGAAGGTCACACCCCCAGGGGTGGGAGGGGCAGTTACCTTGTTGCCAGAACTGACTCCTGGGAGTAGAGTTCAGGGGGTGGAATGTTTGTCCACACAGAACAGGAGGGTGGGGGAGGAGCATCTTGGGAAGCTGGAAGACTGAAACTTGGGCCGCACATCTGTGGGAAGTATCCACACATTAAGGGAAAATGAGCTAGATAACACAGATCAGAGATAAACCTGCCCTAGAGCAGTGTAACTTTACACCATCTAACGTGTACTTAAAAGTAGTTGCAGATGTTAATGTGTGGACAATCTAAGAGTTAAACGGAGCCACCTAAAATTAATGTGTAATGAGACCCTCAGTGAGCCTTAGATCTGCTTGATGAAGCCAGACCAGATGGTTGTGACTCTGATTTGATCCCAAACCTTTTGCCCATCACTAAATTTTAGCAGCATGTTATTCCTCCCTGAGACAGACCAGTCAGGATCATGAGACATCAGGTCACCATATTTCCAGTATCAAAAAAGAGGACACTTTTGGGGGAAAGGGTGGGGGAGTAGTGGGAAGGAAGGGGGAGTAGTAGGGAGGAAAAGGAGAGGAAAGGAGGAAGGGGTATATGATGTGGAGGGGGCAGTGATATACCTGTGCACTGCCTTTACCACTCACCCCTAAGCCACCGCCCCGCCAGCCCTGCTGCTGTCTCTCACTCCTGACCCATTGTACCCTGCCCCACAACCCTGTTGGTTCCCCTTACTCCCAGCTCCCTGCCCCCCAGCCATGCCAGTGCCCTTCACTCCTGATTCATAGCCCCCCGGCCCCCTCCAGCCCCACTGCCTATGCAGTTTGCATGTGCACATGTGCGTGCAGACTCTCTCTCTCTCTCTCTTTCTGTCTTTGTGTGTGTGTCTCTCTCTGTCTCTCTTATGTGTGAGCAGCTGCCAGGGCCCACATACAGAGCACATGATCCCCCAACAGCCAGTCACTTTCCCTTGCTGCTCCCAGCCCTAAGCAGCCAAGCCGCAAGTGCTGGGGAAAAGCAGAGGCAGAGCAAAAGCCTGGACATTTGCTTGCATTTTAAAAACCCACTCAGACACAAAACAGGGGGCCAAAAAAGAAGACATGTCTGGAAAATGCAGACATATGGTAACCCTAGACATCAAGGAAGTCAGCTGCAGTCCATCTCTGTGAGCCCTACTAGCTTTTCCAGAGACTGGACAGCTGGCCAGAGCCCCAGAGGAAATCTTTGTGTAGTTCACATGAATGGGAACATGGCACATTGCACTCTGTCTTGTTTGAACCAAGGGTGTGACACAGCTATAAATAAGATTAATTAAATAAACAAAACCAGGGAAAGTTGCTAATTACCCAGGAATAGCAAACTGCAAACACATAACACACTTAATTAGAAAAGAAATTAATCATAACATGGAAGACACATTTTAATTATCACAAGATATTGCATATTGTAATGATGTGTTACCAAGACTGGTAAGTGATGGCTGGGTTTGCAATCTCATTATGAACAGATCTCTCACTGCATTTCTAATAATGTTTTCATGCAGGCTTGACAAACAAATAGATCTGCTTATAACAGCTCCCTCTTTACAAGGATTTGGTTGCCTAGTAGTAACTGAGTGCCTCATCACTCTTAGTAAGGAGCACTCTGCTTTCCAAGCAATCCCACAGAATGGGCCTGTAACTTTCTCAGTTTTACACAGGAATGTCACTCTCTAAACTAAAGGAAGAATCAGTTCCAATTAAATAAAAGCTAACCCTCTTCCCCATTGTTCCAGTGACAAGACTATTGCCTAGCTCCTTTACTTGTTTCCTCATAATACAGTAGGGTGGTAATTAGCTGTACTAACCTGAAGTCAGCCATTCTGTGCCACTGTGACACATTTGTTATGTCATTTGGCATGGGCCTCGGCTCACCAAGTAATACTATAAGCAACCCTTAAAAGGGAGACCATTAAAGACATAACAACTGACTCTTTGGGGTAACTGAAAATACAACAGGGATGAGAGTGGAGGTCAAAAGTTCAGAACAAGTGCACAGAGGGCAGACACCAAGAAGAGCACACCGGACAATGTTCACTGGCCCTCAATTGAGACCAAGGAGTCAGTAGACAATGCTCAGTGAAACTCTGCCCAGAAATGTGAGTGGATGAGGGACAAGAAAGCTGCCCTGCAGCCCTCAGGAGTCCTCCTGGTCAGAGTCTCCTTCCTGGTAAGATAGATCACTAGCTTAGCTAAGGGGAGGAGGAGGCTGGCCAGGACGTCCTGGGACTTGTTGGGGCCACAGATGGGGAGTGCAAATAAAACGGTGTGGGGAGAAGTGCAAGAGACTCTATAAAAGGAGGTGAAGGGGCTGCAGCCTGGCATACTCCCTCTGCTCACAGAAGGGGCAGTGTTAGGGGCATCTGTGAATCACACCAGATACACACCCCTGGCAACATCTCTGTGGAGGCACTGCCAGCTTAGGTCCTGGTCAATAATGGGATCAAGGTGGAGTACAGACTTATCAGGCCTTATCAGGTCTAAACCATTTTGTAAGGGAGCAATCACCATAGGATCCAAATCCTGTTCATCACATAGGTTTTTCGTTGGCACAACTATGTTGGTTAGGAGGATGATTTTTGTATTTGTATATTTATACAGGTACAATTCCAGTGCAGATGCCATTACACTGGTAAAAAGGTACCTTGAAATAGTGTAACTTATGTCAATTTCCCTAGTAAGAGACATATTGGTATTGTTGTCAATCCCTTGATTTGAAGATGATCATTACCATGGCTCATTGATGAGCCTTGAGGTGATTTAAGAGGCCAATTTGTGTCAGGTGACGCCTATCACCATTGCTTTGTTGGCAAACGGTGCTTGACTACATTGCCCTGACTACTGGTTCTGAGACACAGTTGACACCTTCATACTTATGAGTATGTGGAATTTTCAAAAATTTTAATTCAAGACATAACAGCCCCCCAAAGTTTGCCAGCCACCTTTTCATGAAGCATGATAGATGCTCTAGTGGAAGCAGCACAAACCCAAATGGCTGCTATGGATGACTGGCAGCATGAAGTCTGGGATGTGCTTAGGATGGATGATGACTGGGAGAATCAAAGCTTGGACAATACCATAGAATTCAGGAAGCAGCTCCTAAATCACACAGCCCAGTTTCTTGACCTGGTCATGCAGTGCCGTCAGGCTCTGCAGGAGACATGTGCATTAAGGACCATGTCCTTCAGTGTGTGAGCAAGCACACCATTCATAAGCACCTCCTCCCTACCCCCCCAGAAAGTGCACAGTAGCTTCACTCAGCTTGCCTCTGTCCAGGAGGTAGCCAGGAGTATTACAGCTGAGCCTGTTCCCACACCCACATTGGAGTCAACCGAGAGGCACCCCAATGCCAGCAGGGTCAGAAGAGCACCACTGTAGTTCTGGGAGCAAGGGGCGATTCAGATGGGGGATGCACGGGTGGGAAATAGAGTGAAATAATCAACTCCACTGCAGGTTATTGCTGTGGATTTCTTAGAAAAGAAAACCAACTGATGGGAGAGGAATTTATATCTGTTTCTACTGTCTCTTATTTCATTAATTTTTTTGCTTCCATTACTTACATGTATGTTCTTTGTGAGCTCTCAGGTGGAATAAAACTGCTTTCCCCCTGTCTGTCTGTCTGCCTCCTTTATTGGGAAGGAGTGAAAATGCCTGCATATGGATGTGTGGGGGGGTGTGGGACAAAGGGAGGGAGGGACGGAGGTAAGAAAGAAAAGCCAAGCATGCCCTGGCTAGCCTCAGATATGGTGCGTGGAGTTGGAGGGGGGAAGGGGGAAGACCGGGGGTAAGGTGTTAACAATCCCCTCTCAGCTGCTCATGTTGCTGCAGTGGGAAAACAAAGAAAGGTAGCTCACCCTAACTTGGTGATAATTGCACTCTGAAATGTGAAGTGGCTGGGTAATATCCCTCATTGACAAGGAAAGGTCCAGCCCTGAAAGCAGTGGCAAGTTGCAATCCTTTGACAGAACAGTGGGCATAGATGATTTTTCTTCTATATATATTCTTAGTTAAACATAATTTCTATATGCAGCATGTAAGTATAAACTTGAGGTGTTCTGTACCCAGAACTGCACTCTCCTCCACACACAGACGTTGGCTCTTGAGAGCCAAAAGACAGAAGCCCTTTGTGAAAATTAGCAAAATTTCACATTTTGTGAAACATTGTAACACTTCTCAGATAAGATGTTCAGCAACTATTGCAGTTCCCTGTCTTTCCTCAGATCACTGCTTGGCCATGCACGGTGGTGCACAGTGACAATGCTACATCAACTGGTCCTAAACGGTGGCCAGGAGACTGCTGCATACCACCAACCAAACCCTCTCCCCTGGCTCTGGCTCTGCCCCTGCCCCTGCCCCTGCTATGTTCACTGTGGGCAGTCTCGCGACAGAAGCTGGCTGGCCACAGTCAACTGCAGCCCCCCCCAAACACTTTCCTCTCCCCTGCCCCCCACCATCTGCCCATGCAGGGCAACCACTATGATGCACTGCTGCACAGCCCTTGACACCCGTAGGCATGTCACATGGGGCTGCAGGACAACTGTTGTGAGGGTCCTGCCAAGGAGCTGCCAGCCCCCCTGGGATATTCGCACTCTCCAGGGAGACAACCAGGGGACAGCCCCCCCCGCCAATGGCAATAGGCGCAGACTGTGCCACTGCTGCATGTTCCCTGAGGTATGGGGGTTGAGCTCTTTGTACAGGCTGAAGGTCACCCTAGCCACTATGCCTGCTGCTGCTGGTGTCCTGTGCACACCTGAGCTTGTGGTTCACGAGACTTAGCTATGATGGCACCGGGGGGGGGGGGGGGGGCAGGACAGGCAAGCCTGGTCTGCCACACAACCTCTGCCAATGGCTGGGTGGATACCTGTCACAGCACTACATGACCCTAAGCCTGAATACTGAGGATGATATTGCTGCAGGAATTGATGCCTTCCTCAGCTTGTGAGGGGTGTGCTCAGTCCTGCATAGTTCTGGGGAAAGGAAAGGGGATGACAAATAAAATTGTGTGTGAACCGTATCATGCTTGTGTGTGTGTGTGCACTGTGTAGTGGTCTTCTGAGATGGTGTGACCAAGGGGCCGGGGTGGTGTTATGCCACTCTACCTACCCTATAGTAAAGCTCACTGTGTACATTCTTACATGTTGGGGAAATAAATGACCTGTTATTCGTAACTATTCATAAAGTGGGCAGCCATGCTTAATGATTCTGGACGGTCACAGAAGTAAGTCCAGCAAGTGAATCAGTGGTTTTGGGGAAATTGTTTTTGGAAATTCAGACACAGCAGGATTAACAGATATCTTTCAGTGGAGGGTGGGGGGTACAATCAGTTTCTCAAGGTTGCTACTTTTAATTCAAAGTCTTAGGAGTACTGCTGTGCTAACATATTTTCCCCAGTGCAACATTCTTCACTGACACCAGCCACCACTGATGGTGGGGTGAGGAGTGAAGCGGGAGGTTCTGGGAGTTCAGCTTGAAGATAAGAACCTGTACCCCAGACCCTGTGACCCATTGACACAGAAAATGGTTCTGGAGACCCTTTTCCAACCCTTCTGCCCCCGCCCCGCGCAGTGACCATGATCTATTTTGGAAGAGTATGGTCAAAAAAACGAAAATTGCTAGGATGGCACCAGCAGGTTTGCTCTCCAAACCTTTTGCATCCAAATAGGGGTTGGGGGGTGGGACATTTCCTGACCTGCTGAACAAGAGCCCTATAAATTGAAGGCCCAGGGGCCCAGATGTGGGTACCCTTTATTGATCCAAGATGTCTGAGGCTGAAGAGAGAAGACAGCAGACCAGGGGAAGAAGAGATCCCACCAGGGCGCATAGAACAACTTGGTCCTATGAAGAAACTAAGAGTCTGGGGCATGTGCTGGGGTACCCAGAAGTGTTAAGACAGTTCAGCGTTGGCAGCAGCCTGACTATGAACTTGCACATTTACCTGGATGTCTCCAAGAGACTTGCCAAGGGGGGGCAGAACAAGATGGCAGTCCAGTGCAGGATGAAGGCAAAGAATGTGAGAGCTGCTTTCCAATGTGGAGTAGCAAAAGTTCATTGGAATGGCACCTCTGTGTGTAAGGTGCCATTTTATTGGTACCTCCAACCACTAATGGAGGTACTCAAATGCCAAGCACAGACCAGACTAGAGGGATATAGGCCATCCTCTGTTCCTGCCAGCTCACTGACCATAGGTCTGACTGAGTCCACCTGCTGCCTCAAGCAAGGAAGGCAGTGGCAGTTCACTAGAACTGGCCCTCAGTCAGTCCAATGAAGAGGATAGACCAGGGACATCCTCCATAGCAGGTATGCAAAGTCATGGGGAACTGACATCTGACATCAGAGCTGACACCTGAGTTAAGGCTGTGCTGTGATGTGAGCGGGGTGGGTTGGGGAATTGGAATTAACTGACTGATATGAGATGTGACAACTAAATGACGAATGTGGGGGTGGATTGTCATGCTTGAAGGTGAAGGGCAACTCAGTGCATGGTGATGACTAGTTTGCACCTGGGCAGGGTCTGCAGTCCAACAACACAGCCAGGAAGACAGGTAGTCACACCCTTCTTGGCTGTTTTTTCAGAACACTTATCTGCTCATCTGGTTCTCAGAGCACACAATAATCCCTCCCCATTCCTTCTTTCCTTTTTCTCAGCACCGCCAGGTACACCACCGCCACCAAAAAAAAGCAGACTACATAGAAAGCCTGAGAATGATGGGACAGATAGGATTGTCAGTGCCATCAGTACCAGAGTGTTGTGGTTGTGGGAAATACCAAGACAGGCATGCCGAGTGTGTGACTGACTGTCGCCAGGATAACATGGCATGAGGTATTCATGAGAAAGTGAGAGAGAAGGGCTGTCCAGCTCAGAAACAATGAAAGGCAGCATTGTTTATGTGGTTCTAATTTCTTATAATTGCTGGTCATTCCCTGTGTTTGTAGAAAAGGTCTTCTAATATAATGAAACTCATTGCATATTGCCTGATTCTTGCTAATGCTTACCTTGAAGAATCAGTAACTGTTAGTTATTTCTTTAAATTATGGTGAATAAAGCTGTAAAGGTCAATTATGTAAATGAACATTTCTACCTTCTTTTTTTTCAATGTGGGCAGCCACCAGCAGGCTACTTTCCTGAGCTGGCTACTTGGGGCTGGGAGCAGCGGGCAAGGTAATTGGTTGTCGGGGGTCATGTGCTCCCTGCACAGGCCCTGGCAAGCCATTCTCAGGTAAATAGACACTGTGTGTGTGTGTGTGTGTGTACATGTACATGTGTGCACAGTGTGGGAGCTGCTTGGGTAGCAGGACTGGGGGTCAGGGGCTGTGGATCAGAAATGAGGAGCACTGGCAGTGCTGGGGAGCAGGGGGCTGTGGGTTGGGAGTGAGGGGAGGCTGGCAGGGCAGGAGGGGAAGGTGCTTAGGAGTGAGAGGCAGAAGCAGGGCACTGGGATATCACTGCCCCCTGTGAGAGAGAGACAGAGCCACAGGGGGCAAAGGAGCATTGGCCAAAGATAGAAGCAGCTGCTCCAACCCCAAAACCCCAAAGAGCCCCTCCTTACCCAGGTGTTTCTGGAGGGGAGGGGCTGGGAATTCAAACCTCAATATAAAGAGGAGCCCAGAGCAGGCAGGAAAGGGGAGCACAGGACCGGAAGGAGAGGAGCCGGGTCAAGCAACGCTGCGGGAAAACTTGAGAGCAACCTGGGAAACAGGCAGGAGGCTCCTGCAGAGAAGGAGCTCCCCAGAGAAAGCCTAGATGAAGGATTGGTGAAGGAGCAGCACCAGAATCTGACTACTATCTGGCTGGCAAACTGAAGAGCAAGGGGGGGGGGGAAACTACCGTAAAGACCCCAATAGGAGGGCACTCCAGAGAGAGGGTACCGTAAAGACCCTAAAAGGGGGGCAAAGACAAATTATTAATGGTATACCCAGTGGGTTGAGAGGACCATAATGACCCCAATAGGAGGCTCATAAAAAGGTACCGTAAAGACTGGAACAAGGTGAAGGAGAAAGTGACCTCACCGACTATTTTTTTTTTTCTCATTTGTCAAAAAAAAAAAAAGCCGGGGGAACAATAACCCAGGCCAGGAGCGCGGGTTGTGTTTTTTTCTGTACTATATAAAGATGGATTCCCCGAGTGAGAATACGCCAGCCGGACCAGTGACGAGAAGATGATTCACTACCCGGTAGAACGGACGAGGGTGTAGGGCATGGTAGAGCCCTCACAAGTATAGGACTGTGGACAATGACCGACTAGAACTACACATCCAGGTACAGAATTCTACTCCCATAAACATCAAGTCATGGCAGGCGAGGACATGAGGTGTGGACCTCTGGTTGGGACTCATCACTGACGTCAGCCAGCAGGCTGAGGTCCTATGTAGATATAAACAACATGTATATATATATATATACCTCTCTATAGAAAGAGAAAAGGAGGTAACAGCTTCTACCCAGAGACTGAGGGTGGGGCTGGAGGAGCAAAGAGTCTTGGGGGCTACATAACGAGCTCCTTGTCATCCCCCCCAATCATATGCATCCCCCCCCCCCCCGTTTCTCCCTCCCCCTTACAGGTGTCCTCTTCTTTGATACTGGAAATATGGTAACACTACTCTATGTACATCTTGCCTGCTGCCATGGGTCTGACTGCAAGTGGTGCAGCAGCCAGAGGCAAGGGAAAAAAGCAGCATACTTTCAGGGGCAGAGGCAGGGCAGAGGCAACATACTGGGTGACTGTGTCATTGTCACCCTGTCCTGCCTTTCTACTCATAGAAGACAGGGAGGCAGGGAGATAGGATGATATTCAGTGAGGCAGAGATCCTGTGATAGATCCACCAGCTCTCAATGACTGAACATGCCTTCATGAACCAGTGACTTTGGGAATGGGCACCTATTTGATTTTTTAAATAAATTAAATAACACTAATACACTAGAAGGGAGGAATAGGTTGCAATTGGACCTAGACAGGTTACAGGGGTGGGCAGATGAGAACAGAATGGGTTTCAACACTGACAAGTGCAAGGTGCTGCACCTGGGAAGGAAGAACCAGCAGCATAGCTACAGGCTGGGGAACTCCCTTCTCGTCAGTGCAGAGGCAGAAAAGGATCATTATTGATGCCAAAATGAACATGGGCCGACAGAGTGGGGATGCAGTCAGGAAGGCCAACCACACCTTGTCATGCATCCACAGATGCATCTCGAGCAGGCCCAAGGAGGTGATCCTCCCCCCTCTATGTGGCACTGCTCAGGTCGCAGTTGGAGTACTGTGTCCAGTTCTGGGCGCCGCACTTCAGGAGGGATGTGGACAACATGGAGAGGGTTCAGAGGAGGGCCACTCGCACGATCAGGGGCCAGCAGGGCAGGCCCTACGAGGAGAGGCTAAGGGACCTGAACCTGTTCAGCCTCCACAAGAGAAGGCTGAGGGGGGATCTAGTGGCCTGTTACAAACTAGTCAGAGGGGACCAGCAGGCACTGGGGGAGTCCCTGTTCTCCTGAGCATTACCAGGAGTGACTAGAAATAACAGTCACAAGCTGGCAGAGGGTAGATTCAGACTAGACATCAGGAGGCGCTACTTCACAGTCAGGGCAGCTAGGATCTGGAACCAACTTCCAAGCGAAGTGGTGCTGGTTTCTACCCTGGGGGTCTTTAAGAGGAGGTTACACGAACACCTCGCTGGGGTCGTTTGACCCCAGTACTTTTTCCTGCCATGGCAGGGGGTTGAACTTTATGATCTCTTCAGGTTCCTTCCGACCCTACCAACTATGAAACTATAATAGTATAAGAACAATCCATATTGGTTTATTCCAGGCCAGGGACATCTTGGACACTGTTGGAGAGCCCCTGATGTCATAATAAGGCTGATCACATAGACTAACCCTTCTGTATCCTAAGAAGTCCCCTAGAGCAGTATTTTTTCAACCCATGGGTCGCAACCCAAAAGTAGGTTGCAAAAATATTTGAAAGGGTCACAAACAGTCACAGAAAAATGTGGGAAAGCCCACATTTCCCCTTGTAGGCTGGTAGACTTGCAGCCTGCAAGGAGTTGCTTGGGGTAATTGGAGGCAGGGGGTACCATGTGCATCTGTGTGCACACAGCAATATGGACCGCATACAGCCAGGCAGGGTGGTGGGAGCAGCCCTAGCAGCTGGATGCAGGTAAGTCTATGGGGAGGGGGGGTTGGCAGGCCAGGGCTTGGGGACTGTCGGTAGGGGGAGTGGAGGTGGGGTGTGTGTATGTGTATGGCAGGGTTGTGTGGAAGGGATGGGTGTGTGATGGGGGTGTGGACAATGGAGCTGTGGCACGGCAGGGGGGCAGGGTGGAGGCACCCCTCCAGTCAGGGGAGGGGGTAGGGGAGCCTTTCAGGGATATTGGGGAGCTCTGTGTCCAGGCCAGTGGCACTGGGGCCGGTGCCTATGCTCACAGGGGCAGGATGGCTGGGAGATGCTGCCTGGGGGGTCCCGTGGCCAGGCTGCCTGGCACAGTGTGGGACAGGCGCAGCTGGTGATCTCAGACTGGTGAGGCGGTGGCGCATTCCATGGGAGCGGGATGGGGGAGGAGGTTGCAGCCTCCCCACTACCAGCCAGAGTGCACGGCCAGCTGCAACCTTCCCCCACTCCCCACTCCCATGGGACTCTCCACCACCTCACCAGTTTGAGTTCACCAGCCATGCCTGGTGCCACAGGCCTCCCCTCCTCCCCAGTCCAGCCTGTGCTGGGAGTGGACTCGCTCTTCCTTCACCTTCAAGAGCTGGAGTTGCCACAGCCACCATGCTCTGGCCCAGGCCAGAAGGGGGCAGCAGGGTGCCCTATCTGGGAGGGCTGGGGGAGGACAGGGGGCTGTGGTTTGGGAGTGAGGGGCACCAGCATGTCCCAGGGGGAAGGGGACTGTGCGCCAAGAGTGAGGGGCTTTAGCAGGGTTGGGGGTCTGTGAGTTGAGAGTGAGGGGCACCAGCAATTTGCATTGTCCAACTTGCATAATGATGAATGTCACTTGGGACATGTGGCGGGCTACATGCTGATACTGCAGTTAATGTTTTCCTGTTGATGTTGATTTCTGTCTTTAAAATTAAGACTGTTGAGCTGCTTTAACTTGAAGTATGTAATAAGTACTTCGGGGACAAAATACTTGCATGTTTTCTACTTAAACTATTTACTGGGTCAAAACTGGCCATAGGTGTTTACAAATGGGTCCTGGTACAAAAATCATTGAGAACCACTGCCTTAGAGCACTGACACAGATTTGCCAATGTGTGCAGGTACTGGCTCCAAAGTTAGTTGTGGCAAAGGCATTTCAGTGAAGAAGCAAGGGTAGGGAGCACAACTCCAACCCTGTAACTATCAGGCTTTTGCTATAGCAGTGGATTTACTCTGAAAGAATTCTAGGGCACCTATACATTAGTACACGTCAGAGCTGCTACAAGATTTGCCCATCACTTCGAGGTGTGCTCGTTTATTAGGGGTATGTTTCTGGGATCTCTGTAATTCTATCAATTTGCTGCTTGTGTTACTTGTGTTTCTATATGGAGCTCCCCTCTGCAATTCCATTCCCTTCTGTATACCTCCCTTCTGCAATTCCATTTCAATGGGGCTGGGTTTCTCCAACCACTGAATCAGTCAAACACACACACACACACACACACACACACACGCACACACACAGATTAACAGGACATGCCTGAGCCAGGTCAGGCTATTCAGCATTGACAGGCTAACACCCTCATTTGCCTTGAACTCAGTTCATCAGGGCAACAATAAAATGCAGTCAGACACAAACACATGGGTTAACAGAGCCCAGCTGAGTCAGGCTGGGTTATTCAGTATTGAGAAGCTGACACCCTCATGTGCCTTGAACTCAGTTCATCCCTTATTTCAGCAGGACAATATGGCTGTGTGAAGCTTTGGGTGGTGATCTGGTTTGGAGGAGATTTGGCCTGATTTGGTGCCTGAATCTTTGAAGCCAAATTGAATCAGGGGACCAATTAAAAGGTCTGAATTGATTCAAAGCTCTCTGAATCTTTGGATTCGGGTAGCTGCAGCTGACTCCAAGCTGGTAAGTAGGGCCTGGAGGAGGGGGAAGGGTATCATGGGGGGGCAAGAAAAAGCCCCTGGACTCAACACTTCTGCAGCGGCCTCAGGGCTTTGAGGGCTCATTAAGAGCCCCCCCCATGTAGTGGGGAGCAGTGGGCAGCAGCGGAGATCACCCCCCCACCAGCAGGAATGGTGAGTCCAGGGGTTTTCTTGGGTTGTTTTTTTTCTTAAAGGGCCAGAGCTGGGCCAGGTAGGGTACGTGTGGGGAGACTGGGGGAGCAAGAGGGGGTCGGGGGGCTCATGCAGAGCCCTCCACACAGCGTGGGGCAGTGGGGGGAACCAGGGATCGCTCCCCTACCTGGTAGTACCTGCTGAGTCGTGGCTTTTTTTTCCAAAGTGCCAGGAGCTGGGGCGAGTGGGGCAGCCATTGCTGAGCTGGGAGAGCGGGTGGAGGATGGGCCTGGCTGATTCAGCAGCGGCTGAATCTCTGAATCAGATTTGGCCAGATTGAATTGGGACAGTGATTTGAATCACGAAATGGAATCGCTGTCCCCCGAATCAGCCAAATCCGAAGCAAATATTAGCTGTTTTGTATAGGCCTACAGGACAATAATAAATACAGTTAGACACAAAGACACAGGCTAACAGAGTTCATCTAAGCAGGCTGGGTCCAATCAGCACTTTCAGCTGATACCCTCATGCACCTCAAAACTCAGTACGCCCCAACCTCTTGTCACATTAGTCCTAGTAGTAACTCCCTTGATGAGCAGACCCCACCATAGTTTAGGGCATTACAGGGATCTTTGGCTTAGGTAAAAGAAGCATTGCTGAAGAGCAAATGGGGAGGTCAAGAGGAAGGAAGAAAAAGTGAGGTTCAGAGAGAGACTATAGCAACTAGCTTGACCACAAAAGTTATTTATTGCCAGGTATGTGAACTTATGATGATGCCAATAGTAATAGCCATACAAGAGAAACAAATAAAACAGTTACCATATTACATAGTTTCAGTTAGGTATTTGGGGAAGTCTAGCTCAAGTTTGATCATCAAAAGTCCAATTTAGAAAGCTGTGCCTGGAGTCAGAGAACAAAAGTCAGGTTTGTAGAGTCAGAGAGAGAGAAAGAAAGAGTTGGGGTCTCACCACTGAGTGAAGCTTGAACCAGTTGAGGTTCCCAGGTGTTGTTGGATCTGGCAGACAGGCAGAGTCCTCAGCGCGATCAATGGAGAGATTCCAGGCAGAAAAGGAGTGGAACTGATGCAGCTTTTGGATCCAAGCACCAGGACAGAAACTTGAGCTTGGGTAGGGGTTTTTGTAGGGAACTAACAATGGCTCAAGGGAGAACACTAGGTTTGTTTGTGGGTAAACAGTGGCTCATATGCTGGATAATAGGAACTGATCACTCCTGGCTATAGGTGGCATTACTCTGAGGGAGCTTACAATACAGACAAGCAGATTCAGTGTTTTGGGTACCAATAAAGGAGTCATTACTAGAACTGGTCTGATAAATGCTGGACTGGGTGTGTAGACATGGGTTGATTAACATTTGGAACAGAGATTCCCCCATCATGCAGTTCTCCCCTGCTTTTCAGGTCCCAGAATTCAGTGCAGTCCTTGCCTTGGAATCTCTGTTCTCCATCCTAAATGCTAATGAAGGTGCTTTCCTGTCCCATCTCCCATGTAAAAGAGGCCAGGGGAGTTGAATCACTCCTATCACCCCTGTCTGGAGAGATTTAGGTGCGTCTCCCACTGCATCTTCTTTGTCTTTTGTAAGTCCTTCCTCCAATCAGTCCTTGTTCGGGGGAGGGAGGAGGTGAGGTTGTGTACTGTGCTAGGGTTCCCCAAGAACTCGGAGCTGATGGGTAACAGCAGATTCAATCAAGTCTGCTGTGAGTCTGCCAGATCACGCTAACTAGCATGCTCTGGCAGCCTCTGAGCCACATGTATTTAAAGCAACCCCAATGCCATTTTGAAGCATGGGGCACTAAATACATGTGATGCTGCAGGCACTTTAAGTAAAGCAGCTCTCAGAGCTGCTCTAATTAAAGCACCTTCCCGCAATTCCCCACCCTAGAGAACGTGTATAGATGCCCATTGTAACTGAGCCCTGGGTGGTTCTGTTGGCAAGGAGATTCCATCATTAATCATTAGAAAGGTGTGGTCCAGCTGACTGGCTATCCAGAAAAAGTGGTATCTTTCCCTTCCTTCTGACTGATTTTTTTTACTGATGAAATTCCTAACTCATAGACTCCTAATTCAGTTAATTGCAAATTGTAAGGAGAAAAAGAAACTTAATACAGCCAAATGCAGTTCATTTAGAATGGGAAGCCAAATGCATACTGAATATGTTTCATAAAGGAACAATTCACAACATTGCTATTTTAAAAAATACACTTAAGAAATACCATTGGGGTGAATATATTCTACAGAAAAATAATACATTTCCTGAGAAGGACATGCTTCACTGAGGAGAGCTATCAGGAATAGATCTGTCTCCTTCATTGCACAGGGAGACAAAAACATAGGCCTAGCACCTCTTATTTAAGGGAGAAATGTATGTTCCCAAAACTATTACTGTAATCAGAGGTGAAGGTGGGAAGGTATGTAGGCAGAGGCAAACACACAGCTTGGAGATAAGATTATTTTATTCTAGTCATTAAAGTTGTCTAAGCATGTTCTGATAGGATATATTTCTGCCCAGAAAAACCATTTTGTCAAAAGCAAAACATTTTGATGAATGGTAATAATTTTGACAAAATTTCATTTTGAGCAAAAAAATTAGGGAAAAAATGCTTCAGTAAGATCCAAATGTCCCATGTTGACCTTTCTGGAAAAGATTTCAATTTTCTATTTTGACATGACCTTTTGTTTCAATTTATTTATATAATATAAAAGTGTAAATTGGGTTGAAACTTTTTTACTTTATCACATTTAATATGAGAGGCAAGGATTTTTGTGGGTGCTATGTTTTATTGGGCCAACCATATTGTTGGGAGGGATATCAACAAGTTTTTGAGTATCCTGGATTATCAATTTTGGACACCTAACACCTTGTCTATATTCCTTCCAACTATACAGTTGTTCCAATAAAAGATTTCCCCTACAAAAATCCTTGCCTCTCACATTTTTCTTGGACCATCCGGTTGATAATATTACCCCAACACTACCTCGAAATGAAATGACATATTGATCATTTGGATTTCTTGGCCATGTGCAGATAAGCATAGACATTTGTTTCCCTGGAGACGAGTAGCAGTGGCGCACCTTATGTTGCTGCTACTTGTCCGAGATCGCCTGTGCCATGCACGTTCTGGCACATGGCAGGTTACCTTTGGTGGGGTAGGGGAGTCTTGGGCTGCCCCAGAAGCCTTACCTGGGGTCATAGGGGCCTCTCAGGGATGCACCCATGGCAGGAAGCCTGGCTGGCAGCTGGAGCGTGGCTCTGGCTGGCAAGGCTCCAGTTTTGAGCAGTACATGCTGCCATCACATGTGCCACCCTGCTTTTTGAGTTTATCAGGTTTTTTGACCCCGGTATCTCCTGGGATAAAAAAAAAACAAAAACAATGCACTGCAAGGTAGCAGCACAGGAAATACCTGCATGTGTGGTGCCTCAGATAGGTCTGCAATCATCTGGATACAGCTCTTGAGTGTATTTCAATAAGCTATTTCCTGTCCTTACAGTGACAAGACATTGATAATGCCTTCCTCCCCTCCCTCTTTATCTCTGGCAAGTTAAAAGATGTGTTTGCTGTTATGCCTCATAGTTGTGCGAGAGGGTTATTTGCAAAGTTTTTAAGAATAAGTTAGACAAACATTTGTCTAGGATGGTTTAGACAAGGATGATCCTGCCTTGAGCAGGAGGTTTGACCAGATGACTTTTCACAGTTCCAGAACTATGATGTGAGTGGAATTACAAAGACTTGGTGGGGGTAGCTCACATGACTGAAGCATGGTCATGGAATGGCAGGAAGGGGAGAAGAGATGGAGTTGTGTTTTATGTAAAAGAGCTGTATGATTGCTCATAGCTTTAGTATGAAACTGGAGATACCCCTTTTGAAAGTCTCTGGTTTAGGATCCGAGGGGAGAGTAACAAGGGTGATGTTGTGGTGGGTGTATGCTATAGCCCACCAGACCAGAAGGATGAGGTGGATGAGGCTTTCTTCAAACAGCTAGCAGAAGTTTCCTGATGATCACAGGCTCTGGTTCTCATGGGGGACTTCAATCCCCCTGACATCTTCAGGGAGGGCAATACAGCATTGCACAAGCAATCCAGAAAACTTTGGAGAGTGTTGGAGACAACTTCGTGGCGCAAGTGTGGGAACAGCCAACTAGGGGCCATACTCTTCTTGATTTGGTGCTCACAAACAAGGAAGGATTAGTGGGGAATGTAGTAGTGGATGGCAACGTGGGCAGCAGTGTCCATGAGACGCTGAGTTCAAGATCCTAAAGGAAGTAGAGCAGCAGAGTAAGGACCCTAGATTGCAGAAAAGCACACTTTGACTCACTCGGGGAACTCATGGGCAGGATCCTCTGGGAGGTCAGTTTGAGGGGGAAAGGAATTCAGAAGAGCTGACTGTATTTTAAAGAAACCTTACTGAGGACACAGGAATAAACTATCTGTGTTATTCTCAAAAGACCAAGGAGTTAAACTTGTAAAATGATAAAGTTTGTTTATTCAGAGAGTCCTCTTAGCCTGCTGGTCTGTTGTTCCCTCCTGCAACCCCGGGAAAATGTAACAACTTATACATAACACTCTTAAAGGTATCCACACATCTTCTCCCTTTACATGTAACATATCCCCATATAATACTAACACTGGCGGTTTAGTTCAACTGATAGTTAAATCACATTTTAACAGGTCTCTATTAATCTTTGTGTTAACTTAGAACTAAAAAGTCATCTTCTTAGTTTCTCTGCATTCTCAGTCCTTATGGGTTCAGTTCTTATTTGGTTTCCTTGTTCAGATGTCTCTACTTCTGTGTCATTTTCATTCTCCTCTGTTGTTTCTTGCTGCTTTGATGTTAGCTCTGTTTTCGGTGAGTCTTATGATGCTGTTTCTTTTCTCCCCTTTATGAGCTGCAAGTGTTGTTCATTCCTTCTTAACACCTGTCCTTCTGGTGTGACTACTTTATAGGATCTCGGAGCTACTTGATGGGAAACTAGTGCTTTTTGTTTCCAGATTTGTCCATCTGAAATAAACACCATATCTTTGTTGTGCAGTTGTGGTAACTTCCCTGGAATCCTTGTCATAGTACCATTTTTGTTTGAGTTCATTGAATTTTTTTAAATGTTTTCATGTCTTGCTTTTCATTTTGATGAACATCTTCCACAAGATTTTGAAGCCTGATTTTGAGTTTCCTGTTAAATAGCATTTCTGCTGGGGACAATCCATGTTTCATGGGTGTTGCCTTATAATTTAAGAGTGACAGGTAAACATTGGTGTGTGAATCTGTAGCTTTTTTTCAACACTTTCTTCACTATTTGTACTCCATTTTCCATCAGACCATTGGTTTTGGGGTATTTAGCAGTTGAAATGTTGTGACAGAATCCATATTTGCTTGCAATCTCTTTAAACTCAAGACAGTTGAATTGAGGTCTGTTATCTGTTCTCATAATATATGGAAACCCATGTTTAGCAAAAATCGATTTGATGTGAGTTATGACATTTTGTTGTTGTGTTTTTGAGTAATGCAATTTCAGGATAGTGAGAATAATAATCCAGCACTAATACATAATTTTTTCCTGCATGTATGATACCATGGAGCTACAGAATCCTTCTTGACTATCATGGGCTCTTTTCTTTGCACTGATCTGTACTTTAGGCACATTGTACAAGCCTTTACAGCATCTTCTATGTCCTTATTTATGTTGAGCCAATATAGAGCTGTTAGGCCCCAGCTCAAGTCTGGGTTCGTGCCCGGTATGCAAAGGCCAATAAAGATACCAGGGGTGAAAGTATAAAAAAGATTTATTGCTAGCAATAAAAGGTGCAAGCGGAATAATTTCACAAGACAAGCACACACATATTCAATACTGAGCCCCTTATATACCAGAAGTTGAATCTTCATAAGCATCCTTGTTTGCTAATTGGTTATAAAGGAGTGACGCAAGGAGTTCTTTACTGAGCATGTCTCTATACCTGTGTTTTAGCTATGTATCTCATTAACGTACACATATGTTTCATTAGCATATATCTTCCCCGCCTCGGGGTGTGATTTTTAGTATTATAATGAGTTCTTTGTTCCAGTACCTCTGATTCTGTTTTTTGTTTTCAAGCTTCCTCTATCTAAGACTGTCTGCTCCTTAACATTGCAGATGGGCATTCGACACATAACAGTCACTTTTGCTTAGGCTTTGCATAGTAGTTTCTAGGTCAAACCTTACATTTCCCTCATCTGGAGCATTCATAATTATTATTAATTATGATTGCTCCATTCAATTTGACTTAACACAAATCTAGTATTCTCAGCTTTCTTTGTTTGCAAAATCATTTGATTTACCTTAGGCCTGAAGATAGATGCGATACAAACCGGCATACAGTGGATACAGAAACAGACCATAATCCCTATAAAACAAAACAGAATAACCATACAAAACAACTGCTTCAACCATCCAAAATTGGGAAGCCAGGAAGTTAACCAGGAAAAGTCTAAGCCAGATGTTTCTTTCAATGTCTGTGTCAATCGTTGTAAGGCACCAATTTTGTCTTCAATTAGCACAGAATTATCAGTGAGGTTGAAGCAGCACATTCCTTTTAAGGTTTCACACCCCAGATTGTGTCGTAACAAGAGATAATCAATAGCGGCTCTATTCTCTAAGACAGCGTCCCTTAGTTGTTTTTGTTCAGCATTCAAGGCTGAGAGCGCTCGAGACGTAGCATTTAGTCCTTTTGCTAAAACACAGGCTACTGCATTAAGATTTCTGCTATTACTTACAGCAAGACCCGGAACCCCCACCATAGATGCAGCTAATGCTATGTATTCTGCCTTAGATAATAGTCCAGGGGAATCATTCTCGTTACAATCAGCAGTGAGAGTAGTGTATGCTCGTTTAAACCTCCCACCAAGAGGGGTTTGTTCAGTGTGCATTAGGTCAGACTTCCTTGGAAGAGCTGCAGTTACCCGGGCAATGGTGCATGGTCCCCCAGTAGCATTTGCTGGAAGGTATGAATATATCATTCTCCCGCAGGCCAGAAACCATCCTCGAGGAAGGATGGTATGTGTATATACATAGGATATTTGACTGGTCTTATTACAGAAGATTTTTCTACCTTGGTTCAATTCAAAGCAATTATTGGTACAATTCACTATTAAGAAACATTCAGAAGCATTAGCTGTTGCCTGAACCCGTACAGAAAACATGTCTCTGCTTTTCTCTTTTACAATAGTCCCCCACTTATATATATCCTGATATGTATTTTCCTTCTCTACATCTTTCAGCATAGTATAATTCTGTAAAATTTTCAAAGGGGTAGGTACTGCAATTAAGCATGAGGTAAAAACCAGATGAGCATTGATCCCTCCTGCCAAGCAGAAGTCTGTTCTATTTAATATTTCCCAGGCCAGATAAATCCAGACATTTTCCTGAGGGTCAAATTCTTGTGGTAAAAGATTTTCCCCTCCTATAAGTAGGAGTGGACAGATCAGGGTGCCCCACACTAAAACCTTGAACAATTTCATAATAAGGCTTGTAAAACTTGATCAAAGATTGACAAATTATTCAAAGTTCCTTTCTTTTGAATAGGAATTTTAAGTCCCTTATTGGCTCCACCTTCCACTGTTCTCTGCCTCCGGTCCTGGAGTTTGCAGGAGTTTCTTCTTGTTTTGGTTCAGCCACCGGCTTTAGGCGACTGGAATGTATACAAGTCTTGATTCCTTCGAGCTTTGCTGCCGTCGGGGTCGTTAAAAGTACTCTATACGGGCCCTTCCATCTGGCTCGAAGTGGTTCCTCGTTCCAATCTTTCACAAGAGCGTAACTTCCAGGTAATAATCGATTTTCCGGGGTAGGAGACTGGTTCTATGTCTGCAGCACGTCCCGTACCTGCTGATGGATGGAAGACAAAACAGAAACCAAAGACCATACATATTCTCTAATCATTCCCTCTCCTAAAACATGTAACTGTTTTTCAGTACCCATGGGCAGACTCAGAGGGTAAGGCTTACCATACATTATCTCAAATGGGCTTAATCCCAATTTAGAATGTGGTGCGACCCTTACTCGCAACAGGGCCAAGGGTAGGGCCTCTGGCCATTTGAGTCGAGCTTCTTGGCAAATCTTTGCAAGGTGTCTTTTTAAGGTCTGATTCATACGTTCCACTTTTCCACTGGACTGGAGTCTCCAAGGGGTGTGTAAATGCCAGCTGATTCCCAGGAACTCAGAAACCTTTTGAGTAATTTGTGCAATGAAATGTGGGCCATTGTCTGACCCTATTCCTTTTGGAAGTCCGAAGCGAGGTATGATTTCTCGTAGGAGTGCCTTGACCACCTCTCGGGCTTGGGCAGTCCGACATGGGAAGCACTTAACCCAATTAGAGAAAGTGTCCACAAAGACAAGGAGATATCTCATCCCCTGTTGCCGGGGTAACTCAGTAAAATCCACCTGCCATTCTTCTCCTGGCCCATTGCCTATTCTCTGATGTCCTGAAGTTTCTTTTCTCCCTCCTTTTGGGTTATTTCTTTGGTTATCACATGTCTCTGATACCTTCTTGGCAGCCTCTCTTAATCCCACTCCAGTTACATAGTGACTGATCCACCTTATCAGGGCCCTGGGTCCATAGTGGGTGCCATGATGAGCTCTCTTCACTACCACATGAACCCAGGCAGCTGGGATGATAATGCGGCCATCCTTTGCTACTAGCCACCCGTGCTCCCCCTTCTTTGCTTGAAACTCTCTTATCAATTGTTTGTCTCTTTCCCCGTACTGTGGTGTCACAGGCTGGTATAAGTCTGGGAGGAGAGGTAACAGATTACTTACTTTGGGCAGCAAGTCTGTCTGAGGTTTTTTAGCTGCTTTCTTTGCTGTAGCGTCAGCAAATTGATTACCTTTTGTGGATGAATCATCATTTTTCTTTTGATGAGCTTTGCAATGCATTATCGCTACCTCTTTTGGTTCCGAGACTGCCTTAAGGAGGGCTTTTATCTGCTTGCTATGCTTAATGCCTGTTCCTTTTGAATCAAGTAGACCTCGCTTTCTCCATAGCGCTCCGTGAGCATGTAAAACAAGGAAAACATATTTAGAGTCAGTATAAATATTGACAGTTTTGTTGGCCGCCAATTGCAAAGCCCGAGTCATAGCAATGAGTTCAGCCTTTTGAGCTGAAGCAGATGGGTTTAAAGGTCCTGCTTCTATCACATTCTGTGTAGTCACGATAGCGTATCCGGATTTTCGAATTCCATTCTCTATACTCGAGCTGCCATCAGTGTAGAACTCCAGGTCAGCTTTTTCAAGAGGTCTGTCTCTCAAATTTGGTCTTGAAGAATAAACAGTTTCCAATGTTTGCAAACAGTCATGCACAAGATCTGGTGTGTCACCCATAGATGGCAACAGTGTTGCTGGATTTACATTGCGAGAAATGGCTAATTTTATTTCAGGCTTATCTAGGAGGATGGCCTGATATCGAGCCATTCGTCCCGGAGTTAACCAGTTCCCTCCTTTCTGTTCCAAGACTGTAAGTACTGCATGAGGAATATATACAATCATTTCATGGCCTAGGGTTAATTTTTCAGCTTCTTGTGTTAGCAGACAGGTAGCAGCAACAGCCCGGAGACAAGCAGGCCATCCACATGACACAAAGTCTAATTTTTTTGAAAAATATGCCACTGGTCATTGCCAGCTACCCAATTTCTGTGTTAAGACTCCCACGGCTACCCCACCTCGGTCATGCACAAAAAGGGAAAAGGCTTACTCATGTCCGGTAGTCCTAAGGCGGGTGCTTCAATGAGAGCCTGCTTTAACTGGCAGAATGCTTGCTCACACTCTTCAGTCCATTCGAGTACCTTTTCATCTCCGTGTGTTGCCTCATATAGAGGTTTTGCAATAACCCCAAAATTTGGAATCCAAATCCTGCAAAAACCTACTGTACCTAAAAATCTCGTAGTTGTTTCTTTGTTATTGGGGGTGCCAGCCGGCATATAGCTTCTTTTCTTTCAGGCAACAGGGCTCTCTGACCAGGCTGTAATTCAAATCCCAAATATGTGACTTTCTGGGATATGGGCTGCATTTTTTTTCTGGAAACGCGATATCCTTGTTGACCCAGAAAATTAAGGAGGCAAATTGTTCCTTCCAGGCAGCTTGCTTCAGTGGGGGATGTTAAAAGCAAGTCATCTACATATTGCAAAAGAGCACAGGACAGTGGCAATTCTAGCCTGCGTAAATCCTTGCTTAATGCATTGCCGAATAGGGTTGGGCTGTTTTTAAATCCTTGGGGTAAAACAGTCCAGCACAACTGAGTCTTAATGCTAGTATCTGGGTCTTCCCATTCAAATGCAAATATTTCCTGAGATCCCCTCTCTACCGGTATACAGAAGAAAGCATCTTTTAAATCAATAACCGTAAACCAGTTATGATCTGGGTTCAAAGCAGATAGCAAGGTGTACGGATTAGGCACGGCCGGGTATATACTCACAACCACTTTATTTACAGCTCTCAAGTCTTGGACGAAATGATATTCATTACTCTTAGGCTTCTTCACAGGCAAGATGGGTGTGTTAAAAGCTGATGTACATTCACGGAGAAGGCCATACTCCAGGAACCGTTCAACTAACGGCTTCAGTCCTTTCCTGGCTTCCATCCGCATTGGATATTGTTTCACACATGGAGGCTGGGCCCCTGGCAAAAGTTGAATCTTCACAGGGTCAGCATTTTTAGCCTTCCCGGGTCGGTGACCTGCCCATACCCATGGAACAACAGCATCGAGCAGGGGTTGAGGAATATCCGGTGTACTCTCCTCTTGGAGAAGGCCGAGAAGGCAAGCCTGTAAATGCCACCCCTTTTCAGGAGGCACTGTTAAAAACATTTGCCCATCCTGGAACGACAACGTAGCTTGCAGTTTACAGAGGAGGTCTCTCCCTAAAAGGGGAACGGGGCAGTTTGGCATGTACAAGAATTGATGGGTAACTTCGGCCTGCCCAAGATTACAGGTCATTGGCTGTAGGAAGGATCGTGTTACTGCCTTCCCTGTAACCCCTACCACCGGCACAGTCTTTTTACTTAAAGGTTTCAGTTTTTGAGTTAAGACAGAATGGGCAGCACCTGTATCTACGAGAAAATCTACCAATTCATCTCTGTCCCCTAGTTGCATTTTAACCAGAGGCTCGTCAGGGGACACTGGGATCTGGGTTATCTTTCCCTCCCAGGCCTCCGGTCCCCTTCAATCTGAATCCCTTCCAAAAGCGAACAATCCACTGCTCTCCTCTTTCTTCTTTTCACCTTCCCCAACTTTTCGATAAGGGCATTCCCGCTTCCAATGTCCTTTTCATTTGCAAAAGGCACATTGATCTTTCTCTAATGGACCCCGTCTCTGCGGCTGTCTCCAGGATCCCTCATCTCTAGGTTTTCTCGTGATTGCAGCTGCCACTAGGGCTGTCTGCATTTTCATCTTTCTCTCCTCTTTCTTGTCCTGTTTCTTTTCCTGAACACTTTCTCGGTTAGTAAATACTTGGTAAGCAATGTCTACTAGTTGGGAAATAGGCATACCTGTTGCTCCGTCTGCCTTCTGCAATTTCTTTCTAATGTCTGGTGCACTCTGACCTATAAAGATCATATTTACCATGCGAGCATTCGATGCATCCTCCGGATCTTCACGAGTGTATTGCCTGAAAGTAGTGTAAATTCTTTCCAAAAAAGCACTCAGGGTCTCATTAGTCTCCTGTCGAATCTCATACACCTTACTGAGATTTTGAGGTTTTTTCACAGCATCTCTCAATCCTTGGAGGATATATTCTCGATAGGCACGGATGGAGGTCATGTCTTGGTCTGGTTTCCAATCTGGCTCCTGGACGGGGACATGATCGTCTCTATTTCCTTGCAGGTTCCCTGCAGTAATTTCCTTTTCCACGTACTCACGAGCTTTGTTCACTACCATTCTCCTTTCCTCTGGTGTCAACAGGATATCTAGAAGAGACTGAACATCTGCCCAAGTTGGGTTATGGGTTTTGAAAATCATTTTAAACTGGTTCTGTACCTTTTCAGGATTCTCTCTCAAGCTGGGGTTATTGTTCTTCCAATTATACAAATCTGAGGTATTAAAAGGAACATGCACAAAGGTTCGACGGTAGGTTGGCTCACCGTCATCTTCGAGAGGCCCGGGTACCACTTGTTCTCTTAGGGGAAATACCCCATTTCCCTTCCCACGGCCAGAATCAGATTCCCTGTGATGTTTTCCCTTAACCCCGGAGTCTGCTTCTAACTGTACTCTCCATCCTCCTCCCGGGCTTATATCAGGAGAAGTCGGGGAGTTTGGAGATTGCCAAGCACTTGACGGCCATGGTTGGCGCTGTTCCAGATCCCTATGTCGGGGAGTATTTACAACTTCTGCCTCAGGGGGGGAAAAAGCAGGAAGAGCAGATGCCAACGAGGAATCAGATGAATCAGGAGGAGGAGGAGGAGGAAGAGGATAAGGTAAAGGCAGCACAGGGGGGGGAGCCTCCGGCTCCGGACAGTCCAGGACAGGATTTGCAGTTGGTCGAGCCACAGCCATCTCACAGATCCCAACCCCCTCCCCCAATCCACATTCCTCCAAAACTTTTTTTCTCTCTACAAAGAGACATAAAAGCTTGCGCATACATCAATTCCTCCCATTTACCATTCTGCCGGCAGAACAAAATCAACTGTAAGATGGTATTATAATTAACACTTCCCTCCCCAGGCCAATATTCTTTATCATCTAGCTGATAGCGTGGCCACACAGTTTCACAGAAGAATTTAGCTTTCTTCTTAGTCATAGGATCCTCACCAAACTCTGCCCAATGTCCCAATACACAAGGGAGGGGGTTTCATTTCCTAACCTTACTGTTAATAGTACCCATTTCAGGGCTGCCTTCCCGGTTCTGACCGTCTGACTTCCCTGGGATCCAGGGATCTGTTTTTAGTCCTTCTCCTCACAGGGGAAAAAATCACTGGTCTTGGACTCGGGCCAGACAGAATACTTACAGAGATAATCCCAGGCAGACGTACTGACGGTAGGCCTTATGCCCTTTCTACCCTCTCACCCAGGTGCCTGTTACTGATACTTTCACTCTATGGCGTTGCACCGTTAGGCTACTGCCGCCTCAGTGATCCAGCTCCTCCTGAAACAAAAGTCTCACCGGGAAAAGAAATCCCGGGGCGCGCTCGACTTTTGATAAGAAAAAGCAGATTAGCTGGTTGTCAGTTAGTCCAGGCAAAGCTATCTACGGCAGTCCCATCTGGGTCGCCAAAAACTGTTAGGCCCCAGCTCAAGTCTGGGTTCGTGCCTGGTATGCAAAGGCCAATAAAGATACCAGGGGTGAAAGTATAAAAAAGATTTATTGCTAGCAATAAAAGGTGCAAGTGGAATAATTTCACAAGACAAGCACACACACATTCAATACTGAGCCCCTTATATACCAGAGGTTGAATCTTCATAAGCATCCTTGTTTGCTAATTGGTTATAAAGGAGTGACGCAAGGAGTTCTTTACTGAGCATGTCTCTATACCTGTGTTTTAGCTATGTATCTCATTAATGTACACATATGTTTCATTAGCATATATCTTCCCCGCCTCGGGGTGTGATTTTTAGTATTATAATGAGCTCTTTGTTCCAGTACCTCTGATTCTGTTTTTTGTTTTCAAGCTTCCTCTATCTAAGACTGTCTGCTCCTTATCATTGCAGATGGGCATTCGACACATAACATTCACTTTTGCTTAGGCTTTGCATAGTAGTTTCTAGGTCAAACCTTACAGAGCAACCCTTGCTTTCCTTTCGCATTTTCAAATGCCTAGATATCTCTCATTTATTCTGTTTAACATATCTTTCTTTAGTGCTGCTGGAACAACAGGTTGTGAGAGCTTGTCCTTGAACTGAAAGTAGGTGCTACGTATATGTTTTCCAAGACAACCAGCAAAAATAGCTGTTATCACTTTCTGCAATGTGATGTCTTGAACAGTAGCTTCTGCAATTAATCCCCACATTTTATCTGTGACAGGAATCACTCTTTTAATTATATTAACATGTACTATGTCTGAGTCTGGAATTCTGTCATTTTCCATTGTGTGGTATGCTCTGGACAAAGTATTTGCAATAAGTAGATATTTTTCTGGCATGTACTGTATGTCTAGATCATATATTTGTAACTGAAAGAAAAGTGTCTGTAATCTGGGTGGCATGTGTGATAACCCTTTCTTTGCTATAGTTACCAAAGGTTTATGATCAGTTGCAGCTATCACAGGCTTCCTATAGATGAAGATATGACATTTCTTACAGCCATATACCAGAGCTAAAATTTCTTTCTAAATTTATCCATATAGACACTTCGACTTACAAAGGACCAACTCACAGAATCATAATAAATTCTAATTTATTGTATGGGATGTGACGTTACCAATAAAATCATAAATGCAAATTTTGAATTATGAGGGGTACTGGTCACACACACACACATGCACTCATTCAAATCCATGTCATTTAAACCCATGTAGGATAGTATATAATAGCTGCTGTAGTGATTGTGAGAGCACTGGTGTCAGTAGATCTACCTATCCAAGGCACTGGAGTCTTTTGTTGATGGCCAGCTTCTTTCAAAGCAATGTCTTCTCCAGAAGGGGGTCACTTGCTTGTCTTTCTGTCTTAGCAGGTCAGGTGCTGGATGAGAGGGCACCACTGAGGGCCATGCTTCACTGCCTTTTATCCCTTTCTGGCAGATTTTGTGTGATCCCCCAGCATCATCTTGGCTGCTCAATCTGGAGGTTGCTGTCCCACATGGGTCTCAAGTAGTGTATGACAGCTGTTAGTCATAGTCACTGAGGGTTTTGCCTAATGGTGTAGTTTTGGGAGTGCCCCTTTGATGTGATTGATTCAATGACTTGCCACACCCATGCAATATGTGTGCTAGGTCTCTGCCAATACTCAGAAGGAAAAGAAATGCATGCCTCCCCGGCTCCTACTTGGCTCAGCCCCCCAGGGAGCCATGTGACTGGGCTGCTGGTGTGTAAGCCAGGTTGGGAGGTGGTGTACTCACCCGTTCCTTCCCTCGGTAGGGGGAAGGGACCCTGCTTAGTCCCCTAGCCTCCCAAGAGCAGTGAGGCACCGGCCGGCCCTTCTGTGCATGTGCACGGTTTAAAAAGGGCCCGGCAATGGCACAAGCCTCAGTTTGCTCCCAGCTCCAGTGAGAGATGCGCAGGTGGAAGCCTGCTGCGCCCTCGTGAACCCAGGGACCCCTAGAAGAGCCCCAGGACCCCTGACGAGCCCAGTCTGGCTGCAGGTAAGCAAGGGCCCATGGAGGGAGGGACTTAGCCACCTTGGCCAGCTGGGAGCCGGCTGAGGTGGAGGCAGGGAGGGTTGCACCCCCCCCGCCCCGGCTCCTACTTCACCCAGCCCCCCAGGGAGCTGCATGATCGGGCTGCTGGCACATGAGCCAGGTTAGGGGCAGGGACTACTCACCCGTTCCTTCCCTCAGTGGGGTGGGGGGGGGAGGATCCCCCTTAGCCCCCTAGGCCCCCAAGAGCAGCGAGGCACCAGCCAACCCTTCTGTGCATGCACGTGATTTAAAAAGCCTGGCAATGGCACAAGACTCAGTTTGGTCCCAGCTCCAGTGAGAGATGAGCGGGCGGAAGCCTCTTATACCCCTGTGAGCTCAGGGACCCCCAGAAGAGCCCAAGGACCCCCGATGAGCCCAGCCTGCCTACAGGTAGGCAGGGGCTTGTGGAGGGAGGGACTTAGCCACCTTAGCCAGCTGGGAGGTGGAGGTGGGGAGGGTCATGCCCCACCCCAGCTCCTACTTCACCCAGCCCCCCAGGGAGATGCACGACTGGAGCCTCACAAACAGGCCATGCAAACAGGCACACTCCTGGGCCCGGCGTGTGAGTTAGTACAAAGTTTGCACAGGAGGGCATGCAGGAGGGCCCGAGGCCCTGCCTGTGAGCCCCTCAGAGTAGGAAGTCCCAGCCATAGCCAGCCCACCAGTGGCATGAGATGCCCTCCCCCCGGCACCTCAGAGGCCTCCACCCAGATGGAACCCATGGTTCCGGGCTCCACACAGATGGAGCCTCTGGCTCTCAGCTGCAGGGGCTGCCTGTCACTTTTTCATGGTTTTGGGGCCTGGGAGCATGGCCACCTCCCCTTGTGAGGTCTGCTCCCTACTGGGGTCTCTGGCACACCAAATGGAGGAGCTCCAGTCTTCAGTCCAAAGACTGCATGTCATTAGGGACTGTGAGCAGGAGGTTGACTCCTACTGCCAGGCCCTTCTACTCCTGGAGGCAGAGGGTAGACCACAGTCTCCCTCCAGGACAAGGGAGGACTTAGGGATCTCCCATTCTGCCCAGCCCAGGGAATGGACTAAGGTGGTCAAGGGCCCCAAGGCCCGCCACACCAAGGCCCCTGCCCCACTGGAGCTTTGCAACAGGTATGAACCTCTTGCAGCCCCAGCGGAGCCTGCTGAGTTGCCAGCTCCCACAGACAACACAGGATTTACTGTAGCTACCATCTCCACTCTCCCCAAGACAAAACACAAAGTGTTTGTTGTGGGAGACTGCTGCCCCGACCCCTTAGCCCTGAAAGTCTGCTGCTTCCCAGGAGCCAGAATCCAAGACATTGCAGAGAAGATCCCCAAGCTCCTCCAGCCCACTGACCACTACCCTATGTTTCTTATGCACTTGGGCACCAATGACGCAGCTCAGAGCACTCCCAGCTGGGTCATGAGGTGCTACAGGGATTTGGGAGTGGGGCTAAAGGGTCTGGGGGTGCCCAGTCTCGGGCTATGGGCTGAGGAGGGAGAGGAGGATCCAGGTAGTTAACCAAAGACTATGGCACTGGTGTTGTCAGGAAGGCTTTGGTTTCCATGACCACAGTCCACTCTTTGGTGAGACAAGCCGTGAGCTGCTAGGAAGGAACAGCCTCCATCTCTCTCCACTGGGGAGGAGGCTCTTCTCAGCCAGACTGGCTGACCTTCTCCACCGGGCTTTAAACTAGACCCACGGGGGGACGGGGGGACCACCACCACTGCTGGCCCTCTGAGCAACCCTTGCAAAGCCAGAAGGCCAAGGCATTTAAAGGATCCCACCCCTGCCCCAGCCCTGGAATGATCTATAGGCAAGGCAAGGGCCCCCAAGGGGACACTTGCATGCCTATACACAAATGCCAGGAGCTTGGGGAATAAACAGGAGGAACTTGTCCTCCTGCTAAATGCAAATAACCATGATGCCATAGGGATAATGGAGACTTGGTGGGACTCCACCCATGACTGGACCACAGGTATAGATGGCTCTACCCTGTACAGGAGGGATCAAGTGGACAAAAGGGGCTGGGCTGTGGCTCTCTATGTCAAGGAAAGCTACACATCCCTGCAAGTCGACATTGGCACCCACGGTGAATGACTTGAGACCCTCTGCGTTAAAATCCATGGGGAACATGGAACAGGGATTACTATGGTGGGAGTCTACTACAGACCCCCTACCCAGGGTCAAGACCTTGAACAGGAGTTTGCCAGAGAATTGGCTGAGGCCACGCGCTTCCGGTGTATGGTTGTCATGGGAGACTTTAACTACCCAGACATTTTGTGGGAGGAGCACTCAGCCAAATCTGAGCAGTCACAAAGCTTTCTCTCATGCATGGATGACCTCTACCTGATGCAGGAAGTCTATGGGCCGATGAGAGGTTAAGCGCTGCTCGACCTGGTACTGGCAACTGGGGACAACCTAATCAGTGACCTAATAATTGAAGGGAACCTGGATGACAGTGACCACGAGCTGATCACCTTCACGATCTGCCATAAAGCTGGCAAGTCAGTCAGTAATACAGAAGTCCTTGACTTCAGGAAAGCTGCCTTTGACAAGCTAAGGAGGTTTGTCAATGAGGCCCTGAAGGGCCACAACTCAAAGGGGAGGGAAGTTCAGGATAAGTGGCTGCTTTCTCAAGGGAGCAATCCTGGATGTGCAAGCAAAGTCTGTCCTGTCTCAGAGGAAAGGCAGCAAAAGGGCACAGAAGCCCCTTTGGCTCTCCAGAGAACTAGCGGACATCCTGCATCTTAAAAGAAAGACCTACAAAGGATGGAGGACTGGAAACACCACCAACGAGGACTATTCTGCACTGGACTGGACCTGCAGAGAGCAAACCAGGAAAGCCAAGGCTGCAATGGAACTCCAGCTAATTACAAATATCAAGGACAAGAAAAAGTCCTTTTTTAGATATGTGGGGAGCTGGAGAAAAAGCAAGGGCAACATTGGACCCCTGCTAAACCAGATGGGACAACTGACTACCGATGCCCAGGAAAAAGCAAACTTGCTAAATGGGTACTTTGCATCAGTTTTTCACCAGTCCCATGGGATGTCCCTGCCCACTGTATATCAGGGAGGCCCGGGTGAGGGAGATTCCTTACCCTCCATCGAAGCTGACTTCGTGAAGAAACACTTTAACATGCTGGATACCTTCAAGTCAGCCGGCCCTGATGGTTTACACCCTAGGGTACTCAAGGAGCTGGCAAACATCATAGCTTGTCCCAGCCGCAGCCTTCGGAGGGTTCGGGATTGAGAGTGTGGTCGGGGGTAGAAATGTAAGAAAGATTTATTGACTTAACAAAAACACAACTACGCTTAGTAACAAAACAAACAATGACAGACAAAAGCAATTTGCATTGGCAACTTATCGGCAGTCCCCTCTGATACCTGATACACGGCAAGCTTCTTTTTCACAAAGTTCAGCGAAGTCAGGCGCCCCTGAACGACACTGTCTGAAGGGTGCCCTGAAGGACCCTGGAATGTAGTTCTTGGGCTCCTCGAGGTCCACGGGTTCACTGATCCAGGCAACAGCTAACTAATTCTTTTTACAGGGCTATATCTTCCTTTTGAATGGTTTTCAGATATTCTAGCTCATTTATAGCTTCTGAATGATATTGATAACGAACAACCACTCAGAGTCCTTTTACTTCAACTGTCTTTAGACTGACCAATTAGCAGTACAAGCCTTGCATTTCTTTGATAAGGTCATTCTAACTGCACCACAGGGCCTTACTACTTCTAGGCTTTGCTAAATTTACTACGCCTTACTTTATACAAGGCTTCACTACATCTTAAACTTGAATTAGGCTCTTAGCAACAACATATAGCTTAATATCTAAACAAATACAGAAAAACACTTGGCCTAATCTTCATAGAGCCTTCAGCAAGCACCTTTATCACACAGGCACACTTTTTAGCTGTCACACTCTACTCCTTGCTTGCTGAAGCACTATGATGGCTACAATTGAGATGCTAAAGCTATATGCGCTACATCAGGAAATGAGGAGGGATCTATAAATTTAACTTGCATAGCATGAACAGCTTTACAACAACAACGATTAAAACACTATTTAGCTGTTGCCACTAGGGCAATGCAGAATACTATGATGCTCAAGATGGTTAGTCACCTAGTTGAGGTGAACAGCTAGACTGATGATTCATCCACCCTGTTGAGCAAGGAGAACCAAATGAGTGCCTTGTCAAGCCTTTGCCTCAAGGCTTTGCAGCTTATTTTTTACTTCATTTCACTTTTTTAACCGTGGCATGTCTACATTTGATAACCATGAAGTAGGTATCGTAAAGTTGAGAGGTATAGTCTCAGGAAATGTCTGGCCATTTTAGGGCAATAGTACAGTTACTTAATTGCAGTAGAGCAACGGCTCCACTTTTAGCTCCTAAGTAACACGAATTGCATAAAGTTCAGGTGGTACCATTTTCATGCAGTAAACGACCTGGTTTTTTCCAACAAACACGTTGCCCTATTGTTACATATGACACATTAGGTAACTCGTATACGTAGGTCATGTTAGGTGGGCTGGGAGGCTAGCCTCTCCATAGGGTTCCTAATCTAATCAAGGTGCTACTAATTTGAACTAAGGGGGCCTGTGCTACATACTGAGAACCATCGAGGGTAACTATTTTTCAGATGGGGTGATGCAGATTCTAGTTTCAAAGGCATCGTCCTCCTAGCCCCATGTTTAGTAAATAAGCAGTGGTTCAGTTTCCCTCTTTTACCCCCTGCATCAGGAATGAACATTTTCCTTTATCACAGCCTTCTCAAGTGGTAATCCAGGTACTTTGATAGGGTATCTCTCTTTAAATGTTGCAGGCATCTCACGATGCTCTAAGCCAGGGGACTATTCTCTATTTTTAACGTTGTTTATGCATTTTTTCCCAGATAATATTCAATGATAACTGGGCTTGTGCACACGCAGTACTCCAAGTTTGATTTTTGTCTGCTTTAAAAGCAGTGTCCATCATGACTTGGGCAAGATGGGCAGTCTCTAATTCTACATCAGTTAGCAATTCGTCAGTGTGTTCTAAGGTTTTTTCTTCGAGCATGTCTCTCCTAGTGAGCAGCCCTAATGCCTGTCGGAGATTGGCTACTCCTTTAGTGTTTTTCTGGAATTTATCCAAGTTTCACACATTCATAGCAGAGTTAAGGCTGTCTCAAAGATAACCTGGAGTATCTCTTCATCTGTGGGACTTAAGTGCACTTATGGAACGGAAAATGACTGGCCATTCTCATCTAAGTAACCCTTCAGCTACTCAAGCTCCTGCTGAACAGTTTGGAAAAGTAGCTCGGACATACTGCTGTTCTGGTCTGAACAATATTCGGGCAGTGAATAGTGAAGCATTTAGGAGGGTTGGGATTTTAACTTGTGACCTCCACCAGGGTGTGGAGTTATACACGGGCGGTGTCAGGGCCTCCCGTGGTGGAACGGCCAGCGATACTAGTGAACACCCCATTTTTTCATAGATCATATTTATCTTTCCTACTTTGGGAGCTTGTAACCATGCTTCACCTCCCAGAGAGCAAAAGAGCTCCCACTGTCAGTCATGGGAACGATGCTGTATCGGGTTAATGAAACGGCATTGTCTGGGCAGGATCATAGCACTAATTTGCTTTAGAAACCCCACTGGTATAAAAGGATGAGGATAAGTGGTGGAGACTTGAGGATACAGCCCCCTTCTGGTTGTATTGAAATGGGTACCATTTCACCACACCTCTGTGTAGGTATGATTCACAAACCGTGTAATGACTTTGTTTCAACCTGTAATGCGCTCTCCTACCTGGTGGGCCTCACACCATTGTTGGAGAGTGTTGTCAGCCATAGGAATGGGGGGGGGCAGATTCTCCCATAATCACAGTGGCTCAAGAGGCTGAACAGATGCAGAATGCACTAGTGGGGACACAAACTCAGGAACGTTGAGCTCAATGGGGTTTCCCTCAGGAAGTATGTAACAACAAACTCTCAAATGAGCAGCTACAGCAATCACCTCCCCTCCCACAGTTAGCCATTCCAGCCTTCAGGTAGGGAATGAACCCAAGATAATAACTGGTGCCACAGGTGCACTGACAGTTACCACCTTGCCAGTCAACTATCCTGTTTTTTTTACTCAGAGACCAGGACTTCACTTGCTCCGGAGTGGCAGGTTTTTTCCAGTATGGATACTGCAACTGGACCATGTGAAGGCCATCTGAATGTGTTTCTGGGGAATGCTTTTCAGGGTCAGGCCACTCCTTGAGGTCTTTAGGAGCAAGTTCATTAATATCTGGGTAATAAGAAGGATAGTAGACACGCTCTACCCAGGAGACACAAAAAGGCATTAATAAAAAGAGTACATTCATAACAGTCCACTACTTTATGATGCCAGTCGATTTAGACCGGTGACAGAGCAGGACTCGTTTTCAGTGGCAGGCTCAATAAGAAATGGCTATGGCTACACTTGTGGACAGATTTAATCTGTAGGAACAAGACAACAAGGAGCTTGGCTCCCGTTAGGTGAATCTGACTTAAATACTCACCATGTATTATGCATACCTTTTGCTAATAGCATTCTGCCCCCATATATCTCCTTGAGGATGCTTCACTACTACTCGATCTCCTGCCTGGAGCTTTCTTGGGTTACCACACCTAGGTCACTCTACTGCTGGCTCGTGGGGACCACCCAATCCAAAGGCCTGCTGCATAGGGCTACCTCCCCGACGGGGTCGGTTATTGGCCCAATTGATAGCTCGATTCAGGTGCAAGTATCAGTCTTTAAGAGCCAGGCCAGCGGCCAACCACAAATTGCATTTGAGGATGTCATTGGCTTGCTCTACCAATCCATTAGACTGCGGATGGTACTGGATGTGATATGTCCATAACGTGTGACAGCCAGACCCAGAGGGATTAATAAGCAATAATATGTGCTTCTTGGAGGCATTTGGTATTTTGCCTAAACAGGTAATATTAGTTAATATTAGCTTGTAAGTTTGTAAACTGCAAATGTAACTTGACTGTCATAAATTTAACCAAAATGATAAATTAACTGTTCATGGAACTGACTGGGCCCCATAGGCAAAGCTGTAGCTGTGAGATTAGCTGGCCTAATGGTTTTTTGCTCAGGGTTCAGCCTTAGTGATAAAAACTGGATCTAACTGCTTGGCACACCCAACACATTCTAGGAAAGCATATCCCAAGAAAGCATATTCAAATGAACCCTAAAAGGGGTTGGGATTTAGGCGGAGCAATATTAATTTCAAATCTAAAGGTGCTGCATCATAATTTGTTTATTGGATAAACCTGAGTCTGGGTAGTAACCTTTTACGATAATGTTAACACCTTTCAATCCCATACGGTAACAGCTATAGGGCAACATTGTGAGTGCCTCTAAAGCCAGCAGGTTAACATAAGACTAGGTATAAAAAACACATGCATCAGGTAACTAGCAGGAAGGCGGGAACAGAACGGTCATTTCTGTTCCACGCCCGGACCCCAGACTCCCGGATCCTGATCAAGGGACCTTCCCCAGTAATCCCTCTGACAGTATCAATCATCAGGGATGCCTGACTTCTCTGGAATCACTTGGTGTGCACCTGGCATTGAGGGACTATCGATAAATTGCCAACCCATGTCTGTCTATTTGTTTTGAACAGCCCAGTGTGGCTAATACCCTCTCAGTGCCCAGTTGGCCTGTGACAGATTGATCTATCTATCTGTTATTATTATCTGTTGTTATTATTTAGTATTAGCTCTTTTATACTGCCTTATCTGCTTATCACATTTATCTTTCTGTTAACTGTTGTGTGTGTGTAAGCTATAATAAATTTGCCTTTATTCCACTCCCAACTTTGCCACCTCAATCCGAAACTGAATCAAACAGCCCAGTTGGCCTGTGATGATAAAATTGATACGCTCACAATGCCCAGCTGGCCTGTGACAAACATGTTACGTTTCATTATCCAGTCATACACAAGATGATTGCTGAAGTGAGGGCTATTATCGCTCTGTAGTTCTTTAGGTGGTAGATACACAGCTAGCAAAGTTTCTAGTGCTGCACAAGTATCCTGGGCTGTAGCTCTTGCTGAAGCGCGGGTAAACATTATGCCTGTGATGACTTCTACAGCCACAAACACATACTGTCATTTTCGGGAAGTCCGAGGGAGGGGGCTTATGAAATCACATTGTCATACTTGCCACGCTACCTTTCTTTCTCGTAATGACAACGGAACAGTCAGGCAGGGTTTTAATTGCATTTTTACCTCATGGCAAGTGATGCATGCATTGACTATTTTTTATGCTTCTTTCTTAGTTGCATGAATGCCTCAAGATGTGGCCAGGCGGGCGGTTCCATCATGCCTGGGGTGTCCATGTTGTCGATGTAGCCATTCTGTGGCTCGTTCCCCAGGTGTACAGTGGGAGGAGGAATTGGGTAACGATGGACTAGCCACTTTATCTTTTTCTTCAGCCTACAAGGTTTCAGCGTTCTCCTCTCATGTTAGCTGATCAACCCGCCTATTCCACTTTGCCTCTGGGTCTTCTCTTGCCTTATTTCCATGTGCTGCACTCACATGTCGGATGTGTAGAGGGAGTTTATCTTGGGCTAACTCTCATACGGCTTTCCACTCTTCGTGGCTCCAAATGTCTTGTCCTCATCTTTTAAAGTCCTCTTTATTCCATAGGGGTAGCCATTTAGTACATCCTTCTACTACCATCCAGGAATAGAGGTGCTTGAACTAAAGCTTGTTTGAGTGTTAGTTCAAATGCCTCCACCACCATTTTTAAGTATGGGGATGCTGATACATGAGAGGCTGCAGCACTTAATTAAAGTGGCTCTCAGAGTTGTTCTAATTAAAATGCCACCCCCCTCCCCCCGCTTGGCATACTGTGCGCTTTTTCTGAGGCCATGTGATACTACTTGCTTGCCATCTCGAATCCTCAAGGCGGCTGCTCTCCAGGCATGACCTCGAGCAGACCCATCTGTGAACCAGACTCCAACATTGGCTGAGGTTTCCATTTCAGGCGAGAAAGGAGGTGCTTTTTTGATGGGTGAAGGTTCACTGCAGCTTGTTTGATCAGGATAAACATTAATTGTACATTCAGTGACTCTTTCAACTAATGCAGGGCATCCCTTTGGGATTACTTGTTGGATTTGGCTTAAAATGTAATAAATCTACTTTTGGACCATGGTGTCTTGGGCTGTCCCCCCAGGTGGTAGCTGGCGATTTGGCAGAGCCATTCCGAGGATAGGTATCAGAGTAGTGATAACTGTGGGTAATTCTCCTCTCAGTGCTTCTGTGGCTTTCAGGGCTGCTGTTGCTGCACACAACATCTGTTCTAAGAGAGTATATCTTGCTTCTGCCCCTCTCCAGCTTTGGCTCCAGAATCCAAGGGGTTTTCTTTTTGCTTCTGAGGACTCCTTCTGCCACAGGCTCCAGTGTGGTCCTCCTTCTGAGACACCTATATGGAGTCAAAGCTCTCCTTCGGGACGTCATGCTGCTAGAGAGGCATGAACAGTTACTGCTTCTTTAAGGGCTTGTAAGGCATATTTATTCTCAGGACCCCATTCCCATTTAGTTCTCTTCTTACATAGATTATACAAGGGACGAGCCAGTATGCTAAACTCAGGAACATGCATACGCCAAAAATTGAGCACTCCCAATTGGGCTTGCAGTTCTTTCACATTAGTGGGAGTCGAGGTCTATACTATATTTCGCAGCTCCTCAGCTGGTATTGTGGGCCCCCCATTCTGCCATTCTATTTTTAGAAATTCACACTGGGGCCCGACCCTTTGGATTTTTTGTTCAGACAGTGTGAATCTAAAGGGAAGCACTTTCTCTTTCAATGATTCAAAGGCCTTGATGGCAGCCTCTCTGTCTTGACTGCTTACCATGACATCATCTATGTACTGTCACACGTGCATGTCAGGGTACTTTTCTTGAACTTCATGAACTATTGTAGCTAAAACTCCATGAGCCAGGGTAGGGCTGTGTATCTATCCCTGGGGCAACACGGTGTAGGTATACTGCTGCTCTATCTATGTAAAAGCAAATACTGGCCAATGGCTCTCCTGGATGGGAAGCAAAAAACATGTCTTTGATATCAATGGATCCCATCAAGGCTGGTAGTGATGGGACAGCAGCTGTTATGAGGTTAGTATTGGCATTCAAAGCTTGAAAGTTGATAGTCAACTGTTACTTTCTATTTGGCTTGCACACTGGCCACACTGGATTGTTATGCAGAGAGTGAGTTTGGATAATAGTTTCATTTTTTCACTGCTGATTTATAATACGCTGGATAGGTTGGGTGGCCTTGGGGGGAGTTCAATACTGGGGTCTGTGTACTCCTTTCATGGGAGGCAGGGTTAGTGAGATCATGCTACATTGAGTTACAGCTGTTATAGTTGGTTTTCAGAGTCCTTTTACTTCAACTGTCTTTAGACTGCAATTATGAATCAATTAGCAGTACAAGCCTTGCACTTCTTTGATAAGGTAATTTTAACTGTGCCACAAGGCCTTACTACTTCTAGGCTTTGCTAAATTTACTAGGCCTTACTTTATACAAGGCCTCACTACATCTTACACTTGAATTAGGCTTTTAGCAACAACATATAGCTTAATATCTAAACAAATACAGAAAAACATTTGGTCTAATATTCATAGAGCCTTTAACAACAAGCACCTTTATCACACAGGCACACTTTTTAGCTGTCACATAGCTCAGCTCCTGGCATGGATCTTTGAGAACTGCTGGCACTCTGGTGAAGTGCCCAAAGATTGGAAGAAGGTCAATGTGGTGCCTATCTTTAAGAAAGGGAGGAAAGTAGATCCGACAAACTACAGGTCCATCAGCCTTACCTCTATCTTGGGGAAGGTCTTGGAAAAGATTATCAAAGAGGCCATCCTTAACAGACTAGCTGACGGCAATATCCTGAGGGATACCCAGCAAGGGTTTGTTGCGGGTAGGTCTTGCTTGACCATTCTCATTTTCCTTTTACAACCAGGTGACCTATCACCTGGCCAGGGGGGAAGAGATTGACATCATATCTTGACTTTAAAAAAGCCTTTGATCTGATATCCCATGATCACCTCTTGGCAAAACTAGCTAACTGCGGCCTCAAATTCACCACGATCTGCTGGCTGGAGAATTGGCTCCGCAGTAGGACCCAGAGGGTGGTGGTTAATGGTAGCCAATCATCGTGCACAGTGACCAGTGGGGTCCCTGAAGTCTCTGTCCTAGGGCTTGTACTTTTTAACATCTTCATCAATGATGTAGACATTGGTGTCAGAAGCAGACTGGCCAAGTTCACCAACAACACCAAACTCTGGGGAAAGCATCCACACCTGAGGACAGGAAGGTGATCCAGGCAGATCTTGACAGGCTCATGAAGTGGGCAGATGAGAACCTGTTGGTGTTTAATAATGAAAAATGCAAGGTTCTCCACCTTGGGAGGAAAAACCTTCAGCATGCTTATAGGCTTGGCAGTGCAACGCTGGTTAGCAATACAGATGAAAGGGACTTAGGGATCATGATTGACCACAAGATGAACATGAGCCTCCAGTGTGATGCTGTGGCTAGTAAAGTGAGCAAAATGCTGGCTTGCATCCATAGATGCTTCTCAAGCAAATCCCGGGATGTCATTATCCTATTGTACTCAGCCTTGGTGAGGCCACAGCTGGAGTACTGCATCCAGTTTTGGGCTCCGCAATTCAAAAAGAATGTGGAGAAGCTTGAGAGAGTGCAGAGAAGAGCCATGCGCATGATCAGAGGTCAGGAAAACAGACCTTATGATGAGAGGCCGAGAGCTATGGGACTCTTCTGCCTGGAAAAACGCAGGCTCAGGGGTGATCTGGTGGCCACCTATAAGTTTATCAGGGGTGTTCACCAGGATCTGGGGGAACATCTGTTCACCAGAGCACCCCAAGGGATGATGAGAGTGAATGGTCACAAACTCTGTTGCGACCGTTTCAGGCTGGACATAAGGAAGAACTTCTTTACTGTTCGAGCCCCCAAGGTTTGGAATAGACTGCCACTGGAGGTGGTTCAAGCACCCACTTTGAATGCCTTCAAGACACATTTGGATGCTTATCTTGCTGGGATCCTTTGATCCCTGCTGACTTCCTGCCCATGGGGCGGGGGTCTGGACTCAATAATCCTCTGGGGTCCCTTCCAGCCCGAATGTCTATGAGTCTATGAAAATGGGGTGGGGGAATGCATGCAAGAAGGGCTTCTTGTTGTACTAGGTGCATATGCTACTGCTTTCCAGGTATCCCCATGTTTTTGAAGCAAAGCTACTCCAATGCCTTCTTTAGAAGCATATGTTGACAATGTAATGAGTCTTTTAGGGTCATAATATTTTAGCACCAGAGTTTTTTAATTCAGCTTCACGTTCATATTTCCATGTCCACTGAGTGTTCTTTTGTAGGTGTGATCCAAGGTGTTTGGTCTGCTAAATTAGGTAGATATTCCCTACAAAATTGATCATTCCCAGTAATCTTTGCACTCTTTCCTTATCTGTAGAGGGTGGCATGTTTGTAATGGCTTTAACCCTTGCAGGATCAATTCGCACCCCTTTCTCAGTACTTTTCTCACAGGTGAGTTATTTCTTTGACCCTGAATTTGCATTTTTGTTTATTCAGTTTGAAACCTGCTCTGTGAGCTCTTTCTAGTGTCTTTCTTAGCCTCAAGCTATGTTCTTCCATAGTATTTCCCCAAACCAATACATCATCAATATAAACCATAGTTCCATCAAGACCTTCAAAAATTGGTTGCACCTTTCTGTTAAATACTTCAGATGCAGAACAGAATCCAAAAGGAAGCCTAAGACAGCAATACCTTCCAAAGGGTGTATTGAAGGTACATAAACTAATGCTATTCTTTTCCAGGGGAACTTGTCAAAAACCAGAAGAGGCATCCAAAATGGAGAAATATAACTTCTTCCATGTTGCCAAAAACCTCTTCCCTGGTGAGAACGGGAAAATGCTCCCTTTTGATGTACCTGTTCATTTGCTTAGGATCCAGACACAATCGCAAGGATCCATCCTTTTTTTTCTATTATGACCAGTGAGTTAACCCAAGCAGTTGGTTGCTCTTTTTTCTGTTATGTCTACGTTAACTAATCTATCTAATTCCCTTTTCAGTTTCTCCCTTAGTACAAGGGGAACATTTCTTGGGACATGCATGGTGGGAGTATTTGGTTCTCTTAATTCTATCTTGTACCCAGTAGACAGTTTCCTTATGCCTTGAAACACATCAGAAAACTCTTCTATGTTCTTGCTTTCTCATCCCTCAATGGCATCCATTCTCTTAATCAAACCTAGAGTTTTACATGTGCACAACCCAGTAATTGGCAGTAGCTTACCTAGGACTGTTATAAACTGAATTTTTACTATATTAACCTTGTATCTAACATGCCATGCACAAACACCCTTGGTTGCAATCATGTTCCCATTATATGCTCCAAGTCTCACTTTCTTATTTTCATAGTACATGGGTTTAGTTTTCAATTTTAAATAATATATTCTGGTATTTCATTGACCTGTGCCCCTGTATCTAATTTAGATGTTACCATTAGTTCATTGGTGTCCAGGGTGACTGTCCAGTCTTCAGAAGAATGAACTTCTTGCACTGTGCCAATGCGGAATTCTTCCTTTCCCTTGTTGCAGAGAGAATGCTCCTGCTGTTTCTTGTGTGTTGCATCCTACTTCTTTGTGCAAACCCTTACAAAGTGATTGAATTTTATACATTTGTTGCAGTGCTTAGCAAGTGAAGGGCATTGCATGGGTTTGTAGTAATACCCACAGCATTTGCAGCTGACCTTTGTTTCTTCAAGCAATTTTATTTGGCCTCCACTTGCCTGCTTCATAGTGAGGTCCTCCTTTCTGTATTGTTCGTGTGTTGCCTTATGTTTTTGCAGTCTTGCAATTATCTCTAGTTCAGCTTGTTCTGCTTTTCCCTTCAGCTTCTGCAGTCTGGCATTTGTCATCTCAGCCATTTGGCACATTCTAACTGACTTTTCCAAATTAAGTTCAGGGTCCTCTAGCAATCTTTTCCTGAGGCTTTTGTCTCTTATACCCAATACGATTTGGTCTCAAATCATGGACTCTTTTAGATCTCCAAACTTGCATGTCTGGCTCAGCAGTCTGAGGTCTTTGACAAAGTTCTCTATTGTTTCACATTGTTTCTGCTGTCTCGCATGGAAATTATATAGTTCAAAAGGTTTAATTTTGTTTGAGTATGCAATGTTTCTCAAATATTTTTATTACTGTGCCATAGCTTTTCTGTTCAGGTTCTGACTGCTAGAGGCTATTATAAAGAGACAGAGCTTCTGGCCCTACTATATTTTAAAAAATAGGTACTTTGGGTGGACCTTCCTTCTCTGTGGATGTGTCTACATGTGCATTTATGCTGGCTTAAATTTACTGCACAGTAAGATACTAAGGCAGCCAGGGCTACCGAGACTGCCGGTGGGCACAGTGGCCAGGAAGAATTGCAGGGTGGGGTACTGAAGGCCCAAGGTCCCCTCCCATGGTGACAAGTCACTGGAGGTGGCAGAGTGGAGCGCGCACATGGACTTCTGGGGTGCCAAATGTGGGTCAGCTCCCGCATGAAGGACATGGTCCTGGGGGCCCCACTGGACTGGTGACTGTGGCTTGTCACAGTTACCCACTGGGCCCACAGGGCTTTGGCCTTCACATGGCACTGCCACTCAACTGGGAGTAGCCCTGCTCACACGTTCTGGCCACTAGGGCCTCAAAAATGTGGGTGCTTGAGCATCTGCCCTGGGCAAACTGCCTCAGGACATCCTCCACACCCCACAGTGCCACAAAAACATGCACCTCCTCCCAGGTGAAATTCAAGCCCCTGGAGCTGTAGATTGGTGAGCACACATGGGTGAGGCTAGGGCTGGAGATGGGGGAAGTGAATGACATGTTGCTCCACATCAGCTGACTGGGCTGCTGTGCAGATGCCCCTGTGATGCTACAGGACTGGCAGCAGCACCTCCAACAGGGGCATGGCCAGGGAGTCACAGCTGTGTGGCCAAGATGCTTCACCATGGTCCTACACAGAGATAGAGGTGTGGGGTAGGCAGCAGGTGCAGGCCCTGGGGGCATAGCCAGAAGGCCCAGCAGCCCTGGGGGAATTGCAGGGCTGAGCAAGGGATGCAGCCAGCTGCAGCCCTTTGTTGCACTCACCTGTGGCCAGAGATCAGCTTGGGAGGGGGACATCCCAGGCACACCCAGCCTGTGAGCTGTCCAGGGGGCACACATGGCCTTCTGGGTGTTGCACAAACTGCTAATTTCGTGCCCCTGGAGGCGTGTCCAATTTACCTCTAGGAGAGAGTCACACGCTCAGGCTGGGTCCAACTCGAGTTTATTGTTTGCGCAAACAGATCGACAAAGGAGCTGAGTCGCTCAAAGCAGAGTCGACCTTGAGCCGTGCCCGAGATTCCATTTTTATAGCTAACATATACAAAGGATTCCAACGTGTCGTGTGATTATTGGCAGCCTTGATATTTCCTTATTGTTACATCTTGCATCGCAGGTCTAGCCCAATTTGTAATTGGTTACTTTTTCTGCAAAGTTTAGTACATGCGTAGTCCGAAAGCAGAACTGCAGCGAAAAGGCCTGTCGCACGCGCAGCTGAAAAGGGGAACTGCGGCAAAATTAATGCCTTTTAGTAACCTTGTATCTTGGTATAACTCTAGGGCACTGAACAAGTATGGTTGCAAAACTTAGGTGCAAAGCAAGCATTAATCTATATGCAGAAGCAATTGCGAAAACATGTTGAGTGCAGAAGCGATTGCAAAAGCATAGTGGCCAGATTATAACGTATTTTTACCACATGGGCTCCTGGACAAAGAGCAGCTCCTGCCAGCACAAAATGGCTCCTGGCTTTTATACCCTGCAGCTAGGGTAGGGGAGGGGAAATATGGCCCACAGGCCACAATGTTTTAGAAAATTTTATATTTATCTGCCTCTGACTGCCTGTAAAAGATGACAGGAACCAGGGGCAGTAGGACCCAGGGGAAGCCATGGCAGGATTCTGCAACAGCAAGGCCCGCCTGACCCTTCCCTGCCCTGCCCCCGCTCCCCTCCAGCTGGAAGCCCCTGCCTAGCAGAGGCTTCTGGCCTGGGACCATGGGGCTGTTCGTGCCTCCCTGTACTGGAGTGGGAAATTCAGGTAAGAGTGGGGGGAGGGGCAGGGAGGCAGGGGAGGAACACAGGTGATTGCCCCAGTCCTCGGGGCCAGGATGGCTCCCGCTGAGTCCCGCAGTCTGGCCATGCAGCTGGGATCCACATGGTGCATAAGTGTTGGGCCGGCAGGCAGCAAAGTAGGGAAAGAGGTGGTGGGCAAGGAGGAGTGGAAGTGAGCAGGCATATGGGAGCATGGGGCCATGCCAGGGTTCCTGGGGCAGCAGAAGCGCAGTGCACAGCCTGGCAAGGGTCTATGGAGCCAGGCTGGGCTGCAGCAGCAGGGAGAGAGTAGAGCTGGCCCAGCTCCATAAAGCCTCTGCCAGCCAGGACCTGGTGCTCCTGCCACCCTGCTCTGGTAGTGCTGGCCCCAGAGCACTGGCAGGGGCCTTGCACTTGTGTGGGCCCCACACCTTCATCCATCTGTCACTGACTCCCACATGCCCACTCACTCCCAGTCCCCCCTGCTCCATCCCTGCAGTGCAGGCCAGGACCAGAGCGTGCAGCCGTGGCCCCACACACTCTGCGCTTGCCCATCTGGAATGAGCAGCAGTGACGTGGGACAAACTGCTATTCAGCATGGAGGAAAGTGGCCCCTCCCCTTCCTGCTGCCAGCACTTCCTGGTGCAGCCTCTCAGAGCCTGCGTGAGGATTTCCTGCATGTCCACTGCATCATTGCTGCCTCTGTACTGCCCCATGGGGATGCAGTGGCAGCAGAGCATACACAGGGGCAGCCCTGTATGGGTTCTGAGTGGCTGCACCAGGAAGCGCTGGCAGCAGGAGCAGGAGAGTCTGCTTTTCCCCCATGCTGAGCAGCAGTTTGTCCAGTGCTGCCACTCCTCAGCTTGGGCCCCAGCACTGGCTCCAGGCTCACCCATCAGGGCTGAACAGTGGCAGCAGCAGCTTCTCAGTATGGGGGAAAAGCAGCCCCTCCCCATCACCACCTCTGGGCACTTTTTGCTGCAGCAGCCTGGAGCCTATGCCACACCAGGCTGAGGTGCAGCTCTTTCACCGCCACCTGTGAGCTTCCCTGAGGCTGCTCTACACTGTCACTGCTGCCAGTGTGGGCTTTGGGTGGCTGCAGCAAAAACTGCCTGGTGGCAGTGAGGGGAAGGGTCTGCTTTCCCCTGTGCCAAGCAGCAGTTTCTGCCCAACTGCTGCTTCCTCTGCCACTGCTGCTCAGCCCCAACAGGTGAGCCTGGAGCCAGCGTGGGGTGTAAAGGGTCGTGGCTGCATGTGCTGGTCTCTGCTGCTACCACTTCATGCCCAAGGGAGGCAGGACACACCACAGCTGGGTGGTGCAGAGCAGGCATGGGATGCACTTGGGCTGCACGCTGTTGACGGGGTGGGGAGGCACCACAGGGCACTCAGGCTCTGGGCTGCTGTAGGGTGGGGGCAAGTGCTGACTGGCTCAGTGGGGCACATGCAGGCAGTTCCCATGCACATCCCACATACTGTCAAACCCATCCTGAAAACCTCACAGCCACACCCTCCCCCACACACAATCACACACCCCACAAATACCATACCCACACAAACACGTCTACACCAAGGTTCCCTCTAACGTGCACATGTGTGTGGCCACGCACAAGTAAAAGTCTGGCCGTGCACCAACTTTTTAAGGCTGCACACCCACCGGGAGAGGAGCTGGGCTGCAGTGTGGGACACTTACTGAAGGTAAGTTCCTCCCCGAGGTGAGGTGGAGGTGTGGGCCTGGCGCAGGCTCCGCTGGCTCTGGGGAACTGCTCTGCTCCCCCACATCACCTGGGGGAGTGAGGAGGCACATAGCATCAGGGCTTGGGAGTGGAGCACTTCCCCAGAGCTAGCGGAGCCCACGGAGCACTTCCCTGGAGCCAGCAGAGCCTGCACCAGCCCCCCCACACCAGCCTCCATCCCTGCTTTGCCTCATCTCAGGGAGGAGCCGGTACCTACCCAGGGAACTGCTCCGCTCCCAAACCCTGACACCACATGCCTCCTCACTCCCCGAGGTGATGTGGGGCAGTGGAACAGTTCCCCAGAGCCAGCGGAGCCTGCCCTAGCCCCCAGGTCCCATGCCCCGCTGCCTGACCTGGGTGAGGAATGAGGAACTGACCTTTGTTAAGTGTCCACACTGCACTAAAAGGAGGAGGCGGGACTGAAGCGGCGCACTCACAGACCGAAGTGGCATGCTCATGGACTGCTACTCCTCAGAGGGAACATTGGTCCACACATCCCCACAAACCCTCCATACCCAGCCACCCACAGCTCCCTGCACAGCCCTGCACCTTTCACACAATATACAAGAGTAAGATTGCATTTTGCACTATTATGTAATCTCTTCTACATATATAGCACAAACACACACAAATCAGGACAAAAATAATTTTTTAAATTAAAACATAATTTGTTTTTCTCCCCCTGTTCTAAGACGGCAAACCCTCTTCCCCAAAGGAGTACTTTCAGGGGCAAGGGGAGGGACTTCCTGTGGCAAAGGTTGGGGTTAGGGGGCAGGACTTCTGGTCCCAAGATGGTGACCCTTGACAGCTTACCAAAACTCGGTAAGTGGGCCTCCATCTGAAATAATTACGTGCCCAAGTTCAGTGGGGCTGGGGAGTGTCACCCTGCATCTATGCCTGCCTGTGCATTCAAGAGGTGGTGCATTACACTGGAATCTGAGCACTGCAACTCCTGTCCACATTCCAGTGGCTGCCTGCCTGGAGCCAATACATTAGGAAAGTATATATGCATTGTCAGCCAGGGCCCAGGCAGTCCTAGAAATTACTTGATGATACAGACTCCACACTTGCTCTGTTCATCCATCTCTGCTGCCTGGCCTTTTCCCCCCAACCCTTCAACATGCTTCCTTGGGTTCTTTTCTTCTGCTGGCTATGGCTATAGCCATTCCTGCTCACAGGTCTCCTTGCAGTGTTGGCTTTTCCAGGTGGTTTTTGTTTCCCCCCTGTGGAGGCAGCTAGATTGGCTCATCTGGCTTATGTACAGCTGCTTTAAGAAGGGTCCAGCCTTCCCTGGAGCCTGGAAAAAAAGCATTTATGACCATGGGACAATGCTACAATCATATTTTTTTTTGTCGGGGGGAGGGCTAAGATGATGCCATCTATTCCCCCCCCCCCCAGCATGGCTGGAGCACAGCTGAGCAGAGCCCAGGGTTGGGGGGTAGGAGTGGCATGCCAGCTGTGGTGTTGGGGCTCCCCACCTCGCTGCTCTTCCCCGGGAGCCTTGCACCAGCCATGCCACCATGGTAAGGTTCCCTCTGCCTGCCCAGCAGCACCAGGGGGCACAACTCTGCTGCCACCCCCACTGCTGCCGGGTGGGTAGGGAGTGCCTCACCATGGCAGCATGACCAGTTCAGGGCTCCCAGGGGGAGGGCAGCAGAGTGGGGTGCCCTGAGGCAGCAACAGGCAGCCCACATCACCATCCACCCCCACCCCACGCAGAAACCTGGGAGGCACGCCCCACCTATACTCCTCTATGAGGAGTGCATGCAGTGGCAGTGAGTTGCTGCCCCTCACACACACACACTTCCTGGACAAGCCATCTGTGGCTCTGTCTCACTCCCCACCCCGGTTGGAGCCCTGGGCAACATGCACCACCCTGGCTAGGTAGCAACCCCAGGCCCAGCCCCTGTCCCACTCCCTCCCTCACCATGGGGTCCTCAATCTTCCCCCCTCTACAGACTTACCTGCAGGAGCTGCCCTCCACCACTGCCTGGGACTGTATTTCTGGCCACGTGCACGTGGTGCCCCCTGCATCCCACTCCCCACAACCCCTTGCAGGGTGGACCTCTGCCAGCCTGCAAGGGGAATCCTTCCTATTCCCAAATTTTTCCCACAGTTAAGGCAAAATCCAGATCCCTGCACAATTCTGGGAATCTGGGACAAATGCTGTCCCAGAGTCGCACAGCCTGGGACCGGAACTTGATATTCCCATTTCAGGACTGTCCAGCTGTCACAATGTCAACCCATAAAGGATGCAGACACTTCGGTAGATTTGTCTTAGTGCCCCCAGTACAGGGTGGGCGGGGGATGATGCTGTATGCCTTTCTCCAAGGGAAGTCTCTTCCCAGCCTACTCTCACTTTCTTGCCTGCCATGACATGATGGAAAATCGAAGGATTGGTGTAGCTGGAAAGCAGACTTCACTTTTGAGAAGACTGCAGTTGATCCAGCTAGTTTCTGCTAGCTATTGAAAGAAAGGTTTCTTGGCCTGATCCTTCGGGGTCTGTATAAGGAGGTCCTCCACCCCTACACTCCCACCTCAAGCCCCTGTATCTATCTGTGTCCAAAATCCTATTGGGATCACACTATCATCTGGGTATTAGGTCACTAAGAGTTGCTCCACACTAGCCGAGGGCCCCAGGTCTCATGTCGGGAAGCCCTGACAATCTATTATGCACAAAAATCAAGAAGTGCAGGCAGCTTGACTGCTATCTCTGTTGCTCATCTCACTGCTGGTTGCCTGGCAGCACCTTCCCTCAATTCTGGGATCCTCTTGTAGGCTCCTTCCGGGTGCTCCAGCCCTCACTGCCCAACTGCAGCGTGGGATCCCTGCTGATGAGCCCACATGCTACAGATCAGCATGAAAAGGGTTTTCTCACCCAGGACTGGAGATTCCTGTGAGCCCAGCTTCCAGCTGGAGGGATTTCCCTCTCTGGCCCGGGCTTCCCAGCCATACACCATGCTATTTACCTGACAGACTCCATCTGGTCAGCCAGAACTGTGAACCTGGTGCTACAGCATTTACCACTCCCTTGAGCTTGGCAGCTTCTGGGAGGACCCACTGCTGTTGTTCCAGTAAGGGGAAGGGTACATGCTGGGTTTTTCTTTTCCCCAAACCACCTGCTCTAATATACCCACCAAATTAGGGATGGGTGGTCACCCCATCCTATTCCCAAGGTGTCCAGGGCCCTCAGGCCCCCACATACTTGTTGCCTCTTCTACAAATTATCAGAGGGCAGAAGTAGAACCAAGATTTGGCAAAGTGGGGTTTGGGAGCAGTGATTGTCAGCCTCCTCCCCACACTGTCATGGACAGACTTTGCTACAGGAGCATAAGCCAGGGAGTTTTTTAAGTCCCTAAAGCAGGTAAGAATTCCCCCTTTGCCTTTCCTGCAGGTCTCCTTCCTCTCTACCTCCCCTCCCCTCCTGCATCTGCTGTAACCACTGTTCCTGCTGTCTTGGGGGTGAAGAGAGCTCCAGAGTCACTTTGGCTGGGCTGCATGGTAGCCGGGCTCAGCCCAGGACAGTGGCAGCAGCAGGATGGCTGGTTCCCTCTCCTTTCACTTGCTCCTGAGTTAACAGGGACCACCACAGGGGCTAGGGAGAGAGGGGGGAAGCCTGCCGAACCCCCACCACTGCTGCTGTCTCAGGCTGAGCCCAGTCCTCATGCAGTCTGGCTGGAGTGACTCTGGAGTCCCCCTCACTCCCAAGACAGTAGCAGCAGCAGGTTGGAGAGCGGGCAATGGGATGGGAGAGGATGAGGGAAAGAGGAGAGGGGATATGCCTCTAGGCATGGAGGGGAAGGGAGAGGGGGAATTCTTAACTTTTGGGGGGGACCTAAAAATGTCCAGCAACTGCTCCTGCCATGTGATCAGAAAGGGGCGGGGGGTGACCATGTCACTGAAGCCTTCTGGATCCACCACTGTCAGACAGCAACTGCACAGGTAGCTGACCCAATGGTAACCAAGACAGGGCACTTTGGAGAGATAGCTGGGACATTCAATCTTCTACCTGTTTGAAGGCTTGCAGTCCCTATTTGTCAAAACGACCCTGTTTGACTCCTTACTAAGCTGAGAGGACCAGATAACCCCATAAAATCATCCTCTCCAACTTGCAAGGAAGCTTTGCCTCTTAGGATGACTACACATCCTGTTTCAACATCTTTTCTGGTGTCCTGGCAGTTTGGTCAAGTGAACACCGTTGAACAAAAGCAGCACTTTCCAGCCTGGAGACATGACAGGAGGGTTGCCAGTCCTCTGGCATCCTGAAGCACTCTTCACACACCTCTACACTCCTCTCCAGTGCTCTGCAATCCTCTGCCTACTCTCCAGAACAATCAACTGAGGCTGGAGGGGAGTCTGGAAGATGGGAAACCCTGCTCCCCCTCCAGCCAACTGAGGCTGGAGGGGGAGCAGGGTGTCCCATCTTGAGACCGGAGAAGTATGATCACCCTTCTCTTTCACCAAGATGAAACCAGCCACAGGAATTGATGGCAGATCACCTCCATTCTGGATTCTTATAACTTGTATCTGAAGCTGTAGGTGGAGACCATGCAGATACTGGAATAAAACATGGCATGATGCTGGCACAAAACATGGCATCCCACTTTCTCCAGAGCTCCACAAACACATGAGTTCTGTGCTCAAGTCTCTTCCCCATCTCAGTCAATTTCAGACTGATTTTTTTAAATCTATGTATCCTGCACATTTCTGGAATAGCCAGACACTAATGTTCAAGGGCCATGCACATGGGAGCTGGGGTGGAGCATTCTCTGTCAAGAGGACTGAGCTGTAGAATAGTTGTCCAGAGGCTGACCATTTTTTTGCAAAATATAAAAAATAAATTATTTTTGAAAAAGGCATGAACATGACACCAAAATCTGAGAAGTCCCCTTCTATCTGTCTCTCCCCCCAAAATAAAACAGACCAAAAAAAGCATAACTTGATGCCAAACAAAATTGATATCTCCGTAAAAGTGAGGGCACTAAAATGTTTCATGGGACCCTCTAGGGTCTTTGCTATTGCTGATGATTTCATAGATGTTAGGGTCGGAAGGGACCTCAATAGATCATTGAGTCCGACCCCCTGCATAGGCAGAAAAGAGTGCTGGGTTCAGATGACTCCAGCCAGATGCCTATCTAACCTCTTGAAGACCCCCAGGGTAGGGGAGAGCACCACCTCCCTTGGGAGCCCGTTCCAGATTTTGGCCACTCGAACTGTGAAGAAGTTCCTCCTAATGTCCAGTCTAAATCTGCTCTCTGCTAGCTTATGGCCATTATTTCTTGTGACCCCCAGGGGTGCCTTGGTGAGTAGAGCCTCACCAATTCCCTTCTACACCCCCATGATGAATTTATAGGCAGCCACAAGGTCGCCTCTCAACCTTCTCTTGTGGAGGCTGAAGAGGTCCAGATGCCCTAGTTTCTCCTCGTAGGGCTTGGCCTGCAAGCCCTTAACCATACAAATGGCCCTTCTCTGGACCCTCTCCAGGTTATCCACATCCCTCTTGAAGTGTGGTGCCCAAAACTATATGCAGTATTCCAACTGCGGTCTGACCAGTGCCTGATAGCAAAGCAGTATCACCTCCTTGGTTCTATTTGTCATGCACCTGCTGATGCATGATAAAGTGCAGTTAGCTTTTCTCATGACTTCATCACACTGACGATACATATTCATCTTGGAGTCCGCTAGAACTCCAAGATCCCTTTCTGCTTCCGTGCTACCAAGCAGGTAATTTCCTAGGCAGTAGGTGTGCTGGACATTTTTCCTCCCTAGGTGCAGCACTTTGCATTTCTCCTTGTTAAATTGCATTCTGTTGTTTTCTGCTCATTTGTCCAACCTGTCCAGGTCTGCCTGAAGTTGTTCCCTGCCCTCTGGTGTGTCTACTTCTCCCCACAGTTTTGTATCATCCGCAAACTTGGACAGAGTACACTTCACTCCCTCGTCCAAGTCGCTGATGAAGGCATTGAAGAGTATCGGTCCAAGGACCGAGCCCTGCGGAACCCCACTGCCCACACCCTTCCGGGTGGATACCAACTCATCCACCACCACTCTCTGGGTTCGACCCTCTAGCCAATTTGCCACCCACCAGACTGTAATCATCCAAGTCACAGCCTCTTAACTTGTTCACCAGTATGGGGTGGGATACCGTATCGAAGGCCTTCCTGAAGTCTAAGTAGATGATGTCAGCCCCTACTGCTGCGTCTAGGTGTTTTGTAACCTGGTCATAAAAAGAGACTAAATTACTTAGGCATGATCTACCTGCTACGAACCCGTGCTGGTTTCCCCTCAGCGTAATTTTTCCTGCTGGGCTGTCACATATATGAACCTTAATAATCTTTTCAAAGACTTTGCCTAGGATGGAGGTGAGACTGACTGGCCTGTAGTTGCCTGGTTCCTCCTTCCTCCCCTTCCTGAAAATAGGGACCACATTGGCCCTTTTCCAGTCCTCTGGGACCTGGCCTGTGCACCAGGAGTGTTCAAATATTTTTGCCAGTGGCTTTGCAATGACATAGGCCAGGGACTTCAGTACCCTCGGATGGAGCTCATCCAGGCCTGCCGACTTAAATGCATCCAGTTCTTCCAAGTGACTCTGCAGTATCTCAGGGTCAACACTTGGTAATCTGGCGCCCTGCTGTTGTCTCTCTACAATCCCATTGTGAGACTTGTCTTGCCCCTCATTTAGGAACAATGAGGCAAAGAACTCACTGAGGAGTTCAGCCTTGTCCCCCTGTCTGTCACCAATTGCTTTTGCCCATTCAGTAGTGGTCCTATTCCGCCCTGGGCCTTTCTTTTACTCCCTATATATCTGAAAAACAATTTTTTGTTATCCTTAACTTGGGATGCCATCCTCAGCTCCATGGTAGCTTTGGCCTTTCTAACTGCCTCCCTACAACTGCGAGCTGAGGAGGTATACTCCTCTTAAGTAATCCCTCCCTGTTTCCATTGCTTATATGCCCTCCTTTTTGCCCTTAGGCTGCTCTGGATTTCTCTGGTCAGCCAGGGAAGCCTCTTGGCCCCTTTTCTCACTTTCCTCCTCATTGGGATCGTCTCCCTCTGTGCCCGAAGGATAGTTTCCTTAAGGCACAGCCACGCATCTCACTAAATCTCTTACTCTGCAGTGTGTCATAGACTAAATGCCTGAGTTTGCTGAAGTCAGCCTTCCTAAAGTCTAGCACTTCCACCCTACTAGTTACCTTACCCATTCTATGCCTTATAACAAATTCTATTATTTGGTGGTCACTGTCCCCCAGGTGACCACTGATCTGTAGGTCCCCTACCATGTCATCCCCTGTTGCGAGGCAAGTGGTTTAGATACAGCAGTGTTTACCAACTATGTATAACTTTAGGTTGATATAAACCTCAGGGGTCATCACGGGCCATCCCAAATTGTTCCATTTGAATATAATTAAATTATGGTCCTGGCAGAATTTGTGCTAGTTATCACTGATTTGTAAATTTGGGTCGGTTCCCTCAGTCACTCACAATCACATTCAAGCACTGCAGCATTCAGTAATGAAGAGATGTTCCCAGGCTGTGTTGCTCTGGTACCTCAGAGAGAAGACACAACTGCAGGTGGAAATACACGGCTCACTCAGGGCATGGCAAAAACATAGTAAAAGCAATTTGGGTGCTCCAAGAGCCAACCCTAGAAACCTGGGATTTAACACAGCCCAACAATTGTGACGTCCATAACACATAAGGAATGCAGAGAGGGAATGTCAGAAAGGGAGAGTCAGAGAGAGTATCTTGTGTCCTGGGAGTATGCTAAAGAACGTTAATTTTGTTAAAGTGCCCTTTAATTAACCTCTTCAGTCTTTGTAAGTGCTCTCTTCAGGTTCTGAGTGATAAAGCCAATCTATCTCTTCTGCTCAGGGTAATAGATGCTCTGTGCTATGGGGTAGCAGAATTTCCTATGTTTTGGATGGATCTGGGCAGGAAATAGTCTTCAATACTGAAAATGTTTACAGGTTGGGAAAACCATTTCCCATTCTCATGCAGTGTGAATCTGAGACCTTTCACATTTGTTTCATGAAAAACTTGGAGAGGGAAGGGAGCCCCATCCCAGAAGAGCCAGTTCACCTGGAATATAGAAAACCAGTGCCAAACCTCTGGTCTGAACTAAGCAAGGAAATAACATAAACTTAGGCCTTCTATATCCAAGGGAACATCCTAACCTCTGGACTCAGGGACAGGTCCAGGGATGTGTAGAGGTACAGTTGCACCCCACTTCTGCAGTTGGCACTCTCCCTAGATGGCCTGAGTGCAGAGGGCCCCAGAGCCATTCCTCTCCTATTCTAACCACAGGGTACAGCTGCATGGGGTGTTGGACACAGTAGGGGACAGCAGTGGCAACAGGTGGATTGCCTCCTCCTGTTCTTGCTCCTTGCTTCCTACTGTCCCCCACGATCCCCTAGTGTCCTCCAGTGGCTGGTAGCAATCTGTCCCCTCTTTTTCTGCCCTGTACCACCACAGTCTCTGGCTATGCCTGGGGTAGGGTAGCCTCAGAGATAATCCTCCCCAGTTCCAGCCATGGGTTGCAGGGAGCAGCTACATGTGTGCTGGGTTTAGCCAGAGACAGTGATGGTGACATGCAGGTTCCACTTTCTAGTGCCTGCTCCTGATTACTAGGGGATTTGGTGGGGGGCAGGCATGGACAAGCACTGAAAGGACTAACCTGTGTGCTACCACTGCTACCCCCAGCCAAGCTGGGCTCCCCACACAGATGCTCCCAACAGCCTCTGGCCACAGTGGGACAGAAGCAGGTCAGGGGCTCCCCTTGCCTGGGAACAGCTGCAGTGGTGGTGGGAGAAGTAAGGGGTAGGTTTCTGTTTCCAGCACCTGCTCCTTACCTGGATCCCCAGTGCCTCTCATATCCCCCCCCACCTCCCCCAAAATGACAGTTCTTAGATTTTACTTTTTTTTTTTTTTAAACAATTCTTCTGCTGCAAGGAACTCAGAAAGACCACAACACTTCACAATGTTTTTAACTTTCACACCCCTATCTGAAACTGCTGGATTTATCTTGTGAGTCATGTTTGCATACCTAACAGTACTAACATTGTGTGGAACACCACAATACCCTTTAAAATATCTGAAGAAAGCGCAGGGTGCCACAGCACCCTGGTTGGGAATCAGTAGTCTATATCTATACATTAATGCATGCAAAGTGCAGGGGGATGTCAGTGGGTGCAATGTGTCCTGTAACTCCTTCTGAAAGCCACTTCCTGCTTCCTTATGCTCACCTGCCACACCTTGATATGAAACAAATAAAGGGAAGCTGAATGTTGAAATGAAAAAACGAAACAATGTACTCTCAACAGGTATGTCCTCTTTACAGGGCTCCACCTCCCCTACACCCTGCCCTTACCACACCTGCTGGGTTTGCTTGATGATCTTTCAAGTACAGCTGAGGCTCTCAGCTGGTGGCTTATCTGGTCATTTACTCATTTGGACTCTTCCAGGTCCCAAGTTCCTTAGGGCTCAATTATTCTTTGTTGGCACCCTTAAATTTCAACACATTCCCTCAATCAAAAGAGGATCCTTGTTAAAAGTTGCTCTTCCCAGGAGCCCAGCATCACCCATTTAGCCCCTGTGTGACCTTGAATGGGGAGTTTTTTTCTCAATCAATCAGTTCTTATTTATACCTTATCAACTACACATTTATCATCCCTGGACCTATCAGATCTGTGTCTTCTTAGGCGGTATCCTTGTAGCCAGTGCCACCATCACCATCCTATTGGTTCAGCCTACTGGCTCCCCAGCAAGGTTTGCAACCACTTTGCCCAATTGGCAGAGTGTAATTAGATGTGCCAGAATGTTCTTCATGCCTGCTGGGGTCTAATTTGACAACCAATAACTAGTTCAAGGTCTGTGCCTGTGTGTTGTCCCTCCATTTTTGCCTGCCGATTTAACTTATTTAGATCAGAAGATCATGGGTTAGGATATTCAGGTGAGACCAATGGCTGTCTTATTGGGACTCCTACCTCCCCTTATACACTTTCCTTTCACCAACCAGCTGTTACTTCAGAATAAACTGAAAGTCACTTTCAAAAAGTTCAGTGTCAATAATTATAATTGATCAGTGTAATTCACAGGTGAGCAATTATTTCAGGTGGACAGCTGCTTAACAAGTTTTGGTGCACTGTCAGGGGCCTCATAGGCAGGCTGCACTCCTTGCTCCCAGTGCACTGTTGGCCGCCTCTATCACCTGGCCTCCGTGCCACCCACCTGTAGTTCCTTCACTCCCATGGGGGAAGCCCTATGCTGGACTGAGGGGAAGCAGGGGGCAGGGCTCCCTCCACTTCTGGTGGAGTGCAGGGACCTGTGCAGCAGCAGGCGGGGGAAGAAGCAGACTTCAGTGTGGCAATTCCCCTGCTGTGCATGCTGGAACTCCAGGCGCATGGTGTTAAGCTCTGGTGATGGGGCAGGCTCTATTCCTTTCCTCCATGCAGTGCTGACTGGAGCCACACCCCACTGGGAGCCTGCACTGGGCATGAGTGCCCTACCTCTCTGCCTCCTGCTGCTGCCATCTGCTGGGGCTGTACACCATGGGGGAGGGGGAGTGTGTGGGGAGTCCCTACACCCACACCCACATCCTGCCCAGCTGAGCTCCATGCTCCCGCTGCCCCTCTGGGTGCAGGCTCCAAGCTGTGCTCCTGCTTCTGCCCAGCTGCAACTCCACCCCACCAACCAGCCCTGCTGCTTCCCTACCTGCTGCCCTGAGTGAGCAAGTTACAACTGCAGCAGGAACCCCTGCAGGCTGGGCAGGGCTCTTCCACCCAAGAGGGTGGTAGCAAGGCCCAGTAGGGTATGATGAGGTGTTGTACACATGAGCGCTTCGCTCCCAGCATTGTGGGCAGAAGGGCTGGGTGGGGTGCAATTCATTGGGAGGGGCACTGGGGGGGGGCAGACGAAAGTGCCTGTTGGGCTGGATCCAGCCTGCAGGCCATATTTTTCCACCCCTGGTCTAGTTCCTTAATGGTCTTATCACACTTTATAACTGAAACTGTGTCATCATTAAACTCACAGTTAGTTGTTGGCATGTACAGGATGTTTGCTCTTTATCTGGGAATCCTTCTCTTGTAGACCTGAGTCAGGGGTTTTGATTTGGTGCCCCTTTTGCAAGCTACTCCCCCAACTGGCCGGACATATACTGCTTTTCTTCTGTCCCCTTTCTGGAGGAGGCTTCTTGTCTCTAGCCAACCATATCCTCTCTGTCAGCTACTTTCAATCTGCTGGCTCTCAGTCTGTTGTTGGCTTACTTCGGGGTGCAGGGTCTTCCTGATGTTCAGGCTTTCTTGCCAGTGCCAGTTGTCCCCACCGTGAAGGCTCTCCTGCTGGTTCCGGTCTTCCCTGGCATGCAGGCTCTCCTGCTGATGCTAGTTTTCCCAGGTGTGCAGGCTCTCCTGCTGAAGTTGGTCTTCCCTGGTGTGCAGATGTTCCTGCTGCTGCTGGTTTTCCCCATCATGCCTGCTGTCAGCTGCCTGCTGGTTTTCTTTTGAAGCCAGCTCAACACTTCCGGCCAAACTGGAAGCAGCTGGATGCCTCCCCACGTGCACCCAGCACACTCTTCTAAAGCATGACTGAGGCTGTCCGCCACTCGCCCTATGCTGCTGGGATGCTCACCCCCAGGTAAGAATCTAGCGGCCCTTCCCAAACTCACTGCCCTAATCTTGGGGTCCTGTGCTGCTCCCCTTTCTGGTCCCCATCCCATGCTCTTTGGGAGCATGGGAGGTGCACTCCCACATATTTTCCCCATCCAAGTTGCCATTTGGTGTACCTGTAGCTTTGTCAATCCATTTTCTCTTCTTATCTAGGTCTTCCTCTTTGACAGTCATCTGTTCCATGTCATGTGCATCACTCCCATACTTTGACAGAAAATCAGCCACCTTATTATCAACTCCTGACCTCTAGTCAATATTGAATTTAAGGGGCTGTAGTGCCAGAACCTATCTCATTATAAGGGCATTATCTGTTTTGATACAGCTTAAGCATTTTAATGATGCATGATCTGTTATAAGACAGAACTGTGCTCATTAAATAATATTGTAAATGTTCAGTGCCCCATTTATTGCTAAACACTCCTATTTGATTGTAGCATACCTTTTTTCCTCTTTGTTCAGTTTTCTACTGGCATACGCCACAGAGAATTCCATTCCTGCTCATTCTTGTGTCAGGACAGCTCCCACAGCAGTGTCTGATACATCTGTCTGCAATGGGAATGGCTTTGTAAAGTTAGGGGTGTGTACCAATACATCTGAACAGGGAGCTTTTTAAATCTTCATAAAGGCCTCATTCATGGTGGAGTTCAAAATTATGGTACCTTTTAGACCCTCCTTAATGGCATCAGATAATGGGGTTGCCAGCTCCACAAAATGGGACATGAACCATTGATAGTAATTAGTGAGTCCAAGAAAGGATCTCATTTGTTTCTTGTTTTTAGGTGGGGAAAAATCTTGACTAGCTCAAACTTTGTCAGCCAGGGGTTTAATAGTCCCGTGTCCTACCAGGAACCCCAAATATTTGCTTTTCCTTCTTGCAATTGCACATTTACGTGGATTGGCCGTCAATCTACTGTTTGTAGTTCTCTTAGTATTGCTTTCAGGGCTTTCAAATGCTGTTCCCATGTTTTCATGCATATTAGAATACCGTTGATATATGCCGAGTCATATCGCCCATGTGGGGCTAATATTTGATTCATTAACTGATGAAAATGGTGGCTGCCCCATGTAACCAAAAAGGCATCCTATGAAATTCAAATAAGCTCCATGGTGTCCCAAAGGCACTTTTTGCCTGATCTTCTTTCGCCATGGGGATCTGCCAATAGCCATGTGAGAGGTCAAGAGTTATTATACAATGGTCTTGTCCTGTTCTCTCTAGGAGTTCTTCTATATGGGGCATAGGGAAAGCATCAAAGGTAGCAATATTGTTTACACTTCTAAAGCCTATGCAAAGACTCAATCTTCCATCCGGCTTGGGAATCGTTAGTAAAGGATTTAGCCATAGACTCTTAGAAGGTGCTATTATTCCCTGCTCATACATTTTCTTAAATTCTTGTTGTACAGCTGCATGCAAATGATGTGGAGCTGGTATCCATTGTTCATGAATTACAGTTCCTGGTGGAGTGTGACTATGATGTTCCACACCCCTCACTTGCCCAGGTTCCTCCCTAAACACATCTCTAAAAACTACCAGTGTCTGAATTACTTCCTTCTTTTGCTCTTTATCTAAACTATCCTCAATTTTTAATTTCTTCTCTAACAGTCCCTCCTTGCTCTTTTGAGTTATTTCTGGTCCGAGTTCAATATTTTCCGCTTCTGCCTCAGCCCACCATCCTTTCAGGCTTTTAACAAATTTACATGAAAGATTTGCTTTTCTCTAAAATGTCCTGGCCATAGTACTTCATAATACTTTCACTCTCTTTTAGGGAATTTATGGGCCTCAGCCCTCTTACTTCTAAATATGCTGGGTTTCTTGGGTTCCAATCACATCTGGCTTACCAGTCACATGATTGCCAGCAACTGGGGATTGCCAGAAGATGGGGTTTTCTATCACTTCTGGGTTCTCTCCTGGACAAGCTGGCCAGTGGTGGTGGGAACCCAGCGTGATTCCTGGCTGGGTTGGGTGGGGACCCTGTCTCTCCCAGGGTCCCACTATTCCCCAGTGTTGGGGTGCACTTCCAAGAGCACCTGGATGAGCCTGCTGGCAACTGTGAAATCCCAGTGTGGCTCCTAGGTGAGTGAAGCAGAGACCTCAGTTGTACACTGGATCCCGCTCATAACAGGGGCCAGGAAGTGGCTCCCTGTTACAGGGGTATAGAGCAGGCCTGTGCAAATAGGGAACTATTCAATTTGGGCTCAGAGTCAGCTGATTTGGATGCCAGTGATTCGATTTGGAACCCTGAATTGGTTGTCTGCTTCGATTCGGCCGAATTGGTTCCGAAGCTTCGGAGCTGATTTGGAGATTCGGCCATAGGGTATAATGGAGGATCAATGAAATATCTATAACTTTGTTGTTTTTTGTCTGATTCAGATGAAACTTTCAGAGTCCATAGCCTCTGTTGAGAGCATGAAGCCTACCAAGACGCAAGGAGATAGGTGCAGGGGTTCAGGGGAAACTGCACCCTAAATTCTTGAAAGCAAAACTCATGTCACGTGTATGTGTTACACCACAGGAGGATGAAAACTGCAGGGATGGCGGCCCTTGCTGTGGCCACAAAGTTTTCTGAGTTTCAAGGAGTAGGTGCAGGGGTTTGGGGGAAACTGTACCTCAAGCTGTGGACAAGCAAAACTCATGACATGGGTGACCCTGTGTGCGTTAAGGTGCAGCAGGATGAAAGCTGCAGGCCTGCTAGCCCCTGCTGAGGCCACACAGTCTGCCAGCTGTCAAAGAGATAGGTGCAGGAGTTCTGGGTTCTGGGCCCTGCACCTTTAGCTGCTGACAGGCAAAACTTGTGACATGGGTGCTTGTGCAACTGTGTCTGTCTTGGGGCATGGGGGTGTGAAATTACTGCAGGCCTGACTGCTAAGCCCTCCTGCAACCACAAACCCTGCCAGCTGTTAAGGAGATCGGTGCAGGGGGTTCTGGAGCCCTGCACCCCTAGCTGCTGACAGGCAAAACTCATGAAATGGGTGCTTGTGCAACTGACTTTCTGTTTTGGAGCAGTTGATTGTCTGTACTGATTTCCTCTCTTTAATCTGTGGTCTTGTAGGTGTTAATCCTTGCTTGTTAACTCATTATCCAGTAACTAGCTACTGTGTATTGAGCTGGTTCTTGAGTGAATCACGATTGATTGATAACACAGTAGCCTAGCAGCCAGGCCTGCAATAGTCCCCCCCCTCCCCATGCCCCAAGACAGACACAGTCACACAAGCACCCATGAAATGAGTTTTGCCTGTCAGCAGCTAGAGGTGCAGGGCCCCAGAACCTGGAACCCCTGCACCTATCTCATTGAAAGCTGGCAGACTTCGTGGCCTCAGCAGGGGCTACCATCCCTGCAGCTGTCACCCTGATGTGCCTCAACTCACACAGTGTCACCCATATCATGAGTTTTCCTTGTCTGCAGCTTGAGGTGCAGTTTCCCCCAAACCCCTGCACCTATCATCTTGAAATTTGGCAGGCTTTGTGGCCTCACCAGGGGCTAGCACCCCTGAAGTTTTCATTCCCCTGTGGCTTAACACACACACGTGACACAAGTTTTGCTTTCAGAACATTGAGGGGAATTTTCCCAGAAATCCCTTCACCTATCTTCTTGAAGCTTGGCACACATCGTGCTCTCAGCAGAGGCTAACATCCCTGAAAGTTTCATTGGGATCAGCTGAAAGACAACAAAGTGATAGATATTTCATTGATTCCCCATCATACCCTATGGCTGAATTGCCAAATGTTTTCTGAATCAATTCGGAAAGCCTAAAGCTTCCAGTGATTCAGTTTGGATTCGTAGATTCAGCCTCTGAATCATCTAAATCATCTATGAATCTGAATCATGATCTGAAGTTTTGTACAGCCCTAGTCTTTTCTTGCATGTAGGTACCACAATGACATTTGCAGGGTGCATCTATTTGTGCTATTAAGGTGACTGAATAAACTCTGGTGTGGTTTGCAACAGAGTTTGCTGCTCCTCGATATGATGTTTGCATGTGCACCTGGGACCGCAGGATGTTGAACCAGGGAGGAGCAGCCCCAGCTGGCAAGGGGCCATGATGGTCATCCTGTCATCCTGGGATGCTCTGACCCAGTTTAATGTGCTGCACAGGGGCTGGTTGGGGCACAAGGGTATTTCAGTGTGGGGCTAGCCAGTATGCAGACCCCGCACTGAAGCTTGTGTAGACATGCCTACATAGTTGGTAGCTGCCATTTGGATGCGCAAAGAGAAACAGAATTCTGCACAAAGTTTCTTATTAATTAAGAGCTGTGAATATACACTGCTGCTCTTAATTTCAGAGAAGAAAAGAGGTGCTCAGCTGAGACCTGGTTTAGCTTTCAACTTCTTGTAAGGATTCAAGAGAGACTAAAGAAACTGGACCTTTTCAGCCTCCGCAAGAGAAGGTTGAGAGGCGACCTTGTGGCTGCCTATAAGTTCATCACGGGGGCACAGAAGGGAATTGGTGAGGTTTTATTCACCAAGGCGCCCCCGGGGGTTACAAGAAATAATGTCCACACGCTAGCAGAGGGCAGATTTAGCCTGGACATTAGGAGGAACTTCTTCACAGTTCGAGTGGCCAAGGTCTGGAACGGGCTCCCAAGGGAGGTGGTGCTCTCCCCTACCCTGGGGGTCTTCAAGAGGAGGTTGGATATGCATCTAGCTGGGGTCATCTAGACCCAGCACTCTGTCCTGCCTATGCAGGGGGTTGGACTCGATGATCTGTTGAGGTCCCTTCCAGCCCTAACATCTATGAATCTATGAAAGAGACTGAAATCAGGGATAAGTGAAGCTGGCCCTGTTTGTGTCCCCTTTTCTCTGGCCACATTCCAGCAAGGGTGGCAGGAAAAGCCTCTCAATCACTGGAGAATTTCCATTTACCTAAGATACATCAGCTTGTCTAGCTTATCTTGTTCACAGCAGTGGCCAGTACCAGTTGCTCTGGGGAATGTGCAAGAAAACTCACTTTAGGGAGATGTAGGGTAATCAATTCCCATGCTAGATTTGACCCTGTTCTTTTCTAGAGACTGTCTTAAACACCAAAGCATGGAATGTGGTCTCTCTTCTAAAACCTATGTAACCACTAACATTCATAACTTTGGATACTTCTGTTTTCAGCTTAAATGTCCAAACCCTCCTTGAGTTTTAATGATTCCTGACCTCATTGGTTTTCTGTGGTGGTGACTTCTACACTTCAATCAAGTGTTTTGGAAAAAAAGTATATTCTTTTCTCAGTTTTGAATGTCCTATCTTGCAATGTCATTGAATGCTTCTGAGGCAGGGAATTGACACTCACAAGCTCTCTTCTTTAGGCCATCCATTATTTCATATATTTCTGCACATTCTCTTTCATCTCTTTTCTACAGGAAACAGCCCCAATCTTTTCAAACTCTCCCCATTGAAAAGTGTTTCCAGGCCCTTGATTTTTCTCACTGCTTTGAACCAACACTAGCTCTGCAGTAGCCTCTTTGGCACAGAGTAACCAGCACTGCACATGGTATTTTCACTGAGGCTGCACCATTTATGTATATAATGTATCTCCTTGCAATAGAATTCTGTGAGCTGTTTTCAGTGCTATAGAAAAGCTCTCACCCTGTATTATGTGCTATCAGACATTACCTGGAAGGGCTATTTGAGATTTGTAGCAGATAACTGAGCTACTTCGCATCCTTCAATAACACAGTAACTGGTTTCCCTTCTGTGTATTATTATTCCATTATTTCAATAATGGATCAGTAATGGAGCTATTATTCAACAGCAGCTGCCTTCTAATTACTGTTCTGCCAGGTTTTCTTGCTCCAGCTGTGCCCCTTCCTTACAGGCTGTATTTCTATGACACTTTCATTCTAGACTGCACACCATTTCCCCAATGATTTGGTGAATGAACTCAGTATCCTCACTTGCCTAAGTGGTCAGTGAGGAAATTAGAGGAAAATGTTCAAATGTTGTTGCTTAAAGCTAGACACCTAAATCCTTACCTAAGCATCTACAAATTGGCCTGATATTTAAAAGATACCAAATAGTCATAACTTATATTGAAATCAGTAGGAAGTTCAGTTACTCAGTACTTTGGAAAATCAGTTCAAATAGTCTAGTTGCTGAATGTGGCTTTGGGAACCACACACTAAAAGCCCAGGTTGGAACTTGGGGCCTTTGTGTTTACAGTTTGCTTAAAGGTAGCCAGTCCCATTTTGATTCTCACTAACTGGTGCACAAAGCAGGAACTAATCTCTGTGGCCATTTTGGTTTTCACACCTCACTCAATGACAAACTAGAATATCAAGGGAAAGCCAGATTTCCTAGGACTTCCCATGCCAAGAGGTACATGGTGGTCAGGCTAAGGGCTCAGTATTTGGGAATTTGGTGCAGAAGAGGTGCTAGGCTTCCTGCAAGGCCCCAACTCAAAGAGAGACATTTTCTCTGGTGTAAGCTGACTGTGGTAAAATACCTTAGGAACATACTCCACAAGGCTAGAAGATAGCTGGCTCGCTGCCACTTCATATGATTCTTTGGAGAGCAGTCCTTGCTATTACTTGGCCCTAGATTAAAGAAACTCATGGTTGGAGGATCCAGGGAACTACAGACCAGTCACCTTCACCTCAGTCCCTGGAAAAATTATGGAGCAGATCCTCAAGGAATCCATTTTGAAGCACTTGAAGAACAGTCAGCATGGATTCACCAGGGACAAGTCATGCCTGACCAACCTGATTGCCTTCTATGATGAGATGACTGGCTCTGTGAATGCAGGGAGACTGGTGGATGTGATGTACCTTGATTTTACCAAGGCTTTTGCTACTGTCTCCCACAACATTCTTGCAGGCAAGGTAAGGGAGTGTGGGCTGGAGGAATGGACTGTAAGGTGGGTAGAAAACTGATTGAAACATCAGGCTCAGAGATTGGTAATCAATGGCTTGATGTCTAGTTGGCAGCCAGTAACAAGTGGAGTGCCCCAGGGGTAAGTCCTGGGGCTGGTTTTGTCCAGTGTCTTCATCAATGACCTGGAAGATGGCATAGAGTGCACCCCCAGCAAGTTTGCAGATGACACCAAGCTGAGGGGAGTAGTAGATATGCAGGAGGGTAGGGCTAGGATTCAAAGTGACTTAGACAATTGGAGGATTGGGCCAAAAGAAATCTCATGAAGTTCAACAAGGACACATGCACAGTCCTGCACTTAGGATGGAACAATCCCATGCACCAGTACAGGCAAGCTGACTGGCTGGGCATCAGCTCTGCAGAAAAGGACCTGGGGGTTACAGTGGACAATAAGCTGAATATAAGCCAGCAGTGTGTCCTTGTTACAAAGTAGGTGAAAGGCATACTGGGCTGCATTGGTAGGTGTGTTGCCAGTAGGTCAAAGGAATTGACTATTGCCCTCTATTCAGCACTGGTGAGGCCACATCTGGAGTACTGCATTCAGTTTTGGGCCCCCCACTGCAGAAAAGATGTGGACAAATTGGAAAGAGTCCAGCAGAGGACAACAAAAATGGTGAAAGGGCTGGGGGACATGACTTATGAGGAAAGATTGAGGGAACCGGGCTTATTGGCCGCTTGTACATGTGCTGGGGGTTTAGTGCCTTAAATTGAAATGGTGGATTTTTAATTGCAATGATTAAAACCCAACCTTTTCAATTTAGGGGCTTCTGCCACTGTTATGGTGAGGGGCCTGATCCTTTTTTTTTCTCCCTGTGGAGCCTGCCCACCTCTCCTGCAGCCAGGGGGGTGAGCTGCCAGTTGGTTGAGTAGCTCCTGAGTTATGGGGGCCCCAGTCTTTACTTCCGTGCTGGAAGCTGCTGGGCACTGCTGTCCACATGGGTTTAGGAAAGAGGTGGATCCAGTGGGTGCTGCCTGCAAGCTGGGGCAGTACTCATACAGCTAGCACCCTGCCTGAGTGGTCCTTGGGGGAACTGCTGCTGCAGAGGGAAGGACCAGGTCCCCTGCAACTTAAGGACTGCCCAGTCCGGCAGCAGCTCACATGGGCAGGATCTGCTGAGGGGGGGGCAAAAAGCGGCAAGGGGACTGATCCTTTTTTTTCCCATGGAGCCTACCTGCCTCTCCCATGGCCCTCCTCTTCTGCAGCACCCAGCCCGATTCAACTGTTCCCTGCGCCCAAGCTGGGGCAGCATCCTCCCACTAGCAGTGCACCTGAGCAGCCCCAGGGTGTGCTGCTGCAGTGGAAGGGAGGACTGGGGCCCTCCACAGCTCAGGGGCCATTCATCCTCCTGGCAGCTTGCCCCCTGGCTACAAGAGACATGGGCAGGCTCCATGAAAATAAAAAGGATTCAAGTACCTGAAGTGGGGTTCAAAAAAGGATGGAGCGAAGTTGTTCACAGTGGTGGCAGATGACAGAACAAGGAACAATGGTGAAAAGTTGCAGCAGGAGAAGCTTAGGTTAGACACTAGGAAGAATTTCCTCACTAGGAGGGTAGTAAAACACTGGGACAAGTTAACCAGAGATGTGGCTGAAGCTCCATCCTTGGAGGTTTTCAAAACCCAGCTAGACAAAGCTTTGGCTGGGATGATCTAGTTGGGAGTAGTCCTGCTTTGAGCAGGGGGATTAACTAGATGACCTCCTAACATCCCTTCCAACCCTAACTGCAGTAATTGAGCAATTATAGGGTTAAATTGTTAGTCATTATTACGGGATGGAGCTTGGGAGCTACAACTTCACCCTCTGTTGTTCCAAAGTTACTCTTATTTTCCCAGTTACTTGTTGTTTGTTCCTGAATAAAACAGCCTGTTGTTTAGGATCTGGATAAAAGTTTCAGTATTCTTTGTTAAGTAAAGAATTTAATAGTGGCAATGAAAAAATCAAAATATGTCTTCCTATGGTAAGATTGAGGAATTTAATCAAGACATTGAGGACTAGCAGCAATAAATTGAGAGATTGGGTCATTATTTTCAAGCTCATGAAATCACTGACAGGGACAAACCGAAGACCATATTTCTCTGTGTTTGTGGCTGCAAAAAATATTCCCTTTTAAGAAGTTTGTTGCAACCTCAAAAGCCAGGAGATAAAATTTTGGCAAAGTTGCAAAAGATCTTATCTGAACATTGTACTCCAAAGCCAAACACTATTGTAGAACATTTCAAATTCCATAACAGAATGAGGAAGGAAGGTGAATCTGTCGTAGGATATATTGCTGAGCTCAGAAAGCCAACTGAACACTGCTCTTTTGGAAATGTCCTGGAGGATATGCTGAGAGACTTGTTGGTGGAGTTGTTGATGTAAAAAATCCAAAAACACTTACTTGCAGATGGGGATCTGACCTGGGACAAAGCTGTAAAGGTGGCAACTGCCATAGAAGCAGCAGTGAAAAATGTACAGGATTTACCTCTAGACAGTAAAGAAACTCAGCTTGAGCCCATAAAACAAGTGCAAAGCTTTCAACAAAGGTTTAGAGACTTGGAGAGGCATTTTCATGCATTCAACCTTAGTTTACAGACACAAAATGTCCCAGTGCCATAAATGAAGAAAGATGGGACACTTAAGGGGTGCTATATGGCTGCACAACAAGGTCAGACCAAAGAAAAGGGAAGAAAGCAAAAAGCTTATCACATACAGGAGGATGAAGGAGAGGAGGCAGATGAAGAGGTACACACTGTATACTGTGTAATGGAGAATAAAGTGAAACCTTACAGTGTAACTGTAGAGTTAAATAACCAACTTGTATGCATGGAAATACATACAGGGGCTTCTGGCACTGTGGTTAATGAAGAGACTTATCAACAGTGTAAAGCAGGCCTGACTCCATTGGAAAAGACAAGAGTGAAATTAAAGACTTACACTGGGGAAAACATCCCAGTAATAGGATCAGAAAGTGTCCCTGTTACATATAAAGGACAACAACAAAAAACTTAAAGGCCAAACTTGTTTGGTAGGACATGGCTGAAAAAACTCAGACTAGATTGGGAATAAATATGTAAATTAGATTTACAGGAAATGCCTGCCCTAAAAGAAATCCTGGGGGGCCTACCCTGCTGTATTCCAAGACAGATTAGGTACATTGAAGGGAATAAATGCTAGGATTTATATCTCAGGGTGTGTAGATGAAACAATATTTCCTGTTTATGTCAACACAACTGCGTTTGTGTTTGCATGACCCAGGATTTCCTGCTGCTCTAAAGTCCATTTAGTGCCTTAAACTAACACTCCTTGGAGATGTGTTCATTTGCCGCGCTCTCTAGTTACACAGCTCCAACTATGGATTTATTCATGCAAACAGCCAGAGACTCCAAAGACTTCTAATTAATCCCCTTCACCATGACGGGTGTTATGTTCCAGCCTTTAGCCAGTAGGTGCCACTGTGTGTTCTTTTTTACTCACTCTTCACTCCTCCCTCACAGCATGCAGTTCCATTTTTTTTTACTATGCTCCAAACACCTCTCCTCTTCCTCTTCTTCCTTTTTCCCCCTCCTTGCAGAAAACTTTCATGGACAGAACTCACCGGGGTGGCAACCAGCTCACTAATGAATGAAGATAGTGAAGAGGAGAGGAGAGTGAAATTGCATTTAAATTTAAAAAAAAATATTTTGTATATATTTAATATTGTTAAGTTGTATATAGTTATTGTTAAAGCTGCAGCATTTTCAGTAAAGTGTTTTATTTTTGCTGTATATATGTGTCATGTCTTCTTTGGGGTAAGTGGGTGGATGGGTTGGTTTTCAGAGACCATGCCCACCTCAGCCCCAGGCCAGGTGCAAACCGCTCCTCTACTCCTAGGTCCATGCCCTGAAATCAAGCAGGAGCAAGTACAAATCAAAATTTTTTGTTCCTCATGTCTGTTTTTTTCACAATAAATTGAATTGCAATCAATTCGATTGAGAAATCGCAATAAGGCTAAAATAGTATAGATTTTTTTTTATTATTCAACAATGCCATTGGTAGTCAACTGGTGAATATATTTTTTACAGTACAGCCAGTGCCAAGAAACACAATACAATAGGATAAAACACCAATTCACAATATGCTCCTAAAGTCACTTGAGTAATCCCTTGATATGGTACGGATGGATGCAGGGCTGCATGGTGGAAGGGCGAGAGGGAGGGAGGTAGACAAGTAGGCAACCTGGTTACTGGCCCTTCCTTGTTACTGGCCATGTCCCAGCAGTGTCTTATTTTTGGTCTATAGTTTCATAGTTGGTAGGGTCAGAAGGGACCTGAGCAGATCATCAAGTCCGACCCCCTGCCGTGGCAGGAAAGAATGCTGGGGTCAAATGACCCCAGCTAGGTGATTATCTGGCCTGCTTTTGAAAACCCCAAGGGTAAGAGCAAGCACCATTTCCCTTGGAAGTTGGTTCCAGATTGTAGCCACCCTGACTGTGAAGTAGTGCTGCCTGATGTCTAGCCTGAACCTACTCTCAATCAATTTGTGACCGTTATTCCTAGTTACTCCTGGTAGTGCCCAGGGAAACAGGAACACTCGCATTCCCCGCTGGTCCCCCCTGGTAAATTTATAGATAGCCACCAGATCCCCTCTCAGACTTTGCTTGTGGAGGCTGAACAGGTTCAGGTCCTGTAGCCTCTCTTTGTAGGGCCTGCCCTGCTGCCCCCTGACCATGTAAGTGGCTCTCCTTTGGACCCTCTCAATGCTGTCCACATCCCTCCTGAAGTGCGGCACCCAGAACTGGATGCAGTACACCAACTGCGGCCTGACCAATGTCACATAGAGGGGGAGGATTACCTCCTGGGACCTACTTGTGATGCATCTATGGATGCATGACAAGGTGTGGTTAGCCTTCCTGGCCGCGTCCCCACATTGGCGGCCCATGTTCATCTTGGAGTCAGTAATGACTCCAAGATCCTTTTCTGCCTCTGTACTGACAAGAAGGGAGTTCCCCAGCCTATAGGTATGATGCTGGTTCTTTCTCCCTAGGAGCAGTACCTTGCACTTGTCAGTATTGAATCCCATCCTATTCCCATTCGCCCACCCCTGTAACCTGTCCAAATCTAGTTGCAGCCCTTCTATTGTGCCCACCTCTGCTCACATCTTAGTGTCATCTGTGAATTTGAACAAGGTGTTTTTCACCCCCTCGTCCAAGTTGCTGATGAAGATGTTGAACAGTGTGGGCCCAAGGACAGAGCCCCGAGGGACCACACTGCCCACATCCCTCCAGGTTGAAAATGACCCATCCACCACCACTCTCTGTGTGCAGCCTTCTAGCCAATTTGTGACCCATCTGACTCTGTAGGCATCAACGTCACAGTCACCTAATTTTTTAATGAGAATGGGGTGAGAGACAGTGTCAAAGGCCTTCCTAAAGACCAGAAAGACTATGTCCACCATGACACCTGCATCTAAGGATTTTGTGACCTGGTTGTAAAAGGCAACCAGGTTGGTCTGGCAGGTCCTGCCCCTAATGAACCCATGTTGGTTGCCCCTAAGCATAATCTCTCCTGCTGGTCCCTCGCAGATGTGCTCCTGGATAATTTTCTTAAAGAGCTTCCCCAGGACCGAAGTAAGACTAATAGGCCTATAGTTTCCTGGGTCCTCCTTCCTCCCTTTTTTGAAAATAGGGACCACATTGGCCCTTTTCCAGTCCTCTGGCACCTGGCCAGAGCACCACGAGTGCTCGTAAAGCCCTCAGGGAGCCCACAATGACTTCTGCCAATTCCCTCAGTACCCTGATCATCTGGACCTGCTGATTTAAACACATCCAGCCCCTCCAGAAGTTCCTTAACTAGGTCCTCTCTGACCCTAGGCCTGGCGGTGCCTCCCCTGAGTCCATCCAGAATCCCGGTGGGGGGATGTCCCGGTCTCTGCTCAGAAAAATGAAGGCAAAGAATTTGTTAAAGGGGTCAGCTTTAATGTCTGGTGCAACCACCAGATTACCAAGCATGTCATGTAGGGGCCCCACATTACCCAATGCCTTCTTTTTACTCCCTACATATTTAAAAAAGGACTTATCTTTGATCCTGTTCACTAGTCCTAGTTCTGTTTCCACCTTAGCCTTCCTAACAGCCCCCCTATAGTCTCGAGCAACGGAAGTATAATCCTCCTTGGTGATGGCCCCTCCCTTCCACTAGGTATACACCTCCTTTTTAGCTTTCAGACATTCCTGAATGCCTTTGGTGAGCCATGGGGGCTTTTAAGCACTCTTGCCCCCATTGATTCACGTTGGGACTGTCACTGTTTGGGCTCGGAGGATCATCTTAAGGAATGACCACTCATCTTGGACTCCCACCCCCCCTACCTTCTGGGACCTCAGTGCCTCCCCGACTAATCTCCTTAACTCCTTGAAATCGGCCCTCCTGAAGTCAAGGGCTGCTGCCTTGCTGCAGGCCTTTGACACCCTGCGCTGGATGGTGAATTCCAGTAGGTGATGATCGCTATTGCCCAGGTGGTCAAGAACCTGCTGTCCCCTCACCACGTCATCATAACTGCCTCCACGAGCTGACCTGAGACTTCCCAGTCCAGCTCTTCCCCCTGGTTGGGTGGTCTGTAGTAGACTTGCACCGTTAAGTCCCTTTCCCCATGACCTCCCTACACTTTCTAACCCAGGGCACTTCAGTTTGCACCTCCTCTGAGCCTGTGTTGTTTGTTGAGGACATGTATTGCTCTTTGACGTAGAGCACAACACCCCTGCCTTTCCTCCCCATTCTATCCCACCTGTACAGTCTGTAGTCCTTGATGTTTACCACCCAATCATGGGTTGAATCCCACCAGGTTTCAGCGAGTCCCACTATGTCCGGGTTAGTGTAAGCTAGCAGGAGGGCAAGTTCCTCTTGCTTGTTCCCCATACTATGAGCATTAGTGTAGAGGCATTTAAGGCCTCCTATGGATGCATGCACCACTCCCTTGATACTAGGAGTGTCCAGAACACTGTCATTTACCTGGGTACTTCTTGTGCTCGTCACCTGTCTTGGCTGGGAAGTATCCTCGTGTCCCCCTGTGGCCCCATCTCTCAGTGAAGCTAGTTTAAATCACACCATACAAGATCAGACAACCTGGAAGAGAAGACATGCTTGCCTTTAGGGGAGAGGTAAAGCCCATCCCACCCAAGCATGCTCCCTGCACAAAAATGCGGGTCGTTGTCACGGAACCCAAGGCCTGACTGGTGGCACCAAGTCCAAAGCCGCCGGTTGATCACTCCGATGCAGGCCTCATGGCACCATCTGCGTCTACTTAGTGGGAGAATAGAGGAGAATACCACCTGTGCCCCGTCTCATTTAGCTTGGCCCCCAGGGCCTTGTAGTCCTTCATGATGCAGTCTGGATTGCTCCCAGCTGTGTCATTTGTTCCCACATGGATTAGGACCATGGGGTACTGGTCTGAGGGTCGAATGAGATCATCTCTGTAACATCCTGAATCCGAGCCCCAGGCAGGCAGCAGACCCCATGTGCCATGGGGTTGGGTCGGCAGATGGGACCCTCCGTTCCCCTCAGGATGGAGTCTCCGATGACGAGGACTCGGCGTTTCTTCTGCATGGTGTTCCATCCTTGCTCAGACCGTGCCGTGCATAGAGTGGCACCATCTCCCGGAGGCATCCACTTCAACCTTCTCCTCTAAGGCTGCCAAGGCCTCAAATCTGTTCCCCAGTTGTACCTGGGGAGCTGCCACCACGCTAGCCCAAGCAGCCTTGGTTCTGGTGGTCACTTTCTGCCATTCCTCTGCAGTGCGTCCCTCCCAGGAGGTCTGTCTGCTGGAAAACCGATCCTGCAGAGAATGGAAATACGTGTCAATTTCATCCTCCACAGCCCTGAAGACTGATCCCCCATAGCCTGCTCACCTCAGCCTGGAGTTCCCTCACGTTCTCTTCCAGGGCCCAAACTCAGGCACAAGAGGGACACGCAAGGTAGCCTCCAGGCTACTCTGCAGCCTCCAGTTCCCCACCAGGCAGCCCCTACAGACAGGGAGACAAGGGGCCGCTGACCCCACCATGGGCTCCATCTGGGTGGAGGCCACAGAGGAGCCCAGGGTAGGTGGCACCACCAGGGCGGGGCCCCCAGCAGCTGCCCTCTGCATCCTTACCACTGGGGTGCAGTCCCTAACCATTTCTCCCCATGTTCTTACCATGACTGTGGAGCTGTGAGTCTTCCTCTCTCTCTTGCTGGAGACTCCTTCCTGGCTCCTGCTGCATGCTCACCTTCTGCAAACATCCTTTCTGAGTGCATCTCTTTGCATGGCTCTGGAGCGTGGCTCCCTGCCAGCACACTTAACAGGGATCCAGGGGGCTCCCCATCTGGATCCTCTGCAGCTATACCAGCTCCCTTAGCCCTCCTCACTTACCTTGTGGGATTAGCTGCCACCTCCGCCATGAGTGTTGGTAGGGGGGCACGTGTGCTGGATGCACATGTATGCCCGCTCTGCTCCCAAACCCCAACTGCTAGGGGCTAGGGCAAACCGCGGCCATGGTTTAAAGGGCCATGGTTTGAAATTCCCACGCTGCTCTCCTCAGCCAATCAGGCCACTCCGGGCTTCCCCAGAAGTGCCCTACATCCTCTCCCACTGGGGAGTAATGACTGCTGGGGTTTCTGGGGGTGTCCAGAGCCAAAGCCCCAGGGAACAGCCCCAGGAGTCCCCTCTCTCCCCTCAGGAAAGTGACCCCCCAGCCTTCTTCCCTAGCCTGCATGCTGCCCACGTGCGGCTCAGGAGCACGGCTCCCTGCTGGATCACTTGAGGGCTCCCCCTCCAAATCCTCTGCAGCTGTGCTGGCTCCCTTTGCCCTCCTCACTTACCTTGTGGAATCAGCTGCCAACTCCACAATTGCTGCCGTCACTGCCTCTGCTGCTGGTGACCGTGGGTAGGGGGGCACACATGTGCTGTATGCACACATGCGCCCACTCTGATCCCTAGCCCTGACTGCCCCAACTATATGGCATACACGTCCAGTGTGTGGGGGGGGTGCTCTTCAGAGAGATGATGACCATGCAACTTTTATGGAGTCATGGCATTACTGGAAACTTGCAGGGTGGACTGTTATTGGATGGAAGGAGGTTGTATGCTTGGCCAGTGCTAGTGTGCAGCCAGCATTTCTTGCACGAAAGAAGACTAAACAAACTCATCCACAAAGCTTAATTAGGGAGGGAGGGACCCACTCAGGTGGGGGCCCTCAGCCACAGTCCCCTAGGGGCCCCCTCAGGTGGAAATGTATGGCCTGACTCAGCTGGCTGGCTGAGTTGGGCCATGCTAATCTCTATTACATTGTAACTTTGGAATCTTTGCTGTCCAGAAAGCTTAGGGAGGGAGGGAGGGGCTCCCTTAGGTGTGTGTGTGTGTGTGGGGGGGGGGTCTACTTTCTGTTATCCTTATTTATTTAAACTACGTTCTGTTATTTAAACTACTTCCTGTTATCCTTATTTATTTAAAATCTTCCTTCCACAAGTCAGCGAAGAAACTCAAGGAGACAGAAGCCTCAAGGAGACAGAGTGGTGGGTGGGTGTCAGAAGACTTGTACCCCAGTTTGAAATTCCTGGGACATGGACAGTAACCAGAAGGAGGGCAAGAAGACTATGAAATGGGCCTGCAGAACTTGTGCATATCAAGCTGATGCTGGGGCCAAAGACAGTAAAGAAAGCTCAGCTTCCTTTGTGGCCAGCAACAATTTGAAAGTTACTAGGGTGCAATGGAGAGGTGTAAGGCAGAGGTGGGCGAATGAGGCAAAGAGCCTGCAGGCCTGGGCCTACTACTCGAAACCTGAAGGTCTTGGCCAGCAACCAAGAAGAAAAGCTCCGCAATTCAGAAAAGAAACTCAAGCCTCAGCTTCTGCCACTGCAGTGGTCATAGCTCCTGAGCACAGCTTGCTTTGTGGCCAGCAATGATTCCAAAGTTACAAGGGTGCAACAGAGAGGTGTAAGGCAGAGGTGGGCAAGTGGGGCAAAGAGCCTGCAGGCCTGGGCCTACTACCCAACCCCTGGAAGGGAATTTGCCAGAGGTCTTGGCCAGCAACCAAGAAGAAAGCTGCCTCATTTGTGGCTAGCAACAATCCTCTAATTACAATTCCATACTACGCTTATTAGCAAGCAGGGCCAGCAACTAAGAGGAGGGCTTAAATAATATGAAATGGATCTGAAGAACTTGTGCAACTCTTAACATACTTGAGTTGATGCTCAAGCCAAAGACTGCAAAGAAAACCTCCACAATTCAAGTAATACACAGAAGAGCCTCAGCAGTACTTGTGGCCAGCAACCAGGAGGAGGAAGTAATACAAGTTCAGTAAGGATAGTATGTAAAGCAGAAGGATCTATATCTCTTCTCCATGGGAATAGAGGGACCTAGGGAGGAGCTTGAACCAGGAGGTGGGCATTTCCTCCTCCCCGACCCCATGGGGAAAGAGGCAGGGAGGGCGCATAATCATCTGCCTTATGCTCGCTATCTGCTTTCTCATCATAAGGAATCAAACTGTAATTATAACTCTGTATAACATAAGTCTATATAACATAAGTCTATACCATACATTGGCTACATATATATGGTGGAGGCCCAGGATGTGTGTGATGTGTGCAGGGTGATAAGGCAGATCTACCTGCTTTGAAATGCTCTGATAAGAAATTGAACCATTACAATTATTATTGACCATTAATAAATCATCATTTATATTACTATTACTACAAATTATTATTAATATATTACTATTGGAATTAATACTATTATTGACTCCTATTATTAGCATTACCTGTTATTATAAGTCTATATAAGTCAGGATGAAAGTCAACTATATTTATAATGCATAATAGTTCAGTTGTTGAGAGAATCCTGAAGGAAGTGTTGTCATCCTCTTCATTTTCTCTTTCTTCCTTTCTCTTTCTACCTCTTGTGACACCAACAGGGATAGATCAGCCTGCAGCTAGCAATGGAAGGGGATCTAAAAACCGGAGGGAGGGAGGATAGAAAGAGCATCAAAATTTATATTAGTGCCTCTTGTACACCTCGCGTTCCTTCCTTCATGACCCTAAAATTCCACCAGCCCCATTTACAATAAATTTGAACTAAGTGCATCCCCCCTTACCAGAGATGACCCTATCAGGGTGCAAAGCAGTGGCATACCAATGGCAGCGGGCAGAGCAGTTGCCCCAGCATGGACACGAAGGGGGTGCCATTGGCAGGTGCAACAGGGAAGTCACGGCTCTCCACTGCTCTCCCTTCCTCCCCCCCTACTGCTGAAATTGCCACAGAAGGTGGCTTTTTCGGAGCATGCAGGAGCAAGGGCGGTAGCACCCTGGGCCCCAGAGACTCACAGTATGCCACAGGTGCAGGGCCTTGGGCAAATGAGCACCTCCCCCCGCACGCGGAGCCAATCCTGTGTGCCACTGCAGTGGCAGCAGGGGAGGGGAGTTGGTGAGTGTCTGGATGCAAGGCCAGTGGCAGCGCTAAGGAGTCACCCTGTCTGCTCCACCCGTCTCTGTGGGGCCCCTAAAGCGCTGTGCCCAGGGTGGTTGCTTGTAGTCACACTGCCTACGGATGACCCTGCTACCTTTAGGGCACAGACAAGGGTCAGGTGTCACTTACCAAAGGTGGCGTGTAGCACATCACCATGTCCTCTTTTGAGTCATACATAACAGAGGTGCGGGCATCAAATAGGACTCGAAACTTCACTGTGCCCCACTTGATCAGCCTGCAGTCTTCTCAAACCATGGATTCGCATTGCTGTGCCTCCCAGGGGCAAGTCTTGCCCTTGGGATGAGTCCTTCTCTGTCCCCCTCATGCTGTCATTCCTCATGCGCCTCAAAGCTCCCACATTGATACAGTGAATGCACACCCTGACCTCTGCTCCTCCAATTTATAGTGCTTGAGCGGGGCAACCCCCCACCCCATGCACTGGCAGCCTCATTTTGGTGTGGAAAAAACCCAGACACTGATGTCAGGCTGGAAAAGAGGCAGAAAAGTTTGAAAAGTCCCTAAGTTTGTGCGCAAGCAAAGTAGGTCTTAAACCCCACACCACCCCTCTACCTATGGCCAAAACAAAGGAGACAGTGCCTGGCACCTGCCTAGAAAATAGCACAAAAAGAATCTTGAAAAAGCGCATTTTCAAAATTTCCATCTAGGGAAAATGCAAGGGTTGTGAAAGGTGAGCCCAAAAGCCTGGGAAGGCAACTTTGCAAAGAGGCTGGTGGTCTGCAAAAAAGCAAGCCAGGCTGCTGGGGGGTGACACACCACTTCCCTTCTCCCAACTAAGGGAGGTGAAATCAGAAGCAATAAGTAAGTATGGTCTCAAAAGTGACTTTGCAGAGTAGGTTCTGCTTTTGCAAAATGCTGGTGTGCAGACTAGCATTTGTGTGTTGCCACCCACCCAGGCAGCCCTTCTGTTTACCTCTGGAGCCCCCCTGTATACCTGTGCAAGACAGATTGCCAACCCCTCCCCTCCAGCACCATGCAGCAAGTGGCAGGAAAAACAAACAGAGAAATGAACCCAAACAATGAACGAAGTCCACCTTTGCAAACAAGCAGTGTAGGGGTGGATATGGAGGCAGACACAGGAAGCCAGGAAACCATGAGGGTTTATTGTTTGCAACATACTAGTTACTTGTACTTCTTTGCCTTCACCCACCATGACCCTGAACCACTCCTGTCTCCCTGAAATGCAGTGGCACCCTCCTGGCCCTGCTGGCAGTCATACAGCTCTCCTGTGAGCCCACTGAGTTAGGGGGAACAGGCTCAGCTGTAATTCTCTGCTCATCTTGCAGGGGCAAGATGAGCGGACTAACTTTTACCTTTCGGTCATGGTACCTGTTTATTTAAGAGGTACTTCTGCACACTCTGAAAGGCATAATTGAAAGTGTCCTGTGACCTCTGTAATTCAGCACAGGACTTGTCGATCACATGTTTGAAATCTACATGGTGTCTCACACTTCCTCGAGGATAGCATCATCCTTACGCAGTGACTCATAGAGTTTGTCCCACCAGGTATCTGCACGTTCCACTCTGGCTACTGAGGAGTCCGCCAAAACCTCAAGCAAGGTTTTGCGAGACCATCCCTGCTTGTTGCAAAAATCTCTGCAGCACTCTGTTGTAGTGCAAGCAGGGCGCCGTTCTGGACAGCCATGTGTTTCGGTGGCTGATAAAGAAAAAAGCAGTGGTTGCCTTCCCCCCCAAGAGGAGGAAAGTACACCCCCACACCGTGCAGTGCACAAAATGCCGGCAGGCATGGAAAGAGGCTACAGTGGGGCACCACTTGTACTGCCCAAAACTTACAAGTATTAGCTTCAGAAACAGGTCCACGGCTACCACTGCCCATGCTAGCTGCAAAAAATTAATTAAAGCAAATAATTAGTTTGGTGTCTGTTACATGATGAGCTATTGAACCTGTCATGCACCACCACCAAAAGAACATGGTGACCCACCTACAGCAACACATACATTTCTCCCCCTCCCCCCTGGCCTCCCAAACCCAACCAGCACAAACCTGGGAGTTGCCTGGCAGTGGCAAGAGGCACATTACAAGAGACTTACCAGGTCCAGCATGTTCTTGGGTCATAGTAACAGTAGATGATGTATCGGCTGCATGGGTTTCTTCCTGACCCTCCACCTCCTCCACTTCATTATCTGTGCTAGTCCATGGAATGGGGCTAAGTGACACTAAGTGTATGGTGACTGATGGTTTTTCCTGCTACTCACAGTCATCAGGGAGCCAGGAGTGGTCTCTGTACAGCTGAGACATGCTGCTCATGGTTTCACCCTCAGGAGGGGCTGCTGCCACCTCCTTCTCCTCCTCCTCCTGTCCAAACCTGGTGCTGAAAGTCTTCATACCCGGGTTGTCGCCCGCAACCTTGGAGACAATGATGGACATCTTGTCATAGAAGGGAGCAACTGTGCAACCTGCCCCAGAATGAGAGTTTGCATCTTTGGCTCTGTAAAACACCAATCTCAGGGACTTGATCTTGCACCAGACCTGGGTCCAGTCACAATTGTGCCCTCACACCTGCATGCCTTTTGCAGTCTTGACATGAACAGGAATATTCCTCCTACTTTCCAGACTGTTTATGATCCTTTGCTCCAGTCAAATGTTGATTAAGTCCTCCAGTTCTTCCCAGGTCCAGTTGGGTTCATGAGCATTGGAGGTATCGGAGGTATCAGCCTTCTGGGCCATCAGCTCCATACTGACCTTGACTTTCTGAGACATGGCGAAGCAGTTCATGGTCAACAGCAAGCGATTTGTGCAAGGGGACTGGCAAATTTTTTATTTTGTGGGGGGCGCCTTTATACTCAGGCTGTGCTTGCAAGAGGGCTTGGGAAAATTCCAAAGATTGTGAAGTCATTACTGTAAGTATCAAAACATCTAAAAGTGATGAAGCAGCCAGTTTAACAACAAAAAAGACCTGATTATGGGGTAAATAAGGCCACTGTACTGTAGAATGGCTTCTCAATGGCCCAGAATGTTGCAAAAATCAACACCTACCTGCCTGCTTGTGCAAAATGATTTTATTACAGAAGCACAGCCTATTTACCTTAAAGTGGCAAAAGTTTTGAGTAGGATACATAACCAGGAGAGGAGTAGGCAAAAGTTTTTTTGTTTGCAAGCTTGATTACATCAGAACACCAGTGGCTGCTAAGCTCGGGATGAAAGGATGTGCAAAAGCCTGGATGCCCTGGGGTGCTGGGGTGAAGCATTGAAAAAGCAGCTACACCAAGCTCCAGACTACACAACACCCTACAGTCTGCTTGGTGCAGACAGGTGAGAAGCTGCTGCTGATGGAGAGGGGCAAAATGGAGAATAAGGATGACATACGTAACAATGGAGAACAACTCAGTGAAGAGTCGTCCAACATGGAGAAAATGGAGGACATGGGTGAGGAGGAAGAGGAGGTGGCAGCACTGTTTCTGCAAATGCTGTTTACCTGGGGATTACTGCTGCAATGCTTGAGAAGGCGAGGAACTGTACTACAGTGTTCACTGGCAACTTGTGTTCCTGGTTTAAAAACATTAATGACAATACTAATAATAAGATACAGGTACCCAGAGAACTTGGAATACACAGAGGAAAGCAAAGAAGTCTAATTTGATCGGGCTCTGTTGAGAGACCTGAGGAGGACCAGAATCCGCATGATGTGGGTCCATGAGAACAGCTCGGATTGGTGGGAACTAATCGTGCTGATGACTTGGAATGATCAGTGGTGGCTGGAGATGTTCTGAATGAAAAGGGAGATGTTCTATCATATCGTCTTGATGCTGGGGCCCAACATCACGAGGCAGGACACTAACATGCATCGGGCCATCCCACCAGACAAGAGGGTTGCAGTGGCCACCATGAAACTGGCCAGCCCATCCAGCCTCCACTACATCACAAACCAGTTTGGCGTGGCTGCCTGCACGGTTGGGCTGGCAACTCATGAGGTATGCCAGCTACTCAAGGAGATCACTTCAAATGAAATTACCCACCTGGTAAATCTGCAGCAAGTCACAGATGGCTTAAATGAGAAGGGATTCCCGAACTGCATACGGGCTTTAGACAGCACTCACATCCCACTGCTGTGCCCTGCGGGGTGGGGGAGGGCTTTCACAAACAGGAAAAGATATGCTTCCATGATCTTGCAAGCCGTGGTGGATGACAGGGGCTGGTTCACGAACATTTATACCAGGTGGGCCGGCAGCATGCATGATGTGCACGTGTTCAGAAACTCCCCTCTGCCTGGCCTCATGGAGAAAGGACACTACGCACCCAGCATGGAGGAGACAGTGATCTGCAGTGTCACCAATCCCCCAGTTGTATTAGTGGATGCTGCCTACCCACTAAAGCCCTGGCTCATGAAGCCTTAAGAAGAAAACGTCACTGACCCATGGAAACTGGTTTTTAACTACCGTCTGAGCAGCTGCAGGATGGCCATGGAATATGCATTTGGCCAACTGAAAGGACGTGGGAGGGTGCTTACATGCCAGCTCAAGATGGAGCAAGAAAATATCATGGCCTTTGTAGTGGTAGCCTGTGTACTGTACAATATCTGTGAGAGCTGCAGAGAGGTTTTCAAGGGGTTGTGGGAAGAAGAAGCACAACAGGCAGTGGCCAGACAACAGAGACATGTCTGGGCAGCAGCAGCAGCAGTACAGGGACCAAGGAGATATCCTTAAGGGGAGTCTGGTCAGGTGGCCCTCATGTGTGACTGTCTGGTAGGATATATTGCTGACAACAACATGTAGGAGTGCTTTGTTCTTTCTCTCAGTTATGTTAAAATAAATTAATTTACAGTTTAAACTGTAAATTAATTCATTTTAACGTAACTGAGAGAAAGCTGTGGGGCATGTGAGTGGTTGTCCCCCCTCAAGGATGACAGAAAGTGCTGGTAGAACTACATGAGGTGCATCCTGGAATTTCCCGAATAAAAGCTTTGGCTCACAGCTATGTGTGGTGGCCACGCCTAGATGAAGACCTGAAAAAGGTGGTCAAGCACTGCCCGCAATGTCAAATACATCAAGAGTCTGCGCAGGCACCCTTGCATCCTTGGGAATGGCCAGGACAGGCTTAGTTTCATCTGCACATAGACTATGCTGGTCTCTATTTAGGAAAAATGTCTTTGATCATAATAGATGCTCATTTAAAATGGCTGGAAGCATACCCCGTGGACTCAACAACCTCAGATGCAACCTGTGACAAGCTTTGACAGACTTTTGCCACACATGAATCGCCTGTGGTACTGGTCACAGATAATGCCCCAAATTTCACTAGTCATGAATTTAAGGAGCTCCTTAGTAAAAATAGAATTAAGCAGATTCAAATATCAGCATACCACCAACCTTCGAATAGTCTTGCAGCAAGAGCCATGAGGACCTTCAAAGAAGGGATGAGAAAAATGACCAGAGGAAGTTTGGAGACAAAATTGGCTCAATTCCTTTTGAAATATTGAGTCCCACCTCAAACCACCACAGGCATGAGCCCTGCCCAGCTATTAATGGGAAGGAGGATCAGGACTCATTCGGATTTACTGTACCCCAATATGGAGGAAGAATTGGGTAGAGTGACTGAGAATTCTGAGCCCAGTAATTTGGAACTATCTACTACCTCTCCTAGTCGGGAGGTCAGAGATGCTGGGGACAGACATATACTCCCCTGGACAGAGCAGAAGCTTGTTCCTGAGGAGAGGCATTATCCAGCCAGAGGATGGAGAGCTCCTAGTTATTTGAAAGATTATGTCTGGGTTGTAAATTAAGAGGGGAGGAATGTAGCAATTGGGCAATTATAGGGTTAAACTGTTAGTCCTTATTATGGGATGGAACTTGAGAGCTAGAACTCCACCCTCTGTTGTTCCAGAGTTACTTTTATCTTTTCAGTTAGGTGTTGTTTGTTCCTGAATAAAACAGCCTGCTGCTTTGGGTCTGGAGAAAAGTAAGTCTCAGTATTCTTTGTTAAGTAAGGAACTTAACACTCCCCACCTGGACCCATGCATGCCCAAGAAACACTCTTCCTTGTTTCCCCATCTGCCAGGCTCTCCTCCATCCCCACTGGCCTGTCTTTCACTGCCCCCACCAGCCTCCACCTCCTTTTTTTTGATTGCATAGCTGACAGACATGGGAGTGGGGGGTGCACTTTACCAGAAGAAGCAGCATGTTAGTTTGACCTGGCTCCACAGACTCTATATAGATTAGGTGTTTCAGTGCGGCTTTTTGGCTCTTTTACCTAATGCTGATTCAATTAGCTATTAGTTAAAAGCAACAAAAAGCCCCACTGAAGTGCATGAGCTATACAGATGTTGGGTGAGCCAGGTCCAACTAACACACTGTCTTTTCTGGCCCTGTGCTGTGCTTGGTGTGTACTGACCTGAAAGGAAAGTGCCTTTTTTCCCATGTCTGTAAGCAGATTGCTTCATTGATAAGTGGTGGGGAACAGTGATGAATAACACTGCTGTCCATCTGGTCCTCTGAGGTGGCCAGGTGATGCAAACCCTATCCTTCGTAAGGCACAACTGCTGTAGCGTTATCCTCTGTACCCAGCATAGGCAGGGCTGGATTGGGTGAAGAAGTAAGACATGGCTGGGGGAGACAGGGGGCTGCAGGTCAGAAGTGAGGGACACCAGCAGGACTGGCAGATGGGGGGGCTATGGGTCAGGAATGAAGGGCACTGGCAGGGCCAAGGGGCTGTGGGTTGGGAGTGAGGGGAACTGGCAGGTCTGGCTGTGGAATGAGGGGCAATTGCATGGGCAGGGACACGGCACTGGCATATCTGAGTTGCTCAGTGCCACAGGACAGCAGTTGGTGGGGGCAGGAGACAGCTGCAGCTGGACTCATGTCCTGGTGAACTCATGGGGCAGGGGAAAGTCTGATTTTCCATAATAAAAAAAACAAATCAAATGGCAAAATATATAGGTATTTAGAATGTATTTTATTATAATGATTGAGGCACTGGTAGGCTTTGAAACTGCTTTAACATGGTAAATATATTAATAAAACTTTGTCTTCAATTGATACCTAGAGAGAGAGAGAGAGAGAGAGCGGTGTTTCATTTTAATCATGGAAAAACATGGATGGGGGGCAATCAGAGAATTGGTGATTTTTAAACAGAGAAAACAAGGATCCCTACTTAAGTCACATGCCCTAGCCCCCTAATCACTTTTGTTGCCCTCCACTGGACTCTCTTCAATTTGTCTACATCCTGCATCTAGTGGGGAGTCCCAAAACTGGACACAGGACTCCAGATGTGGCCTCACCAGTGCTGAATAACTTCCCTCAATTTGCTGGCAATGCTCCTAATAATGCACCCCTGAATGTAACCCCAGGTCCTTCAGTTTATCACAGATTTGGAGGACAGCACACAGAGATGGGTAAGGTGCCATTGCCCTAAGTCTTCCCATGAAGCCCTGCAGCTGGCGGAAGACTTTGATATGGCTCAAGGAGAGATTAATTGTGATCGAGGTACAAGAGGAGCAGGAGGGAGTTATACACGGGAGGCAGACTGCAAAGACGAAAGAGAGAGCCGGGAAAACAAGAAAGGAAGCCTATGAGGGCCGGTCTGTTTTAGCTGCGGTAGATAAAACCATATAGCTTGAGAGTGTTCCTGGGGCCCATGACTAACTCCAAGACCAAGAGAAGTCAAGGCACAGCCCACAGACATTCGGGCAGGGACGAGAGAAGAACACAACATGGAAATGATGGATTGCAGTGTAGGGGACAGTTTGGCAGACAAAATACAACACTTACCTGAGGTGGCCATGTGGGTGGAAGGCCGGTCGGTGCAAGCAGCGGTTGATACAGGATGTGCTCAATCCTTTGTCCGACTGTCATTGATATCGTGGAAACAAACACCAAGGTATGCCAGTGTGAAGATGGTCTGCCTCCATAAGCAAAAGGCATATTATGAACGGTGATTATTACAATTACAAGTGCAAGGGGTCAGCAGAAGAATCCCTGTGGGGTTAGAGGAAGAAATTTTGTACCCCATGATATTAGGTTGGGACTGGCCAGAAATTTACAAAGTAATAGCATCGCTTTGTAACTCCAGGGACACTAAAGAAGGACTAGTAGGGGCAAATATAGAGACGGAAGAGGAACTGGATGTACAGGGACTAGCCAATAGCAGTCAATTCTGAGAGGCCTAATAGAACGATGAGGAACTTTGGGCTTTGCAGGAGACAGACCAAGTGAAACAAGACCGACAGGTAATTCACCCTGAACAAAGTAAGCAAGTGCTGCTGTGTGAGATGCATAATGGGTTAATGTATAGGATTAAGAGAGGTAAAACTGAAGGAGAAGAGGTGTCACAGTTAATTATACCAAGATCCTATAGAGTGCAGCTCCTGCACTTAGCTCATAGGAACCCATTGGGGGGACAGCTAGGCAAAACTAAGACCAAAGCTTGCCTAGCTAGATCATGTTTTTGGCCCCATATGTATGAGGAGATTGAAGGATTCTGTCGAGTCTCTGAGGTATGTCAAAAGGTGAGCAATTATAAACCACCCAGGTACCATTGCAACCGATGCCTTTAGTCAGAGAGCCATTTGCCAGGGTGGCCCTAGATGTAGTGGGCCCCTTACCATGGAGTGCAGTGGGACACCAGTTTATTTTAGTGTTGATAGATTATGCAACTAGATTCCCGGAGGCTATCCCATTATGATCTGTGACAGGACCTAGAGCAGCAGAAGAACTTATGAAATGGGTCGCGAGGGTCGGTATCCCAAAGGAGATCATTACAGACCAAGGATCCAATTTCATGTCCCTAGTGCTAAGTTCAATGTGTAAAGTTCTACAGATCCACCATTTAAAAATGGCGGTGAACCACCCGCAAATGAATGGCCTGGTTGAATGTTTTAATGGTACATTAAAAGGGATGTTGCGCAGATGTGCACAAGTAGAACCAAGGAAATGGAACCTATTGGTGCCACCCTTGCTGTTTGCAAAAAGAGATGCCTAACAAGCATTGTTAGGGTATTCGCCGTTTGAGTTAATGTACGGTCATCATCCCCGGATTTTATTAGGTATTGTGAGAGATGGTTGGGAGGCGGACCCAGAGACAGGAAGAGTGGCATCTGAGCATGTGAGAGATTTAAAGGAATGCCTGCAGTTGGTGAGGGATGTGGCATGTGAGAATTTGGGGCAGGCACAGAACAAATAAGAGAGGTACAATGTGCATTTTAAGGAGAGAGAGCTAAAAGTGGATCAAAAGGTGTTGGCATTGTTACCCAGCTTGACAAGCAAGTTTTAAACATGTTGGCAAGGACCTTTCAAGGTGCTAAGAAGAATGGGGCCAGTAGATTATGAGATATCCCATCCAGGAGCCAAGAGAGAAAAACAGGTTTTCCACATAAATCTACTTAAAGAATGGCATGAACCTGAGGGCCTACTGATCTCTCCTGACCCAGAGTCAGAGGAATTTGGGCACCAGATTGCAGAAAATTCTAGCGAACCAGGAGACACAAACAAGGTCCCCATTGGAAGCCAACTAGAGGAAGAACAGCAGAGACACAGAGATTAATCAAAGATTTCTCGGATGTTTTCACTGAAAGTCCAGGGAAAGCTATAGGGGTTGAACATAAAATTATTACCAAAGAGGGTCACATAGTGCGGGAAAAATGGAGGAGGATCCCTTATCATAGATATCAACCTATCAAAGAAGAGTTAGAAAAGATGTTAGCCCAAAGGATTATCACTCCATCACATAGCCCATGGCGTAGTCCATTGGTAGCGGTGCCAAAACCTGATGGAATATTGCGATTATGCATAGATTTTTGCAAGTTAAATGTCATGACCTAATTTGATGTGTTCCCAATGCCTCACGTGAGCGAATTAGTGGAACGTATAGGACAGGCAAAATTTATATCCACTCTAGATTTATCAAAAGGCTACTGGCAGGTGCTCTTAAGAACAGAAGACCAACCGAAGACAGTCTACGGAACCCCATGGGGGCTTTTTGAATGTAAAAGAATGCCATTTGGACTCAATGTGGTGGTGGCCACCTTTCAAAGGCTAATCAATTGGGTGTTCACTCCGCACCAAGGTTACGCATCGGCATATATTGACGACATTGTAGTTTATACGGAATCCTGGGAACAACACCTAAGGGCTTTAAGAGCCATCTTACTGGAGCTAAAGCAAGTAGGACTGACTGCCAACCCAAAGAAGTGTGCTTTGGGGAAGACGGAAACTAAATTTAGGATTCTTGGTAGGGCAAGGATGTGTGAGACCCCTGGCCGATAAAGTACAAGTTATTAGAGAGTATCAGGCACCTCGGAACAAGAAACAAATGAGAGCGTTCTTAGGGCTCACAAGTTATTACAGGTGTTTTATACCCAAGTTTGCAGAGGTAGCGGCACCCTTAGTCAAGGCTATTAAAGGGTAAGAAGTCACATCAAATTGCATGGGACTTGGTTCAATGGAAGGCCTTTGAAGACCTCAAGCAGGCATTGTGCCAAGATGTAATACTCCATACTCCCAATTTTGCACTGCCCTTCACCTTGCAGACTGACACCTCAGCATTCGCACTGGGAGCTGTTTTGTCCCAGGAAGTGGAAGGAGTGGAGCGACCGGTGGCATATGCCAGCCAAAAATTGAATGAGCATGAGAAAAGGTACTCCACAGTGGATCGGGAATGTCTTGCTATTCATTGGGGGGTGGACTATTTCCGTTATTACTTGCTGGGCCGTGAATTTAAATTGATAACAGATCATGCCCCCTTGAGATGGATGAACACCGCAAAAACAGATAATACTCACATTATGCGGTGGGCGTTAGCTCTCAACCGTTTTGATTTTGTGTTGCGTACAGGCCAGGAAGAGTGAATACGGTGGCTGATTTCCTATATTGGTGTGACATAGACGGCCTGAGTAAGATGAAGGAAGAAGAGGAGGGAGAAGAAGTCAGCAACCTGAAGGAGAACCAAGTAAGAAGAGAGATAGAAACGCCTAGCGGCGTCTTGAAGGGTGGGATGCGTGAGGAAGAGAGAGAGCCACAGGGGGCAAAGGAGCACAGGCCAAAGACAGAATCAGCGGCCCCAGCCCCAAAGGCCACGGCAGAAATCCTCTTTCTCCCGGTATTTCTGGAGAGGAGGGGCCGGGAATTCAACCTCCAGTATAAAGAGGAGCCCGGAGCAGGCAGGAAGGGGGAGCGCAGGACCGGAAGAAGAGGAGCGGGACGGAGCAAAGCTGCAGGAAAGCCTGAGAGCAGCCTGGAAAACCAGCAGGAGGCTCCTGCAGAGAGGGAGCTCCCCAGAGGAGGCCTAGATAAAATAATTGGTGAAATAGCAACACCAGAAACTTACTGTGATCTCACTGGCAGCCTGAAGAGGATGGCTGGAGAAAATACCGTAAAAACCCTAATAGAAGGGCACTGCAGAGGCAAGGTACCATAAAGACCCTAAAAGCGGGGCAAGAACAAATTATCAAGGGTAGACCTGGTGGAAGGTACCATAATGACCCTAATAGGAGGCTCATGAAGAGGTACCATAAAGACTGGAATAAGGTGAAGGAGAAAGTGACCTCACAGAGTATTTTTTTTCTTTTGTTGGTTAAAAGCTGGGTGAACAATAATCCAAGCCAGGAGCGCTTGTTGTTTTTTTTTTAAATATAAAGACAGAGACCCTGGGTCAGAACCTGCTGGCTGGACCAGTAACAAGAAGACGATTCAATGCCCGGTGGAATGGACGAGGGTGTAGGGGATGGTGGAGCCCTCATGAACATAGGACGGTGGACGACGACTGACTGGAACTACACGCCCAGGTACATAATTCTACTCCCATAAACACCAAGTCATGGCAGGCGAGGATGTGGGTGTGTGGACCTCTGGTTGGGACTGCTCATTTGACATCAGCCGACAGGCTGAGGTCCTATGGTGATATAAACAAAATATATATATACATCTCTATAGAAAGAGAAAACAATAGGCCGGTCAGGGGCTGACTGAGGCCAAAACAGCTTATACCCAGAGACCGAGGGCGGGGCTTGAGTAGCAAAGATTCTTGGGGGCTATGTAAGTAGGATCCTGACGGGGCAAAACTCGTCACAGTACTGAAGATGTGGCCTTACTAGTGCAGAATAGAGGGGAATAATCACTTCCCTTGATCTGCTGGCAACACTCCTACCAATGCAGCCCACTATGCTGTTAGCCTTCTAGGCAACAAAGGCATACTGTTGGTTCATATTCCATTTATTTTCCACTGTAACCCCCAGGTCCTTTTATGCAGAGCTGCTGCTTAGCCAGTTAGTCCCCAGCCTGTCCTGGTGTATGGGATTGTTTCATCCTAAGTACAGAACTTTGCACAAGGTCCAGATACTATCTTATGCTTGTTGTTTGCCCCACCTCCTCCCAGTATTTTCCTATCCCTCTGGTGTCAGCCTCCTTCCTCCAGCCCTTCACGATCCTTTTCAGTTGTCTTTATTTTCAACTCATTCTTGTCCTTTTCTTTTCTTGTATTTACTCCTCCTCTCTTGCCATTCTCCCTTGCTCCACTCCTCTCTGCAGTGCACAAAACACATCCCTGGTAAGACGCATACAAATCAGCACCTCTTATGCTGGCCTATGAGTGGGGCCCTGTGGCTCTATTTAGTCTGCTTTAGGTCTTCTTGGATGGAGAGTTCCAAATACAGAAAAAGACTTAAGTAGCTAACGTGGACTTAGGCAGAAGCCAGTGTCTACATTTAAAAAACAAACAAACCCTGCCTAACTCCAAAGGTGCTTGAGAAACTGCAGGCACCTCAGGGTACAGGCACGCCCTGTCAGGTAAGCCAGAGTATGAATTTACAGCATGTTAACTGCTCTGCAAGCTGGAACTCAGAACTCTCTCCTCCCAAGGAAATTCCCAGTTCACTGGATTACAGAGCCAGGATACCCTTTCTTGTTCTCTCTTTCTGTTCACATAACCTTGCATTTCTTTCTCCACAATGGTCAGCTCCAAGATGAGTGGTAGAAGGTACCCCTGGCCCATCCTAGTTTGTAGCCTGGTGGTTAAGGTACTCTTCTCTCTCCTGAGAGGTGAGTTTGAACCTTTTCAGGGTAACAGGAGTGTTTAAATCAGGTTTATGACTTCCTAGTTGAATATTCTAGCCAAAAGCTTATAATGAATCTTTGGATCTTTGAAAACTCTTGGCGCTCTGGTGTAGTGCCCGAAGACTGGAAGAAGAAGGCCAACGTGGTGCCTATCTTCAAGAAAGGGAGGAAAGTGGATCCGGCTAACTATAGGCCCATCAGCCTGACTTCTATCCCGGGGAAGATCTTAGAAAAGTTTATTAAGGAGGCCATCCTTAATGGACTGGCCAACGCCAACATCTTAAGGGATAGCCAGCATGGGTTTGTTGCGGGTAGGTCTTGCTTGACCAATCTCATTTCCTTCTATGACTAGGTGACCTATCACCTGGACAAGGGAGAAGAGATTGATGTCATATATCTTGACTTCAAAAAAGCCTTCGATCTGGTGTCCCATGATCGTCTCTTGGAGAAACTGGCCAATTGTCGCCTTGGGTCCCCCACGATCCACTGGCTGGAAAATTGGCTCCGGGGTCGGACCCAGAGGGTAGTAATTGATGGAAGTCACTCTTTGTGGTGTCCTGTGACCAGTGGGGTCCCCCAGGGCTCAGTCCTTGGACCCATACTGTTCAACATCTTCATTAACGATGTACACACTGGAGTCAGAAGCGGACTGGCCAAGTTCGCCGATGACACCAAACTTTGGGGCAAAGCATCCACGCCAGAAGACAGGCGGGTGATCCAGGCTGACCTGGACAGGCTCAGCAAGTGGGCGGATGAGAATCTGATGGTGTTCAACGCCGATAAATGCAAGGTTCTCTACCTTGGGAAAAAAAACCCGCAGCATCCTTATAGGCTCGGCAGTGCTATGTTGGTTAGCACTATGGAAGAAAGAGACTTGGGGGTCATCATTGACCACAAGATGAACACGAGCCTGCAATGCGATGCTGCGGCTAGTAAAGCGACCAAAACGCTGGCTTGCATCCATAGATGCTTCTCAAGAAAATCCCGGGACGTCATTCTCCCCCTGTACTTGGCCTTAGTGAGGCCGCAGCTGGAGTACTGCGTCCAGTTTTGGGCTCCACAATTCAAAAAGGATGTGGAGAAGCTTGAGAGAGTCCAGAGAAGAGCCACGCGCATGATCAGAGGTCAGGGAAGCAGACCCTACGATGACAGGCTGAGAGCCCTGGGGCTCTTTAGCCTGGAAAAGCGCAGGCTCAGGGGTGATCTGATGGCCACCTACAAGTTTATCAGGGGTGATCACCAGTATCTAGGGGAACGTTTGTTCACCAGAGCGCCCCAAGGGATGACGAGGACGAATGGTCACAAACTACTACAAGATCGTTTCAGGCTGGACATAAGGAAGAATTTCTTTACTGTCTGAGCCCCCAAGGTCTGGAACAGCCTGCCGCCGGAGGTTGTTCAAGCGCCTTCATTGAACACCTTCAAGATGAAACTGGATGCTTATCTTGCTGGGATCCTATGACCCCAGCTGACGTCCTGCCCTTTGGGCGGGGGGCTGGACTCGATGATCTTCCGAGGTCCCTTCCAGCCCTAATGTCTATGAAATCTATGAAATCTATGAAATATGTGAGCCCCACCAGCATCTCTTCATTCAGCCATGTCTTATAGCAACAAGTCATTCTGGTCCCCATTCCTAAGTCTAAGAAGTAGTTTTGGACTCTGGATCCCAGTCTCATATAGGTGCCTACCTCTCCTAATTCATTATATAGGAAATGTAGTTGCCTATCTGTGATTCTGCTCTGGCCTTCTTAACACCCTGAAAAACAGTTAATGGAAAATATGGGTGGCTCTTTCTGCTCTCTGCTTCTTATGATTCACACTTGTGCTAAGATGAAGGTGTGTTACAAAAGGTGGTGCATTAATTTTCTCAAAGAATAGGAATTTAGGAATATAAGGGTGAAGTTGCATTCTACACTTAGACCATAGTAAGGGCACTTAAAATAGGACTATCTGTTAATTAAAGTTCATTAACTCATGCTAAGCACTCTTCGGGTGCTCACTTCAGATAAAGATTAAATGGACTGTGCAACCTAGTTCAAGTTAGGGTAAATTCAGGCTGCTACCTGGAGATAAAATGAACAATTTGCAATCCTCCAGTATTGCAGAATGATGCACTACCCCATTAGACAGGGATACAGCCCAGATTTCCTGGTTCCTAGCCATACCCCTGCTTGCCAGCCCTCTAGTGGCAAGTCAGAGCTGTGCAGGCAAAAATGGTATTAACCCTTAAAGTGTGACTGCTCAGAGCATGTTTTAATTTTAACTCAGTTTAACATTCCACAGATTTAGCATGGTCTAAGTGTAACATGTCACTTCATCCTAGGAGTGGAAGGGACATTAAATTCAGTCCCTTGTGTCTGCAGGCAGTCAGTAAGCAAAAGAATCCCTCAAATCACGATTATCTAACCCTCATCCAGAACTATAAAGAACAATATCTGAAACATCTGAAAAGCAGAGGTAATGGGGACACTGCCAAAGCCCTGCCATTATAACACCAGGGAACAACAGGTTTATTATAGAGTCATAGAATCTTAGGGCTAGAAGGTACCTCTGGGGCTCATCTACTCCAACCCTCTGCTTGATGCAAGATCATTCCTGTCCAAAGCATTCCATACGAGTCCTTACTTAACGTATTCCTAAAACTGCACAAACAACTCTGTCACACAACTACAAGGCACATTGCCTAAAAATACCAAGATCATCCCAACCTGGCACAGGTAAAGCAGGGGAACAATGGCTGTCAGTGTCTTCTTGCTGTGAGGGTTGTTAAAATGCTCTTGAAAGATTCAAGGAAGAGGGCTATGTCCCTCACTACAGAGAAATCAAAACTCCTCAGAATCCATACCAATCTGAACATGAGGTAAAGTTCCTTCCTGTTTCCAAATGTGGAAATCAGTATGACCTGAGTGGAGGGGCAAGACCCCTTAACCAGGAATCTCTAGGTTTTAGTCCTAGTAGGAGCACTGGTACACCCCAGCCAAATCTCCAGCATTTGTTGCAGGCAACACCCAATGGTTCTGAGGAAGGCAAACAAAACAATACAACCCTGCCCCCAATCCCACCCCTTGCTGGCTCCATGTGGCAACCAGCAAAGCCCAGAACTTTGGGAAAAACCAGACACTCCCCGTTCTGCTGTGTAACCTGGGAAACTGAAGATGTGGATTCCAAATCTTCCCTAAGCAATCTATTCCACTGCCGCACTGTTCTAATAGTGAAGAGGTTTTTCTTGATATCCAGTCTAAATAGATATGAAACTGCAGCAACTTCAAGCCAATATATCTCCTGCTGTCTGCAGCAATGCAAGAAATGTGCCCCCCCGCAGCTCCCCCATGGTGTGTGCAGCAGCGGGAGCCACTTTCCCGTGCCCCTGAAGGAGCCACCAGGCTCCTACTGTCCCACAACTCAGCCTGGCCAGGGCCCCATTCACCCCCCGGCCAGGCTGGATCATGGGATAATCCCCACAGTGCACTGGGGAGCAGGGCAGGGGTGAATGATTTACCCCTGCCCCTGCTCCATTCCCTCCCTCACCACCAGGAGGGGAAGATTTCATAGATTTCATAGACATTAGGGCTGGAAGGGACCTCAGAAGATCATCGAGTCCAGCCCCCTGCCCAAAGGGCAGGAAGTCAGCTGGGGTCATAGGATCCCAGCAAGATAAGCATCCAGTTTGCTCTTGAAGGTGTTCAATGTAGGTGCTTGAACCACCTCCGGACCTTGGGGGCCCAAACAGTAAAGAAATTCTTCCTTATGTCCAGCCTGAAACGGTCTTGAAGTAGTTTATGACCGTTCAACCTAGTCGTCATCCCTTGGGGCGCTCTGGTGAACAAACATTCCCCCAGATACTGGTGGTCACCCCTGATAAACTTATAGGTGGCCACCAGATCACCCCTGAGCCTACGCTTTTCCAGGCTAAAGAGCCCCAGGGCTCTCAGCCTGTCATCGCAGGGTCTGCTTCCCTGACCTCTGATCATGCGCGTGGCTCTTCTCTGGACTCTCTCAAGCTTCTCCACATCCTTTTTGAATTGTGGAGCCCAAAACTGGACGCAGTACTCCAGCTGCGGCCTCATCAAGGCCGAGTACAAGGGGAGAATGATGTCCCGGGATTTGCTTGAGAAGCATCTATGGATGCAAGCCAGCATTTTGGTCGCTTTACTAGCCACAGCATCGCACTGCAGGCTCATGTTCATCTTGTGGTCAATGATGACCCCCACGGTGAAGGACGGAACAGGACAGGGGCTGGGGTGAGTGGGGCCCCAGCTGTGTCAGGTGGTGGGACAACCGGAGGCCCAGGGTTGCCCCAACATCTGGCTTAGCCAGGACCCCACTCACCCCAGCCATGCTTCTGCCTGTGCCCTGCTCCCTCCCGTACCACAGGGGGCCTCAATCTGCCCCACCATGGCCCCTTCTTCTCTCCCATCCCTTTCCCTGCAGACTTACCTGCTGGGAGGTGAGCACACATGTGCTCAGCCCTCCCCAATAATTTTTTTGCCCTCTGCCTATGCAGTGCCTGCCCCAGCCATACTCCCTCCCTCACTACGGGGGCCTTGATCTGTTCCCCCCCCCAAAAAACAAACAAACAAACAAACCAGAAAAAGATATAAAGGGGTACATGAACTGAAACTTTTGAGACCAAAGGGGTACACTTGTTAAAAAAGGCTGAAACCCCCTGCTTGTGGCTATTGAACTAGTTGCCTATCCACCTTGTAGTAGCTTTGTCTAGTCCATTACATTTCTCCAATTTGTTTATGAAATAAGCTCATTTTGAGCTTATAATGTTTGCTCAGGAAATCCTAGGAAAAGAACATTGGTGGATCTAGGATTTTGAAAAGAAGGGAACAGATTTTGCAGGGCATCATCACATATAACACTGGCAGCTGGGGACGGGGCAGCAGGTCAGGAGTGTGGGGCATTGGGTGGGGACTGGCCATCAATGTTTACAAATGGGTCCTGGTACAAAAAAGATTGAGAACCACTGGGCTAAATTACCAGGAGTAGCTAACAGACAGCAGAACAAACAAAAAAGAACTTGATTAGTGGAACCATTAAAAGGAGCAAGGATCATTAACAGCTGTGGAATTAAGAGTCTAGAAGGGATCAGATAGATTAAAATGAGACATTAAATCAACTGACTCCTTCATTGGTACCTGACTAGAAATGCTGCTGCCACACCCAGACAGTTGGTTGTGAACTTTGCGTGAACCAAAAATCAAAGCTGTGGGGAGGGGGTGCAACTGCATCACTGCACCCCACCCTGGATCTACCCTTGGGAAAGAATGAGGTCCCACAATACAAAGGAAGGCAACCTCACCCCTACTCACCTGTCAATCTTTGCCAATCTGCCAAGAGTATGAGCCAAAAAGCAAGTCCAAATCCTAGCCACCCTGACTGTGAAGTAGTTCTTGCGGATGTCTAATCTAAACCTACTTTCCAACAACTTGTGGCCGTTGTTCCTTGTTATCCCGGGGGGCGCTAGGGGAAACAAGGTCTCTCTCAAACCCTTCTGGTCCCCCCTAGTGAGTTTATAGACGGTCACAAGGTCCCCCCTCAGCCTCCTCTTGTGAAGGCTGAACAGGTTCAGGTCCCGTAGCCTCTCATTGTAGGGTCTGCCCTCCTGTCCCCGGATCATGGGGGTGGCCCTCCTCTGGACCCTCTCAATGTTGTCCACATCCCTCTTGAAGTGGCATGCCCAGAACTGGACACAGTACTCCAGCTGTGGCCTGACCAGTGTTGCGTAGAAGGGGAGGATCACCTCCTTGGTCCTACTTGAGATGCACCTGTGGATGCACTATAAGGTCCGGTTAGCCCTGCCAACCGTGACCTCGTATTGTCGGCTCATGTTCATCTTGGAGTCAATACAATAATGACTCCAAAATCCCTTTCTGCCTCCATGCTCTCAAGAAAGGAGTTTCCCATCTTATAAGTGTACTGCCGGTTACTACTGCCCAAGTGCAGCACCCTGCGCCTGTCCGTATTGAAACGCATCCTGTTTTTGTTACCCCACCCCTGCAACCTATCCAGGTCTTTCTGCAGTCTTTCCCTTCCTACCAGCGTGCCCACCTCACCCAAAATTTTGGTATCATCAGCAAAAAAAGAAGAAGAAGGCAGCATTCATGCAAAGAATAAACTTCCTTCTTGGGTCTGACAGATGACTTGCTAAAAGACCTGAGGATTAGATTTAGGTAGAATAGGATTAGCACTAAATCTCTCGGTCAGGATGATGCCTTGCTGTGTGGTTCCAATGCTTCTAGCACAATGAGGCCATGGTGCCCTTAGTTCTCTTTTTAGACCCAAGCTATTAACAAATATTCAGGGCCTGTGGAGGAGAAATTGGTGATGGATGCATATATTATGTTGTTGCAGTCCTGTTTAGGGGTGGATCCACAGGGTATGGAGCAGCACAGTCATAATCCCACATTTGACTGTGCTGCATGTGAGCTCTCGGCACAGGAACTGCCCAGAGCTGCTGCTTTTGTGCAGCTCCAAAGTCCAGGGGGGTGAATGCTGCCACTTCCGCACATCTTTTTCCTTGCTCCTGAATTTACAAGGGAGCAAGAGGGAAGAGAAGAACAAATTCACCTGTTGGGCTCTACAGCCATGTGAAATCAAAGGCATTGGCTACATCCTACCCGATTAGCTGGTGAGGTCATAGCTCACTGCTCATGCAGAGGTTCAGCAGGAGCCCAAGCTGGCTGGGCAGTGAGCTCAGAGCTCACTACAATTACACATCACAGTCAAAGTTGGGGCCAGCAGTTACAGTTCCCTTGGCCCGTTCTAGGATCTGCTGCTGGTCCTGTTTATTTACAATGAATGGACAAAGTCCTGCTTCCCTGAACATGGTAGGAATCAAACAATAGGAGACATTCCTTTCTCAGTATGCCAAACCTCTTTTCTAGCCAGTACCCTGCTCCATAATGATCTCTTAGCTTTCCTTCATGTTTAGGCATTCTGTGATGCTTTGGTTTTGTTTTTCTGCTATTTTTTCTTTTTTTATCTTGTGATATTTCTGTATATATTTCTGTGATATTTCTGAGCTCCCTGCTGCCAGGGCAGGAGGACATTGGCCCCACTCAGGCTTTGGTGGCAGAACCTGACCTGGCAGCTGGCAGCTCCCGAGGGCAGGACGCAATCTCCCAACCCTGCCGCCTGGTTGACTGTGAGCACATTTGCTCCTGGTTAGTCGTCTACACGTGCTGTATGGCACAGTAAGTAATTGTGAGTAAATCTGCTATTATTATTTACAGGTAGTAACTTTACTCATGATTACAGCAAATTACTGAGGAGTGGCTGTGTCTTCACGTGCACTGGACTGCGCAGTAACTGGTGTTACTGTGCAGTCCCAATGCCGCATGGGATTTTTTCCCATGCTACTATGCAGTACCAATGCACTACTGTGCAGTAGCTCATTGCTATTGTGCAGTAGTGTCTGTGTCATGGCTCATGCCCACTAACGCTATGTCACCATAATAAGCCAGTGATGTAGCTTGCAGCTACTGTGATGTAGCATCATGTGTAAATGCACCCAGTAAGCATCTGAACATGTAGACCATGTGCTTACTGCATAGTAATTTTCTTTAATCTTGAGCAAAGCGTCTCATGTAGATGTGCTTAACGCTGTGTAGAATCAGGTTCAGAAAGTAAAGCCAGAGCGTGGTCTTTTCTGTAGGCCATGACACAGCCACGAAGACTAAACTCCTCCCTCGTTGACCTACAATCTCAAGCAGCCAAGACTATGCCACATCTGGAGTGATCAGCTACACAGGAGAAAAGAGGAGGCTTCAGTGCTTATGCAGCAGTGTAGTAGAACTGGCCAGAACCACTGCTATACTCACGTTCAGCTCTGCAAGGCAGCTAAGGGTGTAGCAGACTCAGGAAAATGAGGAACAAAATTAGGCCCAACAAGTCCTTGTCATAAATATTCAAATATTGTCCAGGTGCTGAGGGATTTCAGGTTGTATTTGTATAATCTTAATGAGAAAAGTTGCAGCAACACTGTGTCAGAATCAAGCTGCTCCTAATGATTTCTAAGCAGAAGCAGCATTTCTTGACCTGTGCTTCATCAAGTTAAATACAATGCCCCAGTGTAATGGCATCCCAAGAATCTAGAATGGTTAAAATACATCCAAATGATACTTGCCAGTGCAGGGAAATTGCCCAGTAATAGCTCCCTGATTTTGTTCCTGTATCTCTGTCATTTTTATTCATTGTGTTTATAAGGAGTTTATAGCAGTGGAGACAGATGTTCCTAAGACAAGCTCACACAGAACATTAGCTCCCACGCTGTCTCTGTTATAAGTAAATAAAAAAACATCATTTTCATTTTTATCCTTTTTTGGTGAGGATGAAGTAAACACTCAAGTAATAACCGTCTATTAAAACAAATGCCTGTTTAGCTAAAAAGCTCAGATTGGTAGCAAATGCAGCAGGGGGCAGGGGAGTAGGGAGCTTTTGGGATGGTATAGTTTAAATACATAATGGGCATGTCTACATGAAATGCTTAATATGCAAATGACTAATTCTGCTGTGCATTAGCATGGCAGGCAAAATCCATGCTCATGTGCTTATGTGGAGTAGATTAATCTGTGCTGATGTACAGTAGTGCCAATTATGGTGCATTAAGTTAGTACCTGTGGGCACTTGTGCATGTGATGAAAATTGCCCTTTTGCATGACTTATTGGCATCACACTTTACATGTACACAAGTTTTTGGTGATTTAAATGAGTTTGCCTCATCATAAACTAATCCCCATCCTGATGTAGCTTAGCTTGCAATGACACAATTTAGAATGGTGCAGCCATTAATTTGTCCCGTGTGAATGGTAATTCACTGAATGACATGTGGTGACTCCCTTTGTCCATTGGGTGTTGCTACAGTTTTTGTGTAGTGAGCCCCCTTGTCCACCAAGTGTCACAATTTGCAGGTATTTGTGTGAAATGAATGTTTTAGGACACCCTTGGCAGGCCAAGGGGGAGCCCTGCTGAATGCCACTGACTGGCAAGAAAACTTGCAAAAGTCACAGGGCATAGCTTTTGCATGCCCAGCAAAAATCCCCAGACTTTGCCCAGCAACAGCTGTGAGGTGCCCTACTCCCCTCCACTCTGCACTTCTAAACCATCCCTTTTTGGCTGGCTGTGGTGTAACGGGCACCCTTTTGCCACTAATTCACTCGATGGTTTTACATAAACCCAACAAGCGGAGTTCTGTAAGCCTGCAAGTGGTGTCTTGACACATGGGTCACTGGGTAGCCTGCTGTTGTGCCATGCCTCAACAGGGAGCCTGTGGGTGCCCATCAAGGGCCTAACTCTTAGTACATGGTTCACTGGGTAGCCTACTACTATGTCATGGCATACAAAGGGCTAAAATACCTAGCAGGTCTAAAAGACATCCAGAACAAGTATGCCCATAAGATACAAAGCTGCCACTGGAGCAGAGACCCACTTCCTGCCTTGACCCTCCTTGGTGCCAGCATGTCTGATGTCCAAACTTTGCCCAGCAACAACAGGGTGGGAGGGGTGTGCAGAAGAATGCCATCTCTGTCTCTCCCTAAAACTCTGCTATCTGACAATTGGTTACCATGGTCATTGCAGAGGGCAGACACCTGTAACCCTGAGTTGTAACCTGAACTGTATACATTCCTGAGGAATGTGGGAAACCTGCTCCCGCTGCCCTCATGATTGGCATCACATACCTGGGTGAGGGGCTTAAGCCACTTATTGTTCTAAGCAATGCCAATATGACTGGGAGGGGGCTAAAGACCCTGCCAGTCTACCTTGCAATGAGTGATGCATTTCAAATTGGTTGGCTCGTAGCCAACAGTTGCTGGCCTTCATTGGATCAGATAAATGAGGTAATAAGGTCTATATAAGTTAAGGACTGCCCAGGAGCACATGTGGTAGCCATGATGAAAACTCACAGAGAGAAGCTGGACCATCTGAAACTCGCTCTCTCTCTTGAACCTCATGATCAATTAACTGTTTGCCTTCCAGAGGGAATCTCCACCTGTCTCTGGATGATACTCATGAGTAAACTACGAGAGATCTAACTAGATATGTAGCTTGCAGTAACACAGATGCATAATCAAAGGCTACCATGCCACTTTGCTCTAAGGGATTTCTCTGATGTTGCTCTACCCTGTACTCTATTCCAAACCTACTCCTTGTAACCAATAAAGTTCTCCTTTGTACCTAGCGTGGGAGACTTATTGGGAAAGGGTCTAGATTACGCTTTGGGATCCCCGTGGTAAAGCTGACTAAGGGAGACCACTGCTTGTGCTTCAGTCTGAGGGAAGCACCGCAAATTCTTACAGTGGGTCAAGTACCCTCGAGGACTAATAGGCCTTTGTTTCTCAGAGGGCGCAGGTCCCAGATCAGTCCACACTGGGTGGTGGCAGCATTGCCCCCAAGCTAGCAGGTGTGCTCCAGGAAGGGGGTCAGCCAGAGGTGAGGTACCCCAAGGGAGGCACTCAGAACCTGGAAGGTGTCGGGCGCAGTGAGGTGGGTGGCTCAGCACAGGAGCACCCCCTACTGACCTGCCACAGGGGGTAAACTTCCCTTGGCCCTGTCACCTCAAGACTTATAAACTGACTGCACAGCTCCCCTGAGTACCACTTATTGATATGAGATATCTGATGTTAGGGGGCAAATGGAGCAGACCAGGGCACGTATGTCTAGGTCCAATTGGACCTTCACCAAAACAAAGAGCCTGATGCGGGTGCTTGGGGACCCTGAGGTCATGCGCCAATTCATCTGCAGCCTGTGGGCCAGCTGACACATCAACCTTGATGTTGTAATTAGGATGGGTGAGCAGGGGCACAACAGGATGGCGGTCCAGTGACATGTCAAGGCAAAGATGCTGTGGCCTACTTTCCATAGGGATGTCACCAGAGCACTGTGGCAGAGCACCCCACTACATGATATGGCCCATTACAGATACTTTCAGCCACTAATGGAGGCACTGGCTGGCCATGAATGCCCAAGGACAGTGGCCTCCAGGGCACCCTTGCCTGCTGAGACATTGCCAACCACCACTGCAACTCATGGGGGGCTCCAGTGGAAAAGATAGTGGCAGGCTCCTGGACATGTCACCTGCTGCTTCTGAGAAGGATAGACTGTGGAGCTCGACCTCCACACCCAGTATGTGAAGCCCAGGGGACCCTTTAAGTCACCTGTCACCTGAACTGATAGCTGTGATTAGGCTGGGCTGTGAGGTGAAGAAGGGGAGGGGGGATGGGACAGGACAGTGCTTTAAACACCCTGGGAGTTAGTGGGCAGTGCAGAGATGTACAGGGCAATATACAGCAGGGAAGCACATTGGTGGCCAAAGCAGGTGGGCACTTGCCTCAGGGCCTGCTACCACCCATGACTAGGCACCCCTTCTCAGTCATTTTGTGCTGATCACTTCTTATCCACTCACAAGATTCACTGAGTGCATTTTTTTATAGCGCTAAGAGTCCTTAATAGGGGTGTGCAAAGCAGGCCCTATTCGATTCAGATTTGCCCTAAATCGGGGACAGTGATTCGATTAGTTGATTTGGATCACTGTCCCTGATTCGATTCAGTTGAATCCGAATCTAAAGATTCGATGCTGATTCAGAGAATCAGCCATTCGGACATAGACACAGCTTTAAATGTTTTTTCTACATACCTTGAGGTACCAGTGCAGCTCATGAACGCTGTGATGCTGGGGCAGATAGAGGTGTCTCATAGGAGTGTGGGAGGCCCCCGCACATGCTTGGCAATTAATCCAGAAGTGGAGTGGAAGTACTTCCAGTCCACTTCCGAGTCTGCTGGGGAGCATGCTGGGGACCCCCCAACACTCCTGTGGGACACTCCCTGAGCCCACCATCACAGCATTCACGAGCCACCTGCTACCTAGAGGTATGTAGAAAACACAGTTAAAGCGGTGTCTATGTCTGAATCACCAAATCTTTCTGAATCTCTCCAAATTGATTCAGACGGTTCCGATTTGATTCACTGAGATTAAAGGTCCTCTGATTTGATTCAGAGATTCAGCCACTGAATCAGGCCGAATCTCCACTGAATCGTATCAGGGACCGAAGCTTCACACAGCCCTAGTCCTTAATTCACTATTTTCTGCATTTATTGATTTTCAGTTCCACTTGCAATGCCACTGCTGAGGACATGCAGGCTGCCGTAAATGCACACATGGACAGGATCGTGAATGCCCTCAGGGACTGTAAGCATTGGCTGCATGAGATGGTGAGACACATCCAGCTGGCTATGGACAGATTGATGGCCATCCAGTCTGACAGGAATCACTCCGAGTACAGGAGGCATTCCCAGACCCAGGACTGGCAAATAATGGCCAGGCTCTCCTTGCAATGATTTTATGCCTACTGGTCATCAGCCCCGCTCCTGCCTGGGAGTGTGGCAGGCCAGCATAGATCCACCCTCTGCCATCCACCAGTTCACAGTCAAGCTCAGAAAGTCCACCTTAGAGCCAAGGTCTTTTAGTTAAAAATGATTATTGCTTAGATTGTTGTGTTTTTTTTTCATGAATCATGCATGATTATGGTAGTACAAAGAAATTCCTCTGTTGTAGTAATTATTCATTGTTATATTATAAAAGCTGTTCTGTTGTTTGTTTAATTATGATTAAAATTTGGTGTGTAAATAAAGGTTTCTATTTACTTTGTTCGATTCTTAACTTCACATTCCCTGTGTGTAAGAGGGTGGGAGGAGGGGGTTTGCTGGCTTGTAGGATGAGGGGCTTGCATAAGCCACTGATGGGCATGCCTGCCTTTCAGTAGTGGCAATTATTAGTTAGTCAAGCCTGCCTGCGGGCCTGTTTTTGAATTTGCTTTGTTCTTCTCTGCAGTCAATCACCAGCTGAACTCCTGATCGCAAAGAAGCTGCATGCACTTAGAGGAAATATTATGTGCACTGTACAGCACCCACCCAATTACTGCTTCCTGCATTAACAACATTCTGAGCCAGCCCACCACCACCCAGCCTCGGTTTGGCTGCTGTGTCTTTCTCTGCTCACAAGAATAAAAGCCCAGGCCTTGAATGCCCCCACCTCCCCAAGGTCCTCCCTCGGGTGTGTACTAGCAAAGATGAGACCTGTGTCATGGTCCGTATACTGTATAGAGATGCTGCCAAGTAGATCATGCTCCAATTTGTTCTTGAAAGGATTAGGTCATCACCTGAGACCCTGCCTGTAACAGTGTTGCAGGGATGGTGCCGTGTGCTATAGGTAAAGGGTGCCGTGTGCAACAGTGATATATAAAGGTCTGTGTGGGCGGAGTTGGGTGTGTGTCTGCATCTGGGTGTGTTTGTGACTGAATGGATATACCTGTGACCCAAGACTGATAGACAGAGAGAGAAAGCTAGAGGTAATATAGTGAGAGTGTCCATGAATGTAGTGTGTGCGTCTTCGAGCTGATCGAGGATCAGAGGTGTGGAGTTCCAGCCTGGTCTCCAGGGACTAAGGAGGCCTCCTCCACCACTGGAACACTCCCAGGGACTGTGATAGGAAGAGGTTGGCTCCCCAGTATTTTCCCACTGGGTATGCTTGGTACAAGTGTAGCAGCCTCCCTACCCTTTTAAGTAAGTATCACCCTTCCCTCATAGTTTAGTCCTTAGTGGATTGAAACAGTTCTGGAAGGTTCTGGCCTCTCCGGAAAGCCAAGGTCTTACCTCAATCCTGTTTGAATAAAGTTCACCCCCCTCCCTCCTCTGGAATAAACTCCTCATGTTGGTTGTTTCCCTGGCATTATTGTTAATAAGTGTTTTAACTCCTCATGTTATTGGTGTTATTGTTTATAAGTGATTTTAACAACAGTGGTATGTGTGCAAGTTTCCTTTATAAATAAACCATCTTGTTCGTGACCTATAACATCTGTGGGTCTGTGGAGTGATTGTTAATAAGTTAGTTCATTTCTCAAATAATTCTGCGATCCCATCTTATGGTGATTAGATACGGGAGGTTGGGTTATAAGTGGAATGATGGGTAAAGTACTACCCTTTCATTGACTGGCCAGTAAAGCCACTGTTTTAGTTTAGCGCAAATTAGTCTGGGGTCAAAGGCAGGGTGGCTGGGGAGTACTGAGAAGCAGCATGCACTTGAAGGAAATAATATGAGCACTGTGCAGCACTCCCAATTACGCATTACTGCTGTACCCTGTGGTACCCACATTTTAGGCAAACATCCCCTCCCCACCCTCACTCCAGAGGTAGGCGTGTCCTCTTTCATTAGTGCAATGTGTCTGAAAAAAGCCTGGTTTTCTTTGGTTTGGCTTACCTCACTCCCCACAACCCATGTTGCTGCATATCTTCCCATTACAGCAGATAGACATGGACAAAAAATCATTTTAATTTCACCAAAGCATTTATTTTATCAGTAACCAAAGAACACCATGACCACTTTGATTTCCTACAGAAGCAACAGCACTAACAACTAAAAACCATCACCCGTCATTGGCTCTTCTTTCCTCTCAGTGCTCCCTCTACCTCACCCTCTCCTTTGTCACTAGAGCGTAGTGGCACTCTTTGTCTTGGTAGAGTAGGGGCACCCCTCGTTTTCAGGCACTGTGGCTGGTGCTGAGATTTTTGCTATGGTGGGGGCTGATCACAGATAGGGGCATGCACAGTGGATGTCACATGGGTGGTCCTGAGGGAAGGGCAGGGGGCAGCTCACAAATGGGGGTTGGGTCATGCATCTTAAGGAGCTCCTTTCTAAACGTGCCCTCTATTCACCAGCTTTCCACAATATCCTGATGGCACTGTATGGCCAGGTCAAGGAATTCCCTTGCGCTGGCCATGATGTCCCAATAAGCTGCTCCCTCTTGCTCTTCAACCTTTCTAAATGCTAAACCATTCAGCAGTTATTGTTGAGTGTTTCCATAAATAAAATAAAAAATTTCACTGCAACATTTCTGTCTGTCTCATAAGTACATAGTCTTTAGTGGAGGTGGGCAGGCTGCGGTGATGGTAGGGGATGGAAGAGCTGGACAGGGCTGAGGTCTACAGGTTTTCCTTTGCTTTGTGTGTATGGGGGTGAACTGCACCAATGACATTACAATGCATTACCTACCGCTGGGGAGGAATTCTGCCTTATCTGCACACCAAAGAGCAACTCACAAAGACACACTCATGGACCCAAAGGAACAGACTTTCACCTTCAGCTTCCTCTGTGCAAAATGAAGTTTATTTTCTATCTATGGGGACTTTTTACCATCTTTAATTTTCCCTGAGCCTGAGGAAGGGCACGTGTGCCTGAAAGTTGGTAGAAAAAAATTTTGTTTTTTTGTGATTTCTCAGTTGGTCTAATAAAAGGTATCATCTCTGAACCAAGAGTTGTAGAGTTTTGTGTTACCTGCCACTGGTCACATGAACTCAATTCCCAATATGCACGTGAAAAAATAAGAAATTCACAGAGTGTTGATTCATGCACATATTATAAGCACTCGGGGAATTCCAGCACCTTGTTTGGAGAGGGGGTGGTGATAATGAAGTGGCTTTCTGATCCTGTCTCCCAGGGTGGGTAAGGTATGTCTAGTCAGAAGGGCAGGGTCCCTTGTTGGCCTGGTGGGGGGATCTTGGATGGTTAGTATGTGGATTTGAATTTTGCAGGTGAAGCATGGGGGGATAGCCACGGGAAAACAAGGACTTGTAGCGATATGGAAACAGAGACCCGAACAGAGATGCGGCAAGCAGTGTCTGGGGATGGAAGGGAAACATTCAATGAAACAATGACCCCCAACAGTGCAGGAATGTGGGTGCAGAAATAGGGGGTTCTAGGTGTCTTCTGGGATTGGGACCAAAGGGGAAGGAGCTTTTCTTGGCAAGAATGGTGGACCTCCTGGGTAGAGCTTTAAACTGAGATTGCCAGGGGATGGGCAGTAGGGTTGCGTGAAGCTTTGGGTGGTGATTCAATTCGGAGGAGATTCAGCCCGATTTGGTGGCTGAATCTCCGAATCTGAATCAAATCAGGGGACCAATTAAAAGGTCTGAATCAATTCAAAGCTCTCTGAATCTTTGGAACAGATTTGGAGAGCTCTGATGATTCGGGCAGTCCCTGGTGGCTGCAGCAGAGAGCCGTAGCTGACTCCAAGCTGGTAAGTAGGGCGTGGGGGAGGGGAGTCTGGGGGGACCCCTGCCAGCCCCCCTGACCCCAACCTGCTCCCAAGCCCCATCCTTCACAGGTGCCCCACCTGCCCCAGCTCAGTACTTTAAAAAAAAGCCCCGGTGCTCACTGGGTGCTGCTGAGCAGGAGGGGGGGTGGGGGTGATCCATGGTGCCACCCACTGCCCCACGCTGCATGGAGGGCTCTGCACAAGCCCTCCAATTCCCTCCCCACACCCCCAGCCTCCCCACAGGTGCCCTGCCTAGGCCAGCTCCAGCCCTTTAAGAAAAAAAAAAACCCGAGAGAATCCCCAGGACTCACCGCTCCTGCAGCAGCCGCAGGGCTTCAGGGGCTCATGCAGAACTCCCCATGAGGCATGAGGCACTGTGGGGATTGCCCCCCTCCTGGCAGGAATGGGTTTTTTGGGGTTTTTTTTTCTTAAAAGGCTGTAGCTGGCCTGGGTGAGGCACCCATAGGGGGACTGGGGGAGCAAGGGGGATCAGGGGGCTTGTGCAGAGCCTCCCATGCAGTGTGGGCCAGGGAATGCCCCCCCACTGAGCAGCACCCACTGAGTCAGGGCTTTTTTTTTTCAAAGTGCTGGGAGCTGAGGCAGGCGGGGCTGCCATTGCCATACTGGGAAAGTGGGTGGGGGATGGGCCTGGTTGATTCAGAGATTTGGAGATTCGGCAGCAGTCGAATCTCCGAATCAGATTTGGCCAAATCAAAACAGGACAGTGATTCCAATCACTGAATTGAATCACTGTTCCCCGGATCGGCCAAATCCGAATCCAAAGTTAATACTAGCCACTTCACACAGGTGTAATGGGCAAACAACTATTAGTACAAGCCCAAGAAATGGCAACCATGGAACCAGCAAACGAGGGAACAATAAAAAGTATATTCTGACACCAGCTGAAGGACAGGATTTTCTGCAGCACACTGGGAAGCCTAGGGCTTCCAATGGCAGGCTTAGTTGCCTGTACACAAATGCTGGGAGCATGGGGAACAAGCAGGAGGAACAGGGCCTCCTGCTAACCAATAAGCAATACAATCTCATCAGGATTACAGAGACCAGATGGGACTCCACCTATGATTAGACCACAGGTATAGAGGGCTACACCTTGTATAGGAGGGATTGTGTTGGGAAGAAGGGTGGAGGAGTTGCTTTCTATGAGAAGAAACAGTACGCCTCCCTAGAAGCAGATATTGGCAATAAAGAAGGGCGACTTGAGACCCTCTGGGTCAAGATATGGGGAGAGCATGGGGAGGGGAATTTGACTGTAGGAATTTACTACAGATCTCCAAACCAAGAGGAAGAGCTTGACCAGGAATTCTCTAGAAAACTGGCACAGGCTGCATGCTCTCAGAGCATGGTCATCATGGGTGACTTCAACTACCCTGACATCTCATTAGATGAGCACTGAGAAAGATCTGATCACTTACAAAGCTTCCTTACTCGCACTGAAGAGCCCCATCTGACTCAAGAATTCTATAGGCCAACCAGGGGCAAGACACTCCTAGATTTGGTTCCGGCCAAAGGAAACAATCTAGTGAGCAACCTGAGGATTGAAGGAAAACTAGGTGACAGTGACCATGAGATAATCACTTTACCCTGTCTTACAGTGGATAGAGAATCAGTCAGTAGGGTACAAATTCTTGATTTTAGGAAAGCTGACTTCCACAAGCTTAGGAGATTGGTTGGTGAGGCCCTGCGGGATCATGGTCCAATGGGGAAGGGAGTACAAGAAGAGTGGTCATTCCTTGAAGCAATCCTAGGAGCACAAAGAAAGTCCATTCCTTTTCAAAAGAAAGGCAGCAAAAGGGCCGGGAGACCCTCTTAGTTCAATAGAGAAGTCATAGACCTCCTGATATTGAAAAGAGAACCTTATAAGGGATGGAAGTAAGAAATTACCACCAAAGAGGAGTACTCAGCAATAGGCCACACCTGTAGGGAGTGAATTAGGAAAGCAAAGGCAGAAACCAAATATAAATCGGCAACTGGAATCAAGGACAACAAAAAGTCCTTCTTTAGATGTGTAGAAAGTCGGGGGTGGGGGGAATAAGAGAAGCATACTGTCTCTAATGAACAAGATGGGACAACTGCTAATCGACACACAGGAGAAAACTGAACTCCTAAATGAATACTTTGCATCAGTATTTCACTAGTCAAAGGGTGTTAGCCTGCTCAACGGGATACAAGATGATCAAGGTGGAGGTGATCACCCCACCATAGTTGGTGAAGATCTTGTGGGGCATCACCTGGAGAGGCTGAATATCTACAAGTCAGAAGGACCAGATGAACTACATCCGAGAGTGCTGAAAGAACTGGATGACAGCTTTGCCATAGGTCACACAATGTTATTTGAGGATTTATGGTGCTCAGGAGAGGTCCCAGATGATATCTTCAAGAGATGGAGAAATGAGTACCCAAGGAATTACAGGCCAATCAGTTCAACCTCAATCCCTGGTAAAATCCTGGAAAAAAAATATCAAAGAACCCATTATTGCTAGGCTAACAGAAGGCAGTATTCTAGGGGATGGTGAACATGGCTTCATTGCGGGCAGGTCATGCCTGACCAACCTCATTTCCTTCTACAATTAGGTAACTTGCCACCTGGATAAGGGAAGTGAGGTTGATGTCATATACTTGGACTTCAAAAAGGCCTTTGATTTGGTCTACCATGATGTCCTCATGGTAAAATTGGGAAAACGCGGCCTTGACTTATGGTCTGGTGACAAAGTAATTGGCTTCTGAGGTAGAACCCAGAGAGTAGTGATAGGTGGAACAGAGTCTAGATGGTGGAAGGTAACCAGTGGCATCCCTCAGGGTTCAGTACTTGGACCAGTGCTTTTAAACATGTTCATCAATGATTTGGATGTGTGTATTAAAAGTGTACTGACAAGGCTCGTGGATGACACCAAATCATGGGGGAGTGACGTCATGCTCGAGGACAGGCTAGCGATACAGGCCAACATGTGCAGGCTTGCAAGGTGGGTGGATAATTAAATTTCTCTGTGTTAAACAGCATCAGGTTAAGTGCTCCATTTGGGGGAGAAATAATCTGCAACATACAGGCTTGGCAGCACATCGCTTGCCAGGATCACAACTGAAAGAACCCTGGGGGTCATGACAGATCACAGAATGAACATGAACCACCAATGCGATGCCGTAGCTGGCACAGCAAAACAAACACTGTCACACATCTACCTACCAATGCATCTCAAACAAGACTAAGGATGTCATCCTCCTACTCTACTCAGCCTTGGTGAGACCGCAGCTGGAGTACTGCATCCAGTTCTGGGAGTCGCGCTTCAGCAAGGATGTGGAGAAGCTTCACAGAGTCCAAAGGAGGGCCACGCAGATTATTAGAGGTCTGGAGAGCAGGTCATACAAGGAGAAGCTGAAAGACTTGGGACTGTTCAGCCTGGAGAAGAGACAACTCAGAAGGGACTTGGTGGCAGCCTATAAGTATATTAGGGGCACACATCAAGGCCTGGGGGAGCATCTGTTCACCAAGGAAAGACAAGAAACAAAGGGCACAAACTGATTGAAGATTGCTTCAGATGGAACAAAAGGAAAAACTTCTTTATAATTTGCGTGCCAAGGGTCTGGAACACAGTCCCCGCAGAGATGGTACAGTTACCTACCCTGGCAATCTTCAAAAGTGTCTTGATGCCCATCTTTCTGGGATCATCTGACTCCAGCAGTCATTCCTGCCCAAGTGCAGGGAGGCTGGACCCGATGATCTTGTTGTTACCAGATTTGCCCATTACTTTACGGTGTGCTCATTTAAGGGATACGTTTCTAGGGTCTTGGTAATCCTGTCAATGTGCTGCTTGTGTTACTTGTGTTTCTATACGGAGCTGTATCTCTCCCTTCTGCAAGTGCTCACCCCCAATGGAGCTAACTTGCAGGACTCCGTTTCAATGGGGCTGGGTTCCTCCAGTAACCAAATCAGTCATACAAACACACACAGATTAATGTGACACGCCTGACCTGGCCAGGTTGATCAGCATGGACAGGCTGACACCCTCATACGCCAAGAATCAGTTCATCAGAGCAACAATAAACTGCAGTCAGACACAAGCACACAGTTAAACAGAATACCTCTGAATCCAGCTGGGTGTCCAGCTGACACCCTCATGGGCCAGCATTCAGTTCACTAGGGCACGTCTGAGTCAGACTGGGTCAATCAGCCTGTACAAGCTGATCCCCTTATGTGTTTCAAACTCAGCACATCCCAATCTTTAGCCTCTTGATGAGCAGACCCCACAGTATTTTTGGGCTTCACAGGGATCTTTAGCTTAAGTAAAAGAAGCGTTGCTGCACAGCACGGGAGGAAGGAGAAGCAGAGAAGGAAAAATATACCCAGTTACTACCAGTTTGACTATAGAAGTTATTTATTGCTGAGTATATGAAATATATAATGGTACTAGTAGTAATAGATATGCAAAAGAAAAACAAACACAAACAATTACAATACTACCCTGGTTTCACTAAGTATTTGGGGAAACTTAGCTCAAGCTTAACTGATACAGTTCAGGTTCAGCAATTTATGCCTAGAGAGAAGGAGAGAGAGAGAGAGAGAGAGAGAGAGAGAGAGCGCGCGCGCGCGTGCGCGCTGGGATCTCACCAGTCCAAGGTACTTGGGTTGCAAAGCTGACAGGTAAAGTCCCTAGCACAATCCTTGAAGGGAGACGATATGTTCTTCCGGTGTCCTGATAATCTTCCAGTGATTGATAAATCAGGAAACACATAAGGTTAGGGAGTACTCAGATACTTGGGAGCCAGCTTGAAATTCCTATGGATAGCAGATATACTGATGGGATATCTCATGGTTTCTTCAGAAACAATAGATAGCTTGCAGCATCAGGGTTTTGGATTTTTACTTGTTGTGAACAAGCCTCAGCTTAGCATGACTTTTCCAGATCTTACTATAGTCTTTTAACAGACTTAAAGCAATTATTGGAGTGTTTATAACCTTTGGGCAGGAGGACTTCCACCAGTCGCCCCAGGAAAAGTATGACAACACATGTGGTCAGGGCTCCAATGGGCTGGACGCTGTAATGAACCCCTTTACCATTGTTCAAATGTTGCCCATACCCCCTCTGACTCAGTCTTTTGCCTCAGCATTCCCTAACCCGGCAACCAAGTTTTAGTCAATCAAGTTTAAATAGGCCTCCCATAGTGGGACCGGGGAATGTATGGCCCAAGATGCCTATTAAACTTTGGGGGCGGGGGGAGTCCTTTCTAAATCCAGATTAGAACTGGTCTGATAAATGCTGAGCTGGGTGTATGTAAATGTAGATTGATTAGCATTTGGAGCACAGATTCCCCATCACGTAGTGCTCCCCTGCTTCTCTGATCCCAGAATTCACTGCAGTCTCTGCTTCAGGCTTTCTGTTCTCCACCTCTCATGTAAGTGAATGGTCATCTGGTTCCATCTTGGATGCAAATGAGACCTAGGGCAGTTGTTTCACTCTTGTCACCCTTATCTGGAGGATTTTAGGTGCGTCTCTCACTGCATCTTAATCAGTTTTGTTTAGGTTGGGGGGGAAGGGGGATTTTTTGCAAGTCAGACAGCCTGTGTCCTGTGCCACGGTTCCCCAGGACACACAGCTGAAAGGTAACATTGTAAGGTCCCTTCCAGTCCCCAACATCTATGAATCTATGACCACCTGTGAGATAATACAGGGAGTGCATTACTGGAGCTCCAATATGCACTCAAAGATTTATATAAGAAATTCACAGGGTGCAGATTTGTGCTCATATTATAAGCACTCAGAGAATTTCAGTGCCCTGTTTGTAGGGTTGGTTGTTTGAGTGAAATAAAAAAAACAAAAAAACAAACAAAAAAAACCAACAAGCAGATTTACACATGAAATAAAGTTTACTTGATGACATAAATAGGAAAGTTAAAAATAGAATAAAATAAAGATAGGAATGAAAACAATAAGAATAAAAAAATTTAAATTATTGGTGTAAACAAAAATCCATTTTTTAAAATGTGTAAATAATAAAAATTAATGAAATAACAATTAAATTAATTAAAGTGCACCACTTTTCAGTCATCTGTATATATCCGCAAACTGTGAGCTGTAGACATTACCGGTCTGTAGTGGGGATTCGTGGTGTGTGGCATTCCCTGCTGTAATTTAATACAAAGAGATCAGCAGGGTGGATTGTTATGCAGTGCCCCCTGCAGTAATTTACTGCAAATAGCTCACTGAGCATTACTTGAGCTATACCGATGACATGTAAACAGTGATGGAAAAATAAAACTCACCATTTCAATTAGGGGACATATACACCCCTGAATGACTAAACCCCGACCATGTATACATTAATTCTCGAGGGCTGTATTTCACCTCACAACTGGATACATGCCATTCTGGATTCTATTCTGTTCTATACAAGTTCTTTACTACTTGCAAGACCCTGCTGGTACTAAGTTCTAGCACCATTTCTGGAACTTACACACAGTTAGCAATACTATTCCACATGCAGAGTGGATGCACAAGCATCCACACAGCTGCTGAGCGTGTGCAGTAGGTTGTGCTCCAGCTGTGCAGGTATATAGCTCCATACACATGTACCTGGGTGAGTCAAGTTTCAAAACTGTGGTCAGGCAATAAACCATGACTGACTCGTGTTAGTGGCTGGAGAAGAAGGAAGGCCTCCTTAAGTTTCAGCCCAATAGGCTAGTGATTAGGATACTCCACAAGGAACTAAGGGCACCTATACACATTATGGATCTCTACTCCAACACATGCTAATTAGCACACGTTGGAACAGACTTGATTAATTGAGGCTGCTGCAAGTCTGATGGAATGTGCCAATTAGAGCGCTCCATCAGCCTCTGAGTCACATGTATTCAGCATCCCCACATTTCAAAGTGGTGGCGGGGCACTTTAACTAAAGCTCATTTGACAAGCTTTCATCAAAGTGCCCCACCACCATTTTGAAGTCTGAGGCCCTGAATACATGTGACAAGTGATGCTGTGGGAGCACGTGTATACACATCTGAGGAGACCCAAGTTCCAGGCCCTTTCACACAGAGAGGGCTTGAACCTACATCTCTTCTACTTACTTACAGAAGTCTCTAGCTACAAGTCAGCCTTTTCTGTAGCCGTATACTTGAAGCCGAGTCATCGGCATCCAAGAGAGGGAAGATATATGGGGTCAGAAGGAAAAAAAAAAAAAAAAAAAGAAAGCTAGGGAGTGTGTGGCTCAGTGAGATGACTGCTGTCCTGGAAGTAAGGGGCCTTGGTTTCTTACCTAGTCCCTCCTCCCAGTGGAGCAGAAACTTCTATCTGATGTCTGTCCTTGTTAGCCAATAAATTTTAAATGCAAAGTGCTCTAGCTCAGTACCAAGAAGAGGGCTAAATTAGGGTCACTGCATGTAAGGACCAAAACTGGCAGTTATGTGCTTAGTTGAGTGCCATTTGGGTGCATAAACTGAAACAGTGTTATGACTCAATTGATTCAATGGGCTTGCCAATGGATTTTTTCCTAGAGGCATTGTTTCTAGGCCCATTACTATTCAATATTTCCATGAATGATCTGAAAGTAAAACATAAAAAGATAAAAGATTGCTGATAAAATGTGGGGATGACTCTGAGATTGACAGTGAGGTAGATACTAGGGATGAGGCAATCAGATAACGTCATTTAGATAGCTTAGTATATTGTGTTCAGTCAAACAAAATGCATTTTAATGTAGCCAAATACAAGTTCATCCAGCTAGGAAGAAAGAATGCAAGTCATTACTACAGAATGAGTGCTGGTATTCTGGAAGGCAACATCTGAAAATGATTTAATGGTCATTATGGACAAGTAGACCGAGCATGGGTTCCCCACATGATCCTGTATTTAAAAGGGCTAAAATGATTTGCAAGTAGCAGTAAGGAGATGACACTACCTTTGTTGTAAGGTATTGGTAAGATCAATAATGGAATACTGCATCCAGTTCTCGGGAACCATATTTTAAAAAGCACGTTGAAAAGTTGGAGAGGGCTCAGAAAAGAGCCACAAAAGCTAATTGGAGGACTGGAGAAAATCCATATCTTTAAGAGCTGAATCTGCATAGCTAATCTAAAACAAGATCAAGAGCTGATGAAAAAATACCTGGCACTGAAGGACTCTCCAGCCTTGTGGAAAAAAGGCATAATAAGTACCAGGGGGAAGAAGTTAAGACCAGACAAAGTCAAACAAGAAATAATTTTAACAATGAGGGAGACCACCAGAGGCTGTGATGGATTCCCAATCCCTTTGATGTCTTCAAATCAAGACTGGATGCTTTTCTTGAGAGTGTGCTGAAGCCAAAAACAATGTACGAGTCTCAATGCTGAACAAGTGTATGAAACTCCATTGCTTGTGGCAGACTGTGGGTGCAATAAACTCCAATACACTTCATACCAAAGTTTATTTCCCCTGGGAAGAGCATTTACATGTACATCTGGGACTGCAGCATGTTGAGCTGGGGTGGACCAGCCCCAGGCTGGCAGGAGGCCCTGGGGGTCAGCCTGCTAGCTCAGGGCTGCTCCACCCCAACTCAACATGCTGCAGAAGGGCTGGGGTTTCTTCTTCTCCGACGCTTCTCCCCTCTCCAGAGCGATCCAAGAATCCAATTTACTTCTCCGGGGGCTCCCAGCTTACTCCCTCATTCTTGTTCCCTCCAACATGCCAGACCGGCCCCTCCAATTCCCTGGTCTTGGCAGTCTTACCCGACTTCTCTCTCCCAGAGCCTTCTTCCGCCTCACTCTCTCCCTGCTTGCTGCGCCGTTCCACCCCGGGCTTTTCAATCTGCAGGGAATAGCTGCTCCAGAAATGGCATTCTCCCTGCTCGATCTCCTTCTCTGTTTGAAGTACTCAGATTTTAGCCGGTCCCTTTTCACAGGTACTTACACACATACCTTTTCATCTGCAATGCACCGGAGATCTGCTGCTTCGGAGCAGACTCGATTGAGTCTGTTCCACACGCAAGCTGATGCACACTGTGCCATGGCACATGCAGTTATAAGCAGCAAAAATTTGTGTCAGTATGCAGAAAATGGTGGCGGTGAGGTTTTGAACTAAAGCACCTTCTATATGTTTTAGTTCAAACGTGCACCACCGCCATTTTCTCAGCACTGACACACATTTTGCTGCCTATACAACTGCAAGCAACACAATCCCTGGTGCTTTTCAAATTGCCTGGTGCTGCAGCATTTGCACGTGTAAAAATGCCCAAGAGTTGGTGAATTAGAGACGGTGGAATTGTTTCCTTATTGCATCCTGACTTGATAGCTGAATTTCTCTCCCTGTGCCTACAGGCAGAAATAAAGTCACATCATTTCACTTTCAGATGTAGAACTACATATCAGGAAGAACTATATCATGACAATGAGACAAAGCCTGAGGCAGAAGGCAGATGCAACAGAAAACTCGTGTGAAAAACTCTTATGCAAATCAACCTGACATTTGGGAATAGCTGAGCACAGGATGTACTGTAACAGTTAAACTAATGGAGAGGTTCAGGCTGAAGCTACACCGAAACAGGATTTCTGTGAAATTTATGTGCCTACATCCAAAGAAACCAGGCCCAAATGCTTTGGTTCCAGCAGCCATTAAGTACCTAAAGTAATTTAGCATCTATATTTTGGACTGCAAAGATCCTTGTGTGTCTCCAAATTATGTCACCTGCTTAAAAATAGACATAGGTTAGAGTCTGTTCATGAAAGATTCAGAGACTGGGTTATGCACAGGGGGTGCCCTCAGGTTGTATCTAGGGTTATAACAGTCCCCTTCACCATTAAAATTAATGAGTATATGAACTAGTCCAAAAAGTAAAAAGGTAATAGCTAATATTGGTTTGTCCCTACATTCCCTTCAAATTAATCAGAGATGACTTTGGTCATGTATCTGCTATGGTTCAGTTAAATCAATGCTAATAAGTGAATGTATTTACTTTAGAACTATGTAGTACATAAGCAAGTAACCACCATGTCATCTTATATAGTCATTATGAAAAAGATATTCCCTCCAAGACTAAAGACATCTTTCATTAATTAAACTAACCAGCTGCCAATGAAGATTGTGTTTCAAAGAAACATGGTTAGGCACACAGGGGGCCTCTATAGCAAGTGAGGTGAGTTAGTTGCCTCTAAGGCACAATCCAGAGAGCTTTGACACTAAGCAGGGAACCACTTAGGCATAGACAGTAAGGAGCACTGAGCACACTGGGGACTCTGAATTCCCCTCCACAGAGGTGCCCAAGTCAGAGCAACCCAATTAGGCACCCACATTAACTCAGAATACAGAATATCACCCTCCTCTGAAGGTTGGTGACTAACAATGGTCATGGTGCCCGTCTTTTTGCCCAATAACCTAGTGGTTAAAGCACTCACCAGGGGCACCCCCTGTGCATAACCCAGTCTGCAAATATTTCATGAACAAACTCTAGCCTTCCTCAAAGGCTGAAGTTATATTGCTAAGCTAAGTAATATTTACCAAAGAGTTGAGACTTGCAATTTTCAGTTTGTTATGCTATTCATTTCAAACATTGACTACTCTTGATTTGTGAAGTATGGCTGGTCTCTGATTGGAAGACAGAAAGTTATAAGAGAGGACAACAGTGAATAAACAGTAAGACACTTTAAGGAATTATGTTTTAGCTGAATAAGCATTTGAGCTATATTCCTGGAAGTGTGGAGATTGACACACATTTTCCTATATGGCAATGCCTAGCATGAAACCAAATAGCATTCATCTTCTTTATAAGTGGGGATTCTGTTAATCAGCTTTTTCTTTTATGTGCCCGGCTGTCTTGTTCACCACTTCTTAGCCAGAGGGCTAGAATGTAAGGTGCTGGTGTTACAGCAATCCCCAGAGATACTTTTATTAGTGATATTGGCCCCTGAGCAATATGATGCTTATTCATAACTTTATGCCTTTAAGGCCTCTGCAGTGTGATGGTTCCCTGTACTGGGGTGAGCTTCCCCTCCATTCAGTACAGTGTTTATTGCCATGATGTGAATGACTTATTTACAAGCAGGCTGCCCTCTGCCAATTTGCTTCAGTGTCCATCAAGCCCTCATGCCCAGAGTTTGTGGCAATTGCAGTGAGCAGTGCTCACATATGTAGGTCACGTAGCTTTGTGCAACTGAACAGGATTTAACTCTGAAATTTTAAGGACAAACTAAAAGCTAAAATTGCACAGGTAATAATACAAAGAGTACTGTAGGGGCTTGCATCTACTTACAGCAAGTCTCTTCCTAGGAAACCATTGCTGCATGCTATTTAAACCTTAAATCAGATATTTAAAATGGGGCAACAGATCAATATAGAACTTTTCCTGAATGCTTCTGCATACACAGTGCTGCTCCATTTAATGTTCTAAGACTGCATTAAGCCATCTTGCTCTCATCGATTTTCTTCCACATAACTCCTTGTACAGTCTCATCTCCTTGGTATCACAGGTTATTAACTGTTCTTTGTAGCATTAGGCAGATTCCACCTTTAAGTTTCTTAGTTTCAGAGTTGTTAGGGACTGGAAGGGACCTTTACAGATCATCAGGTCCACTTGGGTAGGAAAGACTGCTGAGGTCAGATGACCCTTCACATCACTTTGGCTTGTTGAATGACCCTAGTCTTGCTTTTGCTGCTGAGGCTTTTGCTATCAGAGGAAAGATGATCATGTTCTGTATTACTTGATGAGTAGACTCAGTCTGCGGTTTACAAAAGGAGATTAAGGGCAAAGTTCTGTTTCCCTTTGTGCACCTAAATGGTAGTTTTCCAAACATATGAGTGGCATTATTGGCACTTGCACACAGGATGTGATTCTATCACCCCTATAATGTGGATGCATAAATGTACACCTATATCCTGAGTATGTTCAGCAGACTAAGCACTGGCTACATGCGTACCCAATTATGTAGGTCAGCCCATTATAGACACCCAAGTCATAAAAAATAGCCAATCAGAAACACATTGGGGATCAGATGCCAACTGCACAACTACTACTTCATGACACTGAGATCCCCCCTGTACCAGTAGGTTGAAAGCTGGATGCCCACTGAACCAGTATGGACCAAGGCTGGAACTGACATTCAGTTGATTATTTGTCTCAGCCCTGAAAACATACTGGAGACTCCAGCACTGGAGCTCTGGTGTGGCCCCAGTGCTGAAGCTGACAGTTAGCTGTTTAGGGTCACAGCTCCAGGGCTGACTTACGATTACTGAGATCCCAGGGCTGGAGGAGCTGGCAGCCAAACCCTGTCATGCAGCCAGTCAAGCCTTCTGGCAGGGTACCCTGCCACCATTCAATTTAATGCAAGATTGAAACCAGCTGTAACATTATATACATATTTGGGGAAAATATTTGGGGCACATATTTATGGCTGGTTTCACATTTTGTGGCACCTTTATTTACTTGAATGTGTGGCCGGGTTAGTACTTATGAGACAATGAGACAATTAACAGGTCAATCATGTCTTAAGTGTAAGGTCTGCCAGGGTCCTCATGGAAGCAGCAGCAGCAAACAGTTCTTCCCATTTTTCTAAGAACCTATTATGAACCATGAACTACTGCAATGGTAGCTGTCTCCCAAGTCCTGAGCATACCAGTTTGCCTGGTATACAATGCTGGTACTTAATTGTTTCCTTTTCTGTAACCAATGCAAAGATCAGTGAAGTACAGTTATCCTTTAAAAATGTTCAGTTGTGCCTTACTATAGGAGTATGAATATAGAGGGCTTAAGGTAAAGAAAGATACAGGTGTTAGGCATTATACATTACACACAAGCCAGTGAGAACTGATCTAGTATAGATCCAACGTGATGTTTCATTGAATGATTGCTTTGCTACATGCCACTGTGTTTTCAGATGTAAAGGACAGTTGAAGCTTCCTGTCATATCTATGTTGTGGTTCACTGAGCTCTTGTAAACTCAATTTCTCTTCTCTCTTTTTCTCTCATCCCCAGACCCTTAGGATATGGACACATGGCAATTCCTATAGAACAATTTTCCCTGTATTTTACTCTATTGTAAATTTTCTCTTCAGTAAAAAGGGGACACATGATAAACTCTCTCCAACTGGCTACCCGCAGTAGGTGCCCAGCTACTAAGTGCTAAATACTATTTACCCTACATGCAACTAAGGGGCACATACATAGCCACTACTACAATTAGTGGCATTTATACACAGTATGAGATGCTATTTCCACCTGTAACAAATTAAGATCACCCTCTACACAAATTTAGAATCATAAACTTGTAGGGTTGAAAGGGGCCTCCAGCGTCACACCCCTGAATGAATTCAGGATGTACTCCTCTTATTCCAATAGATATATCCCAAATAAATGTCTAGGAAACCTTTTCTTGACATCTCCATAGAGGATCCAAAGCTTCCTGGAGCAGCTTGTCCCACTATCTTACAGTTCTGAGGGCGAGAAATATTTTTTTGTCTGAGATTTAATCCAAGTCTGTTTTGCTGCAGTTTAAACCTATTGCTTTGTGACCTGAACTCCGCAACATGGGACAGCAGTTGTTCATCTTCTCCATGGCAGCCTTTCAAATAAATATTTGAAACTTGTTGTTCAAAATCATGCTTCCCCTAATCTCCTTTTCATCAAGCTAAACATACCTAGGTCTCAACTGCTCCACATATGGCTTGTATTCCAATCCCTTTATCATTTTTGTCATTCTCCTCTGGATCTTCTCCAGTTTCTCCACATCCTTCCAGAACTTCATACAACACTTTAACAGAGGCCTAGCAGTATTGACTAAAGTGGTTTCATTACCTGCTATGTCTTGCATATTATACTTGAAATGATTACCTGAAAGCCCAAAACTGAAATTATATTTTTACAATTCATCATGTTGCTCGCTCATATTGAGTCTGTAACCCACCAACCCCTCCCTCCACACCCCCAGCATCCTTTTCAGCAGCACTATTGCTTAGGCAATCATTTCCTACTCAGTATTTGTGCATTTGTTTTTTTCTTCCTCAGGGTAGCACCTCACATTTCTTTTTGCTGAATTTAATTCTGTTGTCTAGTGCCCAGTTCTCCAATCTGTCAAGATCATTTAAATTATAATTCTTTCCTTCACAGTGTTTGCAAGACCTTCAACTTCTGTGACATCTGCAAATGTGATCAGGAAGCTTTCTATTTCTGCATCCAAATCGTAAATGAAATGTTAAACAGCACTGGACCCAGAAGATCTCTGGAGGCTCCTACTTGAAACCGCCCACCTTCCCAGCAATGATTTATTTTTTGTTACTCATTACTGGTGGTTATTCATCCAAACATGCATCCACCTACCAGTAACTCTATGTAGCCCACATATCTCCAGTTTACTGATGAGAATGTCACATGTGTCCATCTTTAAAACCTTACTAAAATCCTAGTATATTATATTAATTGCATTTTCTTCATCTACTAAACTAGTTACTCTATGAAAGAAGGATTGCAGATTGGTTTGGCATGATTGCCCCTACCCCTTCTTCCTCCAGGGGTAGCATTTTATTTCTTTCCTGGTCATTCAAGTGCTCAGAGCTGGTCACCTACAAGTGATATTCTATTTTTTTTCCTGGGCATCTACAGAGCAATTTTGGCATCTATGTGCGCACAAGAATTCCATTCTGCATCACATAGCCCTGCACATGTGAATGACTATGTACCAAGACTGGGTAAAAAAGCAAGAGACTCCCTTCATTTTTCCCTCCCCCTGCTTCCTGGCTAAGACACTCACCTGGGAAGCAAAATTACTTGGGTCCTAGTCCCCCCTTACCCAAAGAATTAAAACCTCGGTCTTGTGTATTGCTTAGCACAGTGATAACTGGGGTTATGCATACCCCTAGGGGTACTTAGAAGAGTTGTAGGGAGTATGCAGAACTCTGCATGCGTGCATGCAGCCACAGCGCAGCAGGCGGGGAGGCAGGAGCACAGTCCAGCCACATGGAGAGCAGCCAGGTCTGGCTGGCAAGTTTGTTGTGGGGGGAGGGAATGGGGCTGGCAGAGGGGTTGCTCTGCAGGTCGTGGGACTGAGCCGTGTAGGGTGGGGGTAGGTCCCGCCACTGTGCACACACTGGGAAGGCATGGGGGGGGGGGGGGCATGTGCCCCTGGATCTGTGCACGGGGCGGGGCGGGCTGGGGCCAGGGCCATGCCAGGCTCTTCCTGGTGCAGGGCCGGGCCAGGCTGTGCTCAGGGCAAACAGCAGTGGCACTGGAAGCAGGACTATGGGGGTGGGGCTGCAAGCACCCCAAAATTCACCATAGCCCCCCCCAAACACTCCTCCCAGCACCCAGCCACCCACCCCAAGCGCAGCACAGCCAGGCCTCCCTGCTGGGAAGAGTCTGGCACAGCCCTCCCATCCCCGCAACCCTTACCCCCCAAGGGCATGTGAGCTGTGTGCCTGGGATATGCACAGGGGCATGCCACTCCAAGCCGGGGCTGAGAGGCAGTGCCATGCTCTCCCCATTGGGTCTTAGCCCACACTGCCCTCAGGGTGGGCAGTGGTGGTGTTGAGAGGAGGGTTGGAGGGGTTATGGTGAATTTTGGGGTGAGTGCAGCCCCCCCCCCAGCCCTGTAGGTCCCCATAGTGAGGGAGGGAGTGAGGCTGAGGCAGGTACTGCCCAGCCAGGGCAGAGCGTGGGGCAGAACCTGGAACAGCTTGTCTAGCAGCGTGTGGGCGCACGGCGAGCATGTGCCCCCAGATCTGCGTGCAGGGCACAGAGAGCTGCGGGCCTCTGCGGGCTGCGGCTGGGGCCGGGGCCAGGGCAGTGTCGAGCTTTGCATGCCCCTTATAGCCTCATTCCGAAACCACTGGTTACAAACATAACCACAATCAAGAGAGACTGCACTCTGCCCCTTTAAGAAGACAAACTTCTCCCCTTGTACAACATGCCTCCTAACTATGGGTACCTTATGGGCTCCTGCAGCCTTTCTGTACTTGGAAGTAGCAAAGCAGGCAGCCAGATGTAGCACACAGCTCTCTTGTGCAGGAGCTCCTTTTCCCAGGAATTGCCAAAGTAAACCATGTCAGCCCCAGCCCTTAGCTTATATGTTCCCTGAGCTCTGCCTCCTTCTGGTCAGCTGACCTCCAGCAGGTTCTGGCTAATTACCTTATTAGCCTGTCCCTCAGGCAACCTGCAGCTGTAGAGCTCTGCCTAGTCTGCAAGGCTCCTTTGCTAGGCTGCTTCTGCCAAAGGAACAGGTACACCTTAGTGCCCTGCAACAAGATGGTCCAATAAATATTAACACAACCAACCCCCTGCCATGCCTCTTCCCCTTCTTCTTGCATATTTCCTTGACCATCACAGTAACACTCCAACTCTACTGACTGATAGTCTTAGGTAGGCCTAGTTTATCTTAGACACCACTGCCTCCAGGGATAGGGTTGAGTTTGTACCCCACATTCTTTATTTTAGTTCCCTCCACTTGAACCTGCTACACTGGTGCCAAGTCAGATTATTGAGTTTAATATGTTTGGAAATAATCCTGAAAAATAAATGACACACACACTAATCATTAAGTATGTGTAACTAAGCCTGCTTGAATCACTCTCTCATAATCATATAGCAAACAACATAATACCAATCAGGTAAGCAAAACATGTACAAAGCCACATTGCAATCTATATCCTTCACACTCACATTTTTTGCTTTGGCTAAAATTATCAGTGGGCAGATTATGGAAAAATGTCAATCCAAATAAATGACTGAAAAACAGGGACCATAATGAAAGCCAGGATTCATCCTCATCTGTCATGTGAAGGAGCAGGTACCAAACTGTACCATAAATACAACATATTTGTTGTACAAATACAAATTTGAATTCTGAACTGAGACCAGAGATAATGAATATGAAGTATGTTCTCAATCTGCTTAGTGACTGAAGAATCAGTAAACACTGTGAATATTTAATTAAAATCAACTGTAGGAAAAATAGACTTAATTCTTATTAAACATCTGTGGCGATAGTTTCTTAAATGGAAATTAAATAGGGATTAAAGTGCCTTAGGCACCATCCATTGTGACCAGGAATATCTTAAGAAAAAAGCACTGTCCTCTATTTAATTATGGCTCCATGAGAAGTAAATTTTTCCATGGCTCTTCCTCCATTACCAGGACAGGGGGTTTCAGGAAATGGGGCTTTTAGCCAACAAGGATAGGTCTGAAAATGTTCTTAAAATGATTGTTCTTCTTGTCTCTAATGTCACCATGAACTGTCTCATATCTCTGCCTGACAACCCCTCATGTACGGAAATACAAGAGAAACACCTTGACATTTCTTCAGCAGCTGTAATGGGGATATGTTGGAGGGAAACAGCAACATTCACACTTTCTTCTGCCATTCCTCTGGGCTCCCTGAGGCCCTTCCTGTATCATCCCCACCTGCCTGCCTGCCAGGTAATAGACAATGAAGGATCTTGGGCCAAACTCAAAGGGGATGCTCCTGTGGCATAAATAGTTAGAATCTTCACTTCAAGGTTACCAGTCTGTGTGGGAATCCAAGAAGAGACAAACTGGAGAGCTGGAAGCTTTTAGAGGATGAAAGATAAAGCTGAGTGGCGCTACCTTAACTCATGCCTTATACCTTCTTTCAGGTCCTTAGACACATCTACCTTATGCTCTACTGCTATAGCTGTGTCAGCAGCACCCCCTAGTGAAGATGCAGAGTATGCCAGAAGGAAGAATTTTTCTTTCAATACCAGTATACCATCTCCCCAAATGATATACCTTAAGCTGACAAGAACGTGTTTTTTTCCTTTTGACATAGGTATGTCTAAACCAGGATGGGTGTATGGTTACTATACTTAAGTCAGCTGTGGGGGTAGGCCATGTAATCTTTTTTCAGTGCTAGTCTTAGTACCCTTAGTTCTGTGCTGGCAGAACTTTGTAGTTTAGACCAAATCCAGGGGTGCCTCAGCTTCAAGCCCTTTACACATCAGGAGAATAAGAATAACCTGATGTGCCAGGGTCTAGCTACAAATGGGCCTAGATGCAAAGGAGGCCTAGTGGGTTGTAGGCGGTCTAATTGAGTACAATGAAGTCAGTGACTGCAAAGACACCTTATTTATATCAAGTAATGGACAACCTATGAATAGGCACTGGCACACAAACTGCCATTACCATCTGTCTAAAACAAAACTAGCGTGGAAAGGATTGCTAATGTGAAGTCAAGTAGGCCACATCCAGACGAGTGTGGGTGTGTGGTATGTGGCACTGCAGACCTATCTGCGGCACCACACTGCATATACAGGCTTGCCACATACTGCTACCTTGCGGGGGGTGGGGGGAAGACTTTGACTCCAGGATCTCCCAGGGTCCAAAAAACCCACAGGAAAACAAGTTGTGCCACTGCTACTTGTCCCCAGTGTAACAAACGGCCACGGTGGACGTGGCAGTGAAGTCCACATGGGAGTAAAAGAAATCTAGTGTTACTCAATGAAATGTCACTGCAATATGGTGAGCCAGGAACTGTCTCCTGTCTTGCAGCCTTACATTTCATTCTTTCACAGGAAAGCAAATAATTTTTTGGTTTGGAATTTCTGAAATTTCCTATGATCTGAGTTTTGCCTTTAAGCAAGTTGAACCTTGGTAGCATGCTGTGTAGTATCAAATCAGTGGTTAATAGGAATAAGTAGATGAAAAATGAGCCAGCTCCAAGTATCTGATGTAGGTTATTTATGGTTGGGACATATCCAGGCCCTCTCCAAATAATAAAAACAAGTAGGCTGTACAGGGAAAAAGCATTGAGATGCTAGAAACATTGCTGAGATCTCTATTCTTGAATTACAGATCTGTGCAGCGCACAGGCACATCTGCAGCCTAGTACATATGACAATACACAGACCAGCTTATCTTTTACCATTGAGTCCAGAAGGCAATTTTCACTGGCAGCTGTGACAAGCACTGAGTAAGCTGAAGTGAGCTCCTGTCTAGATATTTATATCAAAGGCATCACAGTAACTGACAACATTACAGGAAGCCAAATTGTCTGGAAAAGCCTGCCACTCCCTGTCTTCATGAGTGGCTAGAAGGAGCATAAAACTCATATCTTATTATAGATAGTGGCAAGAACTTGCTGGAGGGATCAGCATCTCTGTTTAGGGCTGGAGTTTTCAAAGGAACTCACCTGCCATTTAGGTGGAAAGCAGGTGGCCAGAACACCCACAAATGCTTCCTCCATCTGCTCCTCAGAGATTTTCAGAAGCTGAGAATCATCTAGTTCCTTTAGCTTCTCAGAGGTTTGGGAGCGATGTGACTAACTTTTCTATCCAGTTAAATTCCATTTTGTAGACATGACTTGCCTATGTGAGAAGTGACGTGTTCCTCTGTGTCCTTCCTTTTAACCCTACTGCCCGAAAGCTTCTGCTTCCTAATTAAACCTGAGTGCAGTTTGGTAGATGCCTTTTGGGGAATTCCATTAGTTCATCTCAGGCTCTTGAAATCATTTTAAGTGAGGTGAGCAAAATCATCCAAAGTGTTTCCCACTTACTTGCCACCTTTTTTTAAAGCCCTGGTTCTTTAAGTTATGTATTTCAGTAAGAATCTCAGCTTTCATTTTAAAGGATAGGAAGTTCATCTCCTTATGATGCAGTCTAAAGGCACAGAGAGCAGAATGCAAGCAGATCACACCCATTTTTTTAAATACACTTCAGAATTATTTAAGCCAAACTTGTGATTATGGCACATGATTTTTAAGCATTTAGAGTTGGTAACACTCTTTTTTAAGAAGGGGAAGAGGGGAAGGGTGTACCACTACTGATCCTAAAACTGACATTGTGTGTGTCCCTTTAATTATTAGACCTGATTTTGGTCTGTCATTTGCTGGGCAGTGGGGTAGAAGATCAGGACAGGGGAGAGCTGGAGCAAGTGGCTCAGAGTGGGTAGTGGAAGAGACCACTTTCAAACAATTCTGGTGCCACTATGTCCTACCTTCTATTTGTAGGTCTTTTCTACAGCATCTCTCTCCAGTGAGGCCCCTTCTCTCCTTTGTTTTGGGTCAGGAGGCTGTGCCCTGGCCATCACTATAATAAAATGCATAAACCTGTAAATGGCAGTGATCCAGTGAAATGTGCATCTTGCAAGGTAACTCAAAAAGCAAATCGCCAAGCCCAAAATCACCAGTGGCGAAACCAGAAGTGCGCTTCTGCCAGCACTTTCAGTTTCACGGCTGGTGTTTTCAGGGGGTGCACAGCCAATCTCAGGAGGGTGCACGTGCACCCCTTAGCATCACCAATGCAGGAGACTTTTCCTCATGAAAGAAGATTAAAGGAACTTGGCTTGTTTGGCTTAACAGAATGAAGGTGGAGAGGGGAAATGATTATTCTTTACAAATACATTTTTAGAGTGAATTCTAGGTAGGGAGATGAGCTCTTTAGGTTGAAAAACAACACTGGCACAAGTACAAATGGCTACAACCTTGCCATGAACAAAATTAGACTGGAAATTTGAAGGAACTTTCTAGTTCTCAGGGGGATGAAGTTTTGTAATGGGCTTCTGAGAAAGTAGTGAAGACAAAGAACTTGAGTAACTCTAAGACCAACCTTGATAAACTTATGGAAGGGTTAGTTGTTGGGGTAACGATGTGGATTTTGGGTGTTGGGGTAACGATGTGGATTTTGGGGAGTGCTGAGTGTGCAGTTGAATAAAAGTTTTTTTCCTGTGTCTCAGCAGAAACTGCTGGTCACAAGGCTGGATATATATTAAAAGCAACTAACTTGGCTAATGCTTAAGTAAGCGGATTCTTAACAGGAGGGTAGGGTGCCAAGTGCATGTTGTGTTGAGTAAAAATAGAATAGCCCACCAACTAGTGTCAGGAGACAAAAGCAGAAATACGGCCCTGGAGATGGTGCTGAAGTCAGCAAGAAAACTAGAAAGAACCAGTGAGAAACCGTAAGGGGCTGAAAGAAGATGGGGGTCAAAGTCTTACACATGCGCTTTTAGCAGAGAGTCATGTAAATGAATGAAATGCATAGGCAATACCATGCTAAGGAAGCAAACCGTAAACAGAGGCGAAGCTCGAGATGGGAGGAGAAATGGGTGGAACCAAAGGAGGGACAAAGGCAGAGTGAATGTGAATATGTATGAACCAAGGTGTAGAAAATGTGAAAAGAACTAATGTTCAAGGAAGTTCCCCAGTTTGTTGTTTTTTTGGGAGCTAATCTGAAGCTGTGTCCATTCTGAATAAAGCTGTTGTGAGCAATGTGTGCTGGTGTTTGCACTCTGCTTGCTCTGGCTAATGAGTAACAGGATCCATGGGCAATTGGACCACCATCTCCCTAGTCATTGGGCACCTCATGAAGTCGGGGTCTAACATTAGTAAAATAGGAGAGGGTGTGTTTGAGTGAACAGCCAGTGTCTATATGTGGAATCAAGTATTTGCAATTCCCATGTTGCGGTAACTCTGGCAGTCTGGTAGCTGCCTGGCAGTTCCATGCTTTAGGGCTTTTGCTGCTTTAGGGGCCAGGAAGGAAAGTTTTTCCCTCATGAATTCTGTGGGTTACTGTCTTTGTATGGTTATTTTTCCCTCCCTCTGGAGTACTGAGACATTGGCCATAGCTAAGATTGGAGGTTTTTGACTAGGGCACACTTACATTCCTTGCTAGAGATCTTGCCCTTCTTTTCAGGATCACACTCATCACCATAAATAGGATCAGGAAGGAATTTTTCCCTTAGTTCAGACTGGCACAGACTGTGTGTGGGAGGGCTGGGGGGCAGGGATGGGGGAGGGAGTGTATTGCCTTCTTCTGTACCATGGGGCTTGGCTCACTTCCTAGGATCCTCTGAGCTGTCGTAACCAATTACTCCTCTTTCATTGCAATGGCAGGGTATAGGCAGTGCCCTCATCTCCCTTGCTTTTACTGAGGACACATTATAGGGCAGGGGTCAGCAACATTTTTGGGCAGAATGCCAAAAACACCCCAAACTTGACTTGTAAGATGTTGGCATGCCATGGGCAAATGGTGGGGGAGCCACAAGAGACTCAATCCTTGATGTGGCAGCACAGCCCCAGCTTCTTCTCCACCATTTGCCCCGAGGCATGCATGCATCTGCTGCCAGCAATGAGCTGTGCTGGGCTCTGCAGACCTCGGTGCCTCCATGTCACCTGCTGTGAGTATACTGGTCTCTGTGGTGGGCAGCAGGTGCCTGCCCAAAGCCCAGGCTGGCTATGGCAGGAGCCTGGGAGGCTGCAAGCTGCTGCACTGAGATCTGTGGAGCCCTAGCCTGGCTCATTGTTGGCAGTGGGTGCATATGTGCCTCCAGGAAGATGGTGGGGAAGAGGCCAGGGCTTTGCTGCCACAACAAGAATTGGGTCCCTTGCAACTCCCAGTGGGGAAGCTGTGAGGCAGCATAGCCCCAGCCCCTTCCTCACCACCTGCCCCAAGGTGCATGCGCCAAACAAAATGCCTTTGCATGCTATGCTCTGGCATGTGTGCCAGGAACTGCCAACCGCTGTTATAAGGTGTTCTTGCTTTTTCTAGTGTTGTGCCTTGTAGGTGTGCATTAAGGTGATGTTTTGGGAGTTTCCTTGGGCAAAATATTACCTGTGAAAGCAAGAGATACTGGGAACTGACAGGCCACTCCAGTCCTATGTTCCTATCTTATGCACATGGTCACTTTCTTATTCCATTAATGTCTGAGCTTGATTTCACCTCAAAAGGTAAACTCATGAAAAAGAAAGAGCCTATTTCAAGAAAAGACAGTGACACAAACTAACATGACCCACCATGCAGCCACATAGACACTGTAGTGAAAGCCATGACTGATTGATTTAAAACAAAATAAATTCTGAAGCTGGTTGGAAAAAGATATTGTGAAACTTCATATGGTCAAGCTATTCATTTGTGGTGCTCCAAGCAGACCTTTAAAGAAAACTAATAAAACCCCTCATCTTTTCATTTACTGGAAACAGGGTTGCTGATAAAATTATGATTTTTGATAGCGTCAGTTTCTTGATTTTTAAGAAATTAAAAACTTAAGAAAAACTTCATTCAGTTCTTTCAATATGAACTACTGAATGCATACCTACAAGGCACAAAACTAGAAAAAGCAAGAAAAAACACATTCCTAGAGTAATTCTAAATGCAGTTACACCATGCCCAGTTTTTACATGAAGTAATAAAGAACAACAGGTACTTTTGCTAAAGCCTCTTCTTCTCCACAAGACCACCTAGGAACGCTATATGATGAGCTGAGGTGGAGCTTGAAATTCTTGTGAAAGCCTCAAATGAAATGTGTGTAACTTCTGCAGTATAAATGGAGAACCTTGTTTCAAATGGTGGCAGACAAAATGCCTTTCATCTTTCTGTCAAGCAACAAAATTAAATATGGGCTAGAACCAGACCCCAGGATACGAGCTCCTCACATTGTATGGTGGTTCTGATAGCAGTGGCCCTACCCATTATGTACATACCTGAAAGCTTGGCTGCACAAGTTTTAACTATTTTAGCTGTCTTCCTTTTTAAATTATGGTGAACAAGAGTGTGACCTGAAGTGAAGAATGTAAATCAATACATGGCTTTTCCAAAGCATTGCACAGAAACTCCTGACCAAAGCTCACTCCTGAAGCTTAAACAACTTAACTCCCAGGTGTGTCCATTTCCTTCCTTCACCCCATGCATAATACAATTAATTAAATATACTCTCCTACAGATTGTTGGCTGAGGGTGACACATGTTTAATGAACAGCTGCCGTCTCTAATCACATTGGCAATTAGGAATGTAATTAGAGCACTTGCAAATGGTTTTCATGCTGATAAAACATGACAGAATGGAACATTTTCACTCACTGTCAGCTGCCAGACAAGCTGTTACCCATCTAATGGCAATTTAATTACAAATTCCTTCACTGTCTTTGTTTCTGGATTGCCCTCGCATGTGGCTTGGGTGGGCAACACTCTGGATCTTACTTTAATGCTACCTGACATCGATCTATAGATGCAGTTGATACAGCTCCATCTGAAAGCAGGGTGCTGCTATGGTGCCAGAAAAATCCAATCCCACCTGCATGTATCCGAGTAGTTGGTGGTAGGTCTCGCAATAAGGTTCACTTATCAAGGATTCTCCCTAAAACAGGAAAATACTTATTGCAGTAGCATTTTCCACAGGGTTGGGTTAAGTCAAATATCAAAATGCCGAGCAGGCTTTTAAAAGCATTCTTGGTTAAAGAACGAACATGTGCCAGACTATGGTGTTGTTCGTAATATTTCTGGGTTAAATGTGTTTTATGTTACAATCATGTTGCATGTTTCAGTTTCCCTGACTGGCTTGTACACTGGGGAAAGTTTTATTAATGCTGCTTTGAAGCAGACCTGGGATACTGCACAAAGTGTCTCAGCTACTGAAAAATGGGCTATCAAGAGAATAACAAGGCAATTTGCATATGAAAATACACTAGAGCACCATTGGATTCAGGCCCCAGCACCTGCTGTATCTGGCTATGAAGTGGTGGATCCTGAGCCATTCTTTTCCTTCCTGTGTGTCTTTCCAGAAAGCCTTCTATTGAACTAAGCCAAAATATACATGACAAACATCCCAATCAGCAGGTCAACATATGATATTTGTAACTCACTACAGAAGAGCTCCAGAACACTTACAGCCAGCATTAAGTACTATGTGAAAAGCAAAAGCCAAAGGGTCTGAGAAAAAGAAATGAGACTCTCATGAAAACTTTTCAAGAGAGTAGGTCTCAATCCCTAAGCCTTGTAACCAGATCTGCTACCACAGACCAGGTTGTGCACAACCCAGGGGGCCACATTAGCTTATATGAAAACAGGATTGGGACCAAGAATGTAGACATTCTTTTTTAGTATTCTCCAGGCATTTTCATCCATCCCAGAATAATGCACCATTAAAAAAAAATTGAAATTATGCATCAAAGGAAATGTGGTTGTAATTCACCAGTGTTAGAGGGCCATTAGTGTTCATAATATATGACTCACGGTGTGAACAGGAATATACTAGGTGTTTTGTGCTGTTTTTGATGATGGAGAGGAGAGAACTGAAAAAGCTGCATACAAAAAGGCGTCAAGTTTTTTTCCTCCATGTCTCATCTCCATTTACTAAATATGAGTCGTATCTACCATGGAGCATTCTATTGTACTTACTCAACCTGATTTCAAATGAGCCAAGAGCGGTAGTATAAATAGGGGCAGGTGACAAGGATTCCAGCCCCAGGTGCCCACTTGTAAGGGGCACAGTATTGCCAGTCACTGCTGCTACTGAGGCTCAGTCAGCTCAGCTGTCCCTGCTGCCTAGGGTGCAAAACTGCTTGTTATGCCTCAGGTCAATACAGGGGAAGGCTCAAGTGTGAGCAGAAAGGATTTTCAATGAAAGAATTCAGCAAAAACCCACGCATTGTAGGAAGACTTGTCTAAGCATTATACTGACTGTCGTGTCCACGTAGTACTTCGTGGCAAGGGTAATCTGGCTGGGCAGCAGGCCCAAAAGGGTGAAGTGGAGTAAGAAGAATCCAGAACTACAGTTCCTGCAAGGGACAAGGGTGGCATGAGAAACTTACCCTTGATTGGTCAAGAGAAATGTTTGTAGGAGATGTCAACATATTTTGCTTCAGCAAAACTTTTCTGGAGTTTCTTTGGCCACAGGGCAGATACAGTGTTGCTGTCAATAGGACCAGTTCTCACCAGCCAGTTCCTGCTAGCTTGTGCCTTTTATACCCAGTGACCATCCAGTAGCTGGAGATGTTGTTATTGACCCAAATTAGATGTAACCTGATGACATATCTGCAAAAGTCTCCAACCCATTATTAGGGGTGTGCAAACTGGGCCTGTGGTGGAGTACCTTAGGGGTGCTCGCCATGTGGCAGGGGCTGTAGTAGGCTGTGACAAAACCAGCAGGGAAGACAGCCAAGCAAAACCCCCGAATGTCATTCAAAGGGGGGAGGTGTGTGGCAGAGCACCTTTGGGGATGCTTGCCACTTGAGGGCTCTCACAGGCTCTGAGGGGAGCCTGCTTTGGAGGAGCAGCAGGGGAAACCTTCCCCAGGAACTATTTTAAGGGGAAAGGTATGTGGCAGGGCACTGTTGGTGCCTGTCACTTTAAGAGCTAAGCCAAGCAGCCAGCAGGTGCTTGATTGTGGTGGCCATTTTAGATCTCTGGCCACCCCTATAAGCAGGACAGTTTGCTGCTGGCAGGGCAGGTAGTAATATTATTTGGCTATAAGGCTGTTTGTAACATCAGGGAGGGAAGGGTAGTAGCTGTAGGGGATGGTTTGGATGCTCCAGGTCCTGGGCATGATCTAAAACTGCACCCTGCTGGGAGGTGGTGACCTGGTGGGGCTCTCAGTAGTGTTGGAGCCCCCAGGAAATGCCAGGCCAGTTATCACCCCAGTGAAAGGTGGGTAATGGCATCTTAACCCTAACCCTCACCTTCTGGTGGGTTATGTAACACCAGAGGTAGTTGGGGCCAGGCATGGCTGCAGCTGCCTGAGCCCTGTGGGGTGCAAGACCCCAAGGAGGGAGAGTGAGGGCCAGGTATGGCTATGGCTGCCTGAGCCCTGTGGGGTGCAAGACCCTGAGGAAAGTTAGTTGGGGCCAGGCATGGCTATAGTCACCTGAACCCACTGGGGAGAGAAACCCCATGCCCCCAAGTGGAGGGGGCACTGTGGAGCTCCAGTAAGGGGGGCAGAGATGTGGAGCCCCAAGTGGAGGGGGCAGCCCCAGCGAGGAGACCGTGTGAAGCCCTGGTGAAGGGGGTGGAGATGAGGAGCCCCGGTGAAGGGGGGTGGAAACCAGAGGGCTGAGAGCCCAGTATGTTTATATGTGTAGAGTTGCCCCTGGAAGGGGCCAGAGCAAGCTTAGACCCGGTCAGGTAATTGGCTGGCTGCTACTTGGGTCATGGGAGAGGCCCAAAAGACAGTACGTCTGCCACCCAAGGTACAAACTAGCAAAGTCTATGGCCTAAGGGGCCCGCTCCAAGAGGGAGTAAGGTAGCGTAAGTTGCTGATGCATGAAGGAGACCCTGTGAGAGAGGGTGGAGTGGGAGGGGCCCTAGTGAGAGGAGGGCAGTATGAATGTGTGTGTGATTAAGGCCTGACGGCACGGCCTAAGCTCGGTCTGGCTGTAGGCTGGGAGCATTGTCATCTGGATGCCATCTGCGGGGCATGGGCTGTGGTGTAGGGGAAGAATGGAGCCGCAGATAATGCCCCCTGGCATCGGGGCAAGAATGGGAAGCCTCCCACCTTAATTAATATTGTAATTAATGAACAACAAGGCATGGCAGGTAAGACAGGTGGCTGGCATGCCCAAAGGCAAGTGGGGAAACTAGCACTGTGGCTAGTGGGGGAGCCCCATTTTGCCACAGGGCCCTATTTGATTCAGATTCAGCCCAAATCAGGGATAGTGATTCGATTTGTTGGGTCGAATCACTGTCCACAATTTGATTCAGCCAAATCCAATTCTTAAGATTTGATGCTGATTCAGAGAATCAGCAATACGGTCATAGACGTAGCTTTAAATGTTTTTTCTACATACCTCGAGGTACCACGCTCGGTTTGTGAATGTTGCAATGGTGGGGCGGATGGAGGGTTCCACAGGAGTGCAGGGGGGCCCCCCGCATGCTTGGTGGCAAACTTCTGGGTCCTCCAGGGAGTGCAGAGGGCTCCCCCTGGCTCAGCGATCAGTTGTGGGGGGACACACTGGCTGCCCCCTGCCAGAAGGCACCAGTTTCCTCTGGTCCACTTCTGGGTCTGCTGCTGAGCACACTGGCAGGAGACCCCTGCGCTCCATCCACCCCACCATTGCAGCATTCACCAGCCACCTGGTACCTTGAAGAATGTAGAAAAAACATTTAAAGCTGTGTCTATTGCCAAATTTCTCTGAATTGGTTCAGAGGGTTCCGATTCAATTCAGAGAGATTAAAGGCTCTCCTGATTCAATTCAGATCCATAGATTTGGCCGAATCTCTGCCAAATCGAATCAGTGAGTGAAGCTTCACATAGCCCTACCCACTATCTTTCCATGAGGGCTGATCTGAGCATTCCCAAATTAGTTGGATAGATTTCATGGACTGGAGCTTTATAGTAAAAGTGAGGGCTGTTTCTGGCCATACTGTAACACTAGACAATAGCTCACGTGACAAAAAAATAAGTAACTTCCAGGTGAAAGAAGTTACTTGGCCACCTAGCTCAGGTGGTTTGGAACTGATCAAGCAATACAGCAACACAATGAAATCTCGGCAGTCTCTTCTGAAGGGTCAGATCCTGATAAGAGATAATGAGAGAAACTTTGCCTCAGCGAGCCAGCAAATATAGAGAATCAATGATCAAGACAAAGCAGAATTTGACTATTTCTGTATGTGTTAGCTACAGAGTATACTGCTATGGGTCTCCAGAGGGAAATTGTATGGAGTAACATGACAAAAAGAATATGTGGGCTTCTGAGCCAGGTTACTGTCACAACCCAAAGTTGCGATTTGTTGCGTGTGTGTGCTTCGGCATTGCTAAATTATGTTCCCGTTAAAATTACAGTTTCCTTGCACGGTAGAGTTCTCTGCCGCAGGAGAGAACTCTGGTGCAACGGGGGATTTCCCGCCAATTTGTAGCTTTCTTTGCAGGGTGCATTTCTCTGCTGCAGAGGAGAGGTGCTCGTTGCAAAGAATTCCCACCATTCGTATTATAATTTGAGCCCCATTATTGGCTAGTTCTAAATTATGCACACGTGGCGTCTAGTGATTGGCTTGCTAGCCGTATAAAAAGCTTGAGTGGTTTCCGCCCAAGTTGCAGGACTCCACGAACATCAGGAGGAGGAGACTTCACCCTGTGTGAAGATCTCTAAGCGCTGCGGATCCTTACAGACCCAACGCATTTCAAGCAGGCAACAGAGGTCTAAACAGCCTCTAGCCTCTCCCCGTCGCCGAGCACAATCCTAGACGTATCCCTATCCTATATGCCCAATTTTCGAACTCACGGAGTCTTAACAGCTCCGGGGGACCTGGGAACCGAACAAAACCCACGGAGATTCAGCTACTCCGTGAGGAAAGAATTACCGAACCCGCGGAGCCTAAACCACTCCGGGGACAAAGAACCGAGTTTGTCAGAGTCCTCCAACGAGGATTTAAGCGGAGCTACACCTGAAAAACTGTCCAGCCTACACCGCGACCATCTTGGGTGTAAATAAATAATCTTTTCAATCAACCGCTACGCCTCCGTGCCTAATTCTAGCTCACACATACCTAACCGCCCCGCGGTTTTCTCCGACCCCACGTGCCCGGGCTGCTGGCCACAGCCCACGTGCACAAAGACAGGCCTGACTCGGCCCCGGCCCACACAGTTACAAATATAAGAATGTATAGAGGGGCAATGGGAAGGAAAGGTAGGAGGCCTTATGCAAACTTTTTTGTTGCAGGATTAACAGCTGTAAAAAATAGTGACTTTGTTTCCATGTGGGTGCAGTGGAAGGTAGGTGCAAGCATGTGTAAGCATTAGTGGGCAGGTTGTTTTTTGTTTGTGAGCAGTGTCCTTGTCAGTGAAGAGCTGAATGATGTTTGTGCAATCATTACAAGCTGTCAAACAGATATAATTTCTTTGTCTGTAATGTTTCCCCTCCAATTTTAAGGTGCTTGATAAATGGTGTAAATGAGGTTTAATTATTAAGTACGGAAGTGTTAAGGATCCCTTACTTTTTTCAGCTGGAGAAACTGGCAACTACTGAAGTTTTTATCTCTGGGTCTCACTGCATGACAGCCAGGAACAGACTCTTAAAATCCCACATCCTTAAGAGAGAAGGATATATGGCTTCACCTTACACTCCCTGAGCAAGCTGCTTCACTTGGACAAGTTTCTCTACTCTAGTAGAATGGCTAAGCAAGATGTTTCAGCAGTGGAATAGGAGCTGTTGCTGCTGTCCAACTTGACTATGAGGTTGAGGGGTTCCACATTTTTTTATTTATGGATTTAGATGGGGATGATCCTGCCTCGAGCAGGGGGCTGGACTAGATGACTTCATTAGGTCCATTCCAACCCTACATTACTATGAACCATGAGATGCAGCATTTACAAACATGAAAGCAAATATCTGGGTTAGTCCTGGAGCTTTATAACAACTCCTGCTGCCTCTTTCACAAGAACATGGAGGTATTAAATTGGACTAACTCCTATAAAGCTGAGAATTTTAAGTCTCCTGAGGGCAGGAAGTCTGGTTGCTAGAAACGGATGAGGACTGGGGACAGAAGGAAGACAGTGAGGTGGAAATCTGTAAGCGGCGATAGGTAGGATGGGGCCAACTATTTCTGTAAAGACCTGCTGGTTATTTTCAGGGAATCAGGGATTTCAGGGATTCAAGACTGATACATACACACAAGATTCATGATTTGAAACACACTGATATTAAAACTTGGAACAAACCGACCAGGGTTGAACCTGGAAGTTTTCCTGGTGGATGCCTGGTATGTTTGTGGCCAGGATTGAGGCCTGACATGTTTTGTTGCTGTTGCAATTTCTTTTGTCTCAGCCTAATTTGTGTGGTTGAGCCCTGCTATAGTCCAGGACCTAATGCAAGTAAGCCTGCCCTGCCCCCCTCCCCTAGTTGTTATTTTGCAGGTGTTTTATCTCAAGCTAGTTTGTGTGGTTAAGCCCCACTGTATTCCAGGACCTGGTGCAAATAGGCCTGGCCCTCTTTTGTTCCTTAGTTCACACCCAGTGCAGGTAGGCCTGGCACCTCTTTGAGTTTTTTTGCAGTTTTTTGCCCCAGCTGGAGATGTGGTATTGGAATTACGAATTTTGGAGGTGAGGTATGCTGACTGGAGCTGCAGTTACCCCCTCAAAGCTACCACATGGGAGTAGACATCAGTGTCATGTAGCTTTCCAGGGAGAAATGAAGAGCCCCTTTGTAATGCAGAAGGACTGATGCTCACTAGCAGCTCCCTGAGATGCCACAAACCTCAAGGAGCAGTTTACAAGATTCTCCAGGGTGGGCCCCCATCCTACCTGCTGCTGAGTAGCAGATATAAGGATGCAGGCCCCTGAAACTAAGCCATTGGGTGAGCCCCCAGATCTCAGACTGCCTGTGCATGGGTTAAGTCTCCCCAAAAGGGCTGCAAGCTAGATATCATGCCTTGTAGTTGACAGCATTTCAAATTGCATTTGGTGTTTCTTCCTGTGTTTGTTTTGCCTATATTTTCAGCAATAAATCTGTCCTCTTATGTTTACACTGCTTGTGAGGAGGGGGTCTTGTTTATGTGGAACACCCCAGCCAAATTCAGTGATCCCAGATTTCTGGGTTGGGGCTCAAACTACAATAAAAGTGTATTGGGTACCCCAAAATTTGAACCTGGCCCTTGTTGCCCCTAACCAGTGCCTGGCAGAAAGGTTACATGTAATACTAAGCTCTTGTCTATCACATCCTGCTGGACCCAAGGCCTGACCTTGCACTTAAAATGTCTGAGAGCCAGAGCCTGGACCCACAGTACCCGAATGCTCCTGAGTCAAGGTGATAATGCTGAATCCTGGATCGTTGAACAGGAAATCATTGATTAGAACTCAATAATGCCTGGACTGCATTGTGGTTATAGAAGCACAAACACATTAGGGTAGACACTATGCCTTGCTCTAAGACCTTGGAGTTTAGAGGGAGGTTCCTTTTTTGCATGGGTCTAGATTTGGGGATACAGTGGTACAACAGTATCTAGGGCTTAAGTGGCATAGGCAACCTCTGAGAGTGGCATGTAGCAGATAAGGGGGAGAGCAGGCAACACAGCAGAAGATAGGGCAGGAAGCAAAAAACCGAGGAAAGGGTAGGAAGCAGAGCAGCAGATCAGGCAAGGGAATAGGATCAGAGTGGCTCTTGGAGAGAAGGTAGGGCTTACCTTGTTGCCACCCACTGATCTAGGGCAGTGGTTATCAATCTTTTTTGTACCAGGATCCATTTGTAAACATCAATGGTCAGTCCTGACCCAGTGCCCTTCACTCCCGACTTGCTGCCTCCTGCCCCAGACCTCCAGTGTGTGGGGCAGAGGATGGGTGTGTGGTTTGAGGGAGGTGTGTGTGGGGCATAGGGGGCCCCAAGCAGTCCCTTGAAGACTGGAATCCTGAAAGCCTGCAAGGGAAAAACCACGGTTTCCCACATTTTTTTCCCTCCTTTTAAAGGAGAATCCATTTTTAAAATTTGATCCAATTTTTTAAGTTTGTTCACCACCCTTTCATATATTCTTGCAACCCATGGGTTGAGAAACATTGATCTAGGGGGTGCTGTGGAGGAAGGCAATTGGTTTTCTGCTATGGGAGAAAGTGAGTAAAAGCCTGCTCCTTAGGAGAATATGCTCAAACAGTGCTTGAGACGTTTTTTTAAGCAGGTGCTCGGTCATTTGGTATATACACATCCCGTTTACTCCCTTAAACCTTCCTCAGCCATATATTTAAAAGCCCATTTGGCTTATATCCCAGGCTCATGTCTCATCAGATCTTGCTTTATACACCACTTCCCCTTGCTGCTGTGGAGAACTAGATTTCTTGTCATTCAGGAGTCTTGACAGTACCCCTTCCTTCAACGGAGTGGGCTGCCCCAGAGCTGCATCAACATTTGTAACTGGGCTTGAAGCAGGATTACCAGTGGGAGAGTACAGTGGGCACTTACTCGAGCTGGGGGGTTATCCTGTTAAATACTAAATAGATGGGAGAAAGATCCCAGCTGCCCTTTCTCCAGGTGTACTGGCATGTGTTTTTATAAGCATCTCATTTTCTTATAATTGCTTCTGGCACCATTCACCTTAGTCATAACACAGCTTCTGCCAGCTGTACCACTTGTTCTTTATGTACACTGAACTTTCCCAGCTGATATCTGGTCTCTCAGGCTCATGCACCTGGGTGAAATTTAACATTTAGTTTACTCCAATAGACAGTGATTTTTTTTCCCCATAAATATGGAGAAAAGGAACTCCCCCAAATGTTCTGTTTCAGTGGGTGAAATGTGTGAGAGCGTGGTCCTTTACCCATCCAATACTCCCTATCAATAACACTTCTCAGCCATTTTTACCCTGACCCCAAAATGGCTCATAGAATGTCCCAGAATTCACAATCTCGTAACCCTTTGGAAGTGGGTAAGAGAGTGGGTTTTATAGAACAGACTGGCGGAGTGAAGGCATTTGTGCTATTGTGCTCACTTCCCCCTGTCCCTAGGCAGCATTGCTCTAAGGAGCTGTGAAGGCATCTCTGTAGTTCTTTGAAACTGCCTGCCTGTTGTGGAGACCAGAAGGCATAAGAGCTAAGAACTGCTCCTATTTGATGAGAAGAGATACTCAGTAATTAGCCATGTTAGCCTGAAGTCAAGCAGAAGGCAGGGCTGTGTGACACCTTAGAGCTGTGATTCTCAACCAGAGTTCTGTGTGTGATGGGCAAGTTTGTTATTACCCTGAAATAAAATAGTTTTCTGATAGCATACTGTTAGGTTAACAATAATTTAGATTATTGAGAAGTATTAGATTTGCAGCTGAATACAAGGCATGACCTGTGGCCTAGCAATGCTGCTGACCACAAGGCAGAATAATAGCTAAGCCAGCCATTTGCTTATGTTAAGTAATCATTTTAACTGTGTTAACCATTTTCTGAGTGAAACGCAGCAAGTGAATCTGTAAAAGTCTGTGTACTGTAAACCAGCTACAGCAAGGAACGAGATAAAATAAAGGGGCCCAAAAAGGGAGGTAGGATGGCAAAACTCAAAACAGAAAAAGGGATTGGAATGTAGAAGATAACATATAACTGTTACTTAACTTTAGCTTTTAGAACGTGCTAGTTCAGCTTAACAGAAATATGCTGTTATGAAGATTTGTAAAGCACCGCCCAAGTATTGCTTTTTGTTAGCCCTGTAGTCTTGCCTTATTGTAAAAAGTATAAAAGAATGCCCCACCCTTTAGGGGTGCCATTTTGCCTCTTTGCTGGCTTATCGTCATTTGCTTGAGCAAATAAACTGCAGTAAAAGCCTTTACCCGTGTTTCCTGGTTCCTATACAGCTAGACAACAAACTCCAGGGAGTTTTCTCCCACGACAGTGGCACCCTATGGTACCTTGAGATCCTTTAAAGTGTGCTGCAGGGTTATATGCAAACTGCCTACACATGATTCACACAATAAATTCGGATATTGCAAATAGAAATCCATGTTAAAAACCTTTTGACCTAGATGTGGTGTTCCTGAGTTAATTGCAACAGAAGAACTAGTCTATTATTTTCCATAGTAAAAAAAAATAAAAAAAAAATGAATTGTAATAAATAGATTTGTTTCTGGAATGGGGTAATGCTAAATTCAGAAATTATGGAGGCAGGGGTGTAGATTGTAGCTGTTGGTCTAAGGACATCAGCATAGGTTCTTTGGGTTAATTGGATATCTTTTATTAGACCAACTTAAATAGTTGGAAAAAAATTTTCTTAGCAAGCTTTTAGGTTTAAAAACCCTTTGTCAGACTGAGGAAGCAACTGCAGTTGGTGTATGCTCTTCCTGGATGGAATGAATAGTAAAAAAGCTAGAGTCTGGGCTGGTATGCATGCAAGACAGGCAGTCAGTGAAGATGTAAATTGAGGAGTCAGTGGGTGGGAGGGAGGCTCAAGGGGAAAAGGGGGATGAATGTAGTAATAGTGCAGAGGTACCTGGGGAGTCAGATGTCCAGCAGGTTATGTCATAAATCCATTGTCTATATTTAGTCCATGATTTTCTTCGTTTTGTATCCAGAAGGTTGATGAAGTGAAATTCATAGGCTTATCTGTGAAAAGTGTTGTGTAAGTTCCCTTTGAGGATTAGAACTGAGAGACTGGGGAGAGAGTGGTTTTCTTGTGAGAAATGTGCCCCCACAGGTAATTGGGTATTCCTGTCTTTGATAGATTTCTGGTGTGCATTCATTCTGGTGTGCAGTTGTTGTTTGGTCTCTCCTATGTATTGTCCATCGGGGCATTTGGTGCATGGGATGAGATGTATTGCATTTCTGGAGATATAGTTGTAAGATCTGGGAATGCTGATGGCTCTGTTGTGGGGTGTAGTAATTGTGGGGGTGGTGGAGATGTTTTGGCAGGTTTTGCATTTCTGGCATGGTCTGGATCCATTTGGTGTGTTCTGGGCCATAGGAAGTTTTGCTTCTGGTGATGAGGTTAGGAGGTTCGGTGCTTGTTTGAAGGCTAGGATGGGTGGTTCTGGGAAGATCTCTGTAAGAATAGGGTCTCTTTCTAGTATGGGTTGCAATTGTTTGAAGATTTTCCATATGGGTTCAAAGGAGGGGTGATGTGTCATAACCAGCAGCGTGCAACTGGCGGGCGGGGGGGGGGGGGGGTGTTCTGTACAGTACAGTAGAATAGTACAATTCTGTATAGGAGGTGCCTCTGCTGTGTGCACTATGTCTGACTGGGTTGTTTGATGCAAGCATCATCCGTGTGTCTGTCTTTTAATCTCCCTCCAGATTTCTGCTCTAGAATCACTTTGAGCCCTACTGCTCAGTTTACATCTATTACATTTTTAAGGCTCCCCCCCATCTCTCTTCCTTTCTTGAGAATGTAGAAAGTCTTTACCCAGGTCCCACTAGGGCCTAACAAGCAGCTGAACAAACTTGCCATGATCAAAGCCCTCATTCCCACCCTGACTGGCCATAGCAGGGATAAGAGCCAAGCCCTGTCTTTGTCCAACTGTCCCTGTCAGCAGTGGTACTTGGGAATGACTAGATCTAGTACTGTTGGTAGGTGTGTTTGGCAGACTCCTAACACAGCCTAGGTACTCAGAAGTGCATACATGCCCTCCCAGTTCAATGGAGCTGCTACCATAGCCTTGGCTGTGGGAGATAAGGGAGGACTCCTCTTCTGATGGGGAGAACTCCAGCATGGTTTTCAGGGCTGCATTGCCATGCTTGCTTGCAGTAATACTGGAGCATTCAGTTGGAACTCTTGCAAACAATAAGATGCTTTATCTTGGAACCTGTTTTTACTAAATTATTTTAACTTCTTCATGTTTTATCACTTCTGCAACTGCCTCATCTTACCCCTGGGGACAGATGGGACACTGTTGGCTGCAATGGTCCTTGTAGCACTTTTCTTCTCTTCATCCTTCCTGCAGATACTAGGGCACTTACCTATTCCATGCTCTGCTTCTCCTGAGACAGGAGCTTAGCTTTACCCAGAGCATGCCAGCAGTCAGTTTTCCCAATTAACAGGCATTTTGCCCTGTTCAGTTGGTCTTAAACAAAACAAAGCTTTTCTTGGCATTTTTCCAGAAGGGGAGAGAAACCTATTATTTAAAAGATACAGTATGAAGCACCTCTACTCTGGCATTAAGTAATCTAAAAACCCAGCATTACACAATCAGACCGATTCCCATTCCAGCCAGCTACTTTTGGATGCAGCTTGCATATGAGAGCCTTTTCCTATAGGCCAGGAATGGGCAATTATTTTGGCTGGAGGGCCGCTTCACATGTTTTGGTGAGCTTTCAAGGGCCACAAAGGTAGCCCTGTCCCTTGACAGGTGCTCTGCCCCCTGGTTGCCATCTTAGTGCTGGAAGTCATACCCCTTAACCCCTGACCTTTTGTCACTAGAAGTCCTTGCCCTTGTCTTGGAAGAACTCCTTTTGAGAATGTGGTTTGCCATCTTGGAACCCGAAAAAAAAAATATATATACTAAAAATCTAACATCCACAGTAACATATTTTTAGTTTATTTTTAAAAGATTTTTTTTTGTCCTGATTTTTGTGTGTTTGTCATGTATATAGAAATGATTGCATAATAGCTCAAAATGAAGTCTTACTTTGGTATACTGCAGGGCTGGGAGTGTAGGGGGGGATGGGGGGATGGGTATGGGGTTTGTGGTGGGCTGTGGGTGTGTGTGGGAGGGTGTAGGAGTATGTGTGGATGTGGGTGGGTATGGGGGGATCGTGGGGGTTGTTTATGGGGAAGTGTAGGTATATATGGGGTTTATGGGGAGGGTGGCTGGTGGTGTGTGTGGTGGGGTGTGTGTGTGGGTAATAGTGAGCGGGTCTCCCCCCAGACACCTGTGGGTGTTTGTGGGGTGTGCTATTGTATGTGTATGTGGGGGGGGGGGAGAGACTGTGGTTGGTGAGGTTTGCAGGAGAGGGTTTGTGGGTATGGTGGGGTGTGCATGGGATCCTCTGTTCACACGGCCCCCTGAGCTGGTCAGTACCCACCACTGCCCCACAACAGCCCAGAGCCCATGTGCAGTGCAGTGCAGCACCTCCCCACCACCACCAGCATCACACAGCCCCAGCGTGCCCCATGCCCGCTCCGGACTGACCCCAGACGGAGTGGATAAGCCAGATGTGTACACAGCTCTGGTACCAGCCCCTGATAGCTTTGTTAATGGATGGCTACAAATAAGCTAGTCCTCTACTGTCATTTTATTTAGCTACCTAAAAATAAGCATGTAAATTCTGGCTTTGTTTCTCTTTCTACTGTGCTGGCTCCCCATGCAGCCAGTGAGCTCCTTGGCAGCTCTAAGGGTCATTGTATATTCAGCGTTCAGGGATTTTGGAGTAAATGTTGGGGGGGAGGGTGGGAATCTTTATATATCTGATTTACTTATGAGTTGTCCTCAACTGAACAGGCTTCCCATATGTAGGAAGTTCTGGTCATCTCTGCTTCCTGGATTCACTGCTCCTCTTAAATTGCATATCATTCATTAATTACTGATGCGAATCTGTACTGGGAGTTGATGAATATGTTGAGATACAGGAAGCCCTTTTGTAATCATGATGCAATTACAATGGACTGACATGGACCTAATTCTTCAGCTCTTGCTGCCAGGATGGAGTGCCATATGAAAAGACTCATTTGTTCAGATTGAATGCTTCCTTTACATGTCAAAGCATTTTTAAATACCTGTTAAATAAACCTGGCAGCCCCTCCCTCCATTAAACATGTAACTATTCCCTCCCATTGTTTTACAAGAAGAGAGCCAAACTGGCCTAAGAGCACCCAATAACAGAGATGGGCATGAATCCCAGGGTTTGGACCTCCTGCCCTATTCACATATTCCCCAGCACCTGCCATAAATATCAATAATAAGCTAAACTGAGGAAATCTGACTGAAAATGGCTAACCTGAAAGAAGGCCCTTGCTCTCTCTATACTAACACTGGGAAAGGACTTTTATTAGTCCCACTTGTTTAGGACATGCTACAAGTTCTCTCTATGTGAGATGCTTTAGACCGGGGGTAGGTTCTGGCAAGGTTACACCTCAGCGTATTGGCTTATGTTACAAGGAACCCAATTCGTTGGCTGTTTCAGGAATGAGCTAATGTTTAGTTCTTTTTGTAGTTTGTATCAGGTGCAAGGTGCTCCTTTATATCATATGCTAATTAGGGATGTGTGAAATGGGCCATATTCAATAAGGATTTGGCTTAAATTGGGGACAGTAATTTGATTAGTTGATTCAGATCACTGTCCCCAATTCGATTCAGCTGAATCTGAAGATTTGAGGCTGATTTTGGAAAATCAGTGATTCGGCCATAGACAGCTTTAAATATGTTTGTCTACTTATCTAAAGGTACCAGGCATGGCTCATGAACGCTGCGATGGCAGGGCAGATGGAGCATCTCACAGGAGTGCAGACCCAGGACACACCAGTCACCGAGCTGGAAGGGTTGCTGGGGGAGGGGGCAGGGCAGGGCAGCGTGCTCCCTGGCAGACCCAGAAGTGGACCGGAAGTGCTTCTGGTCCACTTCTAGATTTGCTGCCGGGGATGCTCCATCTGCCCCAGCATCACAGCATTCATGAGCTGCCTGGTACCTTGAGGTATGTAGAAAATACACTTAAAAGTATGTCCATGTATGAATCTTCAGATTTCTCCAAATCACTCTGGAGAGATTATGGGTCTCCAGATTTGATTTGGATTCGGCCACTGAGTCGGGCCGAATCTCCGCCTAATCGAATCAGGGACCAAAGTTTCACACAGCCCTAATGCTAATCACTCACAGGCTGATTTCTTTCCTCTCACTTGATTGCTGGGAAGAAATCTTTGCTGTGATTTTTGCACTCATATGACAATTTTAATTCTCACTGTTTTTAATGGAATTTCTGTGTGAGAGAAATGCAGGAAAGGAATCTTCCTTTGTACAAAGCACTTTCAGACGCTTCAGTGCAAGGTGTTGTAAGAATGCAAAATGATGGCTAGCAGAGTGATTCATATCAAGCAGAAGCCGCATGTGCTTGGCTGATGGTCTCATTTGGCCTGTGGGCAAGTTTCTGCCAAGACCCAATCTGTCCCCTTCAGGAGAGTGGTGTGAAGCCAGTTACCAGGAGCAGTTCTTCTGGGAACTGCAGAAGTTCCCAATGCTCTGCACCTCGAAAACATCCTTTGAAGTTTGGGTATGAGACCTCTTTGCTGTATGCAGGGCAGTAAATTGTGAACCCTTGTTTGAGTGGCAAAAGACTTGGGTGTTCTTAGATGGTTGACTGTTTAAACAGGGTTTCAGCCTCATTTTATTTACCTCGTGCGCTTTATTGTTAATCGTAGGTACACTTCCAAATGAATTCCAGTAGCACAATAGGATGCAGGTGCCTCTGTTCTGTGGTATTCTATATCTCCTCTAGGCAGCCTCTTTCAAAGGTACCACTGTAGTTACTACAATTATGTTAATAGTTCAAAGGCTGATATTTTCCCTCTTAACTAACTCGGTTCCTAGTTTGATTTGATACATGTATGATATTCAGCCTTGGGTGTTTAAAATATGATTCGTGGAAAGCAGCAGCTAAGTAGTCTTTATCCTTACTCCATAAAGTTCTTTTACTTGTCTGCAAGGGCCTGTGATGTATGTAGCTTTTTTTATTCTTTTTCCTTGATCATCAAACAATGGTGTTTGTTCCCTGGAAAAGCAAGCTGGAGGGTGAGAGAGAGAGAGGCACCAAATAAATAAGAGAAGAAAGATATGTGAACTCTTTCTCCTTCTCTGGTCGAAGCAGAATATTACAGGAGAGAAGTAAAGATGATAAGAAATTACAGAATTGGCCCTCCACAAAAGGTAAAGGCTCCTTTGAAAAACAGCTGACTAGACTGTGCTAGAGTTGCTGGGGAATGTAGAAATATCAGGGAGCACTTTCAGACTGGAACTGTATACAGGTCTACATCTACTAAGAACACAGCCAACTTCACAAAAAGGGTAAGGTAAAGGTGATACCATAGTTTGAATCCATCCTCACCAATGAGACTGCAGAGGAAGATAGGTTCCTGGAGGCACTGAGCTAACCTCAAAGAGTGTGTTTCAATGCCAGGGATCTCAGATGAGGCTATGTGAAGTTTGCAGCTTATATGTAACCTAATGGTGCACATGATGCAGAGGCATTGCTGCTTTCTCTTAGCTTATGGCAAAGAAGTCATTTTTGGTTTTTGGGGGTTTTTTTTGCAATGTATATGTCAATCGCAGCTCTCACTGTTTCAAAGGTAGCAGAAGGGCTGGTAAGCCCTCTTGGCTTAATAGGGATATCATGGTCCTCTTGAAAAAGAATAAAGAGGCACACAAACCATGGAAGCTTGGGACAGCCCCCAAGGAGGACTATACAACACTGGCCGGCACTTGTAGGGAGAAGATTAGAAAGGCTAAGGAGGTGACTAAATTTAAACTATCAACAGTAATCAAGAACAATAAGAAGTCCTTCCTTAGGTATGTAGGGAACCGGAAGAAAACAAATGGAAGCGTGGGGCCATTGCTTAACTCAGGACAGCTGATTACCGACACTTGGGATCTGGAATGACTACTTTGCTTTGGTATTTCACTGGACTAAGAGGAAAATCATACTAGATAAGGTTCAGAATGGGCAAGGTGGGAATGACTGCCTTCCTACCATTGACAGTATGCTGGTACATGATCAGTTATAAATGTTTAACTTTTCTAAGTCAGCAGGACTGGATGAGCTTCATCCAAGTGCTGAAGGGGCTGGCTGAAGTCAACACAGGACCTCTTGCAAAACTCTTCCAAACTTCATGGTGTTTGGGGGAGGTCCCTGAAGACTGAAAGAGGGCCAATGTTGTGCCCATCTTCAAAAAGGGGAGGGGAGAGGACCCAGGCAACTATAGGCCAATTAGCCTCACTTCTATCCTGGAGCAAATCCTGTAAAAAATCATCAAGGAGTCTGTGTGATAGGTTTACAGAAGGCAGGATTCTGAATGACAGCTAGCATGGCTTCATTGCAGGCAGGCCTTGTCCGACCAATCTCATCTCCTTCTATGACCAGGTAACTCGCCACCTGGATAAGAGAGAGGAGGTCAAAATTGTATACCTAGACTTCCAAAAGACCTTTGATCCAGTATCTCATGATGTTCTCACAGGAAAATTGGAGGATTATGGGCTTAACTGCTAGACAGTTGGGTGGGTAGGAAGCTGGATGTGGGGTAGGACCCAGAGAATTCTAATGAATGGATGGGTATCATCCTGGCAAAGTGGCCAGTGGTGTCCTTCATGGGTCCGTGCTTGGTCCAGTGCTTTCAAAGATCTTTATCAATGATTTGGATGTGGGGGTTAAGAGCTCACTGGCCAAGTTCATGGACAACACCAAGTTATGGGGGAGTATGGTCACGCTTGAAAATAGACTGCAGATATAGGCAGACCTAGACAGGCTGACAAGTTGGGCGGATTGGAACCAGATGAAGTTCGACACTGAAAAGGGTAAAGTGCTCCATCTGGAGATGAACAATCCACAACAAACAGGCTCAGTGGTGCCAAACTGACTAGCACCACAACTGAAAAGACACAGGGGTAATAATAGACCAGGGGTAGGCAACGTTTTTTGGCCAGAGTGCTGAAAAACACCATAATGCCTACCTCGGAAGGTGCCGGAGTGCCGGCATGGCAGAAAAACAAAATGAGGGCAAGAGGTACATGGCAGGATGCCCTGCTTGTGCCCCTGCCCCCCAGCCTGCACTCTGTGGCTGCCAGCAGCTACCTCGGCTCTGGGTAGCTGCTTGAGCCCAGTGCAGCTGTTTGTAGCCAGCCTGCTGCTTGTTGCAGCTGCTCAGAGCCCAGGCTGGCTACAAACAGCTGCACCGGGTTCATCACCTCCGTGCCAGGACTGGGGAAAGACTGGGGCTGCGCTGCCTCAGGCCCCGCCCCCACCGCCCACTCCAAGGTACAGGTGCACACGCCAGTGTGAAGCTGATGCCGGAGCCCGGCACAGCTGTTTGGAGCCTCTCAGCTGCAGCTCGCCCCGGCCCTGAGGAGTTGCTGCCAGCCAGGATCCCGGGCTGCTCCCAGCAGGTAGCTGGCATGCTGCAAGCCCTGCTGGGAGTGACCGAGGCTCCGTCGCTGGCAGCAGCTACCCGGAGCTGGGGCTGGCCGTGGCATGCCAAGCAAAATGGCTTTGCGTGCTATGCTCAGCCTGCGTGCCAGGGGTTGCCGACCCCTGTAATAGACCATAGTATGAACATGAGCTGTCAGTGTGATGCTGTAGCCAGCAGGGCAAACAGTACTCTGGCATACATCAATCAATGCATCTCAAACAAAACCAAGGAAGTGATTCTTCCACTTTTACTCAGCGTTGGTGAGACCACAGCTGGAGTTCTGGGCACCACACTTCAAGGACGTGGAAAAGCTTGAGAGAGTCCAGAGAAGAGCCACCCATATGATCAGAGACTTGCAAGACAAGCCATATGAGGAAAGGCTGAGGGATTTGGGTCTCTTCAGCCTAAAACAGATAAAGCTGAGAGTGGACTTGGTAGTAGCTTACCACTACATCAGGGAAATGCATCAAAGGCTCAGCAAACAACTGCTCACCAGGGCACCCTTGGGGAAAACCAGGAGTAATGGCCACAAACACCTGGAAAACCATTTCGGGCTTATCACTAGGAACAACTTTGTCACAATTAGGGTGTCCAGACTGTGGAATAAGCTCCCTCCAGAGATGGTGCAATCACCTATCCTGGAAATCTTTAAAAGGAAACTAGACAGTCACCTTGCTGGGGTCACCTGACCCCTGCTGTCTTTCCTGCCTAGTGCAGGGGGGCTAGATCTGATGGTCTCTTCTAGCCCCTTACAATCTATCTAACCTAAAATGGGATTCTCTGTGTGCGCAGGAGATGGAGAAAGAACCTTGTGCTGTGCCAGACAAAGTTCTTTGGGTAGATGTGTTATCTTTTATTAGGCCAACTAAATAGTTGGAAAAATTTGTTCTTTGCAAACTTTCAGGCACAAACACCCTTCTTTAGGCATAAGGAGAATCTGTTGGCTTAATAAAAGCTACCTTGAACCTTGTCTGCCTATGTCCATAGGCTAACACACCTACAACCAACACCCCTTCTGCAAAACACTTTTAGACCTTTCAGTATAATCAGAGGTTTTAATGATGTTTGCATACAAGACATTAATCCTCCAGAGAAGGAAATGAATACCTGAAGCTATGACCTTTCCCAAAGGGTTGTGCAAATCAAAGAATCGCAGAGGGAGCTGCAGTGGTTAAGGAGTGTATAAACTCTATCATACCCACTGCACTCTTTTGTTCTAAAGAGCATGGAATCTCGCCAGGACCTGGCAGAGTCTCTCACTTGAGACCTGGGAAACTTCAATCCACGAAGTATGAACCAATCAGCTCAAAAGCATTGTTACCAGGGCTTAGTACAGACGATCAAAAGGCCTGAGGCTGAATCAATTCAGTTTTTGCAGATTAGTCTAAAATGCAGACATTGAGCTGAGAAACAACTGGACTGACATGCAGGTTTGATTTGGGAAATGCAGCCACGTACCTGCAATGGCTCAGGCCAGAAGCTGGGGCGCACTAGAGAACATCTCTCTGGCACAGAGCCAGCATGGGATGTGTGTTTGCTTCCCCTTCCTGCTGCCCCCAAGGTCTCTGGGATTTTCAGTCCAGAATTACAACGGTAGGACTCTGCAGGGTTGCTCATCACATCCTTTTCCTGCTTCCACGTGCCTCTGGGATTTGTAGTCCACAGTCGTAGCCAGAAGTAAGATTTTAGCAGGGCAGGGCAGCTCTGTACTTGGGGGGGTGAGGGGGAGGGAAGTTTATTCCGCCCCCCTCCCCTCCCCTCCCCTCCCCTCCCCAGACCCCAACCATTTTGAAACTGGTTTATGTGCACTCAACTTCTGTTCTCTTGCAGGTTTAAACCAGTTTGTGATGACTTAAACTGGGTTATGTGTAACTTCTGTCCCTAGCCCAGGATTGCACTCTCTTACTGCTTCCTTGCCTTCGTTACAGCTCCTGTTCACCTCACAGCTTCTCCAATTCTATTTCCTTCCCATACAGTAATGGGGAGGAGGGTTGCCAGCTTAGATGTAGTTCCAGGATCCCTTCCCTCATCTCAACCATTCTTGGCATCTCAGTTTCTATAGGGCCTGTGCTCCCCTCCTGGATGACACAAGCTGGCAGAACCCTTCAGCTCTCACCAGTTCCTCTATTTCAGGGGTGTCCAACCTTTTTGAATGTGGGGCCGGATCATGAACTTTTTATCACCCAGTGGGCCAGTGAGCTACATTCAAAGACCTCACAGAAAGGGTATCACATCAGGAAGTGACGTCACGTGACCTTTGACACCAATTAAGTTGCAGGAAGTGACAATGAAATGAGTTTAACCAGTTCAAAACTCTCCCTCTATAGCAACCACCTCTGCCACTGTTCGAGGCAGGACCATTGGGCTGACCAAGCATGGCACTTTTTATGCTCTTATGTTCTTTGGCTGAGCTTCCAAACTATGGCTGAGATTTGCAAAAAGGGGTAGATAGGCATGTTACAAAGTTGTCATAAAAGATTTGGAGCCCTCTAAATCCCATTCATTTTAATGAAAGTTGATCTTTTGACTCAGCTTTGAAAATCTCAGCCCAAGGTGCCAGCCAAATAAGTAAAAATGCATTTTGCATTTCTATGCAGTGCATCTATGTGGGGCTCTCCAAGCATTTTACAAACATTAAATGAACCTCAGGACATTCCTGCTTTTCAGAAGAAATGTGGTGGTGAGGACATTCTGGGAACATCTCTCACTCTCTGTGTGTGTTCTGCTTCTACTGTCCTTGGACCACCCTAGAAGGGCCCTTACTGCCTCATTTCCAGTTCAGAGCAGGTAAAGTGTAAGTGGGTAGGAAGGGCTTATTTTTTGGCGGCAGGTTTGAGTGGCTTGGAGCTAGTGAAGATGTACCCACAATTAGTCACTGACCACAGTTGTCCTCACTTATTAACATGGCTCCAAGGTCCTGCATTGTCTCTGCCTACATGTTGTTCTCATTTCCTCGTGCTTTCCTAAATCTCATGACAGTAGAGGATTCCCATCATGCCTCCTGGACTGCCATCACCAGATAGCCATCCTGGTTCTAAGGTTGTGCTTCTGACTCTTTCGTGGCCTCTTTTAGGGTGCACACTTTCTGGCTTTTTCTTCCCGCCCATTTTGCTGAAATGTGATTATTCCCACAGGGCATGAATTTAGTTCAGTGGCTATGATTCTGCTTTCTCATACAGAGGCAATGACTCTCACAAAGTATGGGATATTTTAGTAGGATAAAAACATTTTGAAGGCCACACAGAAAGCAATAAGCAGTCTCTTTACTCACATGAGCTTACCAGGTATCAACCACCTGCTACTTGGGTTTCTGGCAGGTATAGACACAAGTTTATTAGCACATTGTTCCAGAATGAGTCTCTGTGCCATAGCCTATATCAGGTCTCAGATCTAGGGAGCCTGACCCCTTCCCAGCCATAGGCTTGTCACGTTATACCAATTGGCTGGCCGGTACAGACCCAGCTGGGCTCCTCCATCCCCAGCAGCACATGGGAAGCCAGCTTCAGCTACATGCCACTTTTCCTGGCTGGTGCTGACCCGGCTGGGTCTGTCCCATCTGGAGCAGCATGCAGCTGAAGCCGGCTTCCCATGAGCTACTGGGGATGTGAGGAGCCCGGCCAGGTCTGCACCATCCAGCAGAAGCAGCGGCAGAGCCATGTGCTGCTCGGGACAGGATGAGCCCAGCTGGAGCAGCAGGGGCTGAGCTGCATTTTCCCCCTGCCTGCACCGGTGAGTCCTGAGCGGCACATGCCTCTGCCGCCACTTCTGCTGGCCAGTGCAGACCCGACTGGGCTCCTCCTCTGCACCATGGGCCACAGAAAACGGCTTGGCGAGCCACGTGGCGGCCCACGGACCGTATGTTGGACAAGCCTGCTCTATTTGATGCTGTCTGTTCTTACTTCCTCATAAGTGGCCCTGTGGGGGATGATGAGATTTCCCCTGCCCAGCTGAAAGAACCCCTTCCACACTGGAGTCACCCAAGCTTCAGTGTAACCAGGGAGTAGAAGCAACTTCAAGCTCTTTGTGAGGCAAGCTCCCACACCACACCCAACAGGGGTTTCAGCCTGAAATCCCACAATGAACTAACCAGCCTTCCCAGCTCTTCAGCTTTTAACAATAAGGACAGCTGGGGAAAGCCTGTCCCTGCAATAGGTCATGACCATTATCTGAGTTAGGACATGTTTAGCTGGGGAGAAATATTCCACAACACACTTACAGGCTCGACAGTGCTACTCCAGGGCTGTGCAACACAGAACTGTTTTGTTTTGACTTCTGTTTCACCAGGACTGTGTTTTGTTTTGAGTTTTGTTTTGTTTCAAAGTACTTTTCCATTTTGTTTTGTCGAAACTGTTTCTCTGTTTTGACATTTCACCCATAGGCTATAAGGGGGAAGAACAAAACTGCCTATAACTTTGTCATTTTTTGGCAGATTTGGAAGAAAAGAGCTAAGATGGTAGCCCCTTCTCAGGGCATGAGGCCTGCCAGGTTTCAAGGAGATAGGTGCAAGGGTTTCTGGGAAACTGCACCTCAAACTGCTAACAAGCAAAACTTGCAATGTGTGACTTCATGTGTGTGTTAAGGGGCACTGTCATTGGTGCTGGGGCCTCTACACGACATGGTAGTGTGCCCCAATGAGGTCTTCCCCTCCCCTACAGGCCCATCCCAGTCCACCACTTTAAATAACAGCAGGTAATAACTTAGTAAGCAGCACAGTAGCACTAGCGGCAATTCAGGCAGCCAAACTGTCACAGAGCCTTTCTTTTCTTTCCTGCAGGAACTTCTTCTCCAGCAGCTGCCAGAGAACTCTCCCTGCCAGCCCCAGCCCTGGGGCTTAGATGTTCCCAGGACCCTGCGTCCTTCCAGTCAGTTGACTGGGAACAGGTGCTAGGGTTGTTGGCCTCAGGACATGGCACTGGCAGACAAGGTTATTTGGGGCAATCTGGTAACTTTTAGTAGACCAACTGAATAGTAAGAGAAATATATCTCAGCAAGCTTTCGGTTGAAAAACGCTTTGTCAGGCTGAGGAAGCACCTGCAGTTGGTGTGTGTGCTGTTCCTGGATGGAAGGAATAGTAAAGAAGCCAGAGGCTGGCATGCAACGCAGGCAAAAAAGCCAGTTACTAAAAATAGAAATGGAGGCGTTAGGGGGTGAGGGACAGGCTGGGGGGAGAGGGAAGGGGATATAGCAGCACACGTAAGAGTGGAGAGGTACCTGGGGAGTCAGATGTCCGACAGGTTGTAGTTTGTTATAATTCCATTGTCTAAATTGAGTCCAAGTGCCCTGATGGACAATATATGGAGAAACCAAGCAACAACTGCACACCAGAATAAGCACACACCAAAAATATATCAAAGGCAAGAACAGAATATCACCTATCTCCAATCTCTCCTGCCTGCTCCTCATAGGAAATTTACAAACCACTTTTCACAGACAAGCCTATGAACTGCACTTCATCAACCTCCTAGGTACAGAAACTCATGGACTCAGTATAGACATTGAAATTCTGACACACTACAACCGGCCGGACATCTGACTCCCCAGGTACCTCTACACTTTTACCTGCGCTGCTACATCCCCTTTCCCCTGCCACCCCAGCCTCTCTCTCAGCCCCTGACACCTCCATTTCCATTTTCACTGATTGGCTTTCTTGCCTGCACTGCATGCCAGCCTCTGGCTTCTTTACTATTTCTTCCATCCAGGAACAGCACACACACCAACTGCAGGTGCTTCCTCAGCCTGACAATGGGTTTTTCAACCCAAAAGCTAGCATCCCAGGCAGCTAAGCTGAGCTCACGTGGAGCCTCACAACTCCACTGCAACCAGCAAGCCTCAGGCCTATCAAAGACCTTAAGGGTCTAGGCTTTCCCCAGCTAGGACTGTGTGTGTGGTGGCTGGAGGTTATGGTGCCTCCTATCTACCTTTCATCACGGGGATCCTCAGTCCTGGCATTTCCTGGGGCTGCTGTGCTGCCGGCAGTCCCACCAGTCCTCCTGACCCTGGCAGAGTGAAGTTTTAGTGGTCATGCCCAGGGCCTGGGGCCTCCTCCTTCCCCAAGCCCCATCCCATACCGCCAAGTTTGTTCTAGCATGGGAGTTCAGCAGGGACATGTTCTTTTCCTGATGGCTGGTGATGCAGTGAGTGCCACCTCCAGTTCTGAGAGCAGGGCATTTAATGATTTTAAGAAAATGAAAAAAGGAAATGGGTGCAGATGGAGTGAAGAGGGTGGCATTCACTCCGTGTGCACCTGGAGCTTGGGGAACCCCAACAGGGGCAGGTTCACTTTCAGGAACACCAGCTGCTCCACCAAACCAGGATCCAAGGAGGTACGTTGGGGTGCTACTACATCCCCAGTGATGCTGAACACCCTCTCACTTGGAACACTGGTTGCTGGGCAGGACAGGTGTTCCTGGGCAACTGTAGCCTGATCTGGCCCCAGCTGGCTGTGGCTTGCTCAGTAGGCCATGTTGGTAGGTGACTCCATGTCCTCAGTGAGATAGGCAGCCACCAAGGCCTAAGCGCTACCTGCCTGATGATGGGGTCTGGTGCTTCTGGACCACATCATGGAAGCCATGCCCTTGGCCCACATTGCCAGTGCCTGTGGTGGAGAAGGAGACTGGCTGGTGGATGGCATGCTGGCATGGGACAGTGGATCCCTCTCTTCCATGTCCCCCCACCTCCACAGTTCTACCTCCCTGACTATTCACCAGCACCCTTGTCCACTGATTCAGGCTTTGGCTGCTGCATACACTCCCCTTCACCCTTAGGTCTCACATAGCAGCCAGCACATGGACCGCAAGGGATCAAGCCATTTCCTGATGCCCTCCTTCAGTCACCTCATCAGTGCCTACATGTCTGGTGACAGCGGCTTGCCTGAGCCGGGAACATTGATCCCCTGGAAACTCGTCATTTGGCTCTGCAGTTCCCTCACTACAGGGATCACCTGGCTAAGAGGAAGGGCATCGCCAGCACTGAGGGTTTTGGTGGCCTTCAGGAAGGGCTTGAGAACCATCAAGATCTGGGAGATGGTATCCCACTCAGCTCTGTTAAGGGAGCCGCTGGTCCCAATCTACCCGAGCAAGGCCATCTCATGCATGGCCTTCTGTTGCTCCACCAACCTTTCGAACATCCGGTATGTGGAGTTCCACCAAGTCTCCCCGTCCTGCATGATTTTGTGCTACGGGATGCTCAGCTCTGCCTGCTTGTCCTGCAGCATCTTTCCCCCCCTTGATGCTCTGGTCAAAGTAGCCTGCCACCTTCCTGTGTTTCGAAATTAACTTGCTGGTGGTGCTGGCACCATCACTGGCAGCCCTGTCCCCCACCAAGGCATCCCTGACAATGAGGTGGGACTTGTGTGCCACATAGCAGATGCCAACAAAGTTGGCATCATGGTCAGCCTTGACCATATTGGCCCCATTGTCGGTGACTGTGAACCTGTGGGTGAGCTCGCGCTGCCCAATGAGCCACCCCTGCACCAAGTGGTTCATGGCCCGTATGATCTCAGTTGCCATGTGGGACTCATCCATCACCTCGGCTTGAAGGAGAGCCTACCAACAGCCTGACTGGTCACACCAGTACCGTGTGAGGGAGAGGTATGCATGCTCTCCACCCCGGCTGCTCCAGATGTCTGAGGTGAAGTGTAAAGCCACCTGCGGACCTGCTTTGTGCAGCTCCTCCCTCAAGTACTCCCTGAATGTCTCACACAGGGACGGCACCACCATCCTCCTGAAGGTGGTGCACGTGGGCACTTGGTAGATGGAGCCATGAGCGCCACGAGCCACTTGAGCCCTGGCCGCTCAACTAAGGAGAAGAGCTGACCATCTACAGCAAGCATCTCCCCAGTGCTCTGGGTGATCTTGCTCACCTTTGCAATGCACCCCGCTTTCTGTCTGCCTTTCTTCCACTGTTCCAGGGTGGCCTGCCTCTGCTTTGGGGGAACGGAGGCTTTGGAGCGAGAGGGGGACTTCCCTTTGGGCACTTTTCCACTGGTGCCAGGCTGAGGAGGAGCAAGGGCAAGGAAGTGGTGCCTGCGGAAATGCATCAGCATCCCAGTGGTGCTCATGTGTTTTGTTCCCTTCCCCCAGCTGGTTTTGGCTCGGCAGTGCAGGCAGATAGCATATGTGGGATCATCTGCCAGCTCAAAATGATCCCAGACCACAGTACCCACTCACTTCTGGGGTGCAGGTGCATGTGTGGATGCTGCAATTTCCCCCTCTTCAGCAGGCAGAGGCACAGCAACAGGAGAAGTGGACTCAGATGAGCCACTTGCCTCCACACCCTCAACCTCAACCTCCTCCACTGGCACTGCTCCTCTTTCCTTGATGCCTGTACAATTGGTGGAAGCCTCATGCCTGCTTGTTGTAGCCAAGAGGCTGAGTCTCAGTTTGGCAGGGGGAACTTACAGCTCTCCCTCTACCCCCTTTTCTGCCACTCCCTGAAGGCTTGCCAGCTGCCTTTCCAGCACACTTCATGCTGTGTTTCATAATGTCTTGCCTTTGCCTTGGTGTGCTGGAATATCTCTGTCTTCTTCTGTAATGTTATCTGATGTATGTAATATATGTAGATAAGATAAGTGTATGTATGTGTATGTAATGTATGTATGTATGTATTTATGTAATAAATAAATTTATAAATATATAAATGTATGTATGTGTTCCTGTATAAATTCTGTACAGGTGACCCTTGCCATTCGCAGGGGATACATTCCCATGATTTCCGCGAATAGGGCATTGTAATTCATGAACGCAGTGCCCCTGGCAGCTAAGGAGGCATGGCTCCAGCAGTGATGGTGGGAGTGTGGCAGCAATGGCGGGAGCCCAACAGTGGTGGTGGGAGCACAGCGGTAGCAAGCATGGAGCTCCTGAGGAGCTCCAGCAAGTGTTTAAAGTGTATTTAAAATACGGGTTTGGCATTTGTGATTATTTGAAACTGTGAATGCTGAACCCATGAATACCAAGGGTTTTCTGTATTGTAATATGCACTATAATTATGCTGCGCTTCCCTGCACAGTGAATGGAATGCACACTGTGAGAGACAGCACAGATTGAAAAGAATCAAAATAGACTAACAAAAACAAAAAGAGGGTTTTGGGGAAGAAATAAATTGAAAGGAATCAGTGAATATAATAATAAAGTAAAAGCGTATAGAAAGCAAAAGGTATTGATGAATCCCACTTGCTAGGCTAGCAAGTAGGAACTGAATGGTAGTCTTTGTTGTATGACGCTGCTGGAAGACAGCTCAGTAACTGACCCCAAGGCAGAAAGCAGCCCAGTTCAAACAATGCTGCTTTTTATGCTATTTTTCCATCCACCCCACAGAGTACTGGGATTGGAAGGGGCCTCAAGGAAGGATCACAGTCACTGGCCAGATACACAGTCAATATCAGAGCAGTCCTTCCTCCCTCTTCCTCCTCCCTCTCCTTACTTCCTGTTTCCCTGGAGGCAAGCCCAGCTTCAGCTCTGAAACGCAAAATATTTCAAAACTTTTGAAATGTTTTGACTGCCCTTGTTTCATTTTGAGGCTGTTTCGAAGCCCTTCATTTCATTTTGATTTTGCTGTTTCAAGCTCAAAATGAGTTGAAACAGTGTAGAAACAAAATAGCCGGTGTAATTTCATACAGCCCTAGCCAGCACCACATCTGAACGAGACATGGGTGTCATAATAGACAATAAAATGAACATGAGCCACCAATGCAATGCTGTACCTGGCAGAGCTAATCCAACACTGGCATGCATCTACCAAGGCATCTTAAGCAAGGCTAAGGATGTCATCCTCCTACTCTACTCAGCCTTGGTGAGACCACAGCTGGAGTACTGAGTCCAGTTCTGAGCACCACACTTCAGGAAAGGTGGAAAAACTCAAGAGAGTCCGAAGGAGGGCCACACACATGATTAGAGGCCTTGAGACCAGGTCATATGAGAAGAGGCTGAAAGACTTGGGACTCTTTAGCCTGGAGAAGAGAAGACTCAAAGGGAACTTGGTGGCAGCCTACAAGTATATCAGGGGAATATATCAGGGCCTAGGGGAGCAATTTTTCACCAAGGCCCCCCAAGGGAGGACTAGAAATAATGGGCACAAGCTGATTGAAGATCACTTCAGCCTAGACATAGCAAAAAACTTCTTTACAAGTCGAGTACTGAGGGTTTGGAACAGGCTCCCCCAGGAGGTGGTACAGTCACCCACTCTGGCAATCTTCAAAAATCATCTTGATGCCCATCCTGCTGGGGTCATCTGAACCCAGCACTTTTTCCTGCCCAAGTGCAGGGGGGCCAGACCCGATTATCTGTAATGTCCCTTCCATCCCTTAACAACTATGAAACTATGGAAATCACACAAGAAAATCTTTGTGGGATTAAAACTCTCCATTTTTGCTGCTGTGTCTGATGGACACTTAAGCCAACTCCCCACACAGCCAAAAACCTCTGACCAGGAGCACATGTGCAGCATTCTGTCTGGGTGAGGACCCTTTTGGAACAGTTAAAGCAAGTAAAAATTGCTAAGGAAGCAAAGCAAAGAAGCCTACACCATGAAGGGCCAAACCTCATCTTGTTCCTTCACCTTAGCTACTGTCTCAATCTGAATATTGCTTGTTTCAGATCAGGCAAAGTGATGTTCTAATAAAAGCCTCTGATCCCAGATTGATGTTCAGGGGCCAGCCCATTCCATACTCCAGCTGGCAGCACCAACTAGGATATGTTTTTGTTGTTATGGTGCTTGGAATCTCTAAATTATTCTTCTCCTAGAATTCCATTCTGCTAATTAACAAGGTCATTCTATGGACAATAAAATAACAGGCTCATGCTTGTTCTGTACCAGCCTAAGGTTTTCCTTGTCTTTGCTTTGAGAAAATGCTAATGTCGAGTGTCATTCAGAACTTCCTCTGATACATGCCCTTTCTAAAAAGGTGCATGGCACAGCACCTTTCATAAAGCAGGACCCACTTCTCTACTTGCTAAAACTCCTGCATTTATTTTCATCGTGGCTATTGTAACATCTATAAAAGAATACTAGATATCCTGTTGTAACAAAGTGGTTAAGAAGCAACAGTCAGTGTTGGAAGCTCAGCTATGGGGCATTCCCATAATGAGGGAATGTCCTATTGGGAGCAAGGAGTGAGGCTGAAATCGGTTCCTTATTCCCAGTTTCTAGTTCTTTATTCCTGGTTCTTTGTTCCTTATGCCCGGTTCCTTTTTGAAAACTAATCCTTACACAATTAAAGGTTGTTAGTAAAAATGACGCAGGCTAAAGAGTTAGAATGTCATAAAAATGTATACTTAGTAATAAAAGTGTAAAATAATATAATCTATTATAGGCAGACATCTTTAACAAATTCTTCATCTCCGTTTTCTTGTGCAGGGACCGGGACCGGGACTCCCCCACCATGTTTCAAGATGGACTCGAGGGGAACACCTCAAGACCTAAGGTTGAGGAGGACCAGGTTAGAGTGCTTCTGGAGGGGCTGGACGTGTTCAAGTCAGCAGGTCCAGATGCTCTCCACCTAGGGTGTTGAGGGAGCTAGCAGGGGTTATTGCTGGGCCCTTGGCACAGCTTTACGAGCGCTCATGGTGCTTGGGCCAGATGCCAGATGATTGGAAGATAGCCAATGTGGGCCCCATCTTTAAAAAAGGGAGGAGGGAGGACCCGGGCAACTATAGGCCCGTCAGTCTTACCTCAATCCTGGGGAAACTCTTTGAGAAGATCATCAAGGAGCACATCTGTGATGGGCAGGCATTGGGGATGATGCTCAGGGGCAACCAGCATGGTTTCATTAGGGGCAGGTCATGTCAGACCAACCTGATTGCCTTTTACGATCAGGTCACAAAAGCATTGGATGCAGGTGTCTGCCTGGCAACAGTGTGGGGCATAACTCCACACTGCCACCACCCCCACTGTTGCTGTGCAGACAGGGGGCACATAGCCATGGAAAAGTGGCCAGTGTGGGGCTCCTGGGGGGAGGACAGCAAGACAGGGAGTCCTGAGCCTGCAACAGGTGGCCTGCATCCTCCTCTGCCCTGTGCACAAATCTGTGAGGGCAAATGCCCCCCTATGCTCTCCCTCTATCCCCTGGATGAACTGTCCATGGCTCTACACCCTGGCCCCACACACGGCCCTGGCTGGTCAGCATGCCCAGCCTCAGCTGCACTCCCTCCCTCATCATGGGAGCCTTGATTTGCACCCCCCATTCCCTCCTTATGCCCCCTCTCCCCCATAGACTTACCTACAGGGAGCTGCTCTCCATGCTGCCTGGCTCTTTCCTGGCCACCTGCATGTGTGCAGACGCACATGTGCATGTGGCGCCCCCTGCATCCCATGCTGAGCAGCTCTTTGCAGGCTGAAATGCTACCAGCCTCAGCCTGCAAGGGGAAACCCACTGTTTCTTATGGATCCCTGTCTGACACTGCAAATCTGGGACAAATGCTGTCCTGGAGTTGTGCAGCCTGGGACTGGGACTTGAGGTTCCCATTCCATGACTGTCCTGCCCAATTAGGGATGGGTGGTCACCCAACTTGAATTGCCCTTGTACTGTTCCAGGGTGAGGCCTGTCAGGAATACATTTTGGCCCCTCTGAGCTTCTGCCTAACCTTATTAGGCACATAAATGGCTGATTCACTCCACCAGGGAGCATAGTGAGCAGCCTAAGGATAGAGCTGTTTGGAGGGCACTGTCTTAGCTGGAGCTCTAGAAATTCTATGCTTCATTTGGATTAAGTCAAATCTCTCTTGTTAAGCGGCTTTTCTGGCAGTCCTGATTCTGAGAACCACACAGTTAATGCCCCCGTTGAACTCTGTTGCCAAGATTCACAGCAAAAAATGCACCTTCTGAAGAATGCCAGCACAGAGTAGTAGTTCCTTCAGCTCTGTAGGGAACAGGCAGCCAGCTGCTTAGAGGTGCACAGCATGCCCCTGCTGTTCTCTGTGTACAAACTCTGTTGAATTATTCTTTCTTCTCCTGTGGACTGAGAATGGAGCAGAGCTAATGTCTTTGGATCAAATGACTGAGTACATAGCAGCTTAGATAACTTCCTCCAAGAAAGAATGTGTTAAGCAGGATGGGGCAGAGTTGTAAGGGAGGAAGAGAAAACAGTTCCACAGACTGCTGGGATTTGAGATCAAAAGAACTGGGAGTATGCAGCTTGCATACCCTGCTCAGAAGTTACCTGCACAGATGGGCAAACACATGCCTTTCCGGGGGTGTGCATCAAAGAGGACACTTCCCCAAGAGTGAAGGTTCAGCCCCAGGCCAAGCACTACTGATGTGCTGATGCTTCAAGTTGTGCTGAGCTTGTGTGTGGCTCCTGTACTGGCACGTGGGCACAGAGATAAGTCACCTAGGAAATCAGTAATGATCAAGAAATGCAGATTCCTTCAGAGTCTACGACAGGATGCAGCCCACCCAGCCACAGTCTCAAAAGCATGGTCAGAGGATAATAAGAGGTGAGACTTCTTGCTATTGCACTGCTTGAGCACTACCAGTAGCATGCTGCACAAGGCTTTCACTTTTATCTTCAGCAAGTGCCCAAAAGGAATATGTGCCTTGATCAAGGTTGCAGTCAGATGCTTAATCTGTACAATGACCTCAGGTGCTTTTCTTTCAACAACTCTACATATATGACTGTTGTCTAGTCTATGCACTGAAGCGATTATTATGTATGAGGTCACTGCTAAGGTCTTGTGTTAGAGGCAGGTCTGATTAATCTGTTTTCTTTTTTTTTTCTTTCCTCCTTTTTTTGTTCTAGTGGCCAGTAGTTTGTTTTATGCCATTCAGACAACTTGCCTGATAAGCAGTCTAAATAGAGGAGAGTTTGTGACCTTGGTAATTGTGGAGGGACAGTAGGGGGTACTATTACACTGAGCTTCCCACCTCACTGTGCCGAACCAAAACCACGCATCGGGTGCCTCTTCTGGGGCACCTAAGCTTGTGGTAATTGCTGCCACCACCCAGGCTCTGGTCTCTGTTAGAGCTCTGTGCAGCCCAGGGTAGCAGACCCTGAAGATCTTGGGGGTGCTTAGCCCACAGTGGTATTTTGGGGTGCTTCTGATAGCCTGAAGCATCCAAAAGTAGCCTTCTGTACTGGAGGAAAGTAAAAAAGCCAAGCCCACTTTAGCTAGCCAAGCAAAGGGAGCTAAAAGGTGGGTCCCTTCCCTCAAGAATCCATAGCTAGGAGTGCTGTAACAGATAGTGATTATTAATCAGAGAGGAAGAAATTGTGGAAAGGGTATAGGACAGAGGAATGTTAAAAGAAAAACACCTTGAGCAAAACAGGACAGTCTTGTTGGCCCTTTTAACTTGTGGCTAAGGATACATAACCCTAATATAATGGCTAAATTTCAGGTAAGTTACTCACATATCCATCCAGAGAATGAAAGAGCTCTGGAGGCCCATTCTTCTGTGGCTGTCTCTCAAAATGACCCTACTCCTTCCCAAAATGCCTGCTTCAGCACAAAGGGAAGAGCGAGCTCCCTCATCCCTCAGTAATTTCTCTCTCTTGGTCACGTAGGTGACCAGGTTAAAACCAAATAATACACAGGTAAAGGGGAGAAGTGTGCGGGATGTTACAAGGCAGAGCAGAGAGAGTAGGGAGATTTCTAGAGAGAGAGAAAGGGGGCTTTTTCACAGTAAGTACAATACCCCACCTCCAAGCCCTTTGTTCTGCATTGGCTAAACAGTAGAGCCATGCGAAATTTCACCGGCTGTTTCAACTCGTCTCAAGCTAGAAACTGTGAAATTGCAATTAAATTAAAGACTTCATAACAGCCTTGAAATAAAACAGAGTTTTGAAGCTGGGCTTGATTGCTGCTAAAGAGAAACTAAGGAGAGGGAGGGAGAAGAGTGGGGAAGGACTGCTCTGATATTGACAGGTGTAGCTGGCCAGTAACTGTGATTCTTCCCTGAGGTACCTTCCAATCCCAGTGCTCTCAGGGAGGGACAGAAAAACAGCATAAAAAGCATTGTTTGGACTGCACTTTCTCTGTGCCTTCACACTTACAAGTGCCACAAGTTTTGCTCTTAACAGTTTGAGGTCCAGTTTCCCAGAAATCCCTGTACCTATCTCCTTGAAACATGGCAGGCTTCATCCTCAGAAGGGACTACCATCCCTGCAAGTTTAATCCAAAACAGGCAAGAAAAGACAAAGTTATAGGCAGTTTCGTGCTTCCCCATTATAGCCTACGGGCAAAAAGTCGAAACAGCATTGAAACAGCGAAAAGTTTACATGAAACGAAATGGAACAGTGTTTCCGAAACAAAACAAAACTTGAAATGAAACGCTGTCCTGTCGAAATGGCAAAATGGAAGTTGGAACGGTGCTGTTTCACACAGCCCTACTAACCGGTAAATAGACCCATGATCACAAAAAGAGCTTAAATATCCCTTAGAGAACAGTAGGTAGGTCCTGCATAGTCACCACCTCTGCTTCATCACCACCACCACAATATGTGCTTCTAAGCACATGCAGTGAAAGCAATAGGCTGGCAGCAGGGGTTGGAACAGTGGTGGGATATAGAGCAGTACTTAACTTTCTGAATTAAAGGTGGGGTGAATTGGTACAGATATTAGTCTAGAGAATTGCTTTGTGCTGAGATCACACTGACTTCTCTAAAACAGAAGCTGTCATAAGGAGTGAAAACTACAGTACGCAAGGAGTCAAATGTGGGGTTTTTATTTATATCCCTTCTTTGTCTCCACAGCCAGTGATGTAAGCAATTTTAACTCAGGCTTCTCTTGTCAGGTGCAGTCAGCTAAAGCCATTGAATGGTCATGAATTCTGAAGTGGGAGCTGCACTAGAACATCCACTTGGGGAATCTATTGATTCCAAGATTGTGCAAATGAGCAGGCTGCAATCATGCAAATAGGACTCAAAAGCAAATTCAGGCTGAAGCCATACCATTTTAGGGAACTGCACTGCATGTTTACTGATTGTAGGCAGAACTGGTAGTACTGCCAATCATTAGGAATGCATAATACTTTTCATTATAAAACCTTGCCCTCGGTTTCTTATAACTACCAAATTATAGCTAGGCATGTTGAAATCTGAAATGTTCCAGTAAGAAGCTCTAGCATCTTCCTGCTTTGGGACAAGGATCTGAGACCCAGCAGGGGCATACACCCCAATTTGTCTGAATTATAACCATTCAAAAATTGCCAGCTGCATGTACTTACTGATTTCCAAGAGTGCTAAAATCTTGTGGTTTGCGTGTGCTGCAGCTGTGTGCAAAGCATAACTCTCCAAAAAAATGTCAACTATTTTGAAAAATAGGCACTTGAAATTACTGGACACTTTTGCCAATGTTGATCTTGATCTGTCTGTGATTCAGTTCTCCCTCTACATAAGAAGGCTAATAATACTTCACATCACATGGGTGTTGTGAAAATAAATGAATATCTGTGGAGCACCTGGCTACTGTAGTGAATGGCATGCTAGAAAAGCCCATGATGAAAACAAGAATCCTGCATTCGGTGCTGAGTATGAATGGTGTACTGGTAAATAAAGCTGACAATGTTTGTTGAAACAAGAAGCTAGAGGCACAGAAGAGCTGCTGTATTCAGTGGGAAGCACATATCCTGTACTGTGAGTGAGTGAAGCAGGAGTTCTGTAGTGTGTGATTCTGTAATCAAAGTCTGTGCCATAAGGCCTAGTCACAAGAGGATTGATCAAGGGTTGTACAAGCAGCCTTAATTCTGACATTTCCCAATTTCTGAGCATTCATATTGCAACATAAATATTATTGTAATATAATTATGTTAATATTCTTCTTGTATATTTTTTCTTTGTACTAGATGATCAAGGCAGGGATATCGGGACATAAGAAGGAGATTAAATCTAGACCACAAGTAATAATCTCGTAGTTTGAAAAGGATATTCTGGTGATTTAGGAGGAAGGCAGAAACAGATCAGCTGATGTAAGCTTCAGAATAATGACATTTCAGCCTAATAGAAAGTTGTACAGTCCCTATTATTTCTTGTAAAACTACTGGGATTTTCCCCCTGCTTGGATTGTAGATGTGAGAGATGTGTCATCTTGTGCAGACCTTCAGAACTATCAGATTTACTTTACACCACAACATCTCTTTGACTTTTTTTTTTACTTTGCTTTTCCTCAAAGATTAAGTGATGCTTCATGTAAGCCCAGTGCTGTGCAGTTTACTGCTTGACTTGCTACTCATACATATTGTGACAATCACTGTCTTTACTAGATAGAGATTGACTTGTTCATGTTCCCACTAAAAGAGTGTAACTAATTGATTTCCTCCCCCATTTGCTGACCAAATCAGAAAATGAAATAAAAGTAGTTGGGGAGGGAACAAGTTTAATTAAAAAAACACCCTTAAGTTGTTCATTTCTGAGCTTTTGGCCTTTCTTATAGTTGACAGAAATCTGCAACTAAAAGATCATTTTTGAAGGAGAATCACAAAACATTTTAAACATGTTGAAACAATATTTTAGCCTTAAAGCAATTGGTTTGTTTGGCTTAAATCAGTGGAACTCAACCTTTTAGAACAGTGGTTTGGGTGCTTGTGACAAGAGGAAGAGAGGGCTGCAGAGTAGGCCTGTGTGAAGTCGCTAGTGTTCACTTCGGATTCAGATTCGGCCAATTCAGGGGACGGTGATTTGATTTGGCAATTTGAATCACTGTCCCAAATCGATTCAGCTGAATCACTCAGGCCTATCCCGTGCCCGCTCTCCCAGCCCGGCAATGGCTTTCCACCCTTCCCAGCTCCTGGTACTTTGAAAAAAAAAGCCCTGGCTCAGCAGGTGCTGCCAAGCAGGGGAGGGGGGGAATCCCTGCTGGCCCCCACTGCCCCACGCTGCTTGGGGGGCTCTGCATGAGACCCCTGGCTGCCCCCCCCCATTGTCCCAGGCCCCCCATGGCTGTCCTGCCCACCCCAGCTCCGGCCCTTTAAGAAAAAAAAACATTGAACTCAGCGCTTCCTGACTAGTGGGGGGTGATCCCAGCTGCCCCCCGGCTGCTCCACGCCATGTGGGAGCTCTTCCACAATACCCCAGTTGGGTAGCTGGGGGGAGGGGCAAGAGGTGAGGAGGTTCTGTTCCACCCTGCACTCCCCCCCAGCTCTGGCCATTCAAAGCAGCTCCCTCCCTCTCTTCCTTTCCACCCCCCCTGCAACCCACTGACAGCCCCAGAGCTCGGGGGACGGGGCTGGGGAGATGGGTGATTCAGCATCCTCCTTGGAGGCACCCTCTACTGCTGGCCGGGATGGATACAGGCTGAGTTCAGCCCCTGCCCCCTTACCACTGACCCAACTGGCAAATTTCTGTTGGGTTGTGGGGGAGGTGGGGGCTCTAACTCATGGTGCTTTATGGAAAGTGCCATTAGTTGAAGCACGGCCTTAATATCCATACGTACCCTTAAGATGACATAAGTTCTCTGACCAGGGTTGGTTACCTCTCTATTACTTCACAGGGGAGAGAGCTGTTCTATAGTTCCAGTTACAGACTGTATGTAATTTATCTGCCCTATCTATATGTGGATCTTAATGATATTGGCATGATCACAGTGCCTAGGAGCTCCAGCCACGGGCCAGGTCTCTATTGTGCTACCCGTATACATTGTATAAACATGAAATACAGAGATGTGTCCTTTCCCATACAATGTCAGCAAGTTCCTGCTTTTTAAGTTCTTGATGATTTTGCACCTTGACTATAAATGCAGTCTTCTAACATTTAATTTCCCTAATCCAAAATCACCCAGGGTGTGGAGTTTGCAAACTCTACAACTTGTCCATTGAAGCTCATAATCTTCCAGAACAAGTGAACAAATGTTTATTTTTATTAAGGAGCTGAAATCACCCTTGGCTTTAGTTCACTAAGACTTTAGTCTGAATATAAGTGACCACACTGAGTTTTCCATGTCTCCTTGCCCTGAAGCTGTTAGATTTCAGCATTTCTTATCTCCTATTTTTTTAGAAGATGATCTTGAAAACACTGATAACCATATACCTTTCTAGTTCTTTTTTTTTCTTCGCATACCTGTGTACTGAATCTGACTTGAAACTCTGTTAGCAGTCTTACAGGCTCCTGCACTGTATCTACTCAGGATCCTATGTTCAAATGCTCTGAGCTTTGCCAAGCATAAGAGATATTATGGAATAAAAATGTAGGTATTTAATCCAAGTGTGAACTTCTGGAGTTCAGCTGACTTTTCCATGTGAAAAATAAGATAGTCAGCAAGCGTGTTAGAATGTATTATATTTACCCTGTTCTAATTTCAAAATGGCCAAAGAGTTTGCTCCTCCTCGAAGGAATGAAGAAAGATTAAACATGAAGAGAGGGATTTTTCACAAGCAATGGCTTATCTCTGTTCTCGTTGATGTCAAGAGTAAATCTCCAAATGACATTAATGAAAGCAGAGAAGCAGGACTGGAATGGGAAGTATTTTGTGTGTTTGACTATAGCAGTAGTTACCAAAGTGACTTTCCCTTTATACCATAGGATCTCAAAGTGTCTTATGAGCACTTTTCACAGTTCCCAAGGAGGTAGGAAGGCACTGCATCTCCTATTCTGAAGATGGGAAAACTGATTTTGTTTTGGGTCACTGTGACAGGGGGTGTGCTCGGGGCTGGGTCTCATGCCAGCCCACCCACCTGTCTCTATGGGGCAGTCTGCCCAATCTTGTCTGCCATTACTTTTCTGTTCCCATAAACTGGTGGAAAATGCAGGAGACTACCCATTACATGCCCTGACGGCAGGGGGCACTATTTGCAGCTCTGAACCTCCCTTACATCACAGCCCATGCCTCGCAGATGGCATCCACATGTTGTTCTCATAACGTACACCACGGCTGGTGTTCCAGGGTCTCACAGGGACTCTCACTCTCTCCCTAGAGCAGCAAGTCATTGTGCTCAAACTACAGATCTTACTTTTGACCCACACTCGGCCTCCTAGTGGTGGAGGACTTACCAGGATCAAGACCCACCCCTCACACTTTGGCGGAGCACCCTTCTCAGCCTGTGGTCCAACTATGACCTCAGGCATCCAAAGATATACCTTGGCCTACTCCGCACTCCTGGGGTTCCTACTGCGCCTACTTTAGGGCCTATACAACACACCCCACCCTGGGGTCTTTGCATCATCCTTATAATCAACTATTCATGGGGATGGCCCTTGGACTGCCCTTCAGGCCTACTCTTTGTTCAGCTCTACTCAGCCCCCCTCACATACGGTCCTTCAGGCCTACTCCCATTCAACCCTATTCTGTTCAGGGCCACCTACCCTCTCAGGGCCTTCACAGGGCCTTCACAACTCCACCCTCTTCCCTAGGGCCTCACTACACCACCCTCTTTCAGGGCCTTGGGGTTGACTGCCCCCGTAGGCTCAGGTGGCATTCCACGTGCCATGCCTGGCCCACCACACTCCCCCAACTGCCTCCAAAGCCCACCCAAAGGTGCCCCTCCTCGCCTTTCACTGGGGAGGTAACTGGCCTAGCATTTTCTGGGGGTTCCCACACTACTAGGAGCTGCCCTTCCCCAGTGGAAAGGTCATATTTTCCTGGCAGTGCTCCACGGAGACAATATAGATGTACAGCAAGGCTCTGCAATCCTGGCTGCTAAATGCCTCAAGTTATTTGTCTTTCTCCTTGCTTCACCTTTACCGTCCATGAAGCATGAAGCTGCTTCCTTTGCATTCACCTTTACAGAGCTGTTTGGGAGAGTCAGAGTTTGTAGTAATACAAGTGCTTCCAACAGATGGTGATGGCAATAAAAGCTAATAGTCTAGAAGCTGGGAACATCTGGTCTCCTCTCGTCCAGACCTGCCTAGAAAGGCCTTAGTGTTTCCAGCAGCTTTCCTGTACTGGGTATTTGGTAGACAGGTGCCAGCAATTGTATGGGGCAGTCTGCCATCCTGTGCATGCACTGAGGCAGGATTTCCTGATGCTGATGTGTGGCACCCAGACCACCCAGGACAAAGTGGCTTGTGGGACATGATCACATTCCCACATGATCCTCCATTAGGATTCAGTGCAAGGGAAATGGGCATGTGTGGGTTGTGTTTCAGGAGGGCCCCCTTGGAATTGGTGCAAGATGGAAGACATACAGCTGAGTGTCAGGTTTCTGTCCCATAACTCAGAATTTCTGCTTTGCATGAAACTTCAGCACATTGAAATCCATTTTCATTCTGAATGGAACAAAACTGACTTTCTTCAATATTTCCCATGAACTAGTCTGAAAATTTTGTTTAGAAAAAAATTAAATTGAGCTAGAGAGACCCAGGGTGCATCTATACGAGACACTTTACTGCACATTAGTCTAATTTAATGCGCAGTAAAGCATCACAACATACCTATGCACTAGGCTAATGCACATTAACATAGGCTAATATGCATTTTTCTAATATCTGAAATACAGGGCACCTGTAGACATGCTGGGAGGCTGTTCCATTGCACTGTAATTACAGCTAGTTGGAGAAGACCTGATTAATCGAGTCTGCCTGAGCATGCTAATTAGCATGCTCCAGCCTGCCTCCATGTCTCATGTATCAACATCCCCACACTTCAAAATGGTGGTGGGGGTGCTTTAACTAAAGCTATTTTAACTAAAGTGCCTCCACCACAATTTTGAAGCACAGGGAAGCTTATACATGAGACACTGTGGCGCTTTAATTAAAGTGGCTCATGGAGCCTCCCTAATTCAAGTGCTCCCCCCGCCACCCCTTTCTCCCCCAGAGCATGTGTAAAAATACTCACAGGTACCACATTAAATATGAATTAGCTAAAGCACAGTAGCGTAAGTGTAAATGCTGACCAGGGGCAAATTTGGGACCAGCCTCCAGCCAGGGGCAAAGCACTGTGGCTGAGAATCCCTCCAGCCACAGAGCAACGGCAGCTCCTCAGTTGCCCCTGCCTGGCCTTTAATCCCCTGGCCTGCCCCCTGGGCCCTGGGCCAGGTGCTGCCTGCCCCTGGCCACTGTGGGTTTCTGTTGTGGGCCTGTTTTGGCAGCAGCAGTACTGCAGAGTCCTGGCCTGAGTCCCCCGCTCTGCTGCATGTTCCCTGGCCCCTTGCACTGCAGGCATGTGCTGGCTTTGGCACTCCTGCAACTGCCTGGCCTGCCTCTCTGGATCTGTTGCTGCACCTGTCTGGCCCCTGAGCACCATGCCTCACACATGGTACCTGCAGTCCCTGGCGGAGGAAGCTCTGAACATGGCATCACCAGTCCCATGGCAACCTGCCCAGGGCCCCAAGTGGGCAACAGGGGAGACTGCAGACTTGATGGCTATTTGGGGCAAGGCTGAGGTGCAGCAACAGTTCAGTGGGTTCCTGGGACAATTCCCACATATATGAACATATGGTAGCTTGCATGAGTGAATGTGGCCATGACCAGTCTGGGAGGCAGTGCTGAGTGAAAGTCAAGGCCCTGCGGGTGTAGTGGGTGCATGTGACAGACCACAACAGATGGTCCAGGGTAGCCCACAGGGCCATGCCATGCATGTGGAAACTGGACAGAATCCTGGCTCCTAGGGACTGAGGCCATGGGCGGCATATATATTTTAGTACCAGTGAGCTGCTGGAGCCCCCACTGCAGCTGAGCCCTGACAAGGAGTCACTGGAGGAGGGCCAGATGCTGAACCTCCACACCCTGGCACCCCACAAGCAGCCAGACCATCTCCCCACCACCAGGCTCTGAGTCTGATCACCAGGACCGCCAGCTGATAAGCCCCACACGGAGGGGAAGGCTTAGAGGTGGTGGTGGGGGGGACGCTGCAGCCACCCATGGCCATGTCACCTCACTTGCCCAACTCCCGGGCTACAGGCCTGGCAGCAGGGGCCCTGTACAGGACGTGGGAGCCCCACCCCCCATCCCCTCTGCCCTTCCCCTCCTCACCCTGTCTGATCAAGCTTCCCTCTGCCTCTCAGAGTTCCCTCCCACAGCGAAACTAGAGGCAGTGCAAACCTTTACTGAGAAGACAACACCCTCCCAGCAAGGCAGCCAGGGCCCTGTCACATGCAGAGAAACTCACTGATAGCAATCTTCTCAATCAGCTGTGGGGGTCAGAACCTCACAGAATAGGCAGAGGTACTCCTCCAGGTAGCAGCACATTATGGGGAAGTGCAGGCTTGCCTGGGGCACCATCAAAGCACAGGGTCCTGAGCCAGGTTCTCAGCTGAGCCTGGGGCACCATAATGATCAACAGCAGCAGGGCGTAATGTCAGGCACCCCTCAGTGTGCTTAAACAGCATGTCATGGTACACCTGGGGGGACTCTCAGCAAGGGCACACTTGGGGCGCAGGCCATATGGGGTGGGGGGGGTGGCCCTGCCCTGGCCTGCCTCTCTGGTGACACCCACTGGAGGGAGGGTGGGGGCCTCACCAGCTCTGTATCCCAGCCAGGTGGGAGCCCCTCAACCCCTGACCCCAGCCAGTACGGGCCTAGCCTCATCGGAGCAAACTGCTTGGCCTGCAGGAAGAGAAGGCAGGGGAGTTGGCCTGGAGTAGCCATGGCAGCTGCTGCCAAGAGCCAGCTCTGGCTTAGCTTGGGGAGGAGATTGGGGAAGCAGGCTGTCTGCAGTAAGTACCAGGCAGGCCACCTGCCTCTGCAGGGTGAGCAGGGACAGAGGGCTCAGCCAGCGGCCAACTTAACATGGTCCCTGGGTACCTGTGCACGCACAACTCCCAATCTGAGGCTGGGCGACACACAGTTTCTTGGTATAGTACATGTTATCTATGAAATGTTGCAAACGGTCACAAAGAGCATCTCTGTCCTTGCTCTGCAGGTCCAGCAACTGATCACTGGGGAGAGGCAGCAGCAGCTGCTATTGAGAATGTGGCATCAGGGATGGTGCTCCAATGGCTGGAGTGCACTGAGTGCACCGCCTCCATCAGTTGGACCCTGTTCCTGGACCAGCTAGTCACTGTCGCAGAGGAGTGGCTGGCTGACTTATGGACCTGGCATGAGGAGGACATCACTTGAGCAGGAGAGGGACACTCAAAAGTAAGAGAAGGATGCATGCAAGCAGGAGTGGCTTGCCTGAGAGGAGGAGAGGAACCAGGAGGAGTGGGCATACTGTGCCTGGCTCTTGGACCTCAAGTAGTGGCTTGCGTGTTGTCTTCCATGAGAGGTTGCTGGCCCAGCAGTGGCAGGCCTCTGTGGCCACTCAGGCAGTGGGGGCTACAAAGGAGGACCACTAGGTGCTCAACAGCAACCTGGCCCTGGTGGCCTCGTTTGTGCCACCCTGTGCCACCCTTTGCCCAGCCACTGACTTCAACCCCGCCTGTCACCTGGCACCCACCCGTGACCCAGCCCTGCCTGTCATCTGGCAGCTACTCATTGCCCAGCCACTGGCTTTGGCCTTACCTACTGCCTGGCAGCCAACCAATGCCCAGCCACTGGCCCTAGCCCCCTTGAAAGAGGCCCAGTGGCAGCTGTAGCGGTCAGAGGCCCCCTACCCGTGCTCCCAAGCTGAAGTCCACTGGCAGTCAGGTCGTCTGCCTGGGCTAGTGCCCCCTGGTCTTCCACCCACTATGTGGCCCCTGAGCAAGAGATGGCCCCCACCAGGCCTAGTCCCACGGAGAAGGAGGGGGAGTAGGCTGGCTAGAGCACCTGCCGTCACCCCTGGCTGAGCCCCTGGGCCACCACCCAAGCCCACCATTCCCCCCGACACTGTACCAACCACACTCTTGTAAATAGTTGCATGGGAAAGAGGGTGTTTTATTGGTGCTGGGTATTGGGGTTCAGGCGGGGGGTGTTGTTGGAGAGGAAGGGAGGGAGGGAGTGTGCTGTGTTGGAGGGAGATTAAAATTTAATTGGCAACTGTCTAGAGTGTAGGTGGTTTTGGGGGTGTGCTGTGGGCCTGGGGTTCATGGACAGCAACCCAGGTGCCCTACTAGAGGGTGAGGGAGGAGGTGGTTCGCAGGTGCCTCACAGACACAGTGCCCTGTCTGGCATTGCTGGGAGTGGGGCAGGGAGTGTCCATAGCGCATTCACCACAGGCTCCCAGAACAGCATCCCCTGCCAGGCTGTGCCCGCCCATCCTTCCCACCCTTAGAGACCTCTGCCAGACTGTGTCCATACCCCCTTTTGGAGACCCCCTGCCAGGCTGTGCCTGCCTTTCCCCTTCCCTTGGAGGCTTCTCCCCAGCATTAATGCATGTGTAGACTTGCCCTATTGAGAGCAGATTTTATCCTTCTAGGATTAAGTAGATCCAGGGCTGCTCCTGCCTTGCTCTGACCTCCTGCAGCAGCCAGGGGAAGCTGTAGCCTCTGGTCACAGCTGCCTCGGTGCAAGGGGGCTGGGAGTGGGTGGGGAGGCCTCAGCCTGGTTCCCTGGGGCTAAAGGGGGCTTAGACCCCACAAGCACATGGCAGCGGTGGCAGCACAGACAGCTACGGGGCAGCCTGGGCACGGGCTCTGGGAGATTGCAGCAGGGGACACACACAGACACAGACACACAGCTGCAGCCTGCACGTAGCCAGGATAGCAGCCCAGTTGTGTATGGGGCACTGCCCACTACAGCAGGCAAGGCTGTGAAGGGGAAGAGGCATGGGGGGTGCAGATTGAGGTCCCCACAGTGAGGGAGGGAGTGGGGCAGTGGTAGGGGCAGGGGTGAATGGGGCCCCAGGGCAGATTGTGGGATGGTCAGAGCCCTGGTGGCTCATCCAGGGGCGTGAGGAGCTCCTGCCACTGTGCACACCCCGGAGGAGGCACGAGGGGTACATGCCCCCTGGATTTGTGTGCAGGGTGGAGGTGGGTTGCCATTGGCAGCAGCAGGCATGTGGTGTCACATGGCTCCTGAGGCAGCAGCAGCAAGCACAGCCTTAGCCCACAGCAGCAGCCCACCTATGGCCAACGCACAAATCTGGGGGACCCATGCCCCCCATGCCTCCCCCAGGGTACATGCAGTGGTGGGAAACCCCCTGGACAAGCTGCACAGGCTCTGACCATCCCACAACCCAGCCCAGGGTCCCATTCACTCCAGCCTCTGACTCTCCCCACTCCCTCCCTTACTATGGGGGCCTCAATCTGCCCGCCTCCCCCATGCCCCATCTCTTTCTCTCCACCCTTTCCCCTCCACAGACTTACTTGCTGGGTGGCGTGTGTACTCAGCGCCCTCAAATAATATTTTCTCCCTCTGCCTATGCTTCTAACTATAGAGGCAGTCTGATGAGCTTCCTTATTTTTTCCCCCTTTACACCATAAAGTGGAATGTAACAATGCTGTGATTTCTCTCCTGAGGATGCTGAACATAATTCTGTTATTCTGCTATGATCACTCTTAGAGGCTCAGCTGTGGTTGTTTCATGAAACAATTCCTGAGACTCTAAAATATGTAATAAGCCTTGCACTTGTTCAAATTTTCAACACCAGTTAGGCATGCTGAGGCCTACTTCAAATAAAAGCTGTAATGCTTTAGGGCGATTAGAACTTTGTGTTGCCTTCCCCACTTCCAGTCCTGATCTCTCATCATCCTTGGTAATTTGGCTGGCCTGACCCTGGAAGACATATTTCTCAGACAGAATTCTGAAGTCTCCTTTGGACTTAAAGAAACAGGTACATTTCATTTTGTCTTTTTACTTGGGAAATTCCTCATGGGGCTGCAAACCAGTCAGCCTCATCACTGTCACAGTAGCTGTTGGCTGGTATACTGAGCCTTTCCAAAATGGCAAGCACTCATTTCCCAGTGCAAAAACAAGCAGATTGCAAGGGCTGAATGAATGCAGAAATGTTTTACTGTAATAAGTAAGCAAGAAAAAAAAAAGGTGGATTTGAGAGTGACTCATTACCTGGGAAATCACTGAAAAAAAAGCTTCTAGGACTGGAGTCCAATTAGAAGGAACATTTAATTGTTATTGGCTGGCAAGCAGATTTCCCCATCTGCTGCCCAGGGAAGCACTGAAGGGTGGCAGCCCCTGGATGGTAGGAATGCCACCTGTCTTTGCTCTTTGCTACCTGTTCTGCATGTTAATAGATCAGTTCTACTTTTTTATCATTACAGACACAAGTTGTGCAGTGGTGAAACACCTCCCTCCAATTCTTCTTTAGCACACCCTCCTGATAAGAAGATAAATTCCAATCAGCTAGAGGCCATGTTAGCATATTCAGGTGTGCATTACATGGGGAGTCAAACTGTGAGATATCACCAAAATATAGCTGGGTTGCTGGCACCCCCAGGACTAAAGGACAGAATTAGACAGTGATACTCTTTGTGATCTAGACATAGGTGATCTGGGGGGAGGGGTTGCAGGGGGGCATGTGCCCCCCCTCCCCCCCGAGATTGGCTGTCGCTGAAGCTGCCGCCGGTTTCAGCGGGTGGTCACCATCCTCCCACACCTTCACTGCTGACAGTCGCTGGTGGCTGCAGGCAGTCCCTGCTTGCCACTGCCGACAGTGCAGATGGCAGCTGCAGGCGGTCCCTGCTCACCGCCCACTGTTTGCCCCCACCCCCCCGTGTTGCCGTCAACACTCCCGCAGCTGCCTGCAGGTGGTCCCCGCTCACCCCTCCCTCACAGCCGACATCACTGCGCCCGCTGACTCGCCACCAGTCCCCGCTCACTGCTGCCATGCTCCCGCCGCCAACAACACTGCCACCAACACCACCATCTGCAGGTGGTCACCATGCCCCCCCACCCTCCAGAGGCACGTGCCATTCCTGGATCTAGGCATTACCTAAATATCCAGCAGCCCTCAAACTCACAAACATGTCATGAAGGAAAAGCTGTAACCTACAGAATTAGCATTAGATACCAATTTTGAAGTGTCCACCAACTTTGGGTGCCTGACATTTCTAGGTACTCAACATAAATACGAATGGGTCTCATTTTCAGAGGTGTCATTGACTTTGGTGGAAGTGTGTGTTATGGTAGGGTCTAGGAAACCCAATCTGGGCCCTACTTCCACTCATCTGCCTGGCACATAGATAGCCTCTGTGCCAGAGAACTCATTCTCAGTGTGATAGACTGGCTGCATGCAATTTCATAGATTTCATAGACATTAGGGCTGGAAGGGACCTTGGAAGATCATTGAGTCCAGCCCCCTGCCCAAAGGGCAGGAAATCAGCTGGGGTCATAGGATCCCAGCAAGATGAGCATCCAATTTTCTCTTGAAGGTGTTCAATGTAGGTGCTTGAACCACCTCCGATGGCAGGCTATTCCAGACCTTGGGGGGCTCGGACAGGAAAGAAGTTCTTCCTTATGTCCAGCCTGAAATGGTCTTGCAGTAGTTTATAACCGTTTGACCTCGTCATCCCTTGGGGGGCTCTGGTGAACAAATGTTCCCCCAGATACTGGTGGTCACCCCTGATAAACTTATAGCTGGCCATCAGATCACCCCTGAGCCTGTGCTTTTCCAGGCTAAAGAGCCCCATAGCTCTCAGCCTGTCATTGTAAGGTCTGTTTTCCTGATCTCCGATCATGTGCATGGCTCTTCTCTGGACTCTCTCAAGCTTCTCCACATCCTTTTTGAATTGTGGGGCCCAAAACTGGATGCAGTACTCTGGCAATGGATGAGTGAAACAAACAGGGTGGAGTTGGGAGACTGAGGTTGCAATAGAACGATCATAGCTGGAGTTGGGGGCTCTCAACAATTTTGAACAGGAGGTCCTCAGTCTGTTATCCCATCCCAAACCTGAGACATCCAAAGCTACAGGATGGCTTGGAAATGGGGGCCAAGACCCTGCTGTGTTGTGGCTGGAGCTGGTGATGGTGACCCGGATCATAAAATTCCTTGAGATGTCTGGTTGAAGTGTGTACTGTGGAGTACAGGATTAACATTAGACTGCCAGCAAAAGACCTTTTCAATTTTGTGTATTAATTCAATCTTGTCCTGACAGCAGAAGCCTGATCTATTGCAAATGTCATAGATTTATTCCAATAATGAAAGCAGCTGTACAATCTTTAGTCCTGTTTCCAAGTGCTGGTTTTTAATGTTTAATGGAAAAAGCCCTGAGCAAAGGAATAAAGTAAGAAATATTTAATTTTACAGTGTTGGTTTGTGCTGTATATTTTCCACTTTATAAATATTTTAGGCAGTTATGCTCAACCAGCTCAAGTTGCATCTTCTGTGGGCTTGTGCATCTTGCTTTCACCTCAGAGAGTCAGGGCTTTATACCCCCTACCTGCCTCCCAGAGAAAGTCAGAGGAGGTTTTGCTTTCATTGATCATCAGCATTTTCCCTGCCAATTTATATATACCCAGTACAGTGTTGGAACTCACAGCTGGGTTCAGGTAGTAGTTGTCCCTTATAAACTGCTGCAGTTAGGCTGTTATGGTAGAGATGTCTTGGATGTAAACCAAAAGAATGCCCCTTTTGGCACCGCAGCTGCCTCTCCAGATGCTGAGCTCTCACTGTATCACTGTGCATGTCACGTGGGTAGGTGTGTTCAGAATCCTTGCTGGATCTTGATTTACATGTTACTAACAGGTAACCCTCAGGAAATGACTGAGGGATCTAATACTCAGGCTGCATTTTGAACCAGTACCCTGTACTGCAGGGGGATGGGAAAGGGAGCAGGAGGAAGTATGGGTGGGGAAAATGAGTTTGGTTGGGCACACACCAATTAGGCCTGGTTGGCAATAAAAGTGTGCATGATGAGTGCAACTGTGATTGCAGCATGTGCACCACTCCTTCCCTGGGGGAGCCAGATCAAGGCCTCAGTGGTGAGGGAGGGAGCAGGGCACAGGTAGGAGCAGGGGCTAGGATGAGTGGGGTCCTGGCCAGGCCAGGTGGTGGGACAAGTGGTGGCCCAGGGCCCCACTCACCCTGGTCCCTGCTCCTGCCTGTGCCCCGCTTCCTCCTTCACCACTGGGGCCTTGATCTGCTCCCCCCATGGCCCTTTCCCCTTCCCCCAAAGACTTAAAATTATTTGGGGGTGCCCCCCAAGAAGTTTTCTCCTTCCACCCCTATCTCCCCCCCTTCCCTCCCCACAGACTAACCTGCTGGCGGGGCGGGGGTGGGGGGTGGTGTATGGTAGATTCTGGGTTTCTTTTTTATTCAAAAAATGATCTAACTTAAAATGGTTGGAGACCACTGCTATAGATGCCAGTACTTTCCAGAGCCCAAATGCAGTATCTCAGTTTCGTTCTAAGCTTAACTGTATGAAATGGGACTATTCCCTTGCTGCTTCCTGATGAGATTACGGTTTTGTAGCTAACTGTTGCCAAAATTGCTTGGGCTCTTTCTGGAGCCATGTTGCATTAAAACTGTCTACCTCATTCAGCCTCCCCCTCATGGAACTACTTTTGTCTTTTCTTCCCTCTCATAAATTCTCTTGGATTCTTTTGCCTGAAGGCCATGTTTCAGATTGAATCTCATTGTGCTATTTTCTGTCCTTGTGTCTCATACTTACAAGTCCCTTTTGGTTTATTCTGACCTTGGAGCTGGTGGCTCCTTCCTTTTAAGTAGCAGACGCATGTGCCAATAAATTGCTGTTTTCTTCCTCCTTAAGCTCATTAATGGAGATGGTCAGTCAGACTATCTTGACCCTATGGAACCCCAGTAGCCCTATCCCCAAGCTTTACCATTTAGCACTGATTGTCCTGTTCTTAACAGCTTCCTTATTACGATGATTTTTTTCAATTCAGGCTTTGAGAACCAGCTGTGAGCTTGACCAGAGTGCTCCAGCCCACAGACCAGGTCCCCTTAGGACTGTGGAATGGCCAGAGGCAGAACAGCTGAGTCCTCCCTCACTCTTGCCTGCTAAAGAAGTCCCTTTTTTCTGTGCTCACAACCTGGCCTCTAGATTCCCTACACATTTCCATAGCCTAAGGAAGATTTTTTTTCCTGCAACAAGCAATCAGAAAGAATGATGTGCCATCTATCTTGTAAATGAATGCTGAGGTAGGGTGCGTGGCAGCATTTGACTCCCCAAGTGTTACAGGACTACACTTGCCAGCCATCAACTTTACAAAATGAAGCTAGAATGAGTGGGTCTGGGGCAGGGGCAGGCCCTGCCCAGCTGGGGCAAGGTGCAGGATGGAGCTGCTAGCAGCTTGTCGGGGGGGGGACTGGCAGGGGGAGGGGAGTGGTGGTTTCTGCTGCTGCACGCACGCTGGGAGGGCGTGGGGGCTGTCTGTCCAGGATCTGCATGAGAGGGAGGGTGGGCTGCTGCTGTGGGCAGGGTTGGCACCAGGCTTTTCCCAGCAGGTGTTTGGGCCATGCTGCACTCAGGATGGGCGGCAGTGGCACTGGGAGAGGACATTGAGGGGGCTACAGTGAATTTTTGGGTGGCTGCAGCTGCCCCTGTAGCCCCGCTCCCAGTGCTGCTGTTGCCCACACCAAGCACAGTCTGGCCCAACTCCACTGCCAGGAAAAACCCGGCACAACCCTGGCCCCAGCCCACAGCGGCAGCCCACCCTCCCCCTTGCGCAGATTTCAGGCACATGACCCCCATGCCCTCCCAAGGTACATGCCCCCCCTCCCTGTGCCCCCCGGATGAGCCACTTGTTGTTCCATCCAGTGTCCGGACCTGGCTGTGCACCACCTTCCCCAGCTCTAGTCCCTGGATGAGCAGATCTTCTGAGACCTGGCTGGGCCGGAGCCCAACCCCATGAGAGTTCCATTGCTGGTCTGGCGGTGGGATGCATGTGGTGTGGGGCCCTGGTCCAGCTGGGTCTGGGACTATTTGCTTGTCCAGGGGCACAGGGGGGAGGGGGCTCCTGCTGCCGGGCACACCTGGGTGGAGGCCCCAGGGGCCCATGCCTCCCCCATCTGTGCTCGGGGTACAAAAGGCAGCCTGCAGCAATAGCCACTTCCGCCCCATACAGAGATGGGGGGGCATGTGTCCCCTGGACCAAGCCAGGGTGCGCCCAGTGGTGGGAACCCTCCCCACACACCCTTTGATAAACAGATGGTCCCAGACCCAGCTGGACCGGGGCCTGACCCCACATCAGTCCTGCCACTGGACAGAGCCACGAAGTGCAGTGGGCAGCAGGAGCCACCTCTGCTGCCTCCGCCCCATGCAGAGATGGGGGGGCATGTGCCCCCAGGGCCTCGACCAGGGTGTGCCCAGCAATGGAAGCCGCCCCCCCCGTGCCCCTGGAGGAGCCCCCGGTCTCCAATCCTCCCACCATCTGGCTGGGCTGGGACCCCACTCACCTTCCTCTGTTCCTGGCTGTGCTGCACTCCATCTGTCCTTCACTACAGGGGCCTCAATCTGGCCCCTGCCCCTTCCCTTTCCCCACAGACTGACTTGTTGGGCCAGGGGAGCGGGGTGCACATGTATATGCATGCATGTGCCCAGCCCCCACTCCGCCCCCAGCCCAGGATCAACTGAAAGATGTTCTGCGATCTATCAGTCAATCGCGATTGATTGGTTGGCAAGCAGTGATCTACAGCCATGGGAATGGTGTCAGGCCCAAGTTGGGAAAGAAATGGTATTAAGTCTTATAGAAAGGGTGCCTAGGAGAGAGGGGATGACATTTAGAGAGGAAAATGTGAAAGGTAGTCAGGACACACCTGTTAACTGTAAGCTGTGTTAGCTGGGGGATGTCACAACCCAAAGTTGTGATTTGTTGCTTGTGTGTGCTTCGGCAACGCTAAATTATGTTCCCGCCTAAATTACAGTTTCCTTGCACGGTAGAGTTCTCTACTGCGGGAGAGAACTCTGGTGCAACGGGGGATTTCCCGCCTATTTGCAGCTTCTTTGCATGGTGCATTTCTTTTGCATCTCAGAGATGCATGGTGCAAAGGAGTTCTCGCCATTTGTATATAGATTCACGCCACATTATTGGCCGGTTCTAAATGTAGGCACACGTGGTGGCTAGCTATTGGCTTGCTAGCCATACAAAAGGCTTGGGTAGTTTCCGCCCAAGTCGGAGAGAGAGGAAAACTGGAGAGAGACAGAACTCGTCAGGAGGAGGAGACTTCGCGCTGTGTGAAGATCTCCAAGCGATGTGGACCCTTGTGGACCCAACGCGCCTCTCTTAAGCAGGCAACAGAGGTCTAAACAGCTTCTGGCCTCTCCCCGTTGCCGAGAGCAATCCTAGACGTATCCCTATCCTTTGAACCCAATTTTTGAACCCACGGAGTCTTAACAGCTCCTGGGCCAGGGAACCGAACCCAATTTTTGAACCCACGGAGTCTTAACAGCTCCGGGGGACCTGGGAACCGAACCAAACCCACGGAGCTTCAGCAACTGTGTGAGGAAAGAATTGCCGAACCCGCGGAGCCTAAACCACTCCGGGGTCAAAGAACCGAGTTTGTCAGAGTCCTCCAACGAGGACTCAAGCGGAGCTGCACCTGGAAAGCTGTCCAGCCTACACCGCGACCATCTTGGGTGTAAGTAAATCATCTTTTCAATCAACCACTACGCCTCCGTGACTAATTCTAGCTCGCACGTACCAAACCGCCCTGCGGTTTTCTCCAGCCCCGCGTGCCCGGGCTGCTGGCCACAGTCCGCGTGCGCAAAGACGGGCCCGGCTCACCCCCAGCCCACGCAGGGGAGTCTCTTTGAAGGGCAGAGCAAGACGCTTCCTCACTTGCACAAGTAATAGAGGACTGGAGAAGATGCTACTATGAATAGCTGCCTTGTCCTGTCCCTGAGGAGATGGGAACTCTTGCATCTCAAACCCTTCCATGGTATTTGATTTTCATTATTAGACCATCTGTAATAAGAGTGAATTATATTCAGCAGTTGGAAGGGGTCTGAAGCTGAAAGGAGTCTGCAGTTCTCAGCATATATGGAGTGGCAGCGATAAAGACTCAGGAGGGCACTTTTTAGAATCATAGAAAATTAGGGTTGGAAGGGACCTCAGGAGGTCATTTAGTCCAATCCCGTGCTTAGAGCAGGACCATCCCCAACTATATTATCCCAGCCAATGCTTTGTCTAGCCAGGTCTTAAAAATCTGCAAGGATGGAGATTTCACAACCTTTCTGGATAACCAGTTCCAGTGTTTTACTACCCTCCTAGGGAGAAGGTTCTTCCTAATATCTAACCTAAACTTCCCTTGCTGCAACTTGAGACCATTGCTCCCTATTCTGCCATCAGCTATCACTGAGAACAGTTTAGCTCTATCCTCTTTGGAACCACCCTTTAGGTAGTTGAAGGTGCTATTAAATCCCCTCTGTCTTTTCTTCTCTAGACTAAATACACCTAGTTTCCTCAGCCTCTCCTCATCAATTGTGTGCCCCAGCTCCTGAACCATTTTTATTGCCCTCTGCTGCACACTCTCCAATTTATTCACATCCTTTCTGTAGTGGGGGGCCCCAAAACTGTACACAGTACTCTGGATGTGGCCTTACCAGTGCAGAATAGAGGGGAATAATCATTTCCCTTGATCTGCTGGCAACACTCCTACCTTGCAGGCAGCCTTCTTGGCAACAAGGGTGCACTGTTGGCTCATATTCAGCTAACTGTCCACTGTAACCCTCAGGTCCTTTTATACAGAGCTGCTGCCTAGCCACTTAGTCCCAAGCCTCCGGTGCATGGGATTGTTCCATCCTATGTGTAGGCCTTTGCACTAGTCCTTATTGAACCTCATAAGATTTCTTTTGGTCCAGTCCTTCAATTTGACTAGGTCTCTGGATCCTAACCCTACCCTCCAGCGCATCTACTGCCCGCCCCCTCTCCCAGTCTGGTGTCATTTGCAAACTTGCTGAAGGTAGACTCCATCCCATCTTACAGGTCATTGATAAAAATATTGAACAAAACTGGCCCCAGGACTGACCCCTGGGGCACTCCACTTGATACCAGCTGCCAATTAGACATCAAGCCATTGATTACTACCCTCTGAGCCTGATGGTCAGTGCAGTTTTCTATCCACCTTACAATCCATTCATCCAACCCGTACTTCCTTAGCTTGCTTGCGAGAATGTCATGGAAGACCATATCAAAAGCCTTGCTAAAATCAAGGTATACCACATCCACTGTTTCCCCCACACCCACAGAGCCAGTCATCTCATCATAGAAGGTAATCAGGTTGGTCAGGCATGACTTACCCTTGGTGAATCCATGCTGAATGTTCCTGATAACCTTCTTGTCCTACAAGTGCTTCGAAATGGATTCCATGGGGATCTGCTCTGTGATATTTCTGGGGACAGAGGTGAGGCTGATCAGTCTATAGTTCCCCAAGTCCTCCTTTTTCCCTTTCTTAAATATGGGCACTATATTTGCCCTTTTACAATCATCCAGGACCTCTCCTGATCACCATGAGTTTTCAAAGATGATGACCAGTGGCTCTGCAATCACATCAGCCAACTCCCTCAACACCCTTGGGCGCATCACATCCAGCCCCATAGACATGTACACATCCAGTTTTTCTAAATAGTCCCTAACCTGTTATTTTGTCACAGTTAGCTTCTCAACTTCTCTCAAAACTTTGCTGCCAGGTGCAGTAGTTTGGGAGCTGACCTTGCCTGTGAACATCAAGGTGAAAAAGACATTGAGTATTTCAGCCTTTTCTACATCTTCTGTCACTAGGTTGCCTCCTCCCCCATTCAGTAAGGAACCCCCACTTTCTCTGATCCTCCCCTTGTTGCTGACATACTTATAGAAACCCTTCTTGTCACAGTTCCCATTCCTTGTGAGCTGCAACTCCAATTGTGCTTTGCTTGTGCAATACTCTTATATTCCTCTCTAGCTGTACAAGTTTCCACTTATAAACTGCCTTTTTGTGATTTAGCTTACTGAAGAGTTCCCTTATTAAGTCATAATGCTCTTCTGCCATACTTGCTAGTCTTCCTGTGCATTGGGTTGGTTTGTTTCTGCACTCTCAGTAAGGATTCTTTAAAGTATAGCTAGTTCTCCTGGACTCCTCTTCCCTCAGACTGACTTCCCAGGGGAACCTGCCAATGAGTTACCTGAGTTGAAGTCTGCTTTTCTGAAGTCCAGGTCCTTACTCTGCTGCTTGCCATCCTTCTTTTCCTCAGGATCCTGAAGTCAATTATCTCATGGTCACTGCTGCCCAAGTTGCCGTCCACTACTACATTCCCCACCAATTCTTCACTGTTTGTGATCAGCAGGTCAAGAAAAGCACGGGCCCCTAGTTGGCCGCTCCAGCACTTGCACCAGGAAGTTATCCCCAACACACTCCAAAAACTTCCTGGATTGCTTTTGCACTGCTGTATTGCTTTCCTAGCAGATGTCAGGGTCACTGAAGTCCGCCATATGAGAACCAGGGCCTGTGAGCTGTTTGAAAAAAGCCTTATCCACCACTTCCTCCTGGTCTGGTGGTCTATAGCAGACCCCCACCATGACATCACCCTTGTTGCTCTCCCCTCTGAACCTAAGCCAGAGACTTTCAACAGGTGTATCTCCAGCTGCTCATACTGGAGCTCTGAGCAATCTTATGGCTCTTTTACGTAAAGTGCAACTCCTTCTTCTCTTCTCCACTGCCTGTCCTTCCTGAACAGTTTATACCCATCCATGACCGTGCTCCGGTCCTGTGATCTCCCTCCAAGTCTCTGTTATTCCAATCACATTATAGTTCTGTGACTGTGGAAGGTCTTCCAATTCTTCCTGCTTGTTTCCCAGGCTCTGTGCATTCATGTACAGGCACCTAAGGAAACTAGTCTATTGCCCTGATTCTCAGGAAGAAAGAGAACCCCTCCCCTGTTGCCTCCTCCTGGTTGTGTTTCCTTGAGGTCACCCACTGTCTGAACTGCCTGCGGAGGGTTCGGGATTGAGAGTGTGGTCGGGGGTAGAAAGGTAAGAAAGATTTATTGACTTAACAAAAACACAACTACGCGTAGTAACAAAACAAACAATGACAGACAAAAGCAATTCGCATGGGCAACTTATCGGCAGTCCCCTCTGATGCCTGATACACAGCAAGCTTCTCTTTCCACAAAGTTCAGCGAAGTCAGGCATCCCTGAACAGCACGGTCTGAAGGGTACCGGGAAGAACCCTAGAATGCAGTCCTTGGGCTCCTCGAGGTCCACGGGCCCACTGATCCAGGCAACAGCTAACTAATCCTTTTTACAGAGCTGTATCTTCCTTCTGAATGGTTTCCAGATATTCCAGCCAATTTAAAGCTTCTGAATGGTTCTGATAACGTACAACCACTCAGATTCCTTTTACTTCAACTGTCCTTAGACTGACCAATTAGCAGTACAAGCCTGCATTCCTTTGATAACGTAATTTTAACTACACCACAGGGCCTTACTACTTTGAGGCTTTGCTAAATTTACTAGGCCTTACTTTATACAAGGCCTCACTACATCTTAAACGTTAATTAGGCTTTTAGCAACAACATATAGCTTAATATCTAAACAAATAGAGAAAAACACTTGGTCTAATTTTCATAGAGCCTTTAACAACAAGCACCTTTGTTACACAGACATAATTTCAGCTGTCACAACCCACTTCCTGACTTAGCTCAGGGTGTTGGTCTCCATCCCTCAGTGAACCTAGTTTAAAGCCGTTCTCACTATGGTAGCAAGCCTGTCTACAAAGATGATTTTCCATCTTTGTCAGATGGATCCCATCTCTTCCAGGCAATCCTTCTTCTTGAACAACATCTCATGGTCATAGAAGCTAAAGCCCTGCTGGTGACGTCACCTGTGCAGCCATGCATTGTTCTGCAGAATGTGTCTGCTTCTGCCTGGGCCCTGTCCCTTAACCAGAAGGATCAAAGAGAACACCACCTGAGCCCCCATCCCCATCACCCTTGTACCCAGAACCCTTTAGTCATTTTTTATTTGCTCAGGGTCTTCCCTGGAAGTATCACTGGTGCCCACGTGGATGAGCAGAATGGGGTAGTAGTCAGAGCACTGGATAAGTCTTAGTAATCTCTCTATGACATCTCGGATCTGGGCAAGCAGCAGACCTCCCAAGATAATAGGTCAGGCTTTCAGATGGATGCATCTGTCCCCCACAGAAGGGAGTCTGCAACCACCACCACCTGTCGCTTGTTTTTGGTGTTGGTAGTCTCGATCCTTCCCACCCCGGGGACGCCTGGTCTGTCCTCCTCCACCAATGGAACATGCCCCTCCCTCTGCATTGCTTGGGGTTCCTTTTTTGTTCTCCAGATGAAATGCTGCAGGTGGAGATGAAGATTTCTGCTTGCTGGCAGATGTCACAAGCTTCCAGCTTTGACCTTCCTTGGATTCCATGTCCTCTCCCTTCTCTAGTGCTGCCTTTGGCAGTTCTTTCTCCAAAGTCCTGGAGGTGTCCTCCAGCATTGAATCGATGAACTCCTTTTGGCAGGGAATGCTTTGGATCCTCACCATCTCCTCCTGTAGCTCTCTTACCTAGTCCCTGAGAGACACCAGTAGGAGACACCACTTACTTTCCAGGCACTCCCCCTCCTGGCCATCACTGGAAGGAACCTGAAAGCCTCAGTCCACACAGTGCCAAACCCAGACCTGTGTGGAAGTCTCAATGGTGAGTGGTCCTGCCTGAACATAAACTTCACAGGTGCAAAGAGAGGCAGTGTCAGTAGCTCTGGCATTGCAACATCCTTCAGCCACTTCTCTTGGCCTGTTAATCTGCCTCCTCTCTCTTACTGCCATTCTTCCAAGCGCACCTTCCCTAGCAAACTTGCCTAGAAGCTGGCCTATTTACTGTTCCTTGGCCCCAAAAGGTTCCTTTTTCCCTGCCTCCGTACACCAGACTTAAGGGTTCCACCCTCAAAGAGGCAGCGGTCAAACAGACTTGCAAACAGACCAGTGAACTGCTTACAGACTGCCTGCCCTGTTTGCTGCCCTGGTTTGCTTGCTCCCTGGTTTCTCAGGAAGTCTCCTTTTATACCCTGCTAGGCCTAGACTGGCTCTGCCCCCTTCATAAAGTCTTTTGTCTGGCACAGGCAACAATCACTAAGCAATCACTCAGATAGCAACACTTCCAGCTTCTCAGAGCATACACCCAAAACGTACACAGCCCACCAAACAAACATCCATCAAGCCACAGGCACAGGCAGCCCTTGATCACTTACCTTTCCCTTGCAGGATCTGGTGCCTGGGTTTAGGGCTGTGCGAAACGGCACTGTTCCATTCCGACTTCAGTTTCAAGGTGTAGATGGAACAGTGTTTTGTATCAAATATAATTTTGAGTCAAAACAGTGAGGTTGTTTTGATGCTGTTTTGACCATTTCTCTGGACCATGGGGGCTGGGGAAATGAACTCAGCCCAGCTGGGCTGAGTTTCCAACCCCAGTTGGGAGGCGGGAAGTCAGCCCAGTTGGGCTGACTTCCCTGATTGCATGAGGGGGCAGCCCAGCTGAACTGCCTCACCATCCCCCGCACTAGCCATGGCTTCTTTTCCTCTTTCCCATCTTCCTCTTGCTCCCAGAAACTGCTTGCAAACTGCCTGTTTTGTTTTCTGGCTTTGTGTTCTCTCTGTTCCCTTTGAGTTTTACAGGCTGCCATTTGCTTTAATGACTCCTGGTTTCATTTAGGATTTTTCTTGGTCAGGGGCTGTATTCATGCCTTTGCAGATAGGATCTCATTGGGTGGCATCTGATTCCATCAGTGAGGAGGCTGCAGCTATTCCCTTTGTCGTGCTGTGTGTATTGCTGGAATGATGGAGCCACTCCAACTCCTGCTGAAGTTAATGGCTGTTTGTCCTGCATACCAGCCCTGAGAGCTGGGCTGAGCTCCAAATATGTTCTATGGTGAAAGGCAAATACAGTAATCAGACAGCTCAGGCCAATACACTGGACCATGGTCTTAAGGTAAAGCTGCATTGGAATTGACGTCCTCATGCCTCTGACCTGACACCAGCCATTCTCATTCTCATCTGGGTCTGCATACAACCAGAAGGCTCTTAGCTTCCTGAACTGCTCTTAGCAGTTCACACCCCATCTCTGAAGTGGATGTGAGAAATGAAAGCGTAGAGATGAGAAACCTGGGACAAACTGTCTTGAGGCTGAGGTGGTTCTATTGTCACTTCTTTATGGGCCACCAGCTACCCTTGCCCAACCTGAGGTGTGGGTCTCAAATCTAAGGGCTTCTGATTCCTGAGGTAATTTATAACTACAAATTTCCAGCAAATGTCCTGTTTCCCCTTAAGGCCATCCCTGACCTGCTAGATTATTTTTTTCACTTGTACCCTTTAGATGCTATAGCAACCTCTGTGGCTCCCTATACACATGCTTGGTGGTGGTTCCTGGATAGGTGCTCTAATTAAAATGACCCACTATCACATGTATTAAGCCCTTATGCATTTCAAAATGGCTGTGGGATGCTTTATCTAAAGCTCATTTGATGCGATTTAGATAAAGTGCCCCCACCGCTATTTTGAAATGTGCAGGGCCTTAATACATGTGATGGTGAGGTGACGCTGGAGCATTCTAATTAGAACATGAACAAACACATCTATAAGCACCCTGTCATTCTACATGGCCAGATATGAAGCTGAGATTTGGCAGCATTTCTGCTTGAATGGTGATGGATGTCCCCTTTTCTTGTTGGTCCTCTTTAGAGCCTTCTTAAAATCATCAGAATAACCAAGGATATGGAAGGGGCTTGGATGCCACTTATGAAATCTAGTTCCTCAAAGTGAAGATGCACTCTGGCTCCTGCTTTTGATGGTGCTCTGTATAGCACATTGATATCTTACAGAGGTCTCCAGCATTGCTATGCACAGATATATTTGAACAGTGAGATTGTGAATTGAAGGTCAAGTCTCCAGGAGACAATCATATGAAGTTCTTGCAGTCCCTGCAGGAATCTGGGGCACAGAAAACACAGTAGGAAACTTTATGTATGGATGATGTGTTTAACCTGCTTTAAGTGTGATCTAATAGCTAGGAACACAAAGCCAGCTCACCTGAGCACTCATCTTCCTGCAGATCCCCATAAAGGCCAACCACTCTTTACCATGTGAGAGCCTCTGCATTAGGAGGGCAGTGTTTCTAAACTGCCACAGAGTATGGGTAGCCACTCATTTGATTTAGCCATGACAACAGGTGCCTGGGTAAGTCTAACGCATGGAGCAGTGTGGTATTTCCCTACAGATGTCCAAATGGAAGCTTTTTAGTTGTCTAAGTGGCATTTTGGCACTCGCAAACAGGTAGCCCTTGTTTTCCTAAACACATAATCCTGCACGTGTAGACAGCAACGTAGGAGTGTATTTGGGCACAAGTTGCAGCGCTACGGTGGCGGTGGTGGAGGATCCTCCCATTTCAGCCTCAGTAGCTGAGTGTTTAGACCACTTGCCTGCACCACATATGGCCCTCTTGTGGCTGGTCAGGGGCCAACTTCAGAAGGGGGCACCAGAGAAGGGTTTGGGTAATGCTTAACCTGTGGCATGGACAAGAAGGACCTAGAACCTGGGTCTTTGGCTTCCCAAGTGAGTGCTCCTCCCACTAGTCATGGGTTTGGGGCCACCTACATTTCCATACCTTATGTGCTCATACACAGGTGTAGCAGAAAGCCCCTTTTCCTCTTGCCTGCAGTTGCTCTCCCCTCCTTGGATAAGTTTTTCCTCTTCTACCTTTTCTCCTTCCTCTTTCTTTCACTTCAAGATAAGGAATTGTGTTTTGAAATTTGTATGTGTGCATTTTGTATCTCCCCTTGTATTTTGGTATTTTTATCTATTTGTGTGCCATGGCATTACTTTTGTAGCTTATATTTTATACTCCTCACCTTTCAACTTTCAACTAAATGTGTTTAGTTTCATAAGTAAGTTATACATTGTAACAATGTTAACAAGGGCAGGAATCAAACTGCCCTCCCCTGTATCAGGCAGGCCCCTGAAAGAGGGAGTGAATCAGTGATTGACTGCGTAACACGGTAGCAGGCAGCAATTAACACCTAAGGAAACTGCAGATCAACCAATGGAAGAACTTAATAGAAGACAATGTAGCAACCGGGACATCTCTAAACGTCACTGATCAAGGGCTAGAAGCCCTGGCCTGAGTTAATCAATGCCGGGGACGAACTTTTGGGCTGAATATCTCCAAATCGACTGCTCCCAGAGCTCTATTCAAAATTCATCAACGGACGCCCAAACCTGCACGTACATGCGGACGACCCCTGTGGCTGACAGATGCCATCCAGTAGCCACCGAGGGGGGGAAGTCCCAAGAGGGTCAACGACCCCTGGATTGGGCAAACCTGAAAACTGGGGAGTCACCAAAGTCTGCCAAGGGCAGATAAAAAGCAGTGAAAAGAGACCCTCAGCGGCGCCCTCTTGATCTCCAACTTGAGCAGCACCCGACCTGTCCAGCCAGAAGGACCAGCCGGCGACCCCCTTCTGGAAGATAACACCACACTGAAAGAAGCTTCAACGACAGACTCCAGCGCCTGTGGGATAGGTATACCTGACTCTTGTAGCTTGCTACTGTGTGTGTGTGTGTGTGTGTGTGTGTGTGTGTGTGTGTGTGTGTGGAAGGACCAGCCCCAAGGTTTATGATTTAACTCATTACAGTGTTTCAATTCTCCTAATAAACCAGAATTTTAAGGATCCCGAGTTGGACATTTGTAGCCAACACAGGTACAAGGGCTGTGTATACATAGCTAGGCACGTACACATCCAGTTTGTAGCCTACTGTGCATGCTCAGCCTATACATGTAGCAAATACACCCACATACGTCTCCACACTGGTGGGAAACAGAATAGTTATCTGTGCATCAGTGCCCCAAAACTCCTTTGACTTAAAAGCCTGCCACTTATATGACCACAGGGAAATGAAATGTCCTTCATAATGCTGAGCTCTTCTGTGAGAACACACCCTTCTGTACCCATTTTGCTGTCAGCCATACATGGCTAAGGTGTGCATATGAAACTGTGCCAGAAGGCAGGGCCCCCCAGGAGGGTCATGTGGGTCTTAGTTATCCTAGGATAAATAACCAGCTGTGAATATCCAAAAGCTCTCTATATACATAATGAGTCACCATAAACTTAATGTATAGGTTGTCATTATTACTGAAGTATGGGCATGGTTATAAAGATCTGGGTGGCTACAAAGAAAATCCATGACAAACCTAAGCAACAGTGTATGTCTATATAATTGCTTTGAGAAATAAGCACTCAGCATTTACGGTGGTCTCAAGACCCTCTAGTAATTACTGATTTAATTTTTTGCTAACATAATTAAATATTTGCCACAGCTAATGCTGGGTATTTTTTACTGGAATGTACTGGTGCTCCTGCCTCTACTTAGAAAGGTCACAGGTTCCTGGATGGAGGGTCTTGATCTTTTACTCAGGGTCACAGTGATCATTACATTTGGGGGCAGGAAGGGATTTTTCCCATGGCCCAATTGGCACAGGTAGTGATGGTGGGGGGTGGAGGGGTTGCCTTCCTCTGTAGCAGGGGAGAATGGTTATGGTTGTTTTACGAGGTACTTCTAAACATGAACTTACTGACTACTTCCCTTTCATACCAGTGGAAGGGTTGCTACTGGGGATTTATAATGGTTGCTAGTTTGCCTATCAAGCAATCCACCATTCTCCTACCTCACTTCCACATAAATGCAGGTTGCTGAGTACGCTTGAATTTCTAACTGATTTTGAGTTGAGAATGGAGAGCACCATCAACGCTTTTGTGCAAAGTTGAAGCTAAAAGATTTTATGTGAAAATGATCAGAAAAGCTCTACCATGGGCAAGGTGGATTTGGTTTCAACATGACAGATGTTTATATGTCCAGAGAAGGAAATTACATGGTGAAAGTGGGAGGCCCCTAACTTTGGGAAAGATCAGTATAGTTTTTATATTACCCAAATGGGTCTGATATAATCATCTTCACGCACAGACACATCCAGTAGGTATATATATTATATTATATTTATATATATATATACACATTAACAAAGAAGTTGCAAAGAACCCAAAACAAAACAAATATGTTACATATGAAGAGAAAGTATGAGAGTTGCACTGTAACCAGAATTTCACCACATCCCAAGTCATATACAATGGATACTATGATACAAACATCCATCAGCAGCACAGAGCCCTGCAAGAGGCAGAAATACAGATGACACATGAACTTCCTGCAGTGACTTGAACCAATAGTCACTGGTCCTTTTCCCTCTGTGATTCTGCAACCCCTCTGAACAGGATGCTGGAAAAAGACAGAAAGCTTTCCGCGTTCATTTAAAGTCAGGGGCAGCAGAAGCTGGATGGGTTTGGATTGGTTGAAATTGCCATTGTGTCACTATTCCACCAGTCAGTTTTCACCAATGGGATTGGTTGCTAACAGGGTGAAGGCAAAAGTAACAAGCAGCAGGGGAGTTTTGCCTGGAAAGAGGATCCATCTACATCTGCAGAAGTGGGGATGGCTCTCTAGTGTAGATGCCTGACTTGGACTGAGTTTTCTAGTGTAGGAACCAGACTTCACTCCTGGACTTGTCTAAGAGAGGCAAATGACTTGCTTTCCCCACCCTCCATTTAATAACAATTGTGGTCAGGTTTTGCTATTAAAGAAATACTGCAGAGAAAAATGCAGGCAACTTAGAAATTGTTCCTAACCTCAGCACTTCCTTTGGACTGTGCTGGGTCTTCTCTTTCCCACCAACCACATAAGCACTATGGTTCCCCTCCCATCTGTCATTGTTTCAATACTTAACCCTACTGTAACTAGTGCAATTTCATTACGTGCAAACATCACGTTAATGGCTCGTGTGCTCTGAGTTAATGGATGAGACAGAGTCCTCCAACAGAAATTCTGTCAGAACTGTGCCAGGGCCAGGCAACAAAAGCTTGGCACCCATTTTACAAAGGCTAGAATACATCTACAGTACTCAGGCATCCATTCAAGATGGATGCACTAGCAGCCTGTTGGGCTCACCACAAAGGGGACAGAATTAAATGGTATCCCTATGTGGCTCTGAAGACATCAACTTGAAAATGGCAATTTATCTCCATAAAACAAATGTGATTTTGTGCTTAGCTGCAGGGTAAGGCAGCTATGCAGCTTTGAATCCCTACCCAGTGCTGGCCGATGCTTGGGCCAGGGTAAACAAGTAAAAACCTTCCCTGTGCTCTGAAGTTGTCCGTCACACCCTATGAATTACTGCCCTTCAATGATGGCAAAAGCAGCCCAGATCAGTGTCAGGGAAAGCCAATCCATCTCCGATTTCCAGAACAGCACCAGGGGGCATATAATTTTTCTGCAGAGAAAATACCTTGCCCCTCCACCCCCCAACCCACCATTAGGCAACCAGTCACAGTAACTGCTGAATTCATAAGGGTGAGAAATTTGTAGAGCGAATCAATTATGCTCTTTACACACCCCATCCCTGTGAGGAGCTATCACTTTTCTGCTGGTACTGACAGCAACTCAGAGCTAATGAAAAGTATCCTTCAGCACAGATTGTTCAAGACTCTGCAGCCTTTCCTATCTTTCATATCAGCCAGAACTGCAAACCTTTTACAATGTACTGCCCAAAGAACTTATTTGACATAGCTGGAGGGAATGCAGGCACATCCTGTCCTTACTCAAACCCTAAAGAAGGATGCGATGCTGCAGACTTTGTCCATGAGTGTGGCAGCTGCATAATGAGGTACACAACGGCTTGTGAGAGGTGAGGAAGCTGCTAGAGCGAAATGAAGATAAAGAAGGCAAAGCTCAGGCAAAGGAAGTGCATGTCAAACAGAATCAAAGCCTCTCAGATAGTTCAGGAAGGCAGAAGGCAGGTGGGGAGGAGGCAATACACTTACTATCTTATTCAAGTAAGAGGAAATCTCAGATGTTTTCTCCAGGTGGCTGGCATTGCTCTGCAGGCTGTCCCACTCTGAGTCTGTATTCTCTGAGCCCAGGAGATGATTGGACGGCAGCCCAAGTGCATGCTACATACAGATCCAAGTTTAACAAGCCTCTCTCTGTGTCTGCTCAAAAACCCCACTGTCTATGAACCTCCCTTCAACATAGTAAGTTGCCCACTTACTGAAATCACTCCATCTGAATGAATCAGCCTGTCTTAAGAGGCAGCATTATGAGGTAGTTTTCCCATCAGCAAGACACAGTGCTCTCTCCCCATTTGAAAAAAAAAAGAGGAAAAGTTAAAGACAATTTCAGTTCATGAAGGAGCCATTCCACAGGACCCCAAGAAACTCAAACAAGGAAATGTTGCCAGAGGGAGAATTTCCAATGAAACCCAGATTCTGGTCTGGATCCTGTCAGCCAGACTCCTTGTCCAGAAGAAAGATTTCTCAAACTAGGAAGTTTTATTGATGCCAGTTTGACGCTGGGCCCCTTAAACAAGGTATCCCTTTCAGATGGCAAAAGAAAAGCCAATGGACTGCTGGGCAAGTAGCCACAGCATAGCTTCTGTCCTTTGAAGCAGGACTTTAGTGTTGTAGCTACAATAATCTAGAAAATACATGAGAAGCAAGACTTGTTTGGTAATAATCTTTTATTGGGAGAGATGTTAGGGGAGATGGTGGCGAAACTGTCTTTCCTCAGGTCTGGGAAAGAAGCAGATACAGCCGAAGCTAAATACTGTAGAACAATGACTTTTGTTTAACTCCATGTCAATGAAAATAAAGAAATGGAAGAGGACAGTAAACCTGTGGAACAAACAGAAGTTAGCTGAATTACTCGCCTCTTTTTCTCCTTGAAGGGGCTATTTTCATTTACATAATGGGGTACATAAAGCAATTTGTTCTACCTGGTATTTAGCTTCAGCCCGGTCTGCTTTGTTCCCAAAGGAAGGGCACTTTGTTAGACAAGCTTTCAGGCACATCTCCCCCAAATATATAATTGGTTCAGTAAAAGGTATCACCGAACAAACTTCTCACAGCTTTTGGTAGGCAGGGTGCAAACCTAATCTGAATCTGTCCATAGCCATAGCACAGCCTTTCCTTTGCATCCATGGAAATAAGACTTCATACTGTTTCTCATTTGTGTGGAATTACAACATCTAGCTCCCCAATCAAACCAAGGCCCCAGTTTGCAGTGTTTGCATCCTCTAGGTTTTTTCTCCTCAGGATCCACCTTCCCCTGCCTAACTTCTGTCAGTGTTCATGCCTGGGTAAAAAGGCTCCTCACTATAAAAAAAGTGAAATAGTCTGGTTTGAAGAGTCAGTCTCATTCTGCTTGAATAGCAGTTTGAGGTGCCTGGATAGGGAGACAGCCTGACAAAACAGGATTAGCAAAGACCTTGGGGGTTCTCAAAAAACTGAGATAAATGGCAAGAGGATGGAGAGTCCCTGCAAATGTGAAGGCCCTGGGACTAAATTTTGCTTTGGGAATAGCCCTGTGTTTTCTCAGAGAGGGGAAGTGGTCATATTTCCAACAAATGTTGCCAGGACAGGCTGCCCTGCCATTTCTGGGACTAATTTTGATCTTTTTGCTATCTGCCTTTATATAATTTGCCAGTCAAACCTCAAACAAACTCAACCTATGGAAAAGAAAGTGCATTCTGAGTAGATCTCTGTGCAGAAGCAATGGTACAGCTCTTGCACATAAATAATGGATAAATTCCTCACACACTACAGAGTAATCATATACCTTATGGACCACTTGCTTCATTTTGCTTCTGTGCAGATGATTCTGCTCTGCCTGTCTGAGCTTCCCTTGCCAGGTGGCAACAGCAGCAACATGAAGGGTGACCCTGGCTCTTTCCAAAGCCCCCATTCACAGAAGATAAACACTCTTTCTGGGGGAACATCTTGCATTACACCATGAGAAGTTGAAGCAGAGATATCTGTGTGACGTGTTGGCTTCTACATCCTGGTCACATCTCCAAAGCAAAACACAACATATCCTAACAGTGAGAGGGAACACTGCATGATGGAACCAATGCTGCACAACTGGACCTCAATTTGTTCTATGTCACACAGATTAGGTATCGGCCAGTGGGCTGGCTTGGCTGAGGTCTCCCTGATTTACACTGAAATATGGCCTCCTAAAGAAGACAGTTAGAAAATAGGGATAGGGATAGGCTTAACTTTCCTCTGCCACAGGATTTGAGATCTGAGTGCTTGATGAGCGGGAGTTGTTGAATGCTGCTGAAGGCAGGCTCATCCCTGAGAGAACAGTTCTCCCAGTGCCAGTTCCACCTAAACATACTGCCTACTGTGTAAAAGGCTTTAGCTTTCTGGTTGTGGGCACTTCTCTGGATACAAGAGTTATGCTGCTTGTTTTATTTTTTGTTCTGAAGATGCTGCTAAATGGAGCTTCCTGCCTGACTGGTGATTTTGCAGGCCTGCTTAGCATTTCTTGCAAGGCTATGAGGCCTTGCTGATTCTGCTCTTCTACAAGCTCATACCTGGAGAGAGCTGTTTTCTTACCACTCTCCTTTGGATATATCCACTCCACCAATATCTCTTGAGGGGACCATGGAACCAGCATTGTGCCCATCCAAGTGGCTAAGGAGGTGGCACTAAGCCTCCCCCACCACTGTCCTCAGCCCCCAAATAAAACCAAAACAATCCACATGACAATCTGGTTTGAGAAATTCAATCACACCACAAGGGAGTTTCACAAGCTTCATTCACAAAGAAATGGAGCTTGTCAACAAAGTTTATTTAACAGCTTTTTAAAGTTTCTTCCCCACACCCCCCTTAAAAAAATTAGCTTCATGTGAGAGAGTATTTGCTTGCTGAGCACTATATAGCTGGCTGCAGGAAGTGCTTCCTGATCTAGGCTGTTCGGAAGCTCCCAAGGGCTGGCTGCTGACTACTAGCTCCCGTTAACAATCTCCACACAGGACTGTGGAGAACAGGAGGTGCAGGCTGCAGCTTAGTGACAAGCTTTCATCCCTGATACATACGGGGACTCCTGGGGCCTGCAATTACACTCCTGCTGCTCTGGGTAATCTATGAAGTCTGGGGCAGGCAGGCCTGAGAGGATCATCAAAGATTTGTTCCAGATGGTAAATGTTGGACAGACTGGGAGGATGAAAGAAACTTCAAACGTATGCAGATGGAGAGAATTTGCCGGGTCATAGAAGGACAGGGCATTGTTGTCATAATCCAGGAGGACGCCAAGGCGCTTCATCTGAGGGTGGACCTCCACCAGCATTTCTTTGTTGTTGTGTCTCACCACGAAGTTGTTGTTGCAGCGAGAGAAGACCCAGGAGGAGGAGTTCTTGCCAATCCACTCATTCTTTGGGGCAGATTTATATGCTACACCAATAGCATACCTAGAGCAGAGAGTAATAGACACACATTACCAATTTAAATCCACTGAAATACAAAATCCAGATCCCCGAAGGCTAATTTAGCTGTCTGTTTCGAGCGCATACATTCCTCACAAAATGGGGCTGCACCCAAACAAGCCACTGGATGGAAAATGAGAGGGGGTTTCCCAGGTATCAGCTGCTCTGCTCATGTGCAAGCTCTTACTCTACCATGCCTGAAGTTAACCTGCAGTAGCTCAGCTCTCAATGGAAGAGGGGTAAACTACCACTGACTAGTTTTCACCCACTGGGGAGTAAGAGCATGCACACAGGCCATTACCACAGAGTGGCTGACATGATGAAACTCCCCACCCTCCTACTTTTCAGTAATTTGTTACTCCTGCATGTAATTTCATCTCTCTGTTTTACTGTGATGACCCCAGAATACAAGCTATACATGGATTTGCTACAAGCAAGCTGCAAAGTGGGAACAAGACAACAGCAGAAGATACACATTGAAAAAACATGCATGCCAGAAAGTTCCCTGGTGGAACTGATTTCTAGTCACAGATGACATATGCCAACTTGCTATCAAGCCTGCATATTCCCATTCCAAGTTCCTCCATAATGGAATGTTTTAAAAGGAAACTTACCCAAAGCAAAGGAAGGACATTTGGAATCTAGGCTACAATTTGGGTCATAGTTGGAAAAGGATTTTAGTGAAAGGGAGAAATTAGGGACAATAAAAATAAATAACCACAGACTCTAGAGCAAGGGTTTTCAACCTTTTTGGGTAAGTGTACCCCCGATGGCCAGTCAAGAAGGAAGAAGTCCCACAGTGGCTGATCGGCAAGCAGGGGTGGGGTGCAGGGTCCCTCACCAACCTGTCGACGAGAGGGTGGGGGAGTCCCTCCAGCAGGGGACAGAACAGCAGAGGCTCCCCATGCCTGAAGAAGGGTGACTTTGCCCGAAAGCTTGCCAAGAAATTTTTTCCAAATACTTAGTTGGTCTAATAAAAGATATTAGATCTACTCAAAGAACCGTGTCTGCCTATTTTCTTAGACCAACACAGCTACAACCAAAAACCCAGCAACATGGGAGATTTCACAGTGGCTTCAGCACAGAAATTGTTACATTTTTTTCTCAGCAGAGCCCATCTGGCTGCTTTACAACGCGCCATCTGTTGCCTACAATGCTCATCCCAATAGCACAAGTAGCACAAAACAGCTTTACACTACAGAAAATGAGCCTACAGCAGCTCTACTAAGAAAAGCATTATTCCCTTCCAGCCCAGTCTCTTTCTGCCAGGAAGGGAGAAGGGCTAGAAGTGACACAGGCTGGCTCTTTCAGGAGGAACTGTGCATTTCAAGCCCACTGTGTCAGCAAAAGCAAAACAGCTTTAAAAAGATATCAGCTTGACAGTGTTTCTTTAATGTTTGGTGGCTAACTCCTGCTGTACAAGGGGAAGATCAGAGGCAGCGCCTTCCTAGGAACTTGGCTGCTGGGACTTACAGCGTTGCAAACTCCATTCTCTAGTCACATATGAGTGCGTATGTGTGGGGTAGGGGGGTGGAGCTCCTGATGTGAAAGTGTTTTTTAACACCTAGGAAACTTTAAATATGAGTTCATCAACATAAATAGCTTGAAAGCAGCTTGCCTTGTTTATGTTCTGTATCCAGTTCACACCTGGGGTTAACCACTTAAAACAGCTCCCACATCCAGGTGTGGCACACCTGCACACAGCTGTTAGGGGGTCCTAAGGCAATCAAAGAAGTGTTACAAGAAGGTTAGGCAGCTGAAGGGGGATTGTGGAAGGAAAATGGAGGTATTGGGTCTTTGGCATCCAGTAACTTCTGGCAGAGATTAGGGACTATGCCATGCCTGCTCTGAACTCATCCAGTAGCAAGAATGAAGAATGAGAAAGGTGGAGGCCAAAGGAAATATAATCAAATTTTAGGGAAAGGAACATAGGTTTTGTTGCACCCGTTCAATGCCCACTGACGCATTATATCTGGTATCCTGCCTCAGGCAGCAGCCAATCTTGGATTCTTCAAGGTAAAACAAGAAGCATCGTCAGGGGATGGGGATGCAGAGGTGCAGAAGGACGCTTTGATGTCAAGCCAGGTGATGCGAACAAGAACAACCCAGGTAAGTGACAAGGGCCCGGACAAGCTTGGGAACAAGAGGGCAGCACGAACACCCATAGGAGGGCTCAACTGCCTATACACAAATGCTATAAGTATAGGGAATAAACAGGATGAACTCACCCTCCTGTTAGCTAGCAAAAACCCAGACCTGGTTGGGCTTACAGAAACCTCGTGGGATTCTACCCACGACTGGGCAGTAGACATCGAGGGCTATAGGTTGTATAGATAGGATAGAGTCAGGAAAAAAGGGGCGGGGGTGTAGCGCTCTATGTTAAAGAGCAGTACACGTCCTCAATGATCAGGATGGGTTCAGAAGAGGGGCAAACTGATACGCTCTGGGTTAGAATGCAAGGGGGTCATGGGGAAAGGGACTTGGTAGTGGGTGTCTACTACAGACCACTTCACCAGGGGGATGAGCTGGACCTGGAATTTTCCGGTCAGCTCACGGAGGCTGTAGGGACAAGGGATATGGTTGTCAGGGGTGACCTAAACTACCCAGACATCTGCTGGGAAGATCAGTCAGCCACGTCTGAATGCTCATGTAGGTTTTTAGCCTACATACAGGACCTCCACCTAACTCAGGAGGTACACAATCCCACCAGAGGAAATGCCTTGCTGGACTTGGTCCTTGCCACAGGCGATGACCTGGTGAGGAATCTGCGGGTGCTCGACTACCTAGGTGTTAGTGACCATCGTCTGCTGGAATTTACTACCTGGTGCAGGGCAGTGAAAGCAAGCATCAATGCAAAAGTCCTTGACTTCAAGAGGGCCAACTTCAATTTGCTAAGGAGATTAGTGAGAGAGACATTGGGGACTCAGAGCCTCAGTGAGATGGGAATCCAGGACGGGTGGTTGTTCCTTAAGGAGATGATCCTCCGATCTCAGAGGGAGTCAGTCCCAACGTGAACCAAAGGGGGCAAGAGTGCTAAAATGCCCCCTTGGCTCAGTAAAGGCATCCAGGAGGTCCTGAGGGCAAAAAAGGTGGCATACAATCAGTGGAAGCAAGGGGCAATCACCAAGGAGGATTACACTTCCATTGCTAGTGATTGCAGGGAGGCTGTTAGGAAGGCCAAGGCAGAGACAGAACTAGGGCTAGCAACCAGAATGAAGGATTGAAAAAAGTCCTTTTTCAAACATATAGGGAGCAAGAAAAAGGCACCAGGGAAAGTGGGGCCCCTACAGGACAGGCTTGGCAATCTGGTGATTTCAAAAAAAGAAAAAGCTGATCTATTCAATGAGTTCTTTGCCTCCATATTTCTGAGCAGGGACCAGAACAACTCCCCCACTAGGATTACGGACAGGCTCAGGGGACACAACACCATGCCTAAGGTCAGGGACAATTTAGTTATGGAACTTTTGGAGGGGCCTGATGTGTTTAAATCAGCAGGTCTGGATGCTCTTCATCTGAGGGTACTGAGGGAATTGGCAGAGGTCATAGCAGGGCCCCTGGCACGGCTGTATGAGCGCTTGTGGTGCTCTGGTCAGGTCCCAGAGGACTGGAAAAGGGCCAATGTGGTTCCCATTTACAAGAAGGGGAGAAAGGAGGACCCGGGTAACTATAGGCCAGTTAGTCTCACCTCGGTCCTTGGGAAGAACTTTGAGAAAATTATCAAGGAGCACACCTGTGGGGACCCAGCATGGGAGGTAATGCTCAGGGGCAACTAACATGGGCTCACTGCAGGCAGATCCTGCCTGACTAACCTTGTTTCCTTTTACAACCAGGTCACAAAGTCCTTGGATGTGGGCGTTGAGGTGGATGTCATCTACCTGGACTTCAAGAAGGTCTTTGACACTGTTTCTCACCCCATTCTCATAAAAAAACTAGGCGACTGTGGCATTGATGCCTACACAGACAGATAGGTGGCAAATTGGTTCATTGATCATACCCAGAGAGTAGTGGTGGACAGGTCGTTTTTGACCTGAAGGGATGTGGGCAGTGGAGTTCCCCAGTGCTCGGTCCTCAGGCTTGTGCTATTCAACATCTTTATCAGCAACTTGGAGGTGGGTGTGGAAAGCACATTGTCCAAATTTGCTGATGACACAAAGATGGGGGAGAAATGGGCACACTGGAGGGGTGGGACAGAATCCAACTAGATCTAGACAGGTTACAGAGGTGGGCGAATGAGAATAGGATGGAATTCAACGCAGACAAGTGCAAGGTGATGTATCTAGGGAGAAGGAACCTGCAACATACCCATAGGCTGGGGTGTTAACACCCTTCTCAACAACACAGTGGCTGAAAGGGATCTTGGAGTCATTGTTGACTCCAGGATGGACATGAGCTGCCAATGCGAGGAAGCGATCAGTAAGGCTAACTACACCTTGTCATGCACCTACAGATGCATCATAAGCAGGTCCAGGGAGGTGATCATTCCCCTCTATGCAATGCTGGTCAGGCTGCAATGGGACTACTGCATCCAGTTCTGGGTGCCGCACTTCAAGAGGGACGTGGCTAACCTCCAGAGGGTTCAGAAGAGGGCCACTCACATGGTCAGGGGGCAGCAGGCCAGGCCCTATGAAGATAGACTAAAGGGCCTGAATCTATTCAGCCTCCATAAGAGAAGACTAAGACTGAGAGGGGATCTGGTGGCCATCTATAAACTCACCAGGGGAGACCAGCAGAAAATAGGTGAGGCTCTATTCCCCTGGGCACCACCTGGGATAACAAGGAATAACGGCCACAAATTAATTGAGAGCAGGTTCAGGCTCGATATCAGGGGGCATTACTTTACGGTTAGGGCTGCCAGGCTCTGGAATGGGCTCCCAAGCAAGGTGGTGCTCTCCCCTACCTTGGGCGTCTTCAAAACGAGGTTGGATACATTTCTGGCTGGAGTATTATGATCCTAGCACTTGTTCCTGCCCAGGGCAGGGGGTCAGACTTGATGATCTGTTCAGGTCCCTTCCAACCCCAGAAACTATAAGCAAAAAACAAACCAACCCCAAAGCCTGTTTTGTTTTATCACTTTTCTTTGGGAAAGTGAAAGTATTCCTGAATCTCATCTCAACAGCAGCATGGGCTAAAGGAGACAAAAGAAGGGAGAATAGCAGAAATCCTTTAATTTTGGTTGCCTCACACTTTTCACTAGAAAAAATCTTCTGATCAACACTGAGAGCTAAGTGTCCCCTATAGTATGCAGAAAGTCTGTGAAACTGGGCAGAGGGGTTAGTTCTGACACAGGGGAGGAGGATTTTGTTGGTTTTAGAGCAATCTGGTCAGAGCTGCAAAAGCTGTTAAAAGTTGGCAAATCCTGTACAGAACAGTTTACTCAGTACAATACTCTTGATTTGCTGCCCCAAACCATTACTGTCCCATTAGTTCTGTGCATACGCACTGACCCAGGCCTCATTTTATTGTCTTACACAGAACCGTTCTGGATGGAAAAGACCAAAAGTGATCTCAGTCCTTGTCTTCTTGCTGCTGTTCTTCCTCCATCACACCCAAAGGAAGGGTGCAGTGAGCAGGTTTAAATGACTTAAGGCTTGCTTGCTTTCCTGACTGGGTTGGGGGGGTCAAACTCACTTTGTGCCCCATGCCAAATCTAGATTGTGGCACTCCTTGCAGGGCATATCTAGCCTGGGAACAAGGAAGCTGCAAGTGTGGTGGAATTTTCTGGAGCATGTGGTGGTACCATCTCTGGTTCTGTGTTGCAGCTGGAGCTACAGCCACCGTGTACTCTGTGCTGCACCTGCTGCTGTGTCCCATGCTATGTGCTGTGGCAGCAGCTCCAATTTCAGCATAGACATGGGGGTGGCAGCAACAGCCCTGGAGGTAGCGCCATGGCCATGAAGATTCTGTGGCCAGACACTCCCTCTGCTGATACCAGTAGTCCAGTGGGGTACACAGAGGAGCTTGGTGGGCCAGATCTTTCCTGTAGGTCGTATGTTTAACACTCCTGCTTTAAAGATTCTTTTAACTGAGCAGGGCTTCTTAACTTCTGTAAGTTACACAAATCTGGAAAAGAATTCAGTCCTCGTGTGTGGCAGACTCGCATGTACTCACCCCTGACACTCAAATTAAGTCTGCAAAAGTCTTTTGAATGACATGATCATGCATTTCTAATAAAACACTTTCTATTAATTATATTTTAATGAAAGTGTCAGAAATGAATACTTCAGAAATAAAGCACAATCTTGCTTTTAAGATTACAGACGTTGTGGTACACAACAGTCAGGGCATACTGCTTTTTGTACTAGTAATGCAGATATCATACCATATACAAGGTGTGCCCAACATATGGCTCATGGAGTGGATCTGGCCCAAGAGCCACATCATCTGGCCTCCAGTACTGGCCCTGGGCCTTGAGATGACCCACATGCCACACACAGAGCATGCTGGACCAGGCCCAGGTGTTGCTCCCTCTGGGACCTATGCTGCATGCAGCACCCACATGGGGTCAGTCCAGAACCCCCAGCTCCCACATGTTGGACCCAGTGCCCACTCTGACAGGTCTGGGACTCTCACTGCATGCTACAACCAGGACCCACAGGGCCAGATGAGTTTGGCATCCCTGCCATATACCAAGTTAATGTCCTGGCTCACTCAAATAATAGTCTCACTTTTAAGGACTCTCATTCCCTCACTCCTTTACAATCAATTAACATGCAGCTGAATGCATGCACAGTAAATCTTTCAAAAGATATCATTTTAACCAGTTATCGATAAAAAAATAAATCATATGCTAAAATAAAAAATCTATTTTAACATATATATTTTTTCCAGAAATATTTGTCCAGATTTATAGGGTTTTTTGAGTAGTATATATTGAGATGACTGCATAACAGCTCAAATAGTCTTATTCTTGTATATTATGTGGGGAGGGGATGAGAGGGGGTGTGTGGAGGGATGTGGGGAGAGCTGTGTGTGGGCAGGGCTGCTTGCATGCTACATCCTGGGAGCCGGCCAGGGCAAGGGAGAGGGTAAGGAAGGGAAGGGTGTGGGCAGGGGGCATGTCTAGTAGAGCTTGGTGGTGTAGGTGCAGGTGTGGTCCCCCCACCACTTCCCCATCTGGCCAGCGGCTGCCCCTCAGGTGCTCTCCATGGGGCTGTGCCCCACCCATTCCTGCCTGGGGAAGCCTGTGCCATGCTCCCACCTGCACTCACCCCGTGCCCACCGATGGCACTGCCCCTGCCCTGGCCCGGCCAGTGTTTGTAGCTTCCTGGCAGGGCTGCTGCCAGTGCTGCTACAGCCACCTAGGGCAGGGGTTCCCAACTTTTTTAGATTGTGCAGTCCAGAAGTGGCTGGCATACTATGGAATGGCAGCCAACCCTTTTTTATACTCAGCCAACCCTTCTGTGGAGCAGCAGCCAACCCTTCGCGGCCCAGGGTTTGGGAAGCTTTGACCTAGGCAATTCTGAGTTCCTCCTGCCTTCAGCAGCTCCTCCTCTTCCTGCCCCTGCTGTGCTGCTCCGGTCAGCAGGTAGTGTGGGGCACCACATGCCCAGCCAGGCAGGGGCTCCAGCTCCTGGATGACTTCCACCTCCTCAACTGTCCAGCACAATGAGCAGCCACCAGCAAGCAGATGAGTGGGTAGAAGGCAGCCCTACTGGGAAGCTGTGCACATTGGCCAGAGCTGAGGTTGGGGCTGGGGCCAGGGCAGTGTTACTGGTGGACGCAGGGTGGGTGTGGGAGGAAGTGTGGCGTGAGCCATATTTTGCCCACCCCTGACCTAGACACTGGAATAAACATTTAGAATAGAGGTGACATGTTTGAACACACCACAGATATATGACATGTATTCCTGTCCACACATATCATATATACCTGACATGACTGACAGGGCATTTTTTATTGTATTAGCATGTTTATTAATAAGCTGGGAATAGACAGAGGGCCCATTTCTCTCTGTAGCAAACTTCATATGACTGCTCCTGTGTCTCTTGCACTTTCATGCTGAGAATAAACAGAGTAGTCTAGCAGAGAGCCAGGTTTAATTCCTTGTTCTGTTATACACTTCTTGTTTTGTTATGCCCAAATCTATATTGGTCCCTGAGATGCCTCCATTTAGGAATTGTAAGACTTGAATATTTAGTGTGTGGGTAAGCAGATCCGTGCTTCCAGGATCCATTTTTTCATTTTAAATTAGGCAGAATCCTAAATATAGGAATTAGAACCAGCATCTGTCCAATGCAATCCATGTGGGCACAGTCACACTCCCCTTCTGACCCTATGGACCTTTGCATTCTTGGCTGTAAAGCAGCTCAGCTTTGGCCAGAGGGGTGAAGACTGTACCCCTTACCCCAAGCTGTCAGGGTATTCTGCTGCTGGGAAATGGGAGTCTGGTTACCCTGAGATGGAGGAAGTCCTAGAATCTAAGGGCAGAATGCCATTTCCTTTTGTGGGTGCCTATTGATGTGCTGGTCCATTTCTAATTAGAATGCATCAGAACAGACTCAGTTAATCAAGTCTACTCTGTGTTTTAATTAGAACATTCCAGCATGGAATCATTGGCATGTGTATAAGGCCCCACAAGTTTAAAAATGGCTGCTGAGGCACTTTATCTAAACCTCATTGAATGAGGCTTAGATAAAGCATCCCACAACCACTTTTAAATGCACGGGAGCTTAATATACATGACAGTGAGATGCTTTAATTGGAGCAGCTCTCCGGAAACTGCTCTAATTAAAATGTCTCCCTCTCCCCCCACCAACCCCTAAGCATGTTTATAGGCAGCCTATGTGTTTAAATGGCATTTCTCTACCTGCATAAGTGGTGTTTTTGCCTCTTATGCACAGCTTGTGATTTTTTCCCCTCCAGTGTGGACATGTACATGTGCACACATATGCACAGTAGGCTACACACTGGCTAAATACATGCTTACATGTACTTGTACTATATAGAAGTCCCAGAAAAAGGACTGGAGGTACTCCCCTGTTTTAGCTCCAGTAGCTGAGCAGTGAGGGCACTTGCCCAGGAAGAATCAGATTCCAGTGCCCTCAACCCTGCCCCCACCTCCTTTCCCAGAGATAGGTATATGCCAATCTCCATTTGAAGTAGACCTCATGGTTAGCCATAATAGCCTTGATATATCTATACGAGGCCAGGAGGAACCACGCAAGCTTGAAGAGGCATAATTCAGTGAGATGGCTGCTGAACTAAAAAGAATCAGGTCTCAGGTTTTAGTCTATGTCCCTGTTACTTATAGGGCAGAAACCTCTTCACTAAACTGTTCTCTGTCCCTTTTATCCAATGATTACTAAATACAACAGGCAGGGTCTCAGCTTCAAAAGGCACACTAGAGACAGGACTGAGTACTGTCTAACCAGTAGGGTCAAACATTTCAGCAGGAGTGCCACAAATTAACCCCACTTCCTTCCCAAGGGCCACTCTGATCCCCTTCCCCTGCCTGATCTTTGGCTCTTTCTGTTTCCTTCCCTGTGCTCCCTGCCTGATTTACTGCTTTGCTTTCTGCCCTATCTATCTCTATGGTGCCTGTCCCCTCCCCAGTCTGCCACATATCACACACACAGGCTGTGGGTTGGCCACACTGGTCTAACACATGGCATGGCAGTTACAGCACTGTGCTGGGGAAGTTAAAGGCATGCAGGTTCTACCTCTCTGTGGGCAAGGGGGAACTAGAACCCAAGGATATCTTTACATGTGCTCTGGGGTAGGCAGGGGGGCACTTAGAGTGGCTCTCAGAAGCCTCTCTAATTAAAGTGCCTACAATGTCTTTTGTGTTCAGTATCACCACTTCAAAATGGCAGTGGGTAAACTTTAACTAAAGGTTGTTCAACGAGCTTTAGTTTAAGCATCCCTACCACCATTTTGAAGTGTGGGGATGCTGAATACACATGACAATGAGGCTGCTGGAGTATGCTAATTAGTACACTTTAGCAGGCTTGATAAATTGAGTCTGTTCCAATGCGTGTTAATTAGCATGCATTGGAACAGGCATCTGGCATATGTATAGGTCACCAGAGGTCACGCTCTGCTAGACTTGGTCTGGGCCAAAGGAGATGACCTGGTGAATGACTTAAATATAGAGGGAAGTCTGGGCAACAGCAACCATGAAACCATCATGTTCACTGTCTGACATAAGGCAGACAAATCTTATAGCAGGATTGAAGTCTTGGACTTCAAAAATGCAAATTTCAGCAACTTAGGTCACTAGTAGGGTAAGTGCTGTGGGACCAGGGACTGAAGGCAAAAGGTATGCATGAAGAGTGGTTGCTCCTTAAGGACACAATCCTTGAAGCACAAAAGAAGTTCATTCCTATGCAGAGAAAAGGTAACAGAAGGGTTGGGAAGCCCTCTTGGTTAAAAAGGGAAATCATGGTCCTCTTAAGAAAGAACAAAGAGGCTTATAAAAAATGGAAGCTTGGGGTAGGCCCCGAGGAGAACTATTCCACAATGGCCTGCATTTTCAGGGAACAGATAAAACAAGCTAAAGCAGCAAGCAAACTTAGATTAGCAACGGGGATCAAGGACAATAAGAAGTCCTTCTTTAGGTAAATAGGGAACAGGAGGAAAACAAATGGGAGTGTGGGGCCATTGCTCAACATCTCAGGGCAGCTGGTTACTGGTTCCCAGCAGAAAGCTGAACTCCTGAATGACTACTTCACCTCAGTCTTTCACTGGACCAAGGGGAAAACCATGCCAGGTAGAGGACAGGATGAGCATGATGGGAATAATCACCTTCCTACTATTGCCGTAGAATTGGTGTACGACCAATTAAAAAAATTAGACATATACAAGTCAGCAGGACCAGATCATTTTCATCTGAGAGTGCTGAAGGAGCTGTCCGAAGTTATTGCAGAACCCCTGGCAAAACTCTTCCACAACTTGTGGCACTCTGGAGAAGTGCCTGAGGACTGGAAGAGGGCCAACGTTGTGCCTATCCATAAGACGGGCAGGAGGGAGGACCCGGGTAACTATAGGCCAGTCAGCCCAACTTCCATCCTAGGGAAAATCTTAGAAAAGTTCATCAAGGAGTCTATCTGCGATAAGCTTGCAGAAGGTAAGATTCTGAATGACAGCCACCATGGCTTCGTTGTGGGCAGGTCTTGCCTTACCAACCTCATCTTTTTCTATGATCAGGTAATTCGCCACCTGGATACGACAGAGCAGGTTGACATTGTATACCTTGACTTCCAAAAGGCCTTTGATCTAGTATCCCACAACGCTCTCACGAGAAATTTGGAGGATTGTGGACTTAACTCCGAGACAGTCAGGTGGGTGAGAAACTGGCTGCAGGATAGGACCCAGAGAGTCGTAGTGAACGGATCTGTGTCATCCAGGCTAGAAGTGGGCAGTAGTGTCCCGCAGGGGTTGGTGCTCGGTCCAGTACTTTTCAACATCTTTATTAACCATTTGGATGTGGGGGTGAAGAGCTCACTGGCCAAGTTCACGGATGACACCAAGTTATGGGGAAGTGTGGTCATGTTTGAAGATAGGCAGACCTAGACAGGCTAGCAAGTTGGGTGGATTGGAATCTAATGAAGTTCAACATCGAGAAATGTAAAATGTGCCATCTTGGGACGAGCAACCCCCAACATACCTACAGGCTTGGCAGCACTAAACTGGCTAGCACCATGAATGAAAGGGACCTGGAGGTAATAAAAGACCACAGTATGAATATGAACAGCAGTGTAGACAGTAGGGCAAACACTACTCTGGCATGCATCAATCGATACATCTCCAGCAAAACCAAGGAGGTGATTCATCCACTATACTTGGCACTGGTGAGACTGCAGCTGAAGTACTGCATCCAGTTTTGGGCACTGCACTTTAACAAGGATGTGGACAAGCTTGAGAGAGTCCAAACAAGAGCCACTCATGTGATCAGAGTCTTATACAACGAGCCATATGAGGAAAGGTTGAGGGACCTGAGACTCTTCAGCCTAAGGAAAAGGGAGCGAGGGGACCTGGTAGCAGCTTACTGCTACACTAGGGGAGTACACCATGGGCTCGATAAGCAACTGTTCACCAGGGCACCTGAGGGGAAAACCAGGAGTAATGGCCACAAACTCCTGGAAGATCGATTCAGGCTCAACATTAGGAAAAACTTCTTCACAGTCAGGGGGTCTAGGCTGTGGCGTAAGCTCCCTCCAGAGGTGGTGCAATCACCTACCCTGGAAATCTTCAAGAGGAGGCTAGGCAGTCACCTTGCTGGGGTCACCTGACACCTAGTTATCTTTCCTGCTTGGTGCAGGGGACTGAACCCAATAATCTTCTGAGGTCCCTTCTGGCCTTACCATCTATGAATCTAGGTGCCCCAAGTGTCCAGCTTCCCAGGTGAATGCCTTAACCACTGAGGCATGAGCGACTGGTGCCGCCTGAATCTGGGGGGGCACCTGCAGAAACCGCTGATAGTGGTGGCCCTGTCAGGGGAGGCACCAGCCCTGCCGACAGCATCAGTCGTTACAGGAGGCACCGGCCCCATTGGGGAGGAGGCATGTGCACCCCCATGCACCCTCTACCAGTCACCTATACACTGAGGTGCTAGAATTGAACTATGGGATTGTGCCCTCCTTATAAATCTAATACCCACAGTTGTGGGTACAGCTAAGTCAGGATTTGGACACGGGAAGAATACCCAATTCCTGTTGTGTATTAGGGGAACCTTGTTCCCTAGCAGCTTGGTCTTTTGTTATATTCTGCAAGGTAACTACCATGTGAACAACACAGGTTACATTTTTTGTTCAAATAACTCTGAAATGTCACCAACTGCAGGCATCCCCTCACCCCCACCACTCAACAGCCTGTCACTAAAGCCTGCAGGCCACTGAAGCTCTGCCCATGAAAAAGCAGCTCCATTTCCTGCTATCATTGTTTGATTTGCTTTTCACTGCAGGAACAGGCACCTGTCACTCCTTCAGACCAACAGAGGTGAGAATGCTGTCTGTATACAGCAAAGGGGGAGTGGGTTTGAGGCTGCTCTCTTCCTATTGAGAAACCTGGCAAATCAGCAATATTAACTTGCACCAAATATAGCCCTGTCCTTGCTGACAATGAGTGATGGGGCAAAGGCAGACACTGGCTAGCTGTGTGTGGGGGCTGAGCAGAGGTGAGATGAGAGTTTTTATTGTGGGCTGCAGAAAGCTGCAGGCCCTGCTGTGCCTTTGATCAATGTACCCTTTTTGTCAACCTCAATATGACACAAGCCTCCAAGCTCACTCTGAGTCATGGCTGTAGCCAACTCGTTTAGACTTGTACTTCCTTCCAGCATCTAGCTGTGTTTATAGTGCGTATCTTTATACAGAAGCCATGGCACTGCTGTACATCTGAAAAGAATTTCTTCTGCCAAAAGGACCAAGCCACTCAGTCATTGACAAAAACTCAGAAAATGAATTCATTTCTAAGGAAGGGTTCTAATAAAATTCAACTTCCTGTGAACAACTTACAAATCAAACTGCCAGGCTGTTTGCTGCTTTGCAGCTCCCTCTCCCACACAGTGCTAGACAGTACATTACAGACTCTGCTTTTCTTGACACTGGGAGAAGCTTTTAGAAAAGAAAAAATGCTGCCTTGCATGTTCTTTAGGTTACTTCTGCTGTTGGTCAGATGGGTTTTACTGACCAGATACAGAAAACACTGAAAGGTTCCTCTGCTGCTGCCTTGGACTTTGGTTGGAAAAGAATCAGGCCAGCACAAAAGCTACTCATTAAGGAGTGTTTATTGTTCTTAACAAATTTCAAGTGCTATATGAGTTACTGGTAGATTATTGTGGCCCAGAGATTAAGGCTGGTGTGGGGCTATTGCTTGCCCACCCAGGATAGGTCACTATGAAGACCTTGTTCCCTCAGCACTGGCAGTGAAGCAGAATCTCTCTACACTACCATGACAAAAGTCACATTCAGAGTATTACTGAGGATGAAAGGATGAGCTCAGCTGCCTGCCAGTATGCATGCTGCCAAGGGCAAGTGAGGCTACTGTTTGGAATTCAACCTTGTCCCAACAGGGCACCCACAGTGGGAGGACCCTGGAACAGCACATCCTGGGGTCTGGCCACAGTAGGGCTTGGCCCATTAAACTGTGCTCAGAAGGAAACATCCAAAAGATGGACACACATTTCTCTTGAATGCAACAGTTCTGTGGAGGCAACTCTGAGAGGAGCTGCTGGAGATGAAGTTGTATGTTGCTGGGAAGATGAGGAGCTGTAGTAGTCTCCATCCGCACATTCAACACATTTGGTATATGGTACAGAAGCAGCCTGGAAGGCATTGAGCTCAGAATAGCTGACAGGCTGGAGAGAAGGCTGAGAGAATTGTTGGTCTCCGTTTGAGTACAGTATGCTGGGTGTTACTTTCACAGGCTCTATTCAAAGACTTAGAGAAACACTCTCCCTGAACCTCTGATCCTGTGAGCCAGGGGTTCTTCTTTCCTGCACATGAGGCAGCCATTTCCACTGGTGATAAATTAATGAAGGGTGCTACTAAATCAGAACAGCAGTGCTTAAATCCACTCTGCTGACTTTACTGAGAGCAGGGCCATTGGCATTGTAGGAGATTGCCACAGCCCCTTCTTGAGATGTTTATTACAGCTCTACAAGAAATTAAAGCCACACTCCTGAGAGCTGCAATAAGAGCTCCCTGACCTCTCAGATAGGAATGCACACCTATTCTGAGCCAATTCACCAGAAACAATGAGACAAAGGGAACACCGTTTTCCAGTGCTACGCATCACATAAAATAATCATCCCAGTCAATTAAAACCTCTCTGTGGATTCCCTACTCCAAGCTTGGTCAAGAGCAGCGATTAAAACCTGATTTAAGGGAGCAGACGGAGGGACTGATCTTACTGCAGCTTAAGAGTTGCTGCTTCACACTGATGTAACACCTAGAGGGAGTGCAGCCTGTCAGGTGAGCACAGAGAAGTGGGATTACTGCTTCCTGCAACAAAGCCACTTGGCAGGTATCTGCAGGCAGCTGACTAGGGCCACCTCCCTCCTCTAGTTTCAGTACCACTCCAAATATCTTACAGACACAAGAGTTCAGCTCAGCGGTCAAATCCAGAGGACCCCAGATAGGGTCATGGTGTTTTTGTTTAGTACTCTTCTGGGAGAGGCCAGCTGCCTGTCTTCTCACAAGTAAAGTCAACTGGAAAGTGATTTTGGAAGTGAAGTGTTCTGGTTCCCAAGCCTGAGATGTTCAAATAAAGTGCCTGGTGCCTTTCATCATACCCCAGAGCAGAGCAACATGAAATAACGCATCCCCTTGAATTTTTACTGTTAAGATGAATATCCTTATGCTTCCCCCTGGAGGCTTGAAGTACATTACAATAAACAAGTCTTCTTCCAAACCTGCACAGTAGCATCCCTGTAGTCCTGTGCAGTGGAGGGCAGGCAACTAAGAGGGTAGAGGGAAGGGTAACTCCCTAGACCGCTCAGCTTGCCCTGGGATGACAGCCCCCTTTACTAGCATGGGAACAGTAGCACAGACAGCTACACACTCTCCCTGGCAATGTAGTTTAGAAAATACAGTCTCTTTCAGATTTTTAAGCCCCTGAAGGACTGACGTGTCAGCACTGTTAGCCCCTTTGTAGGGAAGAAGATCCTGAAATGCTAAAGCCCACAAGCCTGTGGAGTCCTTTGCCTTCAGTGCTGCATAGCCTATAAGGTTATATGCACATTTCTGCCACTTGTACAGCTGGCAGCAGCAGACTCAGCAGTCCTTTCCTTACTGCCCAGTCTGTCCGGTCACTTACACCTGCAACCCCATGCAGCTGGTACCTCCCTGCCAAGTATCTTAGCCATTCCTATGTCTCCAAGATATCTTCTTTCCTGTACCTTTAGCTCACTAATCTCCCCACTTGCTTTAGACTTCTCTCCTGCTCCTCCCCCGGAACCTGCAAGCACCACTAGGGCAAAGTACCTGCTTTGCCTGGTCCGAACAGGTAGGGGGCAGTATGGTCCAGCAAGCCAGGTAGAGCACTATGGATGCCTAAACACGTGCACTGAGGCTGCTCCGACGTGCTGTAATTACAGGTGACCCTCACCATTCGTGGGGATACGTTCTCGTATCCCCCACAAATAGCGAAATACATGAATAAGGCACTGCATTCATGAACGCAGTCTGTGTTCATGAACACAGTGCCCCCGGTGGCTGGGGAGGTGGCACGGCTCCGGCAGCTCTAGTGGGAATGCGGCAGTGGGAGTGCGGCAGCAGCAAGTGCAGAACTCCTGTAAGTGTATAAAGTGTATTTAACACGTGGGTTCGGCATTCACGAATATTTGAAACCATGAATGCCAAACCTGCAAATAGCGAGGGTTTCCCATAACGCGCATCAAGTATCACGGAGTGTGGTTATTAGTGTGCTCCATCAGACTCCATTGTCACATGTATCAGCATCCCTGCGCTGAAAAATGGTGACAGGGGCACTTTAACTAAAGCTCGTTAGACAAATTTTAGTTAAAGCACTCCTACCACCATTATTCAGTGTGGGGATGCTGATACATGTGATTCTCCAGGAGCTTTAATTAGAGCGGCTCTTGGATCCACTCTAATTAAAGCGCCCCCCCGCCACTCCTGAAGCATGTGTATAAACACCTTATAATTCTGCATCCCCGAGTCTCTTCCTGCCTCTGCTACTAATCACGAGTCACTTCACCCTCTGCACCACCTACCTATGGAAGGCCTAGGAGGTATTATTATGGTCAGATGCTTCTTCTGTGGCACCATGCGCATCACCTTTACAGCTTGTATGCTATGGCTTAGATTATCTCCATTGTGTGAAGCTGGTTTATACCTGTCCAGAGCAAGCCTTAGGGGTGGGCAACATGGGTGACTGACTCCCCAGAACACTGTGGTCGGGGGGGCACCACACATACAGTGTTACCTGTTTCCCTAGGGAGCCCTTGTGGCCCTCCCAGTTGCTGCCAAGCCAGCTAGGCTGCCCTCAGGGGGAGGGAGGGAGGGGGCATCGGGTGGCAGAGTGGAGGGAGGACACCCACCTCCCTCCTGTCTCTGTGGGCTGTGAGCCTCCCTTCCTCTAGAGTTAGGCAGCTTCCTCTCACCCCTCTGCCTCCAGTAGGAGCTGGCTGGCTGCCAACCTCTCAGCTGTGATGGTGAATGGCAGTGGCAATAAGAATGGACAGGTGGGAGGGGAGAGGAGGTGACGGTGGTGGAAGAGGCGGTGGTGGCAGGGAGCTTGTGCACAGCAGTCCCCAGCCAGGCTCACTGCAGTTAGCGGCTGCCTGCAGAGCAACAGCACTTCCCCAACTCCTGTCGCCCTCACCACCATGCCCGGGCAGTGCACAGCAGCCACCTCACTAGGAAGGGCCTTCACCAAGGAAGATACACGAGGATGAAGACAGGCTGATGGTGCAGGGCGGTGGTGATGGTGAGGCTGGCAGCGGGCAGCTGGCACACGTGGGGGAGCTGCAGAGGATGAGGTGCAGCATTTAGGGAGCCTGTGCTGTGCTCTCCAACTGTCTTTTGCTTGCCTGTATGCTCAGCACCACTGCTGTGGGTTTCAAGTGTTTCTCAATGGGCTCTGAGCTGAAGGGGGAGCTATTTTGCTTGGGTACCACTGCCAGCACCTTTTACTCAGGGTCGCTGCTCTTTGCTGGGCCATGGCCACCAGGAGAGGTGCTGGTGGTGGGGGGAGTTTGCCCAGGGAGTCATTTTCCCTAAGGCTGGCTCTGTGTCTGTTCATGGAGTAAACTGGCCTGAAAAACAATGAGCTGCCAGAGGGAGGGTCTCCTTTGACCCACCCCAGCCATGTACGATATTTCCCCAGGTCTACAAAATCTCCCCAGGAGACAGCTCCAGCCTCTCTTAACTATACATCAAACTTCTTTCCCTCTGTTTCTCTTCTAGATTTTAATTATATAACCACATTCATTTTAATTCTGTAAACCCCCAGAGGAGACAAATAGTAGAGAAGATACTATTCACAATGCAACCCAAATATCATACTACCCTGTATGGTCCCCTGTGACACTACCTAGGATCACTGCTTCAGTCTATATTACTCTAAGCATTCCCGAGGATACCTAAGTACGAGTTGCATTCCATATTATCCTGCACTCCACTTGTGCTGCTGCTCAAAAATGATGCTCCACTCTCTATTAACCTCAAATCCCCAGTGCTGTATTTTCTACTGCCCAGAGTGACTTTTAAACCAAGCCAATTAAACTGTGCTACTCCTGAACCATGCTTGGAAGGAACACCTGGTGCACTAGAAGAGGGGACAACAATTTATTGCTGCCAAGCTTCACAAGGTGCCTCGAACAGATTTCTGCAGCCTGTGCTCTCACATTTGTTCCACTAGCAGAAGGCTAGGGTAGGAGTGCCTGTACCTGGATTTAGCTTTGTGAATATACAGAAAAGTCACATGTGCCAGTGTCAGAAAAACTCTGAGTAAAAACAATACAAGGGACCATTGATCCCTTTAAGGATTTAATCCCATTAAGGATTAAATCCCTTTACGGATTGCTCTGGGGGTTACATCCCCAGAGCAATCCTTAAAGCTTGGCCCTATGGAAAACAGAGCTATGCTTGCTGTCATGGGTGGCTTCAGAGAAGAGTAGTGAGAAATCAATCCCCTGGAGGCTATGCTAAGGCAAACAAAATGAAAACATATGAAGGAAACTTAGCCAGCTATGTGAACAGCAGCAGGTCATGGCTGCCCAGAGTAAAAAATACTGGGGTTCATGTAACACTGCTTGGGTAGCAACAACATGTCTAGGGGCAGATCAGCAGCACCGTTTTCCTCCTCATATCTCAGTCAATACAACAGTGGTTACGAAGGCAAATAAGCCTTTACACTCAAGTCCTGAGGAGCTGGCGCAGCTGTAGGACAGGAAGCTGGCAACCATCTTGCTTTGTGGATCACCTAAAATAGCCCACTGAGTTCCTCTGGGAGGATCTTTTCAAGCAGGGAAAAATGCATTGAGACAGGAGTTCAGCACCAGCAATCTAAAAACCTAGAAATGCTTTGCTTTGCAATTTGAGTATGTCTGACCTGAGAGTTCCTGGGTGGGAAAAAACTATGGATCCTCTGTAAGCCTTATGACAATATTGCTGGGTTGCTTTCGTATTTCTACAGGAACTTGGATACCAGGGTTCCCTTAGTACTGATAATATTCCTGAAGATGTGTTAGGACAAGGACAAGGAGAGGGGGGCAGGGAGGGAGCAGGCCTATTTGTTATGCCACTGGGCATAGGCCTAGGCCCACCAAGTAAAACTATAATCCTCCCTTAGGAAGGAGATCACTGAAGACATAACAACTGATTTCTTGGGACAAACAAGAGAAAAACAGGGAAAAGGAGCATGGGTCATAGGTTTATAACAAGTACACCAAAGGGGGACACGGAGCAGAAAACACCAGACAGTGCCCACTAGCCCTTGAATGAGTCCAAGGAGACAGTGGGCATTGCCCAGTGAAACTCTTTCCAGAGACATGAATGGACAAGGGACAAGAAAACAGACCTGCAGTCTTAGGGGTTCTTACAACCAAAGCCTCCTTCCCGGTCGGCTATATTGTGAGGTTAGCCAGGGCCAGGAGGAGGTTGACCAGGAGGTGTTGGGACATGGTGGGGCCATGGATGGCGAGTGCATAAATGAAAAAGTATGGGGAGCAGTGCAGCCAGAACCTCAACACAAGGTTCTAGAGGAGGAGGTGAAGAGGCTGAAGCCTGCTGCACACCAGGCATATGTATACCAGGGTGATCCCTCTGCTTGTAGAAGGGGCATGGAACAGGAAGATCTGCTTACCAGGTTGAGGAGCCCACCACCACCTCCCAGTAGTGGCATCCACTGTCGATGAATACGTTGCCCACTGCACCATAGCACCCAGTACCACTGAACCTCTCAGGCGTGTGGCTCTTTTTCAAGGAGCTCTCATCTTTCTCCATTTGCAGCCCATCGTTGGAGATTTTCAGCTTTTTGTGAGTCATCTTGGGGTCCAGCTTGAAGGGCTGACCTACAAGGAAGACAGAAACACAGTGATGGTTAGTATTGCTCCCTCACCCACTACACAGGCTGAATATTGGCAGGCAAGCCCATGTTTGCATTGTTACGTATTCTCTTCTGCCCATTATACCAAGTCAGAGAATAAAATGCACTGGCCAGAGTGTTTCACTCTCTCATCAACATACCAGAATGTTCATACAACCACAGTCTACTTTAGCAAACTCCAAGAACTCTAAGTTGCCCCAGCACTGGTTGCTTTCCATTAGGCCAAGGCTCATTTGCCTGCCTCAGTCTACTGTAAAGAGCTGATTGCAGTGCAAAAGACCCCTCCAGTGTTGTCTGTGAACCTAGCATAAGACTCAATTTCTTCCCACACAACTGTGTTGGTGAGTGAGTGAGTACAAGGTTATTGTTGCCAAGGTTTATAGTTCAAAATGTCTTGTGGTAACAAACTGAGAGAAACCTAGTGTTTTACATATAAGAATCAGTAGGGCTGGATTTCACCCTTCTGCAGAAGCTACCACAGAGCCTATGAAGTTCTTGAGTCACACCAAAAGTGGAGCTTTAGAGGGAAATACATTTAATTATAGTATTTATTCAAATGATACATGTGTCAGTCATTGAAGAAAGGGTGGAAACATTCCTCTAAGCTTCTGGTTTTCAGCAGGGAGACATTTATCTTCAAGTGTATAAACAACTCCTGCTTATCCAGAGGTCTAGTGGACAGGGCACAGGACTGGGACTCAGGATGCCTGCTTCAGACTTGCTGGGTGCCTCTCAATGAGACACTTAACCTTTCAGCCTCCCTGCTTCCAAAATGTGGACAACAGCCTCTTTTGTAAATCTGTCATGATCCAACTATGAAGAATGCTGTGTTGCTGATCAGTAGTACATGCGATGATCATCTCAAAAGGGATGCTAGGCGGGACAGGGGGAATTACAGATCCTTGGGAACAACCATATCCTCACAGTAGGAACAGCACTCTTTGGCCTTCTGGAGAGTGTGAAAAGTGCTCTAAAGGAAATAAGGGAATGGCTCCACATAATGGAAGTGAAGAGAAGTGAAAACAGAATCTAGACTAGCTAAGTAGTTTGATCTATACTCTTAATGAGAGTTATATGGGAACACTGAAATGAGAATGGGCCCTTAAATGCAATCTGAGTATGTCTGATTGCTGGTGCAATTTCACTCAATCATAAAAAAAATATTGCAGCATCTAACTTATCCTCACATTCTCACCTCCAGCAAGTGCAGGTTACTCCCATGTGGCACATATTTTGTTATTATATTTTACAGAAAACATGCCTCTATTTGCTCAGGACTTGATCCATTGCCAACAGAAAATCTTAGCTTGTGTTGCCTACACATAACAGTCTGTGCACGTAACTCTACTTACAGCAACAAATCAAAGGCATAAAATGAAGTTCAGGTTCTCTGAGGCCCTACTCAAAAGCTGATACTTCCTCAACTCTGTGGCATTAACTTTCACCAGTAATAAGTGATCAGAAACCAGTTCATACTGATCAGAAATTCATGCTGAACTTCTGTTCTGTTACAATTCAACCTGTTCAGAGCAGAAGTTCAGCATGAATGGACTAGTTAAAAAATGGCAGCACCTGGCCTAAGATTTGCCTCCTCTCACTCCCCTCCATAAAGAGCGGATGTGCATTCTGCTCACTACCGATCTAAATTATGCAGCTTACACAAAACCACAAAGCTTAGATCAATTCTGCCTTGGGTCTGTACCTAGCCAAAGAGAATGCAGACTCCAGCATTCTCAATTAACAGGACAGGTTTTGAAGGATCTTCCAGGTCTTTTAATACTGCTTGGAAACACAACTGAAATTCCTCTGTAACATTACCAGTCAACAAAAACCAAGCTATTTCCTGACTGAGCCATACTCACTCTTCTGCTTGCTTTGATAAAACCCTTCTGAAGATTCATTACAGTCAGAGAGCATCTGGCCTCACTTGTATTGTAACACATCGCAATCCAGAATTGTCTTTTCTGGGAACTAGCTCTACAACATCAACAATAAACAGTAATGATTTTCTGGAAGCCTCTGATCTTTGCTATTCTGGAAAATATATATTCTTCCTGCTATAAATGAACAGCATCTGATTCTGTCATTACAGAAAGGTAATGACTTATTTGACTCTGTACAGCCTCATCACAATACAAACTCTTACAAAACAACAGTTTCTGAGTTTCATTTCTTTAGGAGGCAGGTGGGGAATATATTGCAAAGATACTTGTAAAGATAGCACAGAATTCCCCTGCTCTCCAGATTTGATAAGGCTATCTAAAGTTTCAACAGCAGCTCCCAGAGCAGAAAACATGCACAAAGCACTCAAACATGACTGCACTTCAAACATGTGGTGTATAATTGCTAGGGATCATGGTTTTCTCTGGTTTAAAAAAATTCCTAATTTTCAGTTAAAAAAAAAGTGACCCCAATTCCACATTTTTCCATGATTTAAATGAAACACCTGTCTCGATGCAAGATCCTCAGGGGTGGCCATGATGCCCCTGGTGGCTCTGTGACCGTGCAAGCTCTGCCCTGAGGGCACCCTCTTATCTTTCCTGCCACATCTTGCTGATTAAAGTAATAAATAGGGAGGCTGTCCTCGAGTTACAGCTCAGTCATGGTCCTGATGGACCCCCCTAAACCCTGCAGGTTATTGAACCCCTTGACAGGCCCCACTCTTGGTAGGTGACTCAGGGGTCACCCCAAGCCTTATGGGCTAGATGCATGGCTCCAACCACTCCTTTACCATGCCCCATGCCTTGCGGGTGTCACACTGCTGTTATGCTTTTTGGGGCCTTGGCCTACTTGGACTCCGCCCCTTTGATATGGCTACGCCTTCTAGCCTAGACCCACTGTGTTGGGCCTGGCTTTGAGACACTAGCCCACAGACTCCTTTTATTACTGGGCTCCTGGCTCTTGCTGCTCGTGCCCCACAGGTGCTGAGCTCTCTGACCCCTTGCAGCTCGCGCCTCCCTGGCACCGGGCTCTCCACAGCCCCTGAGATTGCACCTTCCCTGGTGCTGGGGCTCTACACAATTGTACGCCCCAGTGAGGCCTCCTCCTCTCCTATTAGGCTCTTCCCAGTCCACCAGTGTACAAACAACAACCAAAGTATGAGCTCCTGGGCTGTAATGTAATACAAACAGTGCAGGGTGCACTCTGTCTCTTTAAAAGAGGCAAAGGTCTCCCGAGCATTAAGTGCCTCACAGCCCAGGGTACCTGATGAGCTCCTGGAGCTCCATTAGTCCTGTAAGCAGCATATCAGGCGGCCACAGCGTCTCTGGGCAGTTCTTCTCTGCAAGAACTCCTTCCCCTGGCAGATGCTGGGGAACTAACAGCCTCTAGTCCCAGACCTGGGGTTTATATGTGCCCAGGGCCCTGCCTTCTTTCAGCCAGTTGACTGGGTGCAGATGCTAGCTAATTCCCTCATTATCCTGCTGCCATGGCAACCTGCACCTCTGGGTGTTCTGTCTGGCTCCTAGGGCCCTCTCTCTAGGCAGTTTCTGCCCTTAAAGGAGCAGGCACACCTTAGTGCCCTGCGGCACACCACTATATACGTATCTATATATTAGTGGTGTTTCATTGAAATCACAGAAAAATGTGGATTTGGGGTTACATTTTTTTAATTGAGAATTAGGGATTTTTTTAAACCAGAGAAAACCAGGATCCCTGGATTACTGCTCAGGAAAGTGAGTCCCTAATGGCACCGGTGTGGCTTGGAAGTCCCTGTGCAAACTGGTGTTGCCAGTGCACTTCAGGTGCTGGTCTTGCATAGGGTGGCCATTGGTTCTGTTTTATATGGGACTATCCTGTTTTTAAACCCTTTGTTCCCTGTCCCTTTCTAAATGAAGAATGGACAGCAAAAATATTCTGTTTTTCAGGTCGCTGGTGGAGATACATGTCAATCATTTGTCCTTGTGATTCTATTGGCTGTGCCTAGAGGTAGGGCAGTGCACAGCCAGGAGAAGCAGGGCTCCAAGCCAGCCATGGAGGGAGGGAGGGCAGACGTGTTTTTTTTTTGTGGTGGCTCCACCCCTCACTGCTGATTGGCTGAGGAGGCTGGTGGTCCTTCCCCCCATCAAAGGGATGTCCTGTATTCTGGGGATGGGTCTGTGGCCATCCTAGTCCTGCACCAGGCCTTCCACATATACAGCTTGCTGATGTTCCTCAATCACATACCACAGCTACCCCTCCCTCCCCACTTTTTCTAGCCCTGATTTCCCCACACGCAGCTGTGCCAAATCTCATCAGCCATCTGAAAGCTCCTCTATTCGTGCCGCTGTTTGGACACCACAATTATAATACGTCTCACCCCTAACAGCCAAATCTTAACTAGTACTGGGAGAAATCTGGAGCTTTCAGTCTGGTGCTCATGCCAAAAGTCTGGGAGTGGGGGAATGGCTTGGCTTGAACCCAAGCAGATTTTTTTTTTGTGAAAAAAGATTGTTTTGGATCAATCTAAAATGTTCTGTTTGACAGGAAATAAAACAGCTTGCTTTAGTTTTGGAATTATTAAATCTTTTTGTTTCACAAAACTTAATGTAAACCATTTTTTAAAGAAAAGTGTTAGAGGGTAAAAAGACAAAAGAATGTTTCATTTTGAAACCAGTGAAAGGAAACATTTCAGCTTGGAAATAGTGAAACAAAATACTTCAACGTTTCTTAGTGTCCCTCTCCTCTCCTCTCCTCTCCTTTTTTGCATTGACAATTTTGTTAATTTGACCCAAGTTCACAAAAGATTTTGGTTCCCTCCAAAATTCCATTTCATAGCAAATTTGGTGTTTGTAGCAACAGTGCTAACCCCAACCCTCTTCAGAGGAGGAGCCTTACTGCTGGCAGGGCCTTCCTCTGCAAGGGAGGTGATGCAGCAGTGAGAATTAACTGATCAGTGAATCTCAAGGCACTTAGTTTAGACGGGAAACACACATTAAAAGGATTTACTTCTTTCCCCTGAAGAAATATGGGAGAGGACAGACTGTACCTGAAGGAGATTCTAACAGCTTTGGCCAGGCTCAAGGTACTGTAACAACAGCATATGGACACCTGGGGCCTGTCTGCATGCTGAAAGGTCATGCAGTAAACCACAACACAGCCACTCAACATACTACCGCCATAAATATGTAATGTAGGCCCCATCTACACATGCAGGTAAAGGTGCAATGGCATCTAATGCACGATTCACACAACTGCACCTCCTCCTATACCACATTGTGGAATAACACATTAGATGCCACCATGCCTTACTGTCAGTGCAAGACAAGCCCAATTCTGGGCTCCCCCCGCACTAGAAAGAAGGAAGCTCCCGCAGCTGGAAGCCCCACAAACCCCAGTTAAGGAACTCCCAGTTGTGGAGGTGCCCCATGCACCCCTGGGGCAGAGGGATTGCGATCCCCTGCCCTGGGGTGAGGGAAACCCTGGGGATGGGTTGAATGCTGCAGGGGAGATCCCCCCAGCCCCAGCAGAGTGGAAAACCCCCCAGGGCCACAGGATCACTGAAGGGGTGATCTCCCTGCCCCAGGCCAGATCTGGCCTGCCAAGTCATTCTATATGGCCTGCGGGGCCCCTAAAAATTTTAGAAAATTAATATTTATCTGCCCCTGGCAGCCTGTTAAAAATGACAGGAGCCTGGGGCAATAGGACCCAGGGGAAGCTGGCAGCAGCACCCTGCAGCCCAGCAACAAGGCCTGCCTGGCCCCGCCCCCCTCAGCTTCGCCACCCCTGCCTCCCCCACAACCAGAAGCCTCTGCCTACCAGACGCTTCTGACCTGGGATCCTGTGACTGTTCCCACCTCCCTGTGCCTGAGGGAAATTCAGGTAAGAGTCGGGGGGGGGAGGGGGGGGGCAAAGGAGGACTGTGGCCGATTGCCCCAGTCCTCAGGGCTGGCTTGGGCTGGGCCAGGCCAGCTCCTGCTGAGTCCTGTGGTTGTGGCCATGCAGCCAAGAGCCACACGGTGCTGGAGCGAACAGTGGGGAGTAGGGGGGGGCAGGGAAGGAAGACAAAGGCAGCTACAGGAAGGGGGCAGTGGCAGTGAGCGGGCTCACAGGAGCATAGCAACAACTGAGCAGGAGCACAGGGCCTGCACCAGTGTCCCAGGGCCAGTGCTGGCGGGGCCCAGAGTGGTGTGCAGGGTCCAGCACCAGCTGTGCTAGAGGGGGGGCAGGGGTCCCATGCTCCTGCTGCCCTGCTCCGGGCCCCCGCCAGTGCTGGCACCAGGATACTGGCATGGGCCCTGCACTCCTGCTCAGCTGTCACTGTGCTCCCGTGCACCTGCTCACTGTCACTCGACCCCCACCTGTAGCTGCTATTTTCCCGCTTTCCTGCCCGCTACCAGCCACTCCAGCACCATGTGGCTCCCAGCTATATTGCCGGATCACGGGAGCATGGGGCCTGTACTGGTACCCTGGGGCCAGGAGCAGAAGGGTGTGTGTGTGTGTGTGTGTATATATGTGTGTGGGTGCAGGGAGGAAGGGACAGAGTGTGTCTGTTCGTAGGGTGAGTCCCACATGCACACACCATACACATATACCCACACCTTCCTCACACTGCCATACATGCAGACACCCACACCCCCTCACACACTTCAGCCACCTCCCCCCCACAACCCCCTATAAGCCCCATATCCACCCACACCCCACATATCCACATACACACCTACATGTTCCCTCACCTCACACCCACAACCCCCACGCTCTCCCCCACCTCACATCACCCCCACACCCCCACAACCTTCTACAAACCTATACTCACTCCCCCATACCCCCCCACAATATACAAGAGTAAGACTTCATTTTAAGCTATTGTGCTATCACCTCTAGGTACACTACACAAACACGTGTAAATCAGGACAAAAATATTTTTTTGAAATCAAATTAATGGATGTTGTACATGTTCTCTTTTTAGAATATAATTTGGTATTTTTCTGGTTCTGAGATGACAAAACCCCTTGCTGGAAGCAGTGCTTCTGGGGGCAAGGGGTGGGAGTTATGGTGGCAAAGGTCAGATGTTAGTGGGTGGGACTTGTGGTCACAAGATGGCAATCAGGAGGTGGGGCATCTGTCAAGGGGCGGGGATTGAGGGTGGAGAGGGTCTTCTTTGGGGGTGACAGCTTGCCAAAACTCGGTAAGTGCCCCTTGAACTGAAATAATTGCCTGCCCCTGGTCGAGGGGTTTCCCACAGCCTGGAACCCTAGGGATTGTTATGTAGTGACCTCCAGGGTCCAGGGTTTTCATGCACCACCAAGCCCTGGGGACTGTAGCTGTTTTGATCCCAAGGGTCTGGGGAGTTTTACACACCTACTGAGCCCTCAGGGTCTTTGAGTTTCCCACACACCAGAACCCCAGGGACTGCAGCAGCTGTGATCCCCAGGCCTGGGGGTTTCATGCACCCCTGAGCTTTGGGGATTGTGGTTATCTCGATCCTCAGGGCCCACGGGTTTTATGTTGGGCTCAGTGCACCCCTGTGGTTGGGAGCCCTATAGCTGTTTGCTGTCAGCTGACAAAGTTAGCACACATTTTTAAGGTCTAACTTTATAGCTAATTGGAACTTTTTATTGTGTGATAGCTACTTTGCACACATAGGTGGTCTCCAGGTAATCATGCAGTTAACTAGTTAATTATGCAATACCTGTAAGGTGTAAAGGGGGCTGTAGCTACACACAGCCCCAGGGCAGGGTAGGTGCTAAGACGCATCCCAACACGAGCTTTTGGCATGAGTCCAGTGCTAACCAGAAGAAGCTACCTGTCAGTCTCTTGGGTTATAATGTACACAGAACAAATGTGCCATGTTTTGTTGTAGCACTCTTTGAAGCAGTTCTTTGAGGGTGCAGTCATGCCCCATGTAGGAGTACTATGCAAGAAAGATCCTGCATGATCTCATTGGACTACATTCAGGAGACCAGGGTCCTTATCCCAGCTTGGTCACAGATTTGTTGAGTGAGATTTGGCTATTAACCTCTCTTCTCCTCTTCCTGCCCAGTTTGCCCATCTGTAAAACATGGATAGTAGCACCTGACTAGATCAAAGCAGGTTGCAAGGGTTTAGTAAACACCTTTGGTTAGGCACTATTTTAAAGTACTGGGTATTACTGAGACTACAATAGCTTCAGGCTGAAATGAGCGGCAGGCAGGAAGACAGGAATCTTCATGGAAGATCAATGATAATGTGACTTGTGACAACTATTGATTAATGGGCCAAAAGACTCAGAGGGGCCCCACAGTGAAACACTGGCTCACTGAAGGGTCTTCTATTTTTTTTTTTTTTTTTTTTTTTTTACAATTTTGGTAATTTTCTCTTGCTTCAAAATGAGAACTGATTACAAGGAAAATAAGGGTTCTGGCTGGAGGGGTGCTAGCAACAGCAGTACACAGCTTCAGCAGCAGAAGAGAAATGGTTATTGCACTCATGATGAACTGCAGGGGGAGAGATAAGAACAACTTATAATGAGCCATCCTTCCCTAGGATATAACTTGGCCCATCAATCTTCTCCGTGTAAACAGCAGAGGCAAGGGGGTATGGCAGCCTCGATAGCTGTTTGGCTTGACACTTGCAGAAGACCAACTGTATGCATCTGTGGGATGGCATCCCCGTGAAACCTGCATGCATGAGCCACTGCATTGCTCCTTCCTAGTTGTAAATGGAGCTGTCCTTACACCTTTTTTCAACCACTCATGATTGGCGTATGCTGACAGCCATACCTGTTGTGCTTCTCTTCCAGCCACCTCCAACAATAGACTAATGCTAGAGATGATTGAAAAATGGAACATTCCCTCTCATGGGAAGTTCCAATACTTGGATATTTGTTTTCACGTTGAATCAGAAAGAAAAGCTGAAACACTGAGACTTCCTGTGGAATGTAAACACCTGAAAAAATCTAAATCTTATGTTGAGACATTTTAAGTTGGGCCATCATTAATGTCTCCATCTGGCTGAGCTCCACTAGTGACTCCTGGTAGATGTATTTTATGCCTCCAATCCTTCCATAAGCTATGATCCCACAGTCATGGCACCACAGCAATAGAGATGCCATGACAGCTCAATGAAGGAACTGAACTGAATCATGGCAGTCAGCAGTGCAGTCAGGGAGCAAGACTCATGGGAAAGAAGGGAGCATGTGGGAGGTAGGACTACAATTCCCAGGAGTCACAGCATCAGCACCAGCAAAAGGAGCCATTAATATCAGCCTGAAAGAAAATATCCTATTTCCATCCTGCAGGTAGAAAACCCTGCCAGGATCATTATCTCCATGTGCAGAAATTCAGTGTTGACAGGTTTTTCATTTCAAATTCTTCACTTCCTCCTATATCCTCACCACATAGTTCACAGAGCCTTCACTTCACACCACTGTACCTCAAAGCACTTTGCAAAAGGTGCAGGGGGGAGGAATAAGTGTTACTATCTCCACCTTCAGTTGAAGAAGCTGAGGCTCAAGGAGGTGAAATGACCTGGCCCTGGTCATTCAGCAAATCAATGTTTATAGAATCCAATTCCAACTGTACCATGCTGCTTCCTCAGCAAAAGATATATGTCTGAATATTAAAAAAAGGGTGACATTTTCTGGATAGAATCTCCACTTTTGCCAATAAGCTAAACATTTTTCAATTTGTAGTTGCCAAGATTCTACAAAAACTTCCATTTCAGGGTGGAGTGGGGTCCAGATACCAATAATTTCTGCTGCCAGAGTGGAGAGAAGCCCCAGTAGGAATCTGGTCTCATTGTGCTGGTTACTATATAAACACAGACAGTCCATTCCACAGTTCCGGCCTCAAACAGCTTCCAACCTAAGTCAAGACAAGTCCTGGCTCAGGGTACTAGGAAAGGAAAAGGGTTGGTTTAAAACATTCCCTCTTCTGGGTCAGTTGAGGGTCCTGACACTTATGCTATGCCTCCCATATCTTACTGTGGGCCCTGGGAATCACACAATAGCTGAAGTACCCTGTGCTCTGGTTATAGTCCCTTCCTTGAAATGCCTCTGGCCTATTTCCTGCAATAGGAATAGGATGCTCGCTAGTGCAGAGCCATTATGCTGGCTATTTGCCTGCCTGGAAGGTCCCTACACTGAGATATTTTCTAGGAGTTGAACCGCTAGGTTTTTTTTACCCCCTATAAGCCACTTTGAAGCAGGTTTTAGGAGGCAGATCACAATGGTCTATCAAGCCAACTATGCTTGAAAAGCTCCCTACGGTATGGAATCAAATGTCTTTCATTGTCAGTATACTTGATTGGCCGTGGCTAAGTAGCTAAATTAAAATCTCCCTCAGGTTTCATTATCTATTAGGTGGTGGAAGAAATTTTATATATATTTAATCCTACAATTTCCCCACAATGAGAAGACTAGATATTATTTCCATGGAGGTTTGTCTAGCTTGGAATGCAATGAACTGATTAGGCTAGTTCTTTGTGCATCTACATGACCATTTTCTAGCCTGCTCTCTGCCACAGCAGATCCATCTCACTGAGGCACATATCCTCTAGCTCGTGGCTTTCTTCCTCATCCTCCACATCTCCTTCACTTGATTGCCCAGAGAGTCATTTTCGAAAGAAGGGGCTCAATAAGGCCTAAGCTGGGTGTAGTGATTAGAACACAGCATTAGCAAGTGAGAGAGATGCAGGTTCAGATGCTTTCTGGACATAGAGGCCTCAAACCTGGATGTCTGGTTTCCTTCACAAATGTCCTAACCACTAAGTGTCTAACATCCATTAGCCATGGGTTTTTAGCCAGATATATCTTTGGGATTTAGATGCAACTATATGTCCACAATGTGCCTGCATAGATAGCTGTATACAGCCTACCTATGCCACATGTTCAGTCTACATATGCACACATCTCCACCATGTAGGGGAAGCTGAATTGCTACCTGTGCATAAAGGCAAAAATTGCCACATAATACCGCTAGAAAACTGACATTTAGACACACAAAGGGGAGCAGAATTCTTTAGAGTAGGGGTCAGCAACCTACAGTTTAGGGGCTGAACCTGGCCCGCAAAGAAGTCCCATCTGGCACGGGGGGATTGGTGGCACAGAGCTGTGCTGTACTGTCCACCTTGCGACAGTTCTCCCATTTGCTGCAGAACCTGGTTCTGTGCTACATCTGTGCTTGCCCTTGCTGCAGAGGGGCTGAGGATTGGCAGTGAAAGTGCAGGCACCACTTGCAGCCAACAGCCAGGCCTGGGTCAAACAGGGCAGCTGGTGCCACCAAAAGTATCATTCTCCCATATTCAGCTGAGGAAACTGAGGCTCAAAGCAGGTGAAATGACAGGGCACTTTGTACCTGAAAGCTTGTCTAGAATCTCTCCCAATTGTACAGGCTCCCAATAAAAGATATCACCAAAAACCAACCTCCAACCCTTCCAAAATAACAAAAGATTGCTTCTTGCATATTTCATGGACTATCATGCTACAACAACCCTTCAAGTGCATTTAACCAGATTAGTCAGTCAGGTGCAAACACGAGGGTAATATTAGATAAGGAAAGTCTGGAAAGCTTTAAAATATGGCCTTTGAAAAGCAACTCACCTGCTATGGTCTGTGCTGTTTGGTGCAAGTAAGCATTTATTTTTCTCTGTGTCCAAGTTGCAAGACAATTGGGTTAAGAAGCCTTAAAATCAAGCTGCAGGTCAGAGTTGGCTTAGTCCTCCTCACGCTCCCCTGCTCATAGATTCATAAATGTTAGGGTCAGAAGGGATCTTAGCAGATCATCAAGTCCAACCCCCTGCCCTGGGCAGGAAAGCGTGCTGCAGTCAGACGACCCCAGCCAGGTGCCTGTCTAGCCTCCTCTTAAAGACCCCCAAGGTAGGGGAGAGCACCCCCACCCTTGGAAGCCCATTCCAGATTTTGGCAACCTTTACCATAAAGAAGTTTTTCCTGATAGCTAACCTAAATCTGCTCTCCTTCAGTTTGTGGGCTTTGTTCCTAGTTACTCCAAGGGGTGCCCTTGGACAACAGAACATCTCCTATTCCTTGCTGTCCCCCCCCAATGAATTTGTAGGCGGCCACAAGATCACCTCTGAGCCTTCTCTTATGAAGGCTGAAGAGATCCAGGGCCCTCAATCTCTCCTCGCAGGGCTTTGCCTGCAGGCCCCTAACCATACGAAAGGCCCTCCTCTGAACCTTCTCGAGGTTGTCCACATTCCTCTTGAAGTGTTATTTTAATACTCCCCCACACAGAGAAATGGAAGGAGACAGGCTCTGAAGAAGTTATGGATAAAAAACTGCTTTACTTTGTTCCAAAATGGAGTTCTGTGTAGTCTGGGTTTCCATTTTTTAAAAACAAGGTGGAGAAGTCAGAGAGGGTCTACAGGTGAGCGAAAAAAGATGATAAAGGGCTTAGAAAGCAAGTCATAGAAGCTGAAGGAACTAGGCATGTTCAGCTTGTGGAAGAAATACCTAAGAGGGGCATGATAGGAGTCTTCAAATACTTGAAGGGCTGCCATAAAGAAGAGGGAAAATACCTTTTCTCTCTTGCGAAAGACAGTAGGATGCAGACTAATGGTTTGAAGTTGCAGCACAGTTTAGATGGGATATTCAGAAAAACCTGAGGCAGTGGAATAGACTGCCTAGGGAAGTTGTGGACTTTTATCACTGTAGGTGTTTAAGAAGAGGCGGGAGCTACTGGTTAGGGATGATTTAGTGTAGCTATGCCTATGTTTTCCTATAGTTATTTCCCATGCTTTTGGGCTCCGCTGGTTGTTGCATGAAGCTGGAAGGGAACTCTGCCCCCAACCCGGCCCCCAAATGCAATGCGTCAGGATTTTAGGTTGTTTTTTTTTAAACCTTCCTCACAGATATTGGGTGTTGGACACAGCCAGGGCTAGGGATTTTGACTGAGGTGTGCCAGTGCTCCTGCAGGGATTTAGAGCTGGAGGTTCCTGGCTAAAGTATTTTGCCCCTCCACTCAGTGTCAGACCGATTGCTAAATTTGGAGTAAGAAAGGAACTATACCCCATGGTCAGAATGGTATGGACTGTGGGGGTTTTTACCTTTCCCTAGAGTGATGGGTGTGGCTCTCTACCTAAGATCTCTTAAACATATATTAACAACCTTTTACAGAAGCAGGATATTCACATCTGTGTTTCTGATTTACCCTTGGCAGCTTAGGGTGTCTTGTCTTGTGTCAGGGTTGATGGTGATTTTGCTCAGAGATCAGAATACAGATTATGTAAGAAAGCCATAAGATCTATATGACTGCTCAGAGCTCCAGTGTGAAACTGCAGATAGGCCTGTCGAAAACCTCTGGGTTAGGGTCAGGGGGGAGAGCAACAAGGGTGACGTTTAAATATAGTGCCCATATTTAGGAACGGGAAGAAGGAGGATCCACGGAACTACAAACCAGTGAGCCTCACCTTAGTCGCCAGAAAAATCATGGAGCAGATTCTCAAGGAATCCATTTCTAAGCACTTGTAGGAGAAAAAGGTGATTAGGGACAGTTGGCATGGATTCATTGGGGCAAGTCATGCCTGACAAATCTGACTGCCTTCTATGATGAGATGACTGGCTCTGTGGATGCGGGGAGACGGGGGGACGTGGTGTACCTTCCTTTTATCAAGACTTTTGATACAGTCTCCCACAGCATTCTCCCAGGCAAGCTAAGGAAGTATGGGCTGGATAAATGGACTGTAAGGTGGACAGAAAACTGGCTGGAACACTGGGCTCAGAGAGTAGTAATCAATGGCTCAATGTCTAGTTGGCAGTCGGTATCAAGTGGAGTGCCCTAGAGGTCAGTCCTGGGGCAGGTTTTGTTCAATGTATTCATCAACTACTTGAAAGATGGGATGGAGTGCACCCTTGGGATGTTTGCAGATGACACCAAGCCGGGGGGAGTATTAGATATGCCGGAGAGTAGGGCTAGGAGTCAAAGAAACCTAGACAAAATGGAGGATTGGACCAAAAGAAATATCACGAGGTTCAGTAAGGACAAGTGCAAAGTCTTTCACTTGGAACAATCCCATGCTCTGGTAGAGGCTGGGGACTGACTGGCTAAGCCACAGCCCTGCAGAAGAAGACTGGGGTTACAGTGGACAATAAGCTGAATACGAGTCATCAGTGTGCCCTTATTGCCAAGAAGGCCACATTAGTAGGAATGTTGCCAGCAGATGGAGACAAGTGATTATTCCCCTCTATCCAGCACTGGTGAGACCACATCTGGAATATTGTGTCCAGTTTTGGGCCCCCCATTATAGAAAGGATGTGAAAAAATTGGGAGAGAGTCCAGCAGGGGGCAATGAAGATGGTTAGGGGACCAGGACACCAGGGTAGTAAAATACTGCAACAAGTTACCCAGAGGGGTTGTGGAATCTCCATCTTTGGAGGTTTTTAAGACCCAGCTAGACAAAGCCTTAGCTGGGATGACCTAATTAGGGATGGTTCTGCTTTGAGCAGGGGGTTGTGCTAGATGCCCTCCTGAGGTCTCTTCTAACCCTAATTTTCTGATTCTATGATTTATATAAAATAGTTTGGATAGAGATGATCCTGCCTCAGGCAGAGGGTTGGAATAGATGTCTGGTGGAGGTTCCTCCCAGCCCTACTTCTCTACGATTCTATGAAATAGCCAGTCCCATTTTCACAAAGATCACTTAGTTGTAAGGTCAGTACAAACAAATGCAGCCCAACTTTGGCTTCATACGTGTGTAGGTATATCCCACAGACTCTAAGCATCACCTGCAAAATCAGGACTGGCATGAGAGATTATGCTTACTAAAGAGAGTGGCTGATATACCAGACACCTCTATGGGTGACAGGGCATTTCAAAGGGATGCTGACTTAGAACTTGCTCCAAGATCTGATCTACCTTAAAATACCACTCTGGTGCTAGAAAACTCACTTACTCTCAGGGATTGGCAACCCCATTGACTTCAAACCCCTGCTCTGGGCTCCCCTGTTGGCACTTCAGCAGCATTTACCAAATCAGCAGAGGCACATCCAGGGGGTAACCGACAGTGACAATCAAGGCTTTGAGAATTAACAAAAACATGAACATCCAGGAACAACACCCTGGTTCAGGAAAACACAGGTTCTGTCAAGAGAGGTTTGGATACCAGCGTTTAGGATCAGACATCACTGTTGATCTCATATAAACCCAAAAGTCAATACCAAGACTTGTGTGATTTTGAATGTATATTAACTCCATTTCCTGCATAGTACATGGAAACTTTGAGATTTAAGTCTCTTAAAGACAAAGCCCAAAGCAAGAGGGGAAAAAATATCAGTGCAGTTGGGCTGCAAAAAGGTTAATGGAATCCCACTGACAACAACTGGAGAGTGATTGCTAGAGCAGACTTGTTTCCTTATCTGTTCTAGAGGCGCTTTTAATTCCATGAGATAAAAATGGAGGCAGAACAGCAACTAAGTTACCTGCTGACTTCCCCAAAGCCTCCTTCACTTTGCCTTTGCTCCCAAATTATTACGGTTCTTCCATCTTGCTGACACCTCATCAGTACAATGTTGCCTGTCACAAACTGGAGTTATGACAGTTTCTGCTGTCAGGTTTGATTAACATGTACTGAAGCCTTATCAGTCAGATAACTTTCATCTTGCAAATCCAACTTACTGCAATATTCCTTATACGCCTGAGTTTATTCATTTATACATTGTGCCTGAACCAGGGGTGATCTCTGTGGGAGAGCAGCCAACTCTAGGACTGGACAGTATAGGGATGCACCCTTAGGGATGTTTATTGTTTTAGTTATACTTTCCTTCCCTTGAAAGTCTCAGCAGTTGCAGTGAATGCATGTAAGCTCAGAGGAGGAAGTCCTGACTGGGTTTATGGGTATGTTGGGTCAGAGGAAAGCGGGGACAGGATTGTTTTTCCCTAAAGAGCTGCTGAGGCTTCAAGGAAAAATTTAAAGGTTAACCAGGAGAGTCACCAACAATCCAGAAACACAGAAATAGCAGTGGAATCAGAAGGGCAGAAGGAAGGTTGGATTCCATGCCAGCACAAATAAAGGATTCCTGCACAAACCCTGTGTTACTTTATAAGCATTATAGTAATGGCAGCTACGCAAGCTTGGACAATGATAGGGACAAACCAATCTTTAAGGCATAAGCTGATAGACTTCTGGGGTCTAGGAAGGACCTCTTTGTACAATTTACAACATTAATCTATTGGCTATGATGCAATTTTTGGGTACGGAGTGGAATTCTTTTATTCTAAAAAAATCAGGCAGAGACCTCTGCTAGAATGTGGACTAGCTAGAGCAGGGGATCTCCATCCCTGGGCTGCGACCCAGTGCCAGGCCACAGTTGGTTGGCTGCTGGTCCATAGTACAGTTGGCTGCCGGACCGGAAGTGACTGCAGACTGGCAAACTGCAGCCCCCAGAGATGCGTGAAGAGGCCGTGGCTCCTGTTGCAGGGTGTGCGGCAGCACAGGGTTTGGCCCCCCCACCCAGGGTGTGGGGGTATCCTACCTTACCAAAATTTTGGCTGCAGTCAGCTGCGACTGCTGGGCCACTGTTTACTGGGCTGTGGCCATTTCCGGGCTGCGGTTTGTCGGGCTGTGGCATAAAAACTTTGGGAACCCCTGAGCTAGAGCATGGATTAGGTGAACCATGAATCTAAGCCTCTGTGGCCAACCTCAAGTTTCTAGCTGTGTGTATGGCTGTAGCAGGCTACTGGATCCAGAGGCTACAGCCCAGCTACTGGCAGTAATGCTAAGTGCAGGCTGCTCAGGAGGACTGGGCCAGCTGAGGGAGACAATTAGCAGCCACAGGAAATTAAAAGCCTCCAATGGAGGGCAAGCTCATGAGACAAACAGGAAGGAGAGAGGAACTAAGCTACTCACTTTCACCTTCTGTCTGTCTCTCTGGTTTCCCCTCCCTGGGACCCTTTTAACTTTGTGTGGCTGCTGATTGTCTCTCAGCTGGCCCAGTCCTCCTGAGCAGCCTGTACTTAGCATTACTGCCTCTGGTCTGTAGCCTCTGGCTCCAATGGCCTGCTACAATGACCAGGAGAAGGAATGTTTTATGAACACATTAGCATTTTTCCTTTTTAGGGCCAAGTTCTCTACCAGCCTGAGATTTGGAGTAGAACTTACTGCTGGGAACATCAGAAGTACTTCAGATGCATGGGGCTGTGGGCCTTAGCTATACTCATGAAGGCATAATTTAAATTGGAGCTCTCCCTTGCAGCCTGGCTTTTCCTGCAGGACCTCTGTCTCACAGCCACTTGTTACCTTAGCTTCAGAAAGCAACTGCAACCTCTTCTGTATGTTTCAAGTACAGTTAAGTGCATACACATGGTCTGACTTTAGAATAACTTTGCAAAACCACCCTCTCCCTGTCAGTGGATGGCTCAAGCATCAGACATCAGAATGAACCAAAAGTGGAGCCCGCATAAACATATAAGTAAGTAACCGTTAAACTGAAGGAAAGGTGAGTCTAGGAATAGCTGGGAGGAAGCCATGAGGCATATGTAAGGGGCAGCGAAGTGTGAAAAACCCCTGAAGGTAGATTCGCTTTAAAGCCTTAGTCTCCCTTTAACAGGCCCTTTGTTTCAGTTCACTTATTGCTACTCTGGCCTGCTCTGCTCCTTCTCTTTCGTTCCCTTTAATATGGTAAGAGGGATACTGTCAGATTAACCCAGTGTCTTCAAGAGATCCTGTTGTGTTGGGTTCATTTATTGAGCAGCCCCTTATCTGGATATTGAATGCAGTGCTCCACAATGGATGGAGAAAACAGCTGGATAAAGTTATCTTCAGATCCCTCATTAGTTCTTTTGGGATTTAACTTCAAAACCAGGGTTGTATAATTTATTTATTCATTCAGTCATTCTCTCAACCCTGCCTGCAAATACCTCCCTGCTTAGCTTGTCTGCATTGGGGATGGTTTTTCCTTTCCCATTCAAGTCTATTTCCAACTTGTCTTGTCTGGTGTGTGTCTCATTTGTGAAGCTTTGGAGTTTGTCGCTAATGGTTTCTCAGCTTGCTGCTTGGATTTGTCCTCTTGTTTCAAAAGTCAAGGATGGTTGGCTCTCTCTCTCTTTTCCATTTACTGGCTGCAAAACCTCCCACATCTCCATCTAAATCAAAAGTGACTTTGTGGTATGACACTTTTCCGACTGCTTTTGCCTTTTAAAACAGAATTTCTTTGTCATTTTCTATGGATAATTTCTCAATCCACTTCCCCTCCCCGCAGTTTAATTGCATGTGTTTTGGTTCTATTGTGGCTAGGCATTAATATGTAAAAGAGAACATGTTTTTCTCTTTACCTAAGCAAAGCTTGTTCTAGGAGATGGAGATGGTTAACAGGCCAGTCAGAATGTCAGATTTCCTTTTCCTCCTTAGCACTCCATCAAGGGAATAATTTTCAGTGATGCTTAGCAGGTTCTGTGAGCCTACTTGTCATTCCAAAAGAAGTAAATCAAAACTGCATCCATCTCCAGGTTTGTATAGCCAGCACCATGCAGTGCCAATGTACCAGAGCCATACAGCACATGGGACTGGAAATCTGAGGGCAAGACTTGCCTAAGAAATACGTTTTCCCTCCCCAAGGCAACTGCTAGTAGTAACTGCACACTTTCTTTTTACAAGTACAAGAAACTTTTGAGCTATTTGTACTAGTGCTTAAATATATGTCCGAAAGGCTGCAGAGCAGGAAGAGTTAACAAGGGGCTATAGGTTGGCTGGTGAAGCTAGAGCTTGGTAGAAGCTAAAACCATTTGAAAACAGTCAGACTATCTCCCTCTTTTTATATGTTCCAGGCCTGGGAACTAGATATTGTCAGTGAATTTGGCACGTTCAGCAATCACTAGAGGTGCCCAGCTCTACTGGAAAATGCTACTTGGGAGCTATGGAGATGCGTACCAGGGCTCTGTACAATTCAAGTTGATTTATACAGCACCTTACTTTGCATACAGCACCTTACTTTGAATACATCCCAAGGCACTGCACTTTAGAAAGCTCTAAAATGATATCTTCATTTGTCTCCTTCCCTTAGCCTGAAGAACCAGGATTGAAAATGCACTTATTCATTCAATTTTTTTAGCCCCATTGATTCCAACAGAAAATGAATAAGCCGAGGACTCTCTTCACTACGCTTCTACCATTTGGCTGGGAAGAGTCATCGTGTAAGTTTTACAGATCGCTCATTCCCCTCCTTAGCTCTCATTATGGAAATGAAGCTTGACTTCCTTTGAAGAGGCAAAGAGTTTGGGCAGTTACAGCAGGCCTCAAATGTGGGCATAGCAGTTATAGGAACTTAATGCTCCAGCAAGCTCTGCTCCTCTGTCACCCACATCCAAGCTGCATCATGGCTGGCCCTGTGCTCAACACCTTGTATAGCCCCAAAGAAGGAGGAGGACCCTTTGTGGTTCTTGACTCCAGAGCACTTCTATGGGAGGGAAATGCAAATCTCCAGGGACAGGAACATACACAGAATTCAGCTGAAATTGGTCCTTGAGAAAAACAAACCTGAGGAAAACTGAATCTTTGCCCCACACTAGGCCTGCAACAAACATCCATCAGAGGGGCTGCAGAGGTCCTGTGAGGGTCTGGCTGAGATGTATGGAGGCAGGCCTGTGGATAGGCCCTGGGAGGCAGATAGAAGGTCAGCAGGATGGGGACATGAGTTATTGGAGCATTGGGTCAGGATCTGGATAGGCAGAGTGAAGAGCATGAGACCAAGTTCCAGGGGAGCTGAGAGGGGAGATCCAAGAGACATAGTTCAAGGTGTAAACCAAGGTCACAAGCCCAGAATCAGCGGACTGATACCAAGCTCCAGGGAAAATCCAAAATTAAGGTCAAGGAAATCAAGCTGAGTCAGGACGCCTGGGAAACCAGTGCCAGCACCGAGTTTCAGGGGAGATCCAAGATCAAGGTCAGGAAAAGCCAAAGTTAGGTCAGAAACCAAGAGAACCAGGGAGAGCTGTGAACATGAGGCTCACTGGAACAGACTGAGGCTGTGTCAAGACATGCCTGCAGCCTGAGGTTACAGGTGTACTTCCAGCAGCCAATCTGGTTGCAGAGAACTGAGTCAGTCATATTAGTTATTCAGGGATCATGGTCAGGGGGGTAACTCATGTGCTTAGCCCAGCTAGGCCTGTTTGATCAGAGTTCCTTACAGCTCTCACCCTTGGGAGGAAGCAGCCTCTGTCAGTGGTGCTGACCTCCACAGTGGTCTTCATTGCTGATGCACAAAACCAGGTTAACAAACTATAAGCCTTCTTTCCACTGTCTTTTCCTGTATTTTTCAGCAGGGAAGCAGGACCTGCAATATTCCAGTCTGGGTGGTCCACCTGAGCTACAACACATCTGAATATTCAAAAGTAACAAGGAGGCAAAAAAATCTAGCTAAAAATACATCTTTAGTACTTTCCTTAAAAGCTGGCCAGTTTGCATAGTGTGCAAACCCCTTCCTATCCATTCTGCAGCCAGAATATGAACAGCTTAAAGGAAAGCTACAAAGCAGAGGATGCAGTTTAAAGTGGTCCTGAAACTTGATATTATCCTCTGCTTGTCTGACCTCATTTTGGAGGAGACAAAGCAGCTAGATAGTAGTAGAGCCAGCAAATGGCAGAAAAATCTGAAAAACCTACAATTCTCCAAATGGATTCTCCATAGAATTGCTTTGTTAGGGATCACTCACTATGGATCAACCAGTTCTTTACAACATATTTCTGTTATGTCAACATATTTCTGTTATGTTAACAGAAAGACCTTCAAGAGCTGGCACTTACCCAGCAGAATGGATGCTGATGAAGCAGCCTGCTCCCCTGAGGAGAAAGCCAAACTTTCAGATCTTCCCAATTTTAGTTCCAAATGGGTTTAGAGCAGGAGTGAATAATTATTTGGGTCTACAAGTCACAGAGAGAATTTTAGTGAGCTGTTGTGGGCTGGGTCAGCACGCTAACCCTCCACCCCCCCACTATAGCTCACCAAAATTCCCTAAGGCTAGGGATGACAGACATTACACATAGACTCTTCATACAAGGGGCAGACATTACACATAAACCAGTTTATCAGAAACTGGTTTAAACCATAAACAGATGTTCAGTGCACATAAGCCATTTTGAAAATGGCTGCAAATGGCTGGATGAAGAGCTTGACCAGGAGTTTGCCAGGGAACTGGCTGAGGCTGCACGCTCCCGGTACATGGTTGTCATGGGAGACTTCAACTACCCAGACATCTCGTGGGAAGAGTGCTCAGCCAAATCTGAGCAGTTGCAAAGCTTTCTCTCATGTGTAGATGAGCTCTATCTGACACAAGAAGTCAATGGGTCGACGAGAGGTAAAGCACAGCTCAACCTGTTTCTGGCAACGGGGAACGACCTAATCAGCGACCTAACGATCGAAGGGAAGCTGGGTGACAGTGACCACGAGCTGATCACCTTCACCATCTGCCATAAAGCTGGCAAGTCAGTCAGTGATACAGAAGTCCTTGACTTTAGGAAAGCTGACTTTGACAAGCTCAGGAGGCTTGTCACGGAGGCCCTAAAGGGCCACAACCCAAAGGGATAGCCAGCACAGGTTTGTTGCAGGTAGGTCTTGCTTGATGAATCTTATTTCCTTCTACAACCAGGTGACCTATCACCTGGACAAGTGAGAAGAGATTGATGTTGTATATCTTGACTTTAAAAAAGCCCTCGATCTGATATCCCACGATCACCTCTTAGCAAAACTGGCTAACTGTGGCCTCGGCCTCACCACGAACCACTGGCTGGGAAATTGGTTCCGTGGTTGGACCTAGAGGGTGGTGGTTGATGGAAGTCAATCGTCATTGTGCCCTGTGACCACTGGGGTCCCCCAAGGCTCTGTCCTTGGGCCTATACTATTTAACATCTTCATTAATGATGTGGACATTGGTATCAGAAGCGGACTGGCCAAGTATGCCAGCGACACCAAACTCTGGGGTAAAGCGTCCACACCTAAGGACAGGAGAGTGATCCAGGCTGACCTTGACAGGCTCAGGAAAGCAGACAAGAACTTGATGGTGTTTAACACCAAAAAATGCAAGGGTCTCCAGCTTGGGAAGAAAAACCTGCAGCATCCTTATAGGCTCAGCAGTGCTACGCTGGCTAGTACTATGGATGAAAGGGACTTGGGGGTCATGATTGACCACAAGATGAACATGAGCCTTCAATGTGATACTGCTGCTAGTAAAACAAGCAAAATGCTGGCTTGCATCCACAGATGCTTCTCAAGCAAATCCCAGGATGTCATTCTCTCGCTGTACTTGGCCTTGGTGAGGCCACAGGTGGAGTATTGAGTCCAGTTTTGGGCTCCACAATTCAAAAAGGATGTGGAGAAGTTTGAGAGAGTGCAGAGGAGGAGCCATGCACATGATCAGAGGTCAGGAAAACAGACCTTATGAAGAGAAGCTGAGAGCTATGGGACTCTTCAGCCTGGAAAAGCGCAGGCTCAGGGAAGATCTGGTAGCTACCTATAAGTTTATCAGGGGTGCTTACCAGGATCTGCAGGAACATCTGTTCACCAGAGTGCTCCAAGGGATGACAAGGTCGAACAGTCACAAACTCCTCCATGACCATTTCAGGCTGGACATAAGGAAGAACTTCTTTCCTGTCTGAGCCCCCAAGGTTTGGAATAGATTGCCGCTGGAGGTAGCTCAACCACCTACTCTAAATGCCTTCAAGAGGCATCTGGATGTTTATCTTGCTGGGATCCTATGATCCCTGTTGACTTCCTGCCCGTGAGGCAGGGGGCTGGACTCAATGATCTTCCGAGGTCCCTTCCAGCCCTAATGTCTCTGAAGTCTATGAAATCTATGAAACCAGTTTGAGATCAACTTGGTTGAATGTAGTATCAGGCTTAACTGATTTTGGTAAAACCAGTTTATGCAATGTCTGTCCCAGACCCCTTGCTGGTTTAAGCTAAATCAGACTCCCCCAGAATCCCTGCATGATCTCTGGACTGGGTGGGGCTCTCTGCTCTACAGCAGGACTGGCCCCTCCCCTCTGCTCCATGGCTGCAGCTCCAGCAGAGACTTGCAGGCACAGCAATGTCTGCTTGGCTTCCTCCTGCTTTCCCCCTCTCCTCCCCACTCCCTGCTAAGCAGGGATCCCCTATCCCCTCTGCCTTACACAGACACCTCAGCATTAGCTAACAGAACACATGCTGGCTATGATCCATGCTGTGGCAGACAGCAGTGTCAGCTTAGGGGTTTATAGAGCTAATCAAAGGTGAGTGGGTAATGCCCCTCCCTTCCTTCTTTGTTTAAGAGTTTGAACTAATGAGACAGGCTGTTTGTTTTCTGATGGGGTGATAAATACTGACAACAAAGCTGATAAATGCTGTGTTATTATTCAAGAGGGGGGGAACCCCTCCCTAATCCTGCCAGGGCATGGCCAAACCCCCCCTCAGAACAGCCCTGTGGAAGGGAAGGGAGGGCTGCTCTAGTACCCCCAGCATCTAGCCTGAGCCACTGAAGGCATGTGCCTGCATTTCTGGAATGTCTCTACAGTTACAAAGTGATTCAGCCTAGCTAGGTTAGACTAACCTGCAAAGACTGAATCAATTCAGGCTCAGGCTTTTTGTATGTCTGTCCCTAGCTTAAGTGACCCCTTCCTGTCCACCTGGCTGTGCACCCTACCTGCGCAGGTCCCAGCTGGTCTCCATGGAGAGCCCAGGATTTCAGGGCAACAATGAAGGGCCTGGGCCTGGGGCAGAGCCGTGATCCACTCCCCACATGTGCCTGCCCGCAGAACTGGTGCCTGTTGCCGGAGCAGCGGATCACAGCTGTGCTCCACGCTCAAATGGGATGGGGGCCACAGGTGGGCAGGGAGTGGCATCCAGGAGTGGGACGGGTAGTCAGGGGCTAGGATCATGGAGTGGGGATAGTGAGGGACCGGGGCCCCGTGATGCCAGCCCTACCCACCTGCCTGCCCCACTCCCAGATTCATAGATTCATAGATGTTAGGGCCGGAAGGGACCTCAATAGATCATTGAGTCCGACCCCCTGCATAGGCAGGAAAGAGTGCTGGGTCTAGATGACCCCAGCTAGATGGTTATCTAACCTCCTCTTGAAAACATTCAAGACTCCTCATTGAAGACAGATGTTGCTCCCCACCTGCCTGCAGCCCCATGCTGGCCGAGCATGGAGCAGAACTGTGATCCATTGCCTAAAAGCTCCTGCCCGCAGAACCCATGTCCATTGCAGAGGTGTGCAGGCAGCAGATCATGGCTCTTTCCTTAGCCCCAGCTCTGTGCTGTTATTGCCCCATGATTCCAGGGTTTCCATAGAGAGCAGCCAGGACCCATGTGGGCAGGGTGTCCAGCCAGGTGGATGGGATGGGGCTGCAGGCAAACGTGGGAGTTGCACCCAGGAACTTGGGGTGATGACAGTGCTGCAGCTGGGGCAGAGCCACGATCCATTACCTGCACACTCCTGCCCGTGGAACCCACACCCATCACAGGGTCATGCGGGGAGTAGATTATAGCTGTGTTCCTGTCCCAGCCCTGTGCCGTCACTGTCCCAAGAAGCTACTCCATGATCCTGGCCTTGTCCACATATCCTGCTCCTGAATACTGCTCTCCACCTGCTTGTAGCCCCATCCTATCCACCCAGCTGTGCATTCCGACCATGTGGTGCTCCACCCTGGCAGTTGGTGCAGGGCAGACTCGCTGGGGTGCCGGGGAACCAGGGCCGGATTGGGCAGTGGTGGCAGACCAGGGCTGCCCCCTGCACCTAGGCTGTGTGGGTCAAAGGACCTGCCATGGGCTGGACAAAATTCCTTGGCAGGCCAGATACAGTCATATTTTGCCCACCCCTGGTTTAGAGAATAACCAAATAATACATGAGAGGCCCTAATTCATTGTGATGGTAGGAGATGCTCTACCAATCAACTAAAAAAACCCCACAAAAACCCCAGATGCTGAAGAAGGACAGTGCTTAAGGGTGTTCTTGTTATTAGATACACTGGGATTGGACAACTTTAATGAGTATGGTCTGCATGTGTGTACACATGTATACTGTATGTAGAGGATCCTCACAGAAGAAACTGATAACACTCCTTAGCCTGAGGTTAACATTTTATTGCTAGGTTAGAATAATCTCTTGGAGTCTGAATATGGACCAGTTAGTCTGAAATTGAGATAAATCTCAGTCCTTAACGTGGGCCAGCATCAATCAAGAACAGCTATGGACTGACACTTAGACTAACCATTGCCTGATCTAATGCTACTATAAATCCAGATCTTACAATGGCCCAGACCCATGAAATCATTAATATTTATGACCCCATTACAAAAATATAAATGTATTCATATAAATGTATGGTCATAGGGTTAAAACCTATTTCCCTTTATGCACCTGAAAGGCACATACTGACATTTTTGGCACTTATATACAGTCTGCAAACCAGATGCTCATACAGGCACCCGCTGACTGTGGCTAGAAGGGCTCTGCTCTGGCTGGGCAGGTATGTAAAACAGGATATTGCCAGGATGCACATAAGGCCAGATAAGTGCCAAAATTTTAGTCATGGATGAAACCATGATTAGTGGGTGTTAGACACTGGAGAAGGCTGGCCTTTCCATCTGTAGCCTAGTGGTAAGGACATTTCTCCAGAGAACAGGAGACTTGAAGTTGCTACGTCCTATAAGTATAACAGGGATATACATCAGGATCTGGGGGAATGCCTGTTCACCAGAGCACCCTATGGGATGACAAGGTCAAACGGTCACAACTTCTCCAAGACTGTTTCAGGCTGGACATAAGGAAGAACTTTTTTACGGTCCGAGCCCCCAAGACCTGGAACAGAGTGCCGCCAGAGGTGGTGCAAGCACCTACTCTGGATTCCTTTAAGAGTCAATTGGATGCTTATCTTGCTGGGATCATGTGACCCCAGCTGACTTCCTGCCCCTGGGGCAGGGGGCTGGACTCGATGATCTTCCAAAGTCCCTTCCAGCCCTAATGTCTATGAAATCTATGAAATCTGTGACGGTCCCCCTCTCCCAGAGTTGGTTAGCACCTGAATCTTCTGCTTCTTAGCAAAATGCTCTAACCACCAGACTGGACTAGACATCATCCAGCCCCTTCTCTAGTTTTCCTCTTGAAGCTGGCTCCCTGGGCAGAAGGCAAGGAAGGGTGGCACCTTATGGACTAACTTGTTCAGAATGAGGAAACTATATGAGCAGTTAGCCATGATAGTCTGAAATCAAGCTGAAAGCACAATCAAGCTGAAACACACACACACCTCTGTGGACTAACTAAATAAAACATATAAATACACTAGCAAATTGCCCGTCAAGAATGATGGATAAATTTCAAATAACAAAAACAAACAGATAAATTTTACTTTTTATATTTATTAAATAAATTAAATATGTATAAAACTTAAATAAAATAAGCTGAACATTTGAACATACCAATCTCTTCTTGCACTTGCTCTTGTCCAGAGGGCTGGAGGCAAACCCGCCCATGCTGCTGCCTGGCAACTGCCTGCATACCTCTTTGCTGGGCAAGGGCAGGGGAGCTCCGCACCTCGCAACAGCTGCCCATGCCCTGGGGCTTCCTCCACGATGCCCCTGAGCACCTCCTTCCCTGCTTGGGTCTCAGGATGGGGCCGCCACTGCTTGCGCCTCTGCCTGGCTCCTGCTATTCCTCAGCTGGCCCCTCCCTCTACCCTCCCCACGGAGCTGGGCTCACCCCGGGCACCTCCTTCTCTGCTCAGAGCTCAGGACGGGGCGACTGCTGCTCACCTACTGCCTTGCACCTCTACCTGGCTTCTACTTTTCCTTAGCTGGCCCCTCCCTCTGCCCTCCCTGCTGTGCCGGGTTTCTGGCACCCTCCTGGGCAGAGCTCAGTCTAAACAGCCCTGGCCCCTTACTTTTTTCCTAGTTCTGGAAGACATGGTCACTAAACAAATGCTAAGGTTTAGCAAAGAAATTTCTCTGAACACACAAATCTGATGAAGTGAAGAAACATATATAACATATGTATATTTCTTCACTTCACCAGATGCTGTGAAAGGATCTGCAGAAAGCAGAGTATACAAAGGAGAGAGGAATTAGAATACATAATTTCAGGGTTCTGATTTTTTCAACTGCTAACCTTACAGTAGATTTTGTTCTATTATAACAGTATAAATCCAGAAGAACAATGCCAAGGCTGATAGGGTTTGTCTGCATGAGGATATTGTCTAGAATAGCTATTCCAAACTAACTCCCTTTGTGACCATGCAAGAATAAAAATAAGAACAAGAATAAGAACAAGAAGATACACATGGAGTTCTAATCCAGAATAGCTATTTGTAACAGGGCGCTAAACCCAGGACAGTTGTGGTGCCCTTAAGTCCCCTTTATTTCAATCTACTTCTGGGAACAGTCTCCACTTCGCTCTCCTGCCATGTCTTGATGTTTCTTTTGGTTCTCAAAGGGGAGGCTGCCCCAGGGCTTCCCAGATTGGGTCTTTGCTCCAGAGCACCTGGAGGTGAGGAGCTCCTGCCTTAAGGGCTAATTGCATGAGCCCATACCATCCCTTCACCATGCCCCATGACTCGTATGTGTTATTTGAGGATTATTCCCTTTGTTGGGGTCTCAATCAACTCGGCCTCCGCCCCTTTAATGTAGCTAGGCCATCTAGCCTAGACTCACTGGGTCAGGCTCACCTTTGAGGCACTATCTCTAATCAATCTCCTCTTGTCTCTGGGCCCCTGACCCTGTGTAGCGGTGTCCCTCTGGTGCTGGGCTCTCTGACCCCTGTAGCTGTGCCCCTCCTGGGCACCAATGAGGCCAGCACCTCCCCTTATAGCCTCATCCCAAAACCACCTGGTAAAAATACAACATAACACTAAGCCCCTGGGCTATAACAAAGTAAAAATAATAGAGGTAGCACACTTGCTTACCCCATGACTTCTTTACTCCGGGTTCTCTGTCCTGTACCCTGTCTGGCAGATCTGCTTTCTTCCAGTCTCTGGGGCCTTCAGGAGCTCACAGTCTGCCTTTAACTTGAGCTGGCTGGGCCCCTGTTGGTTCATATGATAGCCCAGGTCAGCTCACCGGCCTGCAGGGCTACCCCTTAACCCCTGCTCTGCTGGCAGGTTGTGCCCTGAAGATTCTGGCCCTAAAGGGGCTGCTCTGCATTCTAGTAGCAGGGCTAGGGTTCCCTGTTACACTATTACACTTTAAATTTACATTTTACTGTATTTCAGAATAATTTTCATATACAGGCAAGCTGTTGCATTAGATTTATATGAAAAGCAAAATTTGGCACTCTTCTAGCTCAGCATTTGTTTCCATTTTCACAAGCAATGTAACATTAATTTGCACTTCTTGCTTACAAAAACAGTCTAAGGGCTAGACATTATCATGTTCAGGGAATTATCAGATATGAAAAATGCTCCATAAATTATCATCAGTGGAAATGTATTATTAGAATGACTCAATAAGAGGTGGGATGTATCTAGCATCCAGCAAAGGTTTACAAATAAAAAATATTTTCCTCCTCTCTTGCTTTTGGCCCAGGAAACAGGACTTTCTCTACGGTCCATGAGGAACCTTGCTTGTTCTTGGCTGTTTAACAATAGTAAATTAGGGTTAGGACAGGGGCAGTAAAATATGGCTCACGGCTGGACACCCACAAAGTAATTGTATATGGTCTAGCTTGTAGCTGCCTTTGCTGTGCTCAGCATGGGGACAAGCCCCACTAGCATCTGCCAGGACAGTGTGCTACCTTCCCTACCCTCATGCATGGGAGGGCCCTGGACCCAACCAGCACACAGCTGCTGGATGGTGCTGCTGCTGCAGCCATTCAGGGAACAGTTCAGCTTCCCCCAGCCTCCAGTGGCTTCTTCCTGTGTCCCTGCTGCAGCACTTTGGGCACCAGGTAGGAAAGTGGAGGAAGGTGGGGGAAGCTGCAGCTGCTAGGAGCATGGGGCCAGGGCTAGTGGGAGTACAGGGCTGAGGTGAGCACGGACCCTGGAGTGCAGAGCCCATACCCAGAGAGGCAGCAAGAGCGTGGACCTTGGGTCAGCCCAGTTCCATCGCACAGAGCTCCCTGTGGCTCAGGTGCAGCTCCCAGGGCTCGCATGCCACTGGGGGGAAGCCCCATGCGATGGAACCAACAGCCTTCCCTGCTCCTTGCTGCCATGTGCAGCTTCCAGGACTCTACTGGAAGTGACAGAGAGCCCTGTATGATGGACCCAGGCCAGCTCGGCTCCGCTCCCTGCTGGCAGAGTTCTGGGAGCTGCATGTGGCAGCAGGGAGCAGGGTCATGCCACTGGCTCCATTGTGTGGGACTCCACCCCCGCAACAGTACATGGCTCTGGCTTGGTCCCAGGAGCTGCATGTGAACTACAGGGAGCCTTGTGCAATGAAGCCAGGCCAGCCTGGCTCCACTCCCTGCTGCCATGTGCAGCTCTTGGAGATGGCTTGAGTTGCGCGCCACCAGGGGCCTCCATTTGTATGGGCCATGAGTGCTTAGAGGTCCTGCCCCTTGCTGCTGCTGAAGGTGGGAGGTGCTGTGTGCTATAGGGGGGTGTGTGTGTGGGAGGGCCCACATGCACACCCCCCCACACTCCACACCTTCCCCTACACCCCCACCCTTCTCCAAACCCCACTATTCCTACCCACACATCCTCTCATACCTTGTCCACCCCCCACCTCCACCCCCTCCCCATACACCTTCCCCCCCACAGACTCCACACCTGCACATACTTCTCACACACATGCACACCCAACACCCCACCACACATCCACCCTGTGGCAAGCCAGTAGGGGGCACTCCTGTGTTGAGCCGCCCACCTCCCTGCGCCCGACCACCTTCCAGGCTCCGAGTGCCTCCCTGGGGTGCCTCACATCTGGCCAACCCCTTCCCTGGAGCACACCCGCTAGCCTTGGGTTCCGCCTGCCACCATCCAAGGCTCTGGACTCAATTCTGGCTCTGCGCACCTTGGAGAACACAGGCCTGATCGTCCAATAGGTACTAGACCCAATATAAGCCCTTGGGGCACTTCCTAAGTCAGAGGCTGCTTAGGGAAGCCACCCTTAGTCCACAGACCTAAGGGGCCTCCTTGGCATAATTTAGACCCACCCCTCAATAAGTCTCCCACACTGGTCACAAAGGAGAACTTTATTGATTACAGGGGGTAGGGCGGAAACAGGGTAAAAGGTAGAGCAGTATCATAGAAATATTACAGGAATATCAAAGGAATCCCATACAGCAAACCAGGGTGGCTGAGGTAGCCATTTAAACATGCATCTGAGTTACTGAAGCTAAATATCTAATTGGATCTCTAGTAGCTTACTCACTCACATCGTCCAGAGGTGGTTGGAGGTTTCCTCTGGAGGCAGGGCACTCTTGGAGCATGCAGTGATGAGGAGAGAGCCAGGTTCAGATTCACCTTGATGACCGCATGGCTAATGGCTGCCTTCTTCCTGGACCCGGCCCTTAAATAACCTCTCTGACCTCAGCAGCCCGGTCCAATCGAAGCTGCCAATACTGGCCACAAGCCGACCAGTCTCCCAAGCATCCCTGGCTACCTGGGCCCGTGCGCAGGGCCGGGCCTTTCCCCCCTGCCCAGGTGACCAGAGCATTCAGGCCCCAGGCTTTTGTCATGTAGACAAGGAGGGAGATCCCCGCCCTGAGGGAGTCAACACCAGCCTCTCAGGCTGGCAAAGACAAGTCTCTGCAGAGGGGCACCAACGGTGGCATTTCTGCCACACACCCACCCCTGCAAGCACACCCTATTTACACTCCACACACAATATACACAAGTAAGACTTTATTTTGAATTATTATGCAATTGTCTCTATATACACACTACACAAGCACACATAAATCAGGACAAAAATATTTTTTGAAAGAAAATTAAAATATGTTATAGTAGATGTTTGATTTTTAGGATATGATCTGGGTTTTTTTTCCCAGTTTCAAGATGGCAACCCCTCCCCCCAAAACAGGAGTACTTCCAGGGACAAGGGGAGGGACTTCCAGTTGCAAAGATCAGGGGTTGGGATGAGTCTTCCAGTCCCAAGACTGTGACCAGGGGACAGGGCACCTGTCAAGGGATAGGGTACCCTTGCAGCTCCCAACAGCTCATCAAAACTTGTTAAGCTGTTCTCCAGCTGAAATAATTGTCCATCCCTGAGTTAGGGTGTATCCTACTTAGGAAATGTCGGTTTCTCACCCAGTCTCAAGGCCAAAAAACACCTTTCAAGCTATTCCATTTGGATTCAGATCAGTTAAGAAACATGGATTGGGTAGGAGCACTGAGACTCTTGCACTTTCAAAATTAATATCTGTCTTGCCCCTGACCTTGAGTTTATGATGGAATCTTAGAAGAAAAGAATGAAATCTGAAACATGTTAATTGATCAGTCTTTTCTTTCAGAGCTCCTTACACTTTTCTAAAGGTTACATCATTTGAACAGTATTTTCTCTGTTCTAATTGGTTGTTTTAAAGGAGTATAATAAATTGCAGCATGCAAGGTTTTACATTAACAAATACAAGGAGAAAAAATAGTTACAGCTGAACCCTATTCAGAGTAGCAGGATCCTTTTACACAAAGAACAGTATGTTTGTTTTGTGATGTGTAGCAAATACTCCTATTAACACACAAAGGAGAATGTTCAAGATTACTTAACAAGGCACATTTGGGAGATGGGAGATGGCTGCAATAGTTATCTACACTTGAATTTCTCTCTCAATAGACTACATATAGAAAACCTATAGGCAAAGAATATAATTAACCTTGCAAAGTCAAGATCTTAAACATAGAAAATGCCAGAATTAAAATTGTCTTTGGAACCTTGATTTTGTCTGCTGGTGTGTACACATTGTGGTCCAGTCCTCAGGTAAATGATTCTATACTTTTTTTGCACAGTCCACTTATCTCCTTCACTGCACAGAATGTACAGTATTCACTTATTGAGAGGCTACTCAATATTTTGTTTTATCATCACTGTTCAATATGTGACCCCATGTCTTATTTATTGCATGCTATTCAAAGACTTCTCTGAAGACAATAACTATCTCATGGGTCTTTCTCTGGTGCTTATCATTGCAGAATCTAAGTGCTTCCCAAATATTACTTAACCATCTTCATTGTCCACATCTGGGAGTCCAGACAGAGGGATCAAAATAAAAAAAAAATCACTGATCTTTGGCACCTGTAAAAGGGAGCCAGAGTCTTCCCTTACTTTAAGGGGAAAACAGCAGCAGGGGGTTCCCTGGGGTGGGGGAGGGGAACACCACCCAAGTTGAGCAGGCGGTAGGGGAATAGGTAGCCAGAGGCTACTATTGCAGGGCTAGCTGCTCTGCAATAGGGCAGAGCCCTGCTGGGGCAACAAGGGCACTGCTACAGCAGCTAGGCCAGCAGCCATAAGCTGTCCTGAAAACCAGCCATCAAGCCTTTATTGAAAACCCCTGAGGGTGGCTTGGGGATCTGCCTGGAAGTGGCAGGGCTTAGGAGGCAGGTAGTCTGGTCTTGCTGGTAGCAGGGAGAAGAGCTCTTGAACAGGATGGTTTGTGGAGAGTGACTGGCTGATATCTAAATTGCCTTGGGAGCTGCAAGGAATGTGCTTAGCGCTTGTAGGGAAGTCTGTACAGGGGGAGTTCTGTTGTATAGCCAGGGAGCTGATGTTTATGCTTTGACCAAGTGGGCAGGTCTACCTGTACATTAAGGTGCTTTTGTAGCTACAGCTGAACCCTATTCAGAGTAGCAGGATCCTTTTACACAAAGAACAGTATGTTTGTTTGTGATGTGTAGCAAATAATCCTATTAACACACAAAGTGTTGAGCCCCAGCTCAAGTCTGGGATCGTGCCCGGTATGCAAAGGCCAATAAAGATACCAGGGGTGAAAGTATAAAGAAGGTTTATTGCTAGCAATAAAAGGTGCGAGCGGAATAATTTCACGTAACAAGCACACCAGATCACTACCGCTAAGCATCTTTTATACAGGAGTTTTCAAGTTCTCACCAGCGTATTTGTTAGCTGATTGGTTGTAAGGAGTGACGCAAGAAGTTCTTTACTGAGCATGTCTCTATACCTGTGTTTTAGCTATGTATCTCATTTACATACATGTATGTTTCATTAGCATACTTTTTCCCCACCTAGGGGCGTGATTTTTAGTATTTTAATGAGCTCTTTGACCCAGTACTCTGAGTCTGCTTTTGTTTTCAAGCCCCCTTTATCTAAGACTGTCTCCTCCTTATCATTGCAGATGGGCATCTGTCACATAACATTCTCCTCTGCTTTGTCTTTGGTAGTGTTTTCTAGGTCACTCCTTACAAAAGGACTTAGCCCTACTTAGCCCTATATGGTATTTTATATGCCTAGCTCCCATTGACTCTAGTTGGAACTGTGAGTGCTCATCACCAGGGATCCTGGGTTTCCCTGATAAAAAAATCACAAATTCTCTGCCAAAAAATCCTGAATCTGAGATTAAAATTAAACGCTCCCCCACAGCCCTGCTGGTGCCCCTCACTCCCCACCCACAGCTTCCACAGCCTTGCTGGTGCCCCTTGCCCTGAACCCACATCCCCTGCTCCCCCAGCCCTGCCGGAGGGGCCCCCCAGCTGCTAGGGGTATGGTCTCAGCTCCGCAATCCCTTGCCCCCACTCCCCACCACTGCAGGCTCAGATGGGGCAGCTCCTCACTGCTGTGCACACTCCCAGGGGGCAGGGGAGACCTGTGGCCCCCAGATCTGTACCCAGGGCAGGCACAGGTTGAGGCTGCTGCCCAGCCAGGGGGGGCTTAGTGCCCAGGGCCACAATGCGTGGCTGCAGGGCTCCAGCTGGGAGCAGGATGGGCCTGCCGCTGGTGGGTCATCGGGGGAGGGCCGGTTCCTTGCTGCCACGTGCACTCCCAGGGGCAGGGGAGACCCACGCCCCCCAGATCTGTACCCAGGGCAGGCACAGGTTGCAGGCTTGAGCTCCCATCCTGCTCCCCTCCCCTAGGGCCTCCGGAGCTGGTGGACGCAACCTGGCATGGCTGGGGGACAGCGGGAACGCACAGGGACTCCTCACCAGTGTGAGCTCTCCCCTGCTGCCCTGGTGACATGCTTCCAGCTGCTTTGAGGGTCACAGCCGCATGCTGCTGCCCTCAGTACAGCCCCACACACAGGAGGTGCATCGCCGGGGCAGCAGGGCAAGAAAAGTGGTGAGGAGGTTTTATGCATGCTCCTCTGCTCCCTACCATGCTGGGTCATGGGGTGGGGGAAGCAAGGTGGCAGGGAACAGCAGTGAGCAGAGGGCCAGCTCTTCCCTGCCACCTTGCTTCCCCCCTCCCCCATGACCTGTTCCAACAAGGAGCAGAGGAGCTGCGCAGAAAACCTCCTCACTGCTTCTTGCAACGCCCCTTCCCCCCACACTGCCCCAGCGACACACCTCCTGTGTGCAGGGTTGTAGTGAGGGCAACAGCATGGGGTTGTGCCCCACAAAGCAGCTGGAGGTGTGTTGCCAGGGCAGTGGGAGGGGAGCTCACACCTGTGACAAATCCCTGTGTGGCCCTGCTGTCCTCAGCCATGCCGAGTCACACCTGTCAGCTCCAGAGGTCCCAGGGGAGGGAAACAGGGTGGGAGCTTGTGCCAGCAACCTGTGCCTGCCCCAGGTACAGATCTGGGGGGCGTGGGTCTCCCCTGCCCCCTGGGAGCGCGTGCGGCAGTGGGGAACCAGCCCTTCCCCTTTCCCCTCATGAGACACCTGCAGCCCTGTCCTGCTCCCAGCTAGGGCCCTGCAGCCTTGCATTGTGGCCCCAGGCTCCAAGCCCCACCCAGCTGGGCAGCAACCCCAGCCCTGCCCAGCTCCCTCCCTACAGGGGCCTCAATCCCCCCCATACCTTCTGGAGCTGCTCTGCAGGCTGTCTGGGACCACATGCATGCCTATGCACATGGCGCCCCCCTGCCCTTTCGCCTTCCTTCCGCTCCCTCTCAGCTCCCTGCAGGCTGGAACTCTGCCAGCCTGCAGGGAGCTCATTGAAAATGGCAAAATCTGGGTTTCTCTGGTAAAATGAGAAATCTGCATTTGCCTCTGGTAAAAGGCAAAATCTGCAGTTTACTTTGTTTTTCCATGGGAAAACCCAGATCCCTGCTCATCACTTATGCCCATCCATCTCCAGGGTCTCATGTTTGGCATCCAGAAAATGAGGAGCAAACAATTAGCCCCTGGCACACATTTACTTAGGGGCAGGATGGGATCCAAAACAACCTGACCTCTTGCCATGCCAAGTGTGCATTGCAGGACATGAGATTTTGTAGAAAGCTGGGTGCCCAGTGAATTGGTAGGCTCCTGGGGACTGGATAGACAATCAGCTGATTTTGTGTCCCAGTCCCAGAACTGCACTGAGGCTCATCCCAGAGCCCTGCCAGCATCAGGCTGCATGGCAGGGACCCTGCCATATATTCATTTAAAACACAATAGAAACCATACAAAAACTATTATACGTATCTTGTAAAATAATTCAGTGGCTTATTTCCCATTTTATTGTACCATTAATTGCCTGAACATATGGCTGGGTCATTATTTGAGGCAATTAGCTGGTTAATCATGTCTTCAGTGTTATGTCTGCCAGGGATCTTAGTGACTAAGCCTGAAACTTCCACTTCTAGTGATATGCCCTGTGTTACACAGGAACTCTATAGGAAAGGCTGGGATAGAATCTGCTTTCAAGGACAGCATTCAGTTGCATTAACCATGACCATGCCTTCTCTTCTTCCATATTATGGCATCATTCATTACTCCACTTCTGCAACAGAAGAGGCAAGGGTCCTGTAGACAACAATACCTTCCTCTACTAACTCCTGATTCAGACCCATGTAAGTATACCCTGTGTTCTGGCAGAGACTTCAAGGAAAAAAATAGTATGTGATCATGTAATTGAAGATTGTAGTATAGTACATATGCAAAAGGAAGCCAAATTAAGGTTGCAAGGGCACTGCTAACTCCAGAATGCTTGACTTTGCAGGTTTAACAATATTCTTTACATTTTTTTTTTTTTAAGAATAGTGGTGTCTGTGTTATTTTTCAGGTTCTTACAAAAGCAAACAGAAAAAAAAATACAGAAATTCCATGATGTGGCATCGTAGTAACCACCATATTGGAAATCAACAGAATTGAACTTTGCACGTACCCTGCACAGACTTATACTACAGGAGCTGAGCGTAATGACAGCAGCTGTGGGTTGCTACCTTTTTCTAGCTTAGCTATACAGTGGTGATGAGATGCTCTGCCAGTAAGTTCCACAGATAGCTGCAGACAGCAAAGGAACAGTGCAACTCAGGGACCTTGGCTTCCATTCCAGACTCCAGAGGGGAGTGTTCTCTAGCAGACTAACTCTTTTGCCTATTTCCCCAAAGGCTCACCCTTTCTTCCTCCTCCCCTCCAACATGCTTATTTCATACCTGTGTCTCCTTTTCCCAGTCTGATTTCTGATTCTCTTTGCCAGCCTGATTCTCTTTGCCCTTTTCCAGGCTCCACTTCTCAGATTTATCAATCTCAATCTTAACCCACACAGTCTGAGTTCTCACCTCCTGATTGCTTGTCTAGCCTGTCACTCCCAATTCTAGTGTCCCTTGCTGGGATCCTCATCCAGTCTCACTCTCCTCAATCTAACTCCACCCTTGGCTCCTTGTCTTTATCTCTCTCTGTCCTGGTTTTTTGTTCTGCTCTCTCTGCCCAGTCAGTCCCAGGCTCTTCACCTCCAACTCATAGTTTTTTCTGCCCTCACCAGTTCGTTTTACCAGACTTTTCATCCCAACCTACTCATTTTGTCCCTGTATATATGACTTCTGTTCCTACTGAATTTGAATCAGACACTTGCCTCCTCAGGCTGCCTGGGTGCTAGCGCTGGGTCACTGAGGCACAGTAGAGATAAGTTCCCTAGTATCACACCCAGTATACAAATCTATCCCAGCCTGGATGAGCTACTATTCCTTTTATTGCTCTTACTCACTTATGGCTCCTATCCTTAAAGAGAAAAGTCCCAGATTGTAGGGGATGTTCACTTGCTCTGTGAAGATGGTGCATTCATGGTCAGCATTAGAAGCTGTGAAGAAACTGAACATGCTTGGTGTGGATGTGATCTTTAAAGATTTCTATAGACTTCTCTTCTTTGCTCCTCTCCCCTTGATCTAAAGAATCATCGAAATTGACCCTTAGACTGTTAGTCATTAAATTGTTATCATTTGCCAGTGAACGTCCACGTTATTGCCAGTGCAGTCAACATGATTATTTCCCATTACAGCCCCAGCGACCAGCTGCTGTCTTTTCTGTGAACCTGCAAAACCTTGTGTGGTGCACAAGATTGCTGCTTTCCAGGAGGGAACACATGGCTATATCAATAAAATTACCTGCCAGGGGTAGGTATTGCCACTGGGTGCAAATAATTTCAGAGTCCTCTGTGTGCCTGTTACCTTTCTCTCTAGTGCAAGATGAGAGAGGGGTGGGACAGAGAACAGGATTGTGTCAGACGTGAGCAATGACCATCATGCTATCAAGGTATTTAATGTTAAAAAGACTGTATCCTCTGCTCCTAGCCAGCAAAGTAACTGGGCATCCAAGCAGCAGCTCTTTCACTAACGCAAACTCACGTGTCTCTGTACTCCCTAACCCTTCACACCTGTGATGTGCAGGAGTAGGCCATAACTGCTGTCAAATCTTTGTCCTTTGATGCTGAGCCATGTATTTGCCAAGTGGGCCAGATACCATCTGCATTGTAGCCTCAATAATGTTTTAATAGAAAGTTTTGCATTTAATTGCCCTGTTTTTGTTTTGTCTTTAAGAAAAAAGAAAGGAAGAAGAAAATCTGTACCCACTGATTTCACTGTAAACTTCTATTGCTGCAAAGTTCAAAGTGCAAGCAGTTATGGTAGCGCTGGAGTGATGTTGTAGCCATGGCTTGGGGAAATATGTGAGAGGCAAGGACACCTTGTGACCAAAAGCTTTTTTAAAATCTCTCCCAACTATGTAATTAATCCAATAAAAGATATCACCCCAAAAATCCTGGCCTCAAACAATTATAGACAGTCAGCATTAGGGCATGGACAAATGACTAAATTACACTGAGCTAACAGGGGTTGAAGACTTGCCACAGAGTAACAGATATGCAATGGGGAAGAGGGGTGGGGGTGTTGCTCTCTATGTCAAGGATCACTTCACCTCCCTGTAGATTGAGTTTCCAAACCAGGAATGGCATCTTGAGATCCTCTGGGTCGTGATATGAGGAGAACATGGGGAGGGTGACTCATTTGTAGGAATCTACTATAAACCTCCCCACCAAGAGGAAGAACTAGATCGGGACTTCAGTAGGGACCTGGTCAAAGTTGTGTGCTCCCGATGCATGATAGTCATGGGGGACTTCAACTTCCCTGACATATCTTGGAATGAGTGGGCAGCCAAATCTGACAGGTCGCGTAGCTTTCTCACGTGCATCGATGACCTCGACCTAACTCAGGAGGTCTATGGGCTGACTAAGGGAGAAGCATTGCTTGATCTGGTCCTGGCCAAAGGGAGGACCTGGTGAGCAATCTGCCGATCAAGGGAAAGCTTGGTGACAGTGACCATAAATTGGTCAACTTCTTAGTTCACCAAAGAGCAGGCAAACCCCCCAGCAAAACAGAAGTCCTCAACTTTGGGAAGGCTGACTTTTGCAAACTGAGAAAATTGGTCAGTCAGGCAGTTAGAGGCCCCACAGAAAAGGGAGTACATGAGGAATGGTCATCTCTCAAAAACAATCCTTAAAGCACAGGGCAAAGCCATACTATTTCACAAGAAATACAGTCAACGAGCAAGGAAGCCCCCATGGCTGAATAAGGAACTGTTGCTGGACCTCATTAAGCTTAAAAAAGTAGCCTACACAAGCTGGAAAACAGGAAGCATTACCAAAGATGATTACTCTGCACTTGCCCGCACCTGTAGAGAGTGGTCAAGAAAAGCCAAGGCACAAACTGAACTTAGGCTAGCTACAGGAATCAAGGACAACAAAGAATCCTTCTTCAGATACATGGGAAGTCAGAAAAAGAACAAAGATAGGATTGGGCCCCTGCGAGATCCAACAGGGTAACTGACATCCAATGCCCTAGAAAGGGCCAAACTCCTAAATGACATTTTTGCATTGGTTTTTCACGCTCCTAGGAGGATCACACTGTCAGGAATGACACAAACAAGTCTGGGAGTGGGTGAGGGGCCCAAAATCGATGTGGACCAGGTGAAAGAACACCTTGAGAAACCAGACATTCACAAGTCCACAGGCCCAGACAGAATGCACCCAAGAGTCTTGAAGGAGCTGGCAGACATCATTGCATTCCCCTTGGCAGAGATATTTGAAAAATCACGGTGCTTGGGAGAGGTCCTGGGTGACTGGAAAAGAGCCAACATGGTCCCTAGGTACAAGAAAGGGAGGAGGGATGACCTGGGGAACTATGGGCCAATCAGTCTGACATCCGTCCCTGGAAAAATTGCGGAGAAAATTGTCAAGGGCTCCATCAACACCAGACTAACAGAAGGCAAGCTTCTGAATACCAGCCAACATGGCTTTGTGACTGGCAGGTCTTGCCTGACCAACCTCATCTCCTTCTATGATCAAGTAACATGTGCCCTGGACAAGGGAGATGATGTGGATGCCATATATCTGGACTTCAAGAAGGCCTTTGACCTAGTTCCCCATGATGTCCTCCTGGTTAAGCTGGGGAACTGTGGCTTTGATCATCATACAGTCCGATGGCTAGGCAACTGGCTATGGGGGCGGACCCAAAGAGTAATAGTTGTTGGGAGCAAATCAACGTGGCACAGGGTGACCAGTGGAGTCCCTCAGGGCTCGATACTTGGGCCAGTACTCTCTTTAACATCTTCATCAATGATCTGGATTTGGGAGTCAGATGTGAACTGGCCAAGTTTGTGGACAATACCAAATTATGGGGGAGGGTGGTCACACCGCAGGACTGGCTAGGAATACAGGTCTTCTTGGACACGCTGTCAAGGTGGGATGACCAAAACCCGATGGCCTTCAATGCAGAGAAGTGCAAGGTGCTCCACCTCGGTAGGAAGAACACCCAAAATACTTACAGGCTTGGCAGTGCTATGCTCACTAGCTCCAAGACCGAAAGAGACTTGGGGTTCTTGACTGACCACAAGATGAATATGAACCACCAATGTGATGCTGTGGCTGGCAAAGCTAATCAAACTCTGGTGTGCATTGTAGCAGAAGGCCACCTGTTTCTCCCCAAAAAACTCTGCTTTGTGACAATTTGGTTAGGATGGGCCCAGCAGAGGATACACACCGTACCCTATCTCTTTAGGTAACCTGAGCTGGATACATTCCTGAGGGAGGGGGGAAACCTGCTCCCTCTGCCTATGTGACTGGCAGCATCACATACCTGGGTGAGGGGTTGGGGTCCCTGGGGAGCTAGAGACTGTCAGTCTACCCAGCAACTAGTGATGCAATTCAAATGGGTTGGCTGACAGTCAACAGGTGCTGACCTCTATTGGACCAGCTAAATGAGGCCCTAAGGGCTATATAAGTTAAGGACTGCCCAGAAGAAGGGAAGGCAGCCATGAGGAAGACTCAGAGAGAGAGAAGAGCTGGACCATCTGAAACTTGCTCTCTCTCTTAAAACTCATGATCAAGGAACTGCCTGCCTCCAGAAGGAATCTCCACCTGACTCTGGATGATACTTGTGAGTAAGCTACCTGAGATCTTACTAGATATATAGCTTGCAGTAACTCAGATGCATGATCAAAGGCTACCCAGCCATGCCAGTTTGCTCTATGGGATTTCTCTGATAGTGCTCTAACCTGTACCCTATTCCAACCTTACCCTTTGTAACCAATAAAGTTCTCCTTTGTACCTAGTGTGGGAGACTTATTGGGAGTGGGTCTAGATTATGCCTTGAGGTCCCCTTGGTTAGGCTGACTAAGGGAGACCATTACTTGTGCTTCCAACTGGGGGAAGCACCCCAAGTTCTTGAAGTAAGTCAAGTACCCTCGAGGGCTACTGGCCTGTGTTTCCCAGGGGGCGCAGAGCCAGAATCAAGCCCATCCCTGGGAGGTGGCAGTTTTACCCCCAGGCTAGCGGGCGTGCTCCAGGAAAGGGGTCGGCCAGACGTGAGACACCCCCAGGGAGGCACTTGGAGCCTGGAAGGTGGTCAGGCGCAGTGAGGTGGGTGGCTCAATGCAGAAGCACCTCCTACTGGCCTGCCACATGCATCCACTGATGCATCTCAAGCAAAACCAGGGAAGCTATCCTGCCACTTTACTCAGCCTGGGTGAGACCACAGCGGGAGTACTGCATCCAGTATTGGGCTCCCCACTTCAGGAAGGATGTGGAAAAGCTTGAGAGAATCCAGAGAAGAGCCACTCATATGATCCAAGGCCTGGAGGGAAGGCCGTACGAGGAGAGGCTAAGGGACTTGGGACTTTTCAGTCTGGAGAAGAGAAGGCTCGGGGGGGACTTGGTGGCAGCCTACAGTCACATAAGAGGGGTACATCAGGACCTGGGAGAATACCTGTTCACTAGACCTCCCCAAGGGATAACAAGGTCTAATGGCCATAAACTCCAGGAAGGTTGATTTAGATTAGATGTAAGAAAAAAGTTCTTTATGGTGCATGTCTCCAGGGTCTGGAACAAACTCCCCCCAGAGGTGGTACAAGCAAGTACTCTGGACTCTTTAAAAAAAAAAAACAACAAAAAAACAGGTGTATATATTTCTTGCTGGGGTAACTTGATCACAGCTGACTTCCTGCCAATGGCGAGGGGTGGGGGGGGGGAGAGAGAAGGAGGAGGGGGCTGACCTGATGATCTCATGAGGTCCCTTCCAGTCCCTAGTGTCTATGAAATCTATTAAATCTATGAAAATCTATGATATAACTGTCCTTTTGGGAGAGGGATTGCCATCTTAGAAACAAACCCCCCTTCTCCCCCGCCAAAAGCATACACTGGAAGTCAAACACCTACTAAAACATATTTTAGGGGGATTGTGGGGGAACATAGGGTATGTTGGGGTGTGTGTATATGTGGGGGGCTTGGAGGGGCAGGGTGTGGGTGTGTGAAGTTTGTTGGATGTGAGGGAGGGTGGGGGGTGTTGGAGCCCCCCCACACACTCCCCCACATGGCACGCAGCCCTCTCTGCCAGCAGCAGCAGGTGGGGGGCTCAGAAAGCTCGTGCCTGGTGCAGGCACCGGTGCCAGATGGGCATGGCTCCAGCCAGTGCTGCACATGAAAGGGAGAGGGGGGGGAGGACAGCAGCGTGCCCAGCTGCCTCTATTATGGGGGCTCCATGCTGCACACCTGCAGCTCCCATACTTGCACTGGGGGAAGCCCCATGCTGGACTCAACAGGGAAGCAGGGGGTGGGACTCCCTCTACTCCCAGCGGAGTCAGCATACCTGCGCAGCAGAAGGCTGAGAAGGCATTCAGCTCCAGCATGGGGTTTCCCCCAGTGCAAGTGTGGGAGTTGCAGGCACGTGGCCCCTGTGATAGAACCATGGGGGCTGGGCTGGCTCCTGCTGTGTTCTGCAGTCCCAGCATTGCAGCCAGGCACTATGTGGCACAGCACGGAGCCAGCCAGCCCAACTGGGCAACTTCTAGCAATGCATGGCTCCTAGCTGCAATGCCAGGGCCACAGAACACAGCAGGACCTAGCCCAGCCGCCACAGTTCCCAGCTAGCTCCTGCTGTCACCAGCCCTGAGCCCTGGGGCCCCATACTCCTGCCCGCTGCCACTTTTTCCCCCCTGTGCCTGCCACCACCCCTCCCCCCTGCCCGCCACTCCCCACCTGCCGCTCCAGCAGTGTGCAGTTTCCGGCTGCTTGGTTGGGAGTGCATGGTGCAGCAGGAGCCAGCTTGGAACTGTGTGGTGCCAGCTAGGCTCAGCTGGCTCCTGCTTCACTGGTGAACCTCCTCACCCCCAACCTGTTCTTATCCGATTCACCACTCTCAGATGGAGGGAGGCAAGGAACAGCCCCATGGGCCCAGGACAGGAGCCTCTTTCAGGCACGGCTGGGGTTGGAGGGCTGGGGGCGAGGCAGGGCCAGGTGGGCCTTGTTGCTGCTGCTGGGTCCTGCCCCTGGCTCTTCCTGGGTCCCTGGCACCTTGTCATCTTTGACAGGCAGCCAGGGGCAGATGAGCATTGGTTTTCTAAATTCTTTAGGGGCCCCGCAGGCCGGATAAAATGGCCTGGTGGGCTAAATCCAGCCCACAAGCCATATTTTGCCCGCCCCTTATATAGACAGTTACTGTGCATCAGCTGCTCTGTGGTAGGTCTATAGCCCCTTTTCACATTCTGCAAGTTGATCAACTGTCCATACCCAGAGACACCAGCATAGACTAGAACTTGCCCAATGGCAAAACACTGGACTCAGGTAGTTACATTTTACTCAGTTCTGAGCCAGGATTGTTCCTATTCAAACCATCATATACAATCCATGTAGAGTTCCGATTATGGATGATATAAAATGGTTTGGAAGGAAAGGAAACAAGAATGAGAAATCTGTGGTCTGACCTTCCCTTTAACCATCACCTGTGGCATTTACTGGAGAGTCTGCAGCTCTAGGACTGGCCTTCTTAGCCATTAACAGACTCTTTACTTGATGCATGGGAGTGATTATCCTTGACTGTGAGGGATTGCTGCCACCAGTGGTGGCAGCTAAGAAGTTGGGGGATTTTTTACTGTACACTAGCAAAATTGATAGTTTAATTAGCTATATAGATATATATATTATTTTTTGTCTCATTTAAAGTAAGTCTGAAGTCTAGTTTTCAGAAGTGGAAAATTTCACTTTATTTTTAAAATGTGTGGATTAAAAGGCCTTAAATATTTTTACAGCTGATGATGTTTATCATCTTCCTTAGCTAGTCTAAACCAGGCAAACAGAATTTGCTCAAAACTTTCCAAAAGCTGGAATTAAGGTGAAACATAGAGCACATTAACCAAAAAGTGCTTTTCAAGTTATTTGAAGCAGATGGTTACAGGAGAAGTCTCAAGGTAACATTAATTATAATGCTAGGTATAGATAAATATTTTAACATAATCTGAGAATAGTGTTTGAATATTAATTTATGCATTCACTTATCTCCTATCTACTAAGTTAGGGATGCATTGATCATTTAAATGATCATGTATGCAACCTTGGAGGTAGAAGTTAATCTCAGAACAGACAAAACAACAATAATATGTTAGCAATTTTTATAGGACTTAATGCAATTCCTGCTCTATATTTTGACAAATGTAGAAAGCTGCTTCAGACAGACCCACTGTGAAAAATGAGAATTAAAAAGCTGATCCAATGCTCATTTAATCCAGTAAATCAGGTTTATCTTGGAAAAACAGTACTTAGCCAAATGTTAATATCTTTGATGACTGACACTGAATAAAAAAAGGCATGTAAGCTCCCCTGAGAGCTACTGAAACAAAACAAATTTTCCTTACTTCTGAGTAGGCTTGTCATATCAGCTCATGGATTGTCAAGTCACCAATTTCTTATTTCCAGCCTGAATGCATTTCAAAGCAGGGGAGTGTGCTTTAAACAGCAAGTGAAGGAGGACTACACGTTTAATAAACAAAGGAGAAGTAGACTGGAGTTTCTTTTCCCCTCATCTTCTTCCCTTTGTCTCTAATGCAGAGACTTTAATTTAAATTTATTTAAAGTTACAAAGATTCCATGAAGAAACTGAGAAGGCAGAAGCAATAAATAATTTCAAAAGCCTAGTCAAGGGCAGAACACAGATGCAAATGAAACATCAAGAAAAAGAACAAAAGTGAATGGTGAGCACATCAGGACCAGACAGAGGAATGTCATAATCATCAGGAGCAAGACATGGACACAGTGCTGGACAAAAGCCAGGAGAGGGACCACTCACATTTTATTTGGATGAAGGACTGCTATTCTTACAATTTTACATTTATTTCTATATTATAAACCAGCAGGCAGAGGGAAACAACCATCCCTCATTATGTTTCTGAGCTTGTGTGAAATGAGGCTTCAACTTCTCCTCACCCCAGACACACAAACTCAATCTTCATAATCCACTCCATGCTAAGAGTGGACCCAGTCCTACTGACTTTGATGTCAATGGATTTGCAGTCTCACCATAACACAAGTTTTAGAATATCTTTAATTTATTCCCTCACTACTGTGCAAATTCACCCTGGGAGAACTGAATTATGCACTAATTCTTGCTCTATAGTTGTTTATTGTCAAATACATGTTTTTCTAATAAAATGCTTTTCAGTCTCCCTTTTCATAGTAAATAGTAACTCTGTGATGATACATACCACAGATCTCCTGTCCGTGGTGAGCCAGGGAGAAGTTTGATCCATGTGAATGGCCATGGCAGACCAGCAGCTTTTAAAGCCTGGCACTTAGAAGGTTACCCTCCCAAGACTGAATTAATGAATCTCCTAAAATCTAGGATGCTCATTCAATCCCAGGAGAGCTGGTTTTTGGTGCTTTCACTTTGATATGAAACAAGGAAACTGAACAGTTGTTCTGAACAGGCAAAATAAAAGTAAGGCCCATTGTTACATTTCTACAATCCAAAAGAAAAATGTTGTAGATAAAAGCTCTGGGAAAATGTTCAGGTCACTTTGTTCCCATTTGAACTTCCTTCTCCAAATCATGTTTATGGGTATTATACATTATTCTAGAGGTACCTAGGGTCCCAATCAGGGAATAGAAACAAAGGAGAGTCCCTGCCCAAAAGCATGTACTAGACACTGGCTCCATGTACACGAGACACTGACTGCACAGTTGTTTAGTACTTGTATTAACTAGTGCTAAATGACTGCAGTAGTGCTGATGAATGACTTCTTTGAGACGCTGACTAAGCCGTAGTCCAAGACTACTGTGCAGTAGCGTTGCATTATGCTTTCTGCCATGCAACGCTACTGCGCAGTAGCCTTGGGCTATTGTGCGGTCAGTGTCTCATGTAAGACATGGCCACTAAGCAGCAGTTAACTGGGAGGAAAGGAGTGGAGACAATACACCAGCAAAGACAGAACACACTTAGATCAACAATCATACAATTATCTCTCCTGTAGCAAACCAGCACATGCCTCTCAGTGCCAGCTGGAAATACTATGCAACAACCACCTGTGTACAGCCGTGTACAGGAACAACCCTACAGAAACAAACCAGTCTGCAAGTAATCCTGCAGTGGCTGTTGTTGAGGGAAGAAGAACAAGCCAAGCAAGAAACCGAACACTGCTTTCCATTTTCTGCAGTGCAGCTGTAAGCAATAACAATTAAGAAGTCATGGAAAATATCTCAGCAATATCTTTTTGGACTCTGGGATCAATCAAATTGTTCTTCTATCTCCCACCAAATTAGAAACAAATATCCTGTCACATACTGTTTGTCTTGAGCCTGGCGGGTTCACTGTTCCGGCTGCCAGCTTGGTTTATGGCCTTGACAAGGAAGATGTATCGGGTGCCACTCTGAAGCCCGTGCACTGTGTAGTGGTTCTGTTTGATGTTGGGGACAATCATCCAGCTATCCATGGAGTTGTACAGGCCTGCAGTACAGGAAGGGAGTGTGGAGAGATTTATTACTATGGAGATGAAGGACAAGATAAATTGCAAACAAAACAGGCTGGGTATAGTGGAGTTCATGGACTGTGCATCCTTCAGACTAATATACTGCCTAGGAGTTAACAGGAATCTGCAAAACAGACTGAAGGAAAAATTTACATAAATGACAGAAACCAGTAGGAAAGGGGGATTGTTTTTATTATCACATGAGGGCAGAACTTGTTAAGTCAAAACTGGCAAAGCCAGAGATTGGCTGAGAAAGGGAATGCAAGCATTTTATGGGCAGTGTGTCATGTTGCTATCTTGGGACATGATGGAGGATGAGTGGCAGATAAACCTCTGGGTGGGCATTAAAACTTAATGATTTTTCCAGGTCCATATTTCTGTGAAGATGAAACATCCAGCAGACGATTCCTAGGAGGAGGCAAGATAAGCCGATAACAGGAAAGTGCTGATGAGGCCTCACTGAGAGGGGCAGGTTGGATTGTCGGTTTGTCTCTGGCTTAGGACCCACATTCATTAATACTGCTTGAAAACAACACTAATGAGCTACAGGTGCAAGCTCTCCCATAAGTCTTGGGAGAGGAGTTCCAGTGGTCACTCAGGGAGAAGCCTTCATCTACACCCACTGGCCTTGCAAATCCAATGAGGCAAGTTGTGCGGTCTGGCCCGGTTTGTAACTCAGTACAGAGATGTGTTTATCAGATGTAAGGTCTTTGCTTGAACTGTTTTCTATGAATCAGCTCCTAGAAACAGAATCCATCCTGGCTGTAGCCATTCAGATTGGATTTCCCTGCCTACGGCAACTGTCATTGCAACAGGGTCGGAGCTATACTGCTAATGTGTTCAAATGCAGCAGCCTGGCTGAGTTCCTCATTTACAAGTTATCATGTAAAGTGCAAATAAAATATTGCTGTGCAAAGCAATTTAAATGAACTAAATGAGAAAAAAGTGCTTCAGCAAGTGTGCCTGGTAAGGCTCTTAGCACTTAATGGAATTTACTTAGTTTTAATATGCAAAAGCAGCGAGAGGAATGGGCTGGCAGCGACGCACTGAGGAACATGGTCCCTGCCAGTGGAATTTCATTATGGGATAGCTGCCCTGTGTGCAGCTGGGCTTTCAACAGCCAATGTAATCCTGTCACGCTAGTGTGTATTTTTTACTGCTCAGTGGGTTGTAGTGGTAAGAAAGCTGATGCCCAGCAGCCTTCTGAATCACTCTTTTACATGTTCAGCATTCAGAGAGAGCCCTCCAGTGTGGAACTAAGCAGAGCTGGCAGCACAGCAGTTCAGCATTCCCGCTCGGTGGGCGGACTTGGAGGTTCACACCATTTCCTCTTAGAAACTGCTTTTCCTTCCCAATGGCCCAGGATGAACTTGAACCTCAGCAAGTTAGACTTGGATTTAATTAAATAAGTTCCCTTCAAGAACTTGAACTCTTGCCTTCTGTATTGCTGTCTTCACTGCAAATACAAATTTCTACCACCCTTCACAAACACACAGAAATTAACAGCAGCTATAGCTTTAGTCTAGGTATGTTCCATTTCATTAGCTGTTACTGCTATTATTACAGGCAATGAGGACAGCTGGGCTGCTGGGGTGATGTCATATCTATGCTGAGAACTAGCCCAAGGCCTTCATTGATACTCTGGACAGGGGTGACAAGCCTGTTTCTATTTTTTTTCAAACAAGTTCACCCATTCTAATGAAACCTTTAAAAAGCCTTGTGGTCTTTCCTGCGGATCCTCATGGTTTCTGCTTCTTATGGGAAAATCTTGCTTTCACTCATTGAATCAGAATATGTCATTCCATCTACAGGCAACAGAGAGAAACATGCTTTTTGCTCTGTTTTGTTGTACTATAATACATGGCATTGGCTGATGCACACCAGGGTTCTGTTTGCCCTGCTGGCAACCTCATCGCACTGTTGACTCATGTTCACGTTCTGGTTGATTGCAACCCACACGTCCCATTCAAATGCTGTGCCAGTCAGTGTACACCACCCATCATATAGTTATGGTGAAGGTTCTTCCTACCTAGATGAAGAACACTGCACTTCTCCCTGTTAAACCTCATCTGATTCTGTTCTGCCCATAAAACCAGTCTGTCAAGGTGATCCTGGATCCTTACCCTATCCTCTGATGTGCCTGTGTTTCCCCACAGCTTAGTATCATCCACAAACTTAATCACTGAGCTTTCTACACCCTCATCCAAGTCATTAATAAATGTTAAAGAGCATGGGTCCAAACACAGATCCCTGGGGGACACCACTGGAAACAGCCTTCCAGGGTGAGGCCATTACGTTAATTACAACTCTCTGGGATTGGCCTCTAAGCCAGGTGTCTACCCACCTCACTGTAGACTGGTCCAGCCCAGTACCCTCCGATTTAGTTGAGAGAATCTCATGGGAAACCAACTCAAAGGCTCCACTGAAATATAAGTAAATGATATCAACCTCGTGTCCCTCATTCAGATGGTTAGTTACCTGGTCATAGAAGGACACCAGGTTTGTTAAGCATGATCTACCCTTGACCAAGCTGTGCCGGTTACTTCTTAATACCCTACCAGTTACCAGTTTGTAATTGATGGCCTCTTTAACAATTTTTTTCAAAAAAAATTCCCAGGACCGAAGTCAGACTGACCAGTCTTTAGTTTGCAGGGTCATCGCTCTTCCCTTTCTTGAAGATAGGTACCTCATTGGCCCAATTCCAGTCATCCAGGACCACTCCCACATTCCATGACTCTTCAAACAGCTTTGCCAGTGGCCCTGCTATAAGCTCAGCCAGTTCTTTCAGGGCTCTCGGCTGCAGGTCATCTAGTCCAGCAGACTTGAAAACGTCCATGTGTTCTAAAAGATCCCTCACCTGTTCGGGACTGATTTCATGTAGTCTGTTATATTCCCCATATTCCCTCTGGACAGGTGGAACAGCCCCGGTTTGATTTCAGGACTACCAATGTGAGATATGTATTTAGGAGCTCTGCCTTTTCACAGGGATTAACTGTGGGCTGCCCCTCTGTATTCAGTAGGGGTCCCACAGTGAAGCCCGATTTTTTCTTGCTCCTTGTGTATCTATAGAAGGACTTTTTGTTGTTCTTTATTTCAGTTGCCAGTTTGATTTCCGTGCCTGCTTTGGCTTTCCGTGTCTTGTACCTGCAGACCCTGGCAATATAAGTGTACTCCTCTCTGGTTGGTGAACCATTCTTCCATTGCTTGTATGTTTCTTTTTCAATAGCTCCCTAATATCCCTGCTGAGCCAAGTGGGTCTCTTGGCTCCTTTTCCGTTTGCTGTCCATGTGGGAATGGCTTCTTTTTGAGCGGTGAGAGTTGCCCCCTTAAGGAGGCACCAGCATTCCTGAACTCCCCAAAACATCCAGTCATTGGACATAGAGAGCCTCTCCAACTAACCTCCTGAGTTTGCCAAAGTCTGCCCTTATGAAGTCTAGGATTTTTGTTCTACTGATTTCCCAGCCTTTTGGTAGATGGTGAACCTAATCAAATCATGATCACTGTCGCCCACAGTCCCTCCAATCCTAAGGTCGCCTATCACATCCTCCCTTTTATCAGCTCTAAATCCAGAGCAGCCTTACCCCTAGTAGGCCCTTCCACAACTTATGTCAGGAACAGATTGTCTATAGCTGCCAAGAAGTTAGCAGACCTGCTGAAGCTGGCTGAATGGTCCTCTCAACAGATGTAAGGGTAGTTGTTGAAGTCACCGATGACAATCATGCGTTTAGTGCTAGCTGCCTTAGTCAGTTCCCCGGAGAATGCCTGATCGCTTTCTTCTTCTTGGGAGGGAGACCTACAGTAGACTCCCACCATCAGGTCTCCCTCTCCTGATCCCCCTTGTATCTTGACCCAGAGGGTCTCAAGGGACCCTTCCCTGGTATCAAACGTGACCTGCATGGAGGGGTTCCACTCTTTCACATAGAGGGCCATGCCTCCTGCCTTTTTCCCAATCTGATCCTTCTTATAAAGCCTATAGCCCTCAATATTCACTGCTCAATCGTACGTGTCATCCCACCAGGTCTCCATCAACCCA